>NC_135325.1:110112286-110856036 GCF_048772815.1 Callospermophilus lateralis
CGCCCGGGAACAAAGAAGAGAAACCTGCAGCCTTCCTCCGGGGGAGGGGGTGGGGAGGGTGCCTGGGGATTCCCACCTTTCCTGGAGGCTGGGAGTAGAGCTGTTCTTCGGCTCCGTGTCCCTGTTTTCCCTGGAACACGGGGACTCCTGCACCTGCCATTTCTTCTCTCGGGTTTGGATATTGGAACGGGAGGCAAAGGAAGTGCGCCAGAGCAGAGAAACCTGGGGTGCAACGTCCATGTCTCGTTTGTTTAGACGCGAAAGCACTTTGTGCTCGTCCATTCGTGGGCTGTCAGAAGCAGGAACCTCTGAGGGCTGGCCCCGCAGTGGAGCTGCTGAGCTCCTCCCAGAAGCGCCTGCACCTCCCGAGGCACTGTGCGGCGGGGAAGCCCCTGCCCCTGGCAGCCCACAAGCTGAGGAAGCCGCGAGAGAAACCCCATCGCTGCGGCCAGTGTGGACAGTGCTTCGCTTGCAAGAAGCGCCTCTCTGCTCACCTGAAAATCCACACGGGGGAGCTGGGTTACCAGTGCCCCGGCTGCGAGAAAGGCTTCCCGCACCCCTCAGACCTGGACCGGCACGTGCGCATCCACACCGGGGAGAGGCCCTACGAGTGCTCCCTGTGCCACAAGCGCTTCACTCAGGGCGCGCACCTCACCGTGCACCAGAGGGGGCACTGTGGCAAAGACACCTCCCAGTGCCACAAGTGCGGCAAAAGGTTTGCCAGCAGGGCCAACCTGATGGGACACCTGAAAACTCACACGCAGGAGAAACGTCACGAGTGCCACAGCTGTGGGAAGCGCTTCAACCGGCGGACAGCTCTTACTCTGCATCAGAGGACTCACACCCAGGAGAGGCCGTTCTCCTGCCAACACTGTGGGAAAAGCTACAGGCAGCGATCCAGCCTCATGATCCATCTGAGAATCCACACCGGGGAGAAGCCCTACACCTGCAGCCACTGCTCCAAGAGCTTCATAAAGAAAGCAGGCCTCATCGCGCACCAGGCCGCGCACTTCAGAGAAGAGTTCCCCGGGAACCCGGTGCAGGAAATGGGTCCCGAGCCATGTGACAGTTGTAACCCCTAAGGGGCTGTGCCTGCGGTGGGTCGGCTGTGGCGGGACAATGCTTGGTTTGACCTCCTTTCCCAGAACAGCTTTGCGTTCAGCTCCAGTGTGAACGCACCTTCCCAGGCGTGCACATTCCAGAGTGTTCTCCTGCTCTTGCCATTTGCTGCCTGGCGAGGTGCATGACATCGTGTTTAATCGCTGGGTTCTTGTCCCAAGTCGCCACAATTTTGCATAAGTAAGAGGCCTGGAAAGGCTGGCATTCCTGTGGGACCTGGGGCCCCTACCCTCAAGGCGGATGTGACCCATCCTTCTGCAGGTATGCAGTATTTTCAAGCGTGAAGGTCTGACGCGTGGAGGAAGTGCACAGGCTCGCCCTCTTTCGGTTTGGACCTTGCAGTTCAAGGTCTGAACCTCCTGGAGAGGCTGTTCTCAAACATGTGGGCAGGGGGCTGGGGTCCTGGCTCAGTGGTAGAGCGCTTGCCTAGCTAGCACATGTGAGGCACTGGGTTCCATTCTCAGCACCACATTAAAATTAACAAATAAAGATACTGTGTCCATCTACAACTAAAAATATAACATATATTTAAAACATGGGGGCAAGCACCCTTCTCCACTCCTGCAAGAGGCCTGGCCAGGAGCACTGCTTTTGTGCAGCCCTGGGGCTGTTTTTGTGTCCTTTGGGTCTTTCGCATGGTCCACTTCTTCCCCCCCCCCCCCCGTTTTAAAAGAAATTTTAATTTGTTATATATGAGAGCAAGCAGAATGCATTACAATTCATATTACACACATAGAGCAATTTTTCATATCTCTGGTTGTACACAAAGTCACACCATTTGTGTCTTCATACCGTACTTAGGGTGATGATGTCCATCTCATTTTGTACCCCTATGCCCCCTCCCTCCTCCTCCCTCCCTTTCCTCTATCTACAGCTCATCCAATCCTCCCATGCGCCCCATCTGCATTATGAATCAGCCTCCTTAAATCAGAGAAAACGTTCAGCATTTGGGTTTTGGGGATTGGATAATTTCCCCTAGCATCATATTCTCTAATTCCATCCATTTACCTGCAAATGTCATGGTTTTATTCTCTTTTAATGCTGAATAACACCCTATTGTGTATATAGACCACTTTTTCTTTTTTTAATTCTTTTTTTACTTGTAGTTGGACACAATGCCTTCCTTCCTTCCTCCCTCCCTCCCTCCCTCCCTTCCTTCCTTCCTTCCTTCCTTCCTTCCTTCCTTTTTATGTGGTGCTGAGGATCCAACCCAGGGCCTTGCACGTGCTAGGCCAGCACTCTACTACTGAGCCACAACCCCAGCTTCTATACCACATTTTCTTTATCCATTCATCTACTGAAGGGCATCTAGGTTGGTTCCACAGTTTAGCTATTGTGAACTGTGCTGCAATAAACATTGATGTGGCTGTGTCCCTGTACTATGCTGCTTTTAAGTACTTTGGGTATAGACTGAGGAGTGGGATAGCTGGGTCCAATGGTGTTTCCATTCCCAGTTTTCCAAGGAGTCTCCATACTGCTTTCCATATTGGTTGCACCAATTTGCAGTCCCACCACCAATGTATGAGTGTGCCTTGTCCCCTGCATCCTTGCCAATACTTATTGTTGTTTCTATGCCTAATAGCTGCCATTCTGACTGGAGTAAGGTGAAATCTTAGAGTAGTTTTGATTTGCATTTCTCTAATTGCTAGGGATGTTGAACATTTTTTCATATATCTGTTGACTGATTGTATGTCTTCTGAGAAGTGTCTGTTCAGTTCTTTGGCCCATTTGTTGATAGAGATTAGTGCTCTGTCGGATGTGCATGTAGGAAAAAAATTTGTTCCCAAACTGTAGGCTCTCTATTCACCTCACTGATTGTTTCTTTTGCTGAGAAGAAGCCGTTTAGTTTGAATCCATCCCATTTATTGATTCTTGATTTTAATTCCTGCTCTATAAGGAATTTGGGGCCTAATCCGACATGATGGAGACTTGGCCTACTTTTTATTCTAACAGGCGCAGTGTCTCTGGTGGAATTCCTAGGTCCTTGATCCACTTTGAGTTGAGTTTTCTGCATGGTGAGAGATAGCGGTTTAATTTCATTTTGTTGCATAGGGATTTCCAGTTTTCCCGGCACCGTTTGTTGAAGAGGCTGCCTTTTCTCCAATGTACGTTTTTGGTGCCTTTGTCTACTATAAGGTAACTGTAATTATGTGGGTTAGTCTCTGTGTCCTCTATTCTGTACCATTGGTCTACCAGTCTATTTTCTTGCCAATACCATGCTGTTTTTATTACTATTGCACTGTAGTAGATAGTTCAAGATCTGGTATAGCCACCTGCTTTACTCTTCTTGCTCAGGATTGCTTTAGCTATTCTGGGTCTCTTATTTTTCCAGATGAATTTTTGACTGCTTTTCCTGTTTCTATGAGGAATGTCATTGGGATTTTGATTGGAATTACATTAAATGTGTATAGTGCTTTTGGTATTATGGTCATTTTCACAAATTTAATTCTGCCTATCCAACAGCAAGGTAGATCTTTCCATCTTCTATGGTCTTCTTTTTGTTGTTGTTGTTGGTATTTCTTTTCTTTTCTTTTCTTTTTTTTTTTTTTTTTTTTTTTGGTGGTGCTATGGTTTGAACCCAGGGCTTTCTGCATGCAAGGCAGGTGAGGTGCTCTAGCAACTGAGCTATATCCCCAGTCTAAGGTCTTCTTTAATTTCTTTCTTCAGCATTCTCTAGTTTTTTGTTTTTTTTGTTTTTTTTTTTTGTAGAGATCTTTTTACCTCTTTTGTTAAGTTGATTCCCAAGTTTGTTTGTTTTTTTTTTGGGGGGGGGCTATTATAAATGTGGTAATTTTCCTCATTTCCTTAGAGGATTTGTCACTGAAATACAGAAATACCTTTGATTTATGGATGTTGGTTTTATATCCTGCTACTTTGCTGAATACATGTACTAGTTTTAGAAGTTTTCTGGTGGAATTTTTTGGGTCTTCTAGGTATATTATCATATCATCTGCAAATGGTGCTAGTTTGAGTTCTTCTTTTCCTATATGTATCCCTTTAATTTCTTTCGTCTGTCTAATTGCTCTGGCCAGTGATTCAACAACTATGTTAAATAGAAGTGGTGAAAGAGGGCATCCCTGTCCTGTTCCAGATTTTAGAGGGAATGCTTTCAGTTTTTCTCCATTTAGGATGATGTTGGCCTGGGGCTTAGCATAGATAGCTTTTACAATATTGAGTTACGTTCGTTATCCCTGGTGTTTCTAGTGTTTTGAACATGAAGGGGTGCTGTATTTTATCAAATGCTTTTTCTGCATCTAATGAGATGATCATATGATTCTTATCTTTAAGTGTGTTGATGTAATGAATCACATTTATTGATTTCCGTATGTTGAACCAACCTTACATCCCTGGGATGAATCCCACTTGATCATGGTGCACGATCTTTTAGATATGTTTTTGTACTTGATTTGCCAGAATTTTATTGAGAATTTTTGCATCTATGTTCATTAGAGGTATTCGTCTGGTGTTCTCTTTCTTTATTGTGTCTTTGCCTGGTTTTGGAATCAGGGTGACATTGACTTCATAGAATGAGTTTGGAAGTGCTCCCGTGTTATCTATTTCGTGAAATAATTTGAAGAGTATTGGTATTAGTTCTTCTTTAAAGGTCTCGTATAACTCAGCTGTGTATCCATCTGGTCCTGGGCTTTTCTTGCTTGGTAGGCTTCTGATGGCGTCTTCTATTTCATCGCTTGAAATTGATCTGTTTAAGTTGTGTAGATCAACCTGATCCAATTTGGGCAAATCATATGCCTCTAGAAATTTGTCGATGGCATGGTCCACTTTTGACATGTGGACCATTTCAAAGAGATAAGGCCAACTCCTGGAGACAGCACCCAGTGAAGCACAGCAGAGGGTCCCCACCACACAAAGCCCACACAAATACTATGGTGAGAATACAGAACCTGTTATCCTGCAGGCTCTGCCCTGCAGAAGCTTCCAATAAGTGTCAACTGCCTTGATTTTTGCCTGTTGTTTGAAACGATGAAAGCAAGTAGGGCCCCCGGTTTGACTTGGAGTCTAGCTTTGCTCACCTTCCATGACTTTGAGATAATGTTCTTGCTTGTGCTTTTACAACTACTTATAGTGAAGTTTTCATGTCACTTCCTCTTTGCTCCAAGAGGTGAACAATGTTGATGTATTCCTGTCCATTTTGGTTGTATTGCATTTTGATTAATAAATGACATCCCTTCTATTTCTGCTTTGGAATAATCATTTAGATATTCATGAAATCTTTCACATGCATCACAGGAAATAAGGGTTGGGTTTGTAGGGCACACTCCTGGAGAGTAGTCTGGGGACTCTGATTTCGAGTCTTTGGCAGCATCCCTGGCACTTGGGCCAGGACAGCTATGTGGAGTGGCATTCAGATGGCCTGCAGCTTTGTTCCCTGTGCTCCTTTGGACAAGTTCTTTTGGGACAATTTTCAGGAAGCTAAAGCACAGTTTATAACGCGTGCCTAGTTTTTGAGGCTGGCAGTCAATACAGAAGGCTATATTGAGGATGTAGAGGAGCCCTGGCCTCTGAGAAGGCTCACCTTCAGGGATCCATCGCTGTCTTTTTCCGAAGAACAGACAGATCCCGCAGCAGCTCTCCTAAGGCTATGCAGCCATGGCATAGCTCTTGGTCCTCCTGTCAGCAGAGAGTCCCTGCAGGGGACCCTGGGTGGGTTTTGTGGCTGTGAACCTCGTGAATCAGCAGGGGTTGTTTCACAGTGTGCCAAGGAGGTTAATCCAGGACAATAGGAAAATACATGGGAGTGGGTGCCCAAGAGTCTCACCACTAGGTGGCAGAGGAGAGTCGTTGCTCTTTGCCTCCTACACCTGAGGTTCCCCAGGCCTTCTGAAAGGACAGTCTCTTGCACCTCCAGGAAACTGTGTGAGCCTTGGTCCTCAACTCTCTCTCTGTTCTAGCCTCTGACATGGGCAGAATCTTCTCAAAACTTACCAAAGCTCACTCCTAAAGCCAGGGCCAGCCCTGGGTCCTGTGCAGTGCAGACAGCAGGTGTGCATTGGATGGACAGGGTGAGCTCATCCTGAGCCTCTCTTGTGCATTCATGCTGAACTTGGCCAGCCCCCATGTCTTGGGTGTTAGCAACTGAGTTTGGGGAGCTGGGGGCTTTCTTATTCCCAACTGGTTGTTTCCACCTGATGTGGTCAGACGGGACTTCTCAGGCATCTAACCCGTTTGTGAAGGATGCTGACATTTCAGATATGACACACACATACATATGATAGATTGTAAATACCTTCCATCATGTCTCTAATGCTACACACGGGAAGTGGAATGGATGCGATCCTGAAGGCAACTTCAAACCCTAAAATATGAGACCCTTCTAGAAGGGCAGATGTTAACTGACCGTGGCCTCCTGAGTCTAATCAGCCTTGGGCTTTGTAGACTGTTCTTCCTCCATTGCTTCCCACCAAGGTTCCCTGCTTAAGAAGCAGGGAGTGTGGAGGGCAGACAGTGGGTGCAGAAGCCCCCCTCCTCCTTGAGTGTGGGTGCAGGGGAGTTCCTCCGTGTTATATCCCCTGAGACTCTTCTGACTACCTGGGCTTCCAAGATGTTCCTCTCAGGACGACACTGCAGCTGCTAGAGACCCTCAGTGCATGAAGGTTGAAGGATGCATTTGAAACCCCTGTGATTCTTACTGCAGAATGTCCGCTCTCACGCTGAGTGATGTGCTTATCATGGGGAAGTCACCTATAATCTGTTGCAGGGGCTGACCTTGGGCCTTCATGGAGGAATGCTCATCTTGCTCATTGTGCAGCAGAGAAGTCCTAACAAAGAACACTATGATTTGCTACAAAGCACTGTCAGAACACTGGCAAGCTCCATTTCCTTGCTCCTTTGACGAGAAGTTATTCCCCATTGGTACAAGGTCACCCTGCGTGGCAGTTTCTAAACTCTTGGTGTCTGGACTCCTGTAAGATGATAGGTTATGTGTCTCCTCTGGCCTATTGTGACTGTTCCGTGTAAATTGACACATACCCACTAGGAAAGCTCTTTTTGCTGCACAATAAAGCAGACGCAGTTCTCTGAAACCATCTCCAGAAGAGTGTGTCTCCACCGTCAAGTCCCCAGTTGATGCTGAAGGGTAGGCCCCTCAGCAATAATCTATCACAGCAGAAGCGATGCTGTGTGAATTCCAAAGAGAGGTCCTAGCAGTTCACGGGGCTGCCACTCTGTTCACTTTGCTAGTCAAGGAGGCAGTTTCTGTGGCCCGCTTAGAGTCTGCATCTCCGTTATGCTGATGCCCCCTCTGCGTACCTGTGTTTGTGTGTACTTCAGAGGTAGGGCTGTGCTCTTTCCTCCCTCATTGGTTCAAGGATCCTTTTTGACTTGGGAAATTAAACTCCGCCTGGTTCAAAAACCTCACCTATTTGTTTCTCAAGGGACACAACCCGCTTTTACAAATCATTTTCTGAATCCTCTGCATCCCAGAGAATCCACCTTCTCCAAATGAGATTCTAACAAATTTTACCTATGTGAACTGTGGATCAAACACCACAGGTCCCTGGAACAGTGAGACTGCTGCATTTTGTGTGTTACTATAGTGTTTTACACTGAGAATATTTCCAGGGATTCTCTTTATTGTGATGGAGATTTACATGTTCATTGAAAATTACCAACGCGTATGGAGGACATGGAGTGGGTGGCACAAACTCTCCTTCTCTACTTCTGGACTCTAGAGGTGGCCAGGCTGGGTCTTATGTCTCCTTCCAGATATTTTACCAGAGATTTTTTCCCCCCATTTGAAAATGGGGACCTGGTAGACACACTCTACTGTGAACTTGCTTTCCTCACTTCATGTATGCATGCACTTCTTTGGACATCAGCACACAGAACCCGATGAAGTTTTCAATAAATGCAGGGTAGACTGTTGACTGCACCCACCACACAGTTCATTCAGAGGGTGGGCCCCTGTTGGTAGAGGGTTATGATGATCCTTTTTAGAACTCACTGGCAAGTGAGGCAGGCCAGACACTGTAGCAGGAGAATGGCAGTGATCTGAGCATACAAGTGTCACCTTGCACTGCTGTGAATGCACTTCAAAAGGGACAGCTGAACATAGTCTGCTTGTGTTTAGCTGAGGAAAGTAAACCACACCAGAGCCAGGATGAATAGTTTTCCCAAGTTTGGAGTGTTGAAAATGGAAACTCAGATACACATTAAACTTGATTAATGAGATTTTAAACATTTTTTGTTCACACTTGTGTAAAAAAACCATGAAAGGCCCCTCCTGATGTCCTGATGTTTAATCCAACTTATTTTCTGTTTTACCATATTAGCTTACACTCCCATATATGTGCTGGACACACATCATGTGATATAAAACATTTAATGCAAATTGAAAACAAATCAAATGTATAGCCCACGAGGCAAAAATCCCACGCCCCTCCCCCAGTTATGCTGTATCCAGCGTGTTACTGTGTACCCACCCTAATACTTTAATATTTCAAAACTGCCAGTTTTTACAGACATTGGGTCATGATATGTACTCTGACCTGCAACGTTGCTTGCTGCTGTCTTGTGATACCTATGTGTCTATCTTTGCCCCCTGGCACAACTAAACCCAGCACATGGCTCCAGTGGCTTCTGTGTAATCCATCGTGGATTCCCCACAATTTATCCAAACACATCCTGCTGCTAGACATTCCAGTCATTCATGCTTTATAGTTGATGGTCCAGGTGGCCTACAGGTTGGCATTCTAGGAGGGTGACAAAGAGATCTGAGTGAAAAATGTCACCTCAGGCTGCCTAGAATTTGTTTTGTTCCTCTTGATATATTGCTTTTCTTTCTTGTGTAGACAGTCCCCATCCAGAATCATTTTATTAATATATATTCTCAGGTGTAGTGCATATGAAAAACATTTCTATGACTTACGAATTTCTGTACTGTTGGTCTACATGTCTTATTTGGTGCCAATCCCATGCCTTTCTCATTACTATGGCTCTTGGTATAGTTTAATATCCGGTATTGTGATGAACCCTCCTTCACTCCTCTTGCTAGTGATTGTTTTGACTATTCTGTGTGTCTTATTATTCCAAATGAATTTTATGATTGCTTTTTTTTTCTAATTCGATGAAAAATGTCATTGGGATTTTAAAAGAATTGCATCAAATTTGTAAAACACTTTTGGTAGTATGGCCATTTTAAGAATATTTACCTATGCAAGTATATAGGAGACCTTTCAATCTTCTAAAGTCTTTTTCAATTTCTTTCTTTAGTGTTCTGTAGATTTTAGTATCAAGTTCTTTTACCTCTTTTATTAGATCAATTCCCAAGAATTTTATTTTATTTTTTTAAGTATTTATTTTTTGGTTAGACACAATACCTTTATTTGTTTATTTATTTATTTTTATGTGGTGTTGCTGATCGAACCCAGGGCCTCACTCATGCCAGGCAAGCACTCTACTGCTAAGCCACAACCCTAGCCCCTCAAGAATTTTATTTTTTTTTTAATTTATTTTTTTTTTTATTTTTTAAGTGGTGCTGATGAGCCAACCCAGTGTCTCACATGTGTCATACTCTACCACTGAGCCACAACCTCAGCCCATATTTTTTGAGGCTATTGCTAATTTCTATCTCAGCTGATTCATCATTTTTGGTGTATAGGAATGCTATTGACTTATGGGTCTTAATTTATATCATGCTAGTTTGCTGAATTCTTTTATGAGTTCTAGAAGGTTTTTGGTAGAATTTTTTTGGTTTTCTAAATATAGGATCATGTCATCAGCAAACAAGGATAATTTGAGCTCTTCTTTTCCTATACATATTCATTTAATTTATTTCTTTTGCCTAATTTCTCTGGCTAGAGTTTCAAGGACCGTGTGGAATAGAAACAGTGAAAGAGGGCAACCCCTTCTTGTTCCAGTTTTTAGAGGGAATGCTTTCAGTTTTTATCCATTTAGAATGATATTGGCATTGGGTTTAATGAATATAGCTTCTACTATGTTGAGGTATCTTCCTACTATCCCTAGTTTTCCAAGTGTTTTGAACATGAAGGGGTGCTGTATTTTGTCAAATGCTTTTTTGCATCTATTGAGATGATGATGTGATTTTTTTGTCTTTAAGTCTATTCATGTGGTGAATTACATTTATTGATTTCTGTAGGTTGAACCAAACTTGCATCATTGGTATGAACCCCACTTGATCATAGTGTACTACCTTTTAAAAATAAAAATTTTTAGTTGCAGATGTAAAGAATACATTTATTTATTTTTATATGGTGCTGAGGATCGAACCTAGTGCTTCACTCATGCTAGACGAGTACTCTACCACCAAGCCACAACCCCGGCCCCACACTATCTTTTTAATGTGTTTTTTAAATACAGTTTTCAGTATTTCCTTAAGATTTTTTGAGTCTGTGTTGTTCAGGGATATTGGTCTGTAGTTTTCTTTCTTTGATGTGTCTTTGTCTGATTTTGGTATCACGGTAAAACTAGCCTCGTAGAATGAACTTGGAAGTGTTCCCTCCTTTTCTATTTCATGGAATAATTTGAGGAGAGTTGGTGTTAGTTCTTTGAAGGTCTGGTATATCTTGGCTGATAATTTATCTGGTCCTGTGATTTTTCTTTCTTTGTAGGCTTTAAATGGCATCTTCAAATTCCTTGCTTAAAACTGATCTGTTTTAATTTTCTATGTCCTCTTGATTTAAGGATAGGTCATATGTCTCTAGAAATGTGTTCATATCTTCAATGTTT
The DNA here is from genome assembly GCF_048772815.1 of Callospermophilus lateralis. Lineage (NCBI taxonomy): Eukaryota > Metazoa > Chordata > Mammalia > Rodentia > Sciuridae > Callospermophilus > Callospermophilus lateralis. The sequence goes on from NC_135325.1 coordinate 110,123,111, forward strand.
TCTATTTTATTGGAGTATAAATTTTCACAACAGTTTCTGATTATCCTCTGTATTTCAGTGTTTACATTGTGCTATATCCTTTTTCATCACGGATTTTAGTAATTTTCCCTCTTTTTCTTGCTTAGCTTGGCTCAAGGTATATCAATTTTATTTTTTTTTCAAAGAACCAATTTTTTATATTGATTTTTGAAAATTTTTGTTTCAATTGCATTAATTTTGGCTCTATTTTTAATTACTTCCTGTCTTCTACTGCTTTTGGCATTGATTTTTCTTCTTTTTCTAGGGCTTTGAGATGTAATGCTAGGTTATTTATTTGGTCATTTTCCTATTATTTTAATGAATAAGCTCAATGCAATGAACTTTCCCGAAGAACTGCCTTCATATTATCCTAGAGATTTTGAAATGTTCCCTCGCTATTCTCGTTTACCTCTAAGTGGTTTTTTATTTAACCCCCTAATTCCTTCTGCTACCCATTCGTCATTCAATAGCATATTATTTAGGCTCCAGGTGTTAGAGTAACCTCTATTTTTAATTTCATCATTGATTTTTAATTTCATTCCATCATGATCTGATAGAATGCAAGGTATTATCTCTATTTTTCTGTATTTGTTTAGAGTTGGTTTGTGACCTAAGATATTGTCTATTTTATAGAATGATTTGTATACTGCTGAGAAGAAAGTGTATTCAGTCATTGATGGATGAAATATTCTATGTATGCCTGTTAAGTGTAAATTATTAATTGTATTTTTTACTTCTATAGCTTCTTTATTTAGTTTTTCTTTGAATGATCTCTCCAGTGGTGACAGAGGAGTGTTAAAGTCACTCATTATTATTGTGTTGTGGTCTGTTTGTTTCTTGAAATTGAGAAGGGTTTATTTGATATACATAGATGCTCCATTGTGTGGGGCATAAATATTTTTGACTATTTTGTCTTGTTGATCTATATTTCCCTTAAGCAGTATGAAATAACATTTTTGTCCCCTCTGATTAGCTTTGGCTTGCAGTCAACTTTATCTGATATGAGGATAGAAACCCCTGCTTGTTTACAAGACCCATGTGAATGATATTTTTTTTTTCAAATCATTTTACCTTCATTCTGTAGGTGAGTCTCTTGGAAATAGCATATTGTTCAGGCTTGTTTTTTAATACAATCAGCCAGTCTATGTATCTTGATTGTTGAGATTAGGCCATTTACATTCTATGTTATTATTGAGAAATGTTTTTATTCCCTATAATTTTTATTTTTTTTTCTCCTTTTGAATTATTTTCTACATTGATTGACTGTTCTTCTAGTGTAGTTCCTCTGTTTGATGGATTTTAATTTTATTTTTCATGAAATGTTTCATTGAGTATGTTTTGTAGTATAGGATTTCTAGTTGTAAATTCTTTTAACTTTTGTTTATGATGGAGGGTTTTTATTTCATCATCAATTTTTGAAGCTTAATTTTGCTGGGTATAGTATTCTTGGCTGGCATCCATTTTTTTTTTCAGATCTTGGTATATATTATTCTAAGACCTCCTAGCTTTTAGGATCTGGGTTGAGAACTCAGCTGAACTCTTTATTGGTTTCCCTGTAAATGTGACCTGTCATTTTTCTCGGGCAGCTTTTACAATTCTATTCTTATTTTGTTTGTTAGGCATTGTCATAATAACGTGCCTTGGTGTGGGTCTATTGTAATTTTGTGTATTTGGGGTCCTGTAAGCCTCTTGTATTTAATTGTCCAATTCGTTCTTAAGGTTTGGGAAATTTTTAGATATTATTTAATTGAAAAGATTGTGCATTCCTTTGGTTTATTCCTCTGCATCTTCATCTATCCTTATAAATCTTATATTCAGTTTTTTCATGTTATGCCATATTTTTTGGAAGTTCTGTTCACAGTCTCTTAACATCTTTACTTCATGATCAACTTTACTTTCAAGGTTATATATTTTGCTAGGTGTGGTGGCACACAGTAATTCCAGTGGCTTGGGAGGCTGAGACTGGAGGATCACAAGTTCAAAGCCCGCCTCAGCAATAGCAAGATGCTAAGCAACTCAGTGAGACCCTGTCTCTAAATAAAATACTAAATAAGGCTGTGGATGTGACTCAGTGGTCAAGTGACTCTGAGTTCAATTCCCAGTACAATATGTGTGTATGTTTATGTGTGTGTGTGTGTGTGTGTGTGTGTGTGTGTAATCTTCATTGCCTGAAACTCTCTCTTCCAGGTGGTCTAGTCTGTTGGTAATGCTTTTCCTTGAATTTTTAGTTTGGTTTACTGATTCCTTAATTTCCACTTGATTTTCTTTCAGAATCTCTCTTTATTGAACTGATCTTTCACTTCCTGTATTTTATCTCTGATTTCACTAATACATTATCCTTTACCTCACAGATCATTTTAACTATGAACTTCTAAATTCCCTCTCTGACTTTTCTTCCTCTGTGGTGTCAATGGATTCTGTTACTGAAGTATCTTGGTTTGTTTGAGGTTTTTTCCCCCTTGCTTTTTCATGTTGTTTGTGTGTCTACCCATCTACCAGTATGGATCTGAGGCAGTCAGTAGAGTGTCTACACTATGGACTTACAGTGTCCCTGAAGGTTTTTAGTACCTCACCATTTAGGGGGAGACAAATAATAAAAACAACCCATGCAAACAATATACAGCATTAAACCACATTTTTCCTGCTATGACATCTAAATGCTAATTGTCACAATAAACAGAAATATTGTCATCTGTAAAAACAGTAAGTTTGCAAATGGGTTTAAAATTGCAAATGGTAGATAGGGAGAGAACAGAAGAGGTGTAGGATATGATGATTATGACAGAGGAGGAGAGAAAAACGGAAGTAAAATATTAAAGGAAGAGTTAAAGAGAGAACAATAGAGTTTGGATTTTGGCAGAAGAAAGAAAGAATCAAGGGAAAGAAGATAAGTTAGAGAAAAAAAGTACATAAAATAAAAATTTAAAAATAGGGCTGGGGATATGGCTCAAGCAGTAGCACGCTCGCCTGGCATGTGTGCGGCCTGGGTTTGATCCCCAGCATCACAAACAAACAAAGATGTTGTGTCCACCAATAACTAAAAAATAAATATTAAAATTCTCTCTCTCGGGGCTGGGGATGTGGCTCAAGCGGTAGCACGCTTGCCTGGCATGCGTGCGGCCCGGGTTCAATCCTCAGCACCACATACTAAAACAAAGATGTTGTGACCGCCGAAAATTTAAAAAATTTAAAAATTCTCTCTCTTTAAAAAAAAATTAAAAATAAAAAAATAAAATTCTCTCTCTCTCCCTCTCTCTTTAAAAAAAAAATTTAAAAATAAATAAATAAGGGCTGGGATTGTGGCTCAGTGGTAGAGCACTTATCTCACATATATGAGGCATTGGATTTGATCCTCAGCACCACATAAAAATAAATAAATAAAATAAAGGTACTGTAATCCACCAAAATTAAAAAAAAAACAATTTAAATTAATTAATTAAAAATAAAATTCAAAATCAAAATAAACAAATCATACATTGTAGCCCTCAAAATTCAGAGCCATGAAAGATAACTGCCTTTAAAAAGAGCTACAGCTGGGTGCAGTGGTGTCATGCCTGTAATCCCAGTGGCTCAGGAGGCTGAGGCAGGAGGATCTTGGGTTCAAAGCCAGCCTCAGCAAAAATGAGGCACTAAGCAACTCAGTGAGACCCTGTTTCTAAATAAAATACAAAATAGGGCTGGGGGTGTGGGTCAGTAGTTGAACGCCCCTGAATTCAGTCCCTGGTATCCCCCCCACACACACAAAAAATGCTAGAAATGATTTTAAAAAAAAGTCAGGTCACAATTAGAGAGGAGGAGGGGGAAAGATCTCCATGTAAAGTTCAAAAATTTTTTCTGGTGGAGTTCAAAAACTTTTCGGCTTCCCTTCTCAGCAGTCCTAGGATTGGCTGGAGTGTGATTTCTGCTCCACCCTCAGTGTTGGTTCACTAGCATATGAGAGGAGAGCCCATAGGTGGAGCTCCTGGAGGCTGGGTTTAAGGTTAGGTAGGCTCCAGGTTCTTTGTCAAATGGTGATTGGTCTGAAGATTTTAACTCAGCGCACCTCCAAGGCCCAGCAGTTGTTGGTCCACACTGGGGGATTGCATCCCAGGAATCTCTCCTGAGTCCCACTCCCGTGGCAGAGAAGCAAATCCTTTGTCACCTCTGTCACCCACAGACCCCATGTTTCCTGGTCTCTCAGGTTCAGTCTCCAAAGTCAATCACTCCCACTCCTTCCCCCTCCCTTTTGAATTCTGGCAGGGCGTGTCTCTCCCAGCCAGTCCTGCAAGTGGCTGGAGTTAAGGGGGAGGCCCACCTGGGTGAGTTACCAAGACCTGTGTTCCCCTATATAAACTCCTTTCCGCAGCTGATTTTCTCTTCATCACTTAGGTACTCTTTGTGTCTAGTTGTTAGGTTTTACAGGTCTGTATTTTGTGCCCCGCTTGGGTTGTCAGGTTTGCTTCCCCCTCGTCCAGGCCTGTGGCGCAGCTACAAAATGGCTCCTTTCTCGTTTACAGGCTTCCAGGAGTGATGTGGCTTCTTTCTAGCACAAGGATATTGTGAAGCAGGCCTTTCAGGTTAGTCTGGCAATGTCTCTGGTCTCTGCTTTCTCCATATCCAGAAACACCGTACACCTCCTAAAATGTGGCTTCCTTTAATTCCCTTATCCCTCTACTTTGCTGGTGGAGCGGGGGGTGCCCCGGCAGGTGCTGGTGGTGGCAGTGGCAGTAGTGGTGCTGGTGCTGGGGATTTCTTCCCTATTATCTCCAGCCTCCTGAGTCCCTGATCTGCTTTGAATGTCCAACATTAATTCCCAGTAAAGTGCCCCCATTTTTTTTCACCCACCTTGCTGAGAAGCTGCCTAACTGCTTTTTTGGTTTCACACCACTAAGCAGCCAGTAAAGGGACCTCCTCTATTCTTCCATCTTGAAAACATCTTTACCTAGAATTTTCCAGAGATAACCGAAACCAAGGAAGACCAGGTTTCTGTAGTTGATATTCTCTCTCTCTCTCTCTCTCTCTCTCTCTCTCAACCCAAGCATGCTTAAGCACTGAGCCACATCACCACAACTCCAGTCCTTTTTAAAATATTTTGTTTAGAGACAGGGTTTTGCTGAGTTGCTCAGGCCTGAAGGGTATAACAGTAATGCTGCTCAACTCATGGCACCTGGGAAGCAGAGAGGTGAGGAGAGGGAGAGGAAGAGGGCCAAAGACAAGATATAGTTCCCAAGGATACAGGCCCAATAACTTACTTCCCCCAAGTAAGCCCCACATTCTCTATTTTCCACTACCTCCCCAAAATTCCATCCAATTATTAAATCATCAATAGATTAATCCAGAGATGACGTAGAGTTCTCATGATCCAATCACTTCCCAAGAGCCACAACTCTGAACATTGCTACGTTGCAGACCAAGCCTTTAACACACGAGTCTTTGGGGCATATTACGAATGCAAACCATAAAAGGAGTCCTATTTGAGGTGGGCTGATTTGAAGTATTAATACAAGTAGGCTTACATAAAATTCTTTCTTAAAATATTTTTTTTTGGTTGTAGATGGACACAATACCTTTATTTTATTTATTTATTTTTATGTGGTACTGATGATGGAACCCAGTGCCTCACACATGTTAGGCAAGCATCCTACCGCTAAGCTGCAACCTAGGCCCATAAAATTCTTAAATAAGGAACATGTTGTCTCCAGAACTGCCAAATAACTAAAGATGTTGGAATTGTTTTAATATGGGTAGAGACAGTCAATCAATAGCTTTGTCAGATTCAGGGAATGAGATGTGACCTCTGATCTATTATTTATTGATTGATTTTTAAAAGTTGTTTATTTGCTCTTTTTAGTATACATGACAGTAGAATGTATTTTGACATAGCATACATACATGGAGTATAACTTCCCATTCTTGTGGTGGTAAATGATGTGGTTGTGTATTCATATGTGAATATAGGAAAGTTATGTCCGATTCAATACACTGTCTTTCCCATTCCCAGCCCCACTCCCTGACCTCTGACATTTATAATAAGCCTGTGACTTTAGTAATTTTAAAATAATACATTTGCATAAATTCACGCTACTAAGTTATTGTTGCTTTTTTATAGCAGCAATAAAAACTAATATAAGGACCTTAATGGGTGAACTTTAACATCAAGGTTTAGGACATCCACAGGGAGGCGCCATTCGTTCTTTATTCCAAGTTTAAGAACAGGTCTAATAGGGTTGTTAAATGGAGAGGCAGTGTGGATAATCACTTCTCTAAATAGTATATAATGGGTTATAGTATATAATAATACATAATGAGATTTTATCTTACATTGGGCTATATTAACTATCCAACTTGCAGAGTACGTGATATTTCCTGTTTTTTTTTTTAATAATGTTGATTATTATTGCCAAAGGCTTAATTTTTTTTTTATTCATTGGGTCAGAGTATCCATGCCTGCTGTACGATATTTTAGGAAAATGGGTATTATGATTATGGGAAATTTAGGCAAGGAAATATTTCTTTTGTTTAAGGTGAAGCATATACTTCTATAGCCTCTATTTTTTTTTATAGCTGCCCTAAGAGAAAAGGAAGTATTTTGTTTAAATTCAGTGGGATTCCCAGATATAGCTGTACTTTGTGCCCTAGTACTGATTAAGATCATGAAGGTTTACCAATTGGTGCATTTTAGTAGATGTTAAAACTAAATCAGAACCCAGAGGCATAAAAACCAATCAACACTCTTTTACTTTTTGGCTATTTTGGTACATGTTGGTTTTCCAATTATGTCAAATTGTGGACCTCCCTTTTAGATTCTTTTTTTAAAAATTTTCTTCTTATATCCAGATTTTTAAAAGGAATAGTAGATACACTGCAGGGTATGCTCTAAACCCTGCTGGTATTTACTGATTTCTTCTTTCAGATAATCTCAAGTCATTGTGAACAATTAGAGGCTTCCCCGACAGCAGTGAATGCTTTACTGTGGTTAAGGGTCCCAAGCTTAATTCATGTTTGCATTAATTAACCTCTTGGTTCTGCCATAGAGATGCCATGAACCTCATTACCTTGAGGGTCAGAAGGTCTGTTATAACAGAGTCCATGGTTAAAAGCAATACCAAAAACATTTTTCAGGGTCCTAGAGAGACATTTGCCTTTAGGAACATTAAATCAGCATCACATATGGTAATTGCTCTTCCTAGAAATGAATAACCGAGGGGCATACATATTGCAAAGGGCATATTTCTTTCCATTGAGCTTGATAGAATGTAGGCCAGTGGGCTGAGAGTGATGGTGCATGCATGTAATCTCAGAGACTCAGGAAACTGAGGCAGAAAGATCACAAGTTCAAGGTCAGCCTCAGCAACTTGGAGAGACCCTGTCTCAAAATAAAAAATAAAAAGGATAGGGGATGTACCTCAGTTGTAGAGTATTTGTCCAGCATGTGCAAGGCCCTGGGTTCAAGCCCCAGAACCACAAAAATAAATAAATAGATAGATAGATAGATAATAAAAGTGTTGGGGATGTAGCTCAGTGGTTCAATCCCTTGCACAGGCAGGTGGGGGAGAGTGAACCAATGTCTGAGATGCACAACCAGTGGCCACATGATAAGAGTCATTTCCCTAAGCATAATGCAAAGTGCCAGTCATGGTTTATGTTGGAATCAACACACCCAATGAAATCTGAGATGCACAGATCTCTCTGGAATGAGACCCATAATCCAGAGTCATTTTAAGAAAGAGGGCTCCAATCCCATAGTTCTACTCCCCAAAGCTAATCTTTGAAATTTCCAAGTTAGGCAATTTAAATGGAAGCTTATAAGATTCATTAAATGCAGATCAAAGCAGCACATCTCAAAAAGCAAATGGCCTATAGAAAGCAACTCAGAGCACATCTCTTCTGCCAGTGAGGGAAACAAAGCAAGAGATGAAAGATACCCAGTGGCAGAAGTTGTCTAGACAACCTGCTGACTGTACTAATACCTATCAACCCTACAGCTATGCTCAAATTTGATTTAGATCTTGAGCCTAATGATACCATATATGCTCCAAGAGATTATGAACATATTTATGGCACACATACTGAGGTTTTCTGGAGAGTAGAATGTGATTTGCAAAGTAGGGATTAAAATCTGTCTGTAGTCAAAGATCAAAACTGGAATATGAGCTAGGCATGGTGGCACAAGCCTGGTCCCAGTGACTCTGGAGGCTGGGACAGGAGAATTGCAAGTTCAAGGCCATCCTTGGAAAACTGTGAAAACCTATCTCTGTGTGTGTGTGTGTGTGTGTATGTGTGTGTGAAAACCTATGTGTGTGTGTGTGTGTGTGTGTGTGTGTACACACGTGTGCCTGGGATTGAACCCAGAGATGCTAAACCACTGAGCAATTTTCCCAGCCACTTTATTTTTTATTTTTTAAGGCAGAGTCTCACTAAGTTGCTTAGGGTCTTGCTAAATTGATGAAGCTGGCTTTGAACTTGCAGTCTTCTTACTTCAGCCCCTGATCTGCTAGGATTACAGGCATGTACCACCATGCCCAGTTACTGAAACCCTGCTTTAAAGTTAAAAAAAAAAGAGCTGGGGATGTAGCTCAAAGATAAAGTGCCCCTGGGCTCAATCCCCAGTACCAAACAAATAAATTCAACAACACTAGAATGAGGGACATTTTCTTAACAAACTGTGGGATAGGAGTGACTAGGACCCCTCTTTACAGACAAGAAAAACAAGAGATGAAAAAAGATGAAAAGTCAACACAACAGGGATATGGAAAGTTTATTTGAATATACATTTACTTTGCATTAGTAATTGTGTTCTTGATCCAGGTGAGGCAAAGCATTTGAATTAATAACAAGTTGATTTGCAAGGTAAGAGGGAAGAGTCTTATTGTGTCTAGATTTCTATAAATTTAGTATTCACTACTAAAGTTGCTCCACTTAAAATACAGGATGTTGCTTCTATTATATTAACTTTTGTACCAAGTGGACATGAAGCTCACCTTTTCATTTGTGCCTCTTACTACATTAATAAAAATGCATTTTCTTGCCTGAGGACACATTCTCCTCCCTGCCACCAGCAACTATATTCAGAGGCTGAAGGTCAGTGTGCCCTAGGCTATAGGATCTCATGATCTTTCATGTGACATGGGGTCATGACTCACGCAAGCACCATCAATATCATTAGTAGCAGTGCTTCAGGTCTAACTGCGCAGACTGGGACCTACTGGGCTCACAGGCAGACCTTGGAATTCCCTGTCCCGGTAAGAAGTGGAATTGAGCTTATGCATGGCCTCTAAGGGTAGTTATTTTAGCTCGCTGGGAGTTTGGCTTATCCTGAATTATCCCACCTGAGGGTCCCAACAGCATGTGTTGGCTAAACTCTCAGGGAAAAAAACCCAGAATATCCTCTCTTTAGAGAATACAAGTGATTGCACAGCCAAGGACCTTCCTATCAGCTGCGGTACAGAACAGCTTGACATCCAGGAGCCTTCCTTTTCTGATACTGTGAGTACTGTGAACTTTGTATTACCCCAAGTTCTCTTCTTTAGAAGTGGGGGAAAGAGAGGAAACAATACCACCAGGGAGGCCAACTTTCAAGGAAATGAAAAAATCCAATGAAAACTGCTTTATTCAGAGAGGTGGGCTGAGATGGCCACAGTGATAAATACTAAGGTCATCTGCAAATTCACCACATGCCATCTACTGTTTCTGAGTACTTTGGTGGTATTATCTCCTTGAATACTTATAAACACCCAAGGGTGAAGGTGCTATTGTTTATACTTTTCAAATGAAGATCAGAGAAGTTTAGGAACTTCCCCAAGTCACCAAGAACTGAGATTAGAAATGAAACCACTTGTCTATTGAGCCTGTGTTCCTAATCATTTTGTATGCAAGGATTTTTTACAAATTTGGGCAAATGACAGTCCTACCTTGTCATTATACAGTGGGGTTGTTATTCATTAATTTGATTAGTTTGTTGATGATGAGTACATTTTCTTGATCTATCTGGATGATTTGTGTCTCAGACCACTGAGCAGCCATAGTTCCTAAAAGAGTAGCATTGGTCTGGAAGAGAAGGAAGGAAGAGAGAGGAAAAATCCTTCCTCTCAAGTTTTTTCCCTATGTCCCAGTACCTGATTGGTTGGGAGGAGTCGTGGTGATTCATAATGGATCTTGGAATGTTGATACTGCACACAATGGCAAGATCTGAGCTCTGGCCACCACTGCCTGGGTGGCTTTTAATTCAGGGCTAAATACAGTGAGTAGGAGGTTCTGAAAGAGGGAACAGATAAAACTTATGTTTAGGTACTACCTCCATATCTCTTCTCTTGACACTTCAGCTATCTTGACCTCAAAGCTCTTCCCTACCTTATATGAACTCTCTTCGCTGAATCTTCTCCTGTGGTAAGACTTACCAAAAACATCCTAACGGTGTTCATCACATTTCCACAAGTGCATTGGGCAGTGATCACAATTTGGGTCTCAAAATCCAATCGCCAGTGAGGGAACTCATTCCCAAGTAGGATTCTCTACTCTTAATGTCTAGATCAGCCTTGATCATGACTCTGCAGTCACTAATTTTATAATACACAATTCACATCAATGGGTATTTAATTGCAGAACTGTTGGCTGTGAATAGTTCATATTTCCTCAAACCATAGTACCTTCTAAGTCTCTGATCCAGAAAAATTATATTGTTACTATTAAAGTGTGACCCATGTGGGTATTATTGAGGTGTAGGACAGGGCTCTTTGTAGGCTGTCAGATGGTTAGTGGTGAGGACAGGGTTTATTTTTTTTATTTGTAATGTCCTATTGAGGAACTAATACAGTTATTATGAGAGATGTGGCTTATCCCCACACTGGCCATCCAACTTGGTCTCATATAACAACAGGAAATTGAAACACAGATGCTTGTAAGTGGGACCCAGGTCACACATTCTCTTTCTTGAATGGCAGGAAAGACCCAGTCATCTGGGTTTTCTCCTACTCTAAATAAAACCATGTAAAGACACTGATACCATGTTCTGTGACCAAAAAAAAAAAAAAAAAAATGGAGGACAAGAATCATTTGCTTGTGTTCCATGAGGATCAAAAGGAGGCATCCTGTAAGAGTGAAAATCCAGGGTTTCTGATCAAAAGGAGGCATCCTGTAAGAGTGAAAATCCAGGGTTTCTGAAGCCAGACTAACTGGGTTCATATCTGGGTTCTGTCACATACTAGCTGTGTGACCTTGGACCAGTTTCATAACTTTCCTGTGCCTCAGTTTCCTGCCCTGGATAAATAGGAATGATAGCAGCACACACCCCAAGCTGTAATGAGGTTAAATAAGCTACTGGATATACACCTACGGTACTAACATTGCTACACCTCAGCTCTATGAGCTACTGTATGTAAAACCCTTGGAAAAGTAATTGTAAGACAGACAAGACATCCCTTAACAGCTGGCTGGTATAACTGGTGTTATTCTGCTCATTACTGTTTTACTGGTAAAATGGGAGAGGCCAAGGGAGCCTAAGAACTTGGAGAATGAGACTCATCACCTCCTCTTTTTCCTCCTGAATAAGAATTTCTTAAAGTCATAGAGTCAAGATTCTTCTCTAAGTCTGCTCTCTTACATTGAACACCATTGTCAGTTTCACTGTGTAGTTTTATTATTTGTTTGCTTTGTTGTTGTTTGGTTGGTTGGTTGGTTTGGTTTGGTTTTGATTTGGGGTACCTTCCCTCTGACTAGCTTCCTTCTTTGTGTTATAGTTCTAGTGATAATTCTTTTGGAAGAAACAGGTAAGCAAATATGTGTGGGTCAACCTGTGTTGGTGTTGTCTCTCTGTGCCTGATATGGTTTGGATATGAGATATCCCCCAAAAGCTTATGTGAGATAATGCAGGAAATATTAAGAGGTGAAATTATTAGATTATAAGAACTATAACCTAATCAGTATTTCATTGTATAATTGAATCATATTTCTTTATTCATTCATGCAATGATGGATGTTTAGATTGATTCTGTATCTTGGCTATTGTAAATAATGCTGCAGTGAAAATAGGAGTGTGGGTATCTCTTCAATATGTTGATTTCCTGTCTTTTGGATATACACCCAGAAGTGGGATAGCTGGATCATATGGCAGTGCTAATTTTTCATTTTTTGAGGAATCTATATACTATTATCCACAATGGCTATACTAATTTATATTTTCACCAACAGGGTTATGAGCAGCCTTTGGGCTGCTCTCTTTTCTCCACAGGCTAGCATTTTTTCATTCATTCATTTATTCATTTACTTTGTCTTTTTGCCCTTCTTCTACCCGGGATGAAATGGTATCTTGTTTTATATTCAATGTGCATTTCACTGATGATTAATGATATCAATAATTTTTTCATGCATTTATTGATCATTTGTATTTCTTCTTTTAAGAGCTGCCTAATCTGACAGATATGTACATTTTTAGTTGTTTTTTTATTGAGGTGTTTTTTTTTAGTTCCTTATATATTCTGGATGTTAATTCTTTGTCAGATGAATAGTTTGCAAATGTTTCCTCTCATTCTATTGTCCCCTCATTCTGTTGATTGTTTATTTTGCTGTCCAAAGGCTTCTTAGTTTGAAATAATCCCATTTTTATTCAGATAGATGGCTCAGTGAATAAACAAAACTAAGATAGACATATATTGTTTTAAAGCTTCTTTCTTTAATTACCTTTTGTGGAGAGCCTATGTACATACATAGAGAAATCCTTCATTTTTTTCAATGTTTGCATGTTATTTGATGCTATTGATATAATGTAATCTATGAACAAAAGGATTTTATAAAAAATGCCACTCTTCTCTTTCATCAACCAAATCAATTCTCTAGATGTTTGCCAAAGAAAGGTATACATAAGTTAAACACATAAAAGATGTTGTATACTCCTCTAAGAATAAATTATGACATAATAGAAATAATATGTCCAGTTCAAACTGACTACTGAAAATATATGAATGTGCTGTCTTAAAATTGCAGAAAATATACATTAAATACTTTTTGTTTCCCATTTCACACTAAAATACCATTTTTTTAGTTAGGAAAATTAATTATTATATCAATTCTTACTCCAAATTAACGTCTGAATTCAGTGCAATGTCATGCATGAACTTCAACAGAATTTTGCCATGAAATACAATAAATTGATTAATCAACTAAAAGGAAGAGAACATATATGGGGATGATCTTGGTAAGGGACTTGACCAACAAGATATGAAAACCTAGATGGTAGATTTAGAAATTAAAACAGGAATTTTACATACATCAGTAGAACAAAATAGATTTTAGGCACAGACTCATGTGAATAACAAAATGAAATGATAACATTGATATTGCAAATCAAATGATGCCCCATGGTACTCTGTTATAAATACAGTAGTCTCCCCTTAACTGAGGGAAATTATGTTCCAAGAACCCTGTGGATGCCTGAAACCATAGATAGTACCAAACTATATAAGAACTATACTTTTTCCTATATGTTCTGCAACATTGTACCATAAGTTTCTGTTCTTCCATGTTTTATGCCCTGGTACCTCCTTTGCATCATTGTTCCTGTGCTTTAGAGCCATTATTAAATAAAATAAGGGTTACTTGAACACAAAATAGTGACTAATAAGCAAGTAGCATATATCCAGTGTGGATCTGCTGGACAAAAGATGATTCATGTCACTCCTGGGCAGGATAAAGTGGGATGGCATAAGATTTTCATCACACCACTTCAGAATGGTACACAATTTAAAACTCACACATTGTTTATTTATAGAATTGCCCATTTAATATTTTTGTACCATAGGTTGAGCACAGGTAACTAAAACCCTGGAAAAATGAACCTGTGGATAAGGAAGGATTATTATCCTGCTGGTAACAAGTGGCTGAGCAGGGAGGTGACTGTGAGGAAGAGGTCTATGGGTCCACTTGGTTATCTGGATTTCATTGTCTTTTTTAGGATTTCTCAGTCTTGCTGTCTTCTTGAGACTGTGTGTGGAGTCAACCAGTCATGGATAAAGGAAGACGTGAAGTCAGTCCCAGTGCACCGGCACGGAGTACCAAAAGGAAGGCAGATGAATACTTAAAACCCAAACTAAGCTCCAAAAATGTGCTGAGTTTTTTGCTAGGTAGACAACTAGGGAGGCATGAAAGTGATGTGGATCTGTCAAAGTGGCTGTTGATGTTGCAACGAGCAAAACCTGGGTGGGGTTGGCCTTTTCCAAAACACCATGTGGCTTACATGCTTATGCCTGCCCAGAATCTTGGAAAACCCAGAAAAAAGGGTGTAGAATAAAAAGTCTTTCTTGTTTCAGCTATTGACATAGAAGCTGTATTTTTTACTTCTTTCTGTTCAATGTGTGTTTTCTGACGAAGCCTTCTTGAGTTGCACTGGAAGAGATCCTATTATCCATTCTAACATTCCACACAGGAATTTTCAAACTCAAGGGGATGGTGAGGTCACTTTCCACATCACATCTTTTCCACTATTAATCTGTAGAATAAATGTGAAGGCATAGCTCTATGGTGTTTGGCCACTCAGAACCAAATACTCTTCCCCCAAGCCATTTTAGAGGGCCATACATTCTGTTTCACTCTAAAATCTTCTTGCCTCAGTGAGAAACATTGTTTAATAGCAGGCCATGAGCTGGGTAGGAGGTTTCAAATACTTTTTCATTATGATCCTCATGAGGGCATAATTTACAAACTAAAGTATTGTGTCTTTGTTGGTTCTATTTAATATGAAAAATCAGAGCATTGACTGTTGGAAATGTTATTCCTCGAGAGCCTTGTAAAGATAATTGTTCTTCTCATTGTTCCCAAAGAACTGGAATCCCCAGGTGCTTCTTTCCCCCTGTCCATGTGAAATAAATTTGTTCAGATCACAGCCAAATAGAAGAAAATTCATTTGAATAAAGTGAACACCTGCTTTCTCTCCTTCTCCTCTCCCTATGTTGCAGGGGCTATTCCTCTGTCTCCCTGCTTATCCTGTTCTCTTCCAGATTTTATTATGCAGAATGATTGAACCTCTCAATGTCCTTTCCACCCTCCTTTCTGTTTCTGTACCCCTTGCCATCCACACTCTGATTTTGGCAGTGCCAGAAATATCCCCCAGTGTGTCCTGAGAGGTGCAGGTGAGGATGAGGGACAGAGGAAGCAGGGGGTAGGGGAAGGCACTACTGCCCTCTGCCAGCAAAACACAGCTTTGGGGAGAGGGAGGAGGAAGCACTGATGCTGAAGGACAGGAGGGAAACAAAACCAGAGAGGCAAAGAGGAAATAGCCCCCTACACTCCACGGCCATCCAAGTGCAGAGAGGATTTAGCATGGTGAGAGCATCAGGTGGCAAGGGGGAGTAATCATAGCATGATCCCACTGAGGGAAAAAAGCAAGTAGCTCAGAGGTGAGTGCTAGATGGTAATAAAACCCATGGAGCAGCACTTAGGTATGTAAATGGATCCACACTAGCACAGCAGGTAGCAGGAGCTTCTGGTGGAACTTCTGCTTTCAGCTGAACCTCAGAGCAGTTAGCAGCAACTATTGGGCACCTCACTTCCTGTCCTTCCATGGAGGATGCATGAAGAAGGTGATCAAGACAAGGGTAGGATCTC
The DNA here is from genome assembly GCF_048772815.1 of Callospermophilus lateralis. Lineage (NCBI taxonomy): Eukaryota > Metazoa > Chordata > Mammalia > Rodentia > Sciuridae > Callospermophilus > Callospermophilus lateralis. The sequence goes on from NC_135325.1 coordinate 110,138,702, forward strand.
TGAGCACTTCTCCACAGAATGGTGTGCACTCACACTGGGAGTCTAGATGAGTTGGAAAGTAAAAAAGACCTCATCACAGAGCAGGGATGGCGGGCTGAATTTCCTGAAGGAAAATCCTGGACACTCCTAAGTTTCTGGAGGGGTGGGGCTTCTAAGCATCTCCTTAGAGGGCTGCACTTGTGGCTCCTGAACTCAAAATCACAAATAAGAAATTTAAAAGAGGAACAACCAGCATCAAAGTAGAGAGGAGAGGAGAGGAGAGGGAGGGAGGGAGGGGACAGAGAGAGAGAGAGAGAGAGAGAGAGAGAGAGAGAGAGAGAGAGAGAGAGATTTGCTTGGACTTCTCCTAAGAGGAGTTTTCTCAGGAGGAATGATATGAGGCTATGTCACCTTAACAGAGAAATTCTTGGTGCATATGAAGTTCAGGGACTCGAGGCTGAATGACACAATATTTCTCCCTATGTCCTGCACTCTCTCATTCTGCTCCTTAATGTCAGCCTGCTACCTCTCATCCAGATTAGTGTGAGAGAGCAAGGAAGGCCAGTCAATGTAGCCTTTATGTCAGCTTCCTAAGGAACAGAACAGTGGAAAGAAGAAAAATAGGATATATCTGACTGTATAGAAAACTCAAACATTCAACCACAGTTTGCATAGATAGCACTCACTTGCTGCTTTGACCAGATGAAAAGATGCTTTTCCCAGCACAGGGTAACACATGGAGCCCTGTTAGCATCTACATTGCCATGGGGGTGAGGTTGTTACAAGGAGGAAAACCAAAAGAAACCCTTTAGCTTCATTTGCTCTTGGACCAGATGGGACAAAATGTGGGATGAACTCTCAGGCTTTCATTCATAAATTTTAACTGATAAAAGTGTTTTCTATTCCCCCAGTCTTACAATGTATGAACAGTACTTCTTACTGTACTGTTCTTAATCAAACCAACCAAAAACACCAGGTATGGTGCTATACCAAGAGATTCCCTGAAGGAATCATCATATAAATACCACACCCTTCCCACCCCAGATGCTTAATAAAAGGACAGGACATTAAACTATTTTAGAGGGGAATTTTTTCTGCTCTCAGTTGTGTTGGCCCCTTTACCTGAAGATAAAACACCCATTTTCCTTTTTCCATTGAAAGCTTTGCCTTATATTCCTACTCACTCAACTTGGATTTCTTTTCTATGGGCACTGAGTCAACATTCTCAGGCTGAAACCTATTGGATTGGGTCACCAGATGGGATGTCCCCGCAGTGAATATGTGGCTGCCCAGATCTTTTCTCTGTAGCCACTGTGTGTGGGAGCCTCCCATGTTACAGCCCACTAGTGTTTTTTTTTAATTTTAATTTTTTGGTAGTTGTAGATGGGTAGAATGCCTTTATTTTGTTTATTTTTTTTATGCGGTGCTGAGGATCAAACCCAGTGGCTCACATGTGCTAGGCAAGTGCTCTACCACTGAGCTACAACCCCAGCACCCCCCCACACTAGTGTTTTTATTTTCCTTTCCTCCCTGCAGACAAAGCTCCCCATTCTACTTTTCCTACTATGTCTCTCTCAACCTGACATAGAAATTTAGGGACCTCCGGATGATGTTGGCAGGGTATAAGAAAAACGCTGGCTGGAGTGCAAAATGGAGAGGTGAGTCATGTCTGTTTATAAGTCTCATTGCCATGGCAACTCCTGCCACAAGTTATGTATTCTAATTAGGTGAAAGTTAAGTAACCAATGGGAACAAATAGGGCAAGATCTTCAATCAAGTCCATGGGGAGGAGAACAAGACACAGCTCAGCATATAAGACAAGATTCATCCAAACATCAGGGCCTTGGCCCACTCTAAGAAGTGTTATTTCACTTTCAATAAATCTATGTTCTGCTGATACTTCTGCATGTCTTGCTCAATTCTTTGGAATGCTAAGAACCTGGACCCCAACTGGACACCTCACCAGTATCACCTCCAACTTGCAATGGCTCCCCTTCTGAGGTGGCTGGGGAATGCCCCAAGTTGTACAGATACAAGTGGCAGAGGGGTGATGATTGATGCCTTCCTGGGGACGTGGTAGAATTTTGAACTCTAATTACATATGAGTCAATTAACTGGTCCTTCTCCTTGAAGTTCTTTCCATTCCTTCCTTTCTCTTTCAGCTCCTGTTCAAGTAGGGACATCCATATGAGTTGGGTATATGAGAGATTCTCACTAGGGCTGATCACTGTGAATGCCAGCAACAGGAAAACAGGACTGATCCTTAGAAGTAGTTGGTGAGTTTACTTGTAAAGGGGTCAAGTCCCTTGTCATGTTAAATAGGGGGTTCAAGTCCCCTGAAAGGCAAAAACAAATATGGGATTCAAGTGCCCTGATTGTAATTCATTATTTTTTCCCTCTCCTTCCTCATCTTCTACTCTGGCTTACATCTATTTTCCATGTATCTGAAAGTGCATTTTGATTTAATGTAATGGTTTAACGTGTTCTTTGGTCTGTTAATGTGTGATGGCAAAACCAGGCCTGGTTATAAAATGGAATTATAAGAATGTTATCATAAAAACTGGTGCCTGGGGAAACAGTTAGTTCCTCTTCCCTTCTGTCAGCCTTTCCTGAGGAAACTAATTAACCATAGGACCCTACCTTTGGATTGTAAATAACTATCTCTAGGAGCCTGACTACTCCCCTTTGAAGTGTAAACACTACTATTCCAGGCTTCAGACACAGGCTAGAGGTTTATCAGAGGTCTGTGAGAAGAGCCAGGTTTTCCCCTTCTCACAGTCTGCTTCTGTAAACATGCTTTCAGTTACAAACCCCGGCATGGCCTGCTATCATGTAGACTAGAAAATTTATGGCACAAGATAGCCTGTAAATGCTGTGAGAACTGTGGATGGGGGCTCAGAATTTGAAGTTTGATCTCCTCTGGGCCTGCTGATGTAAAATAAAGTTTGAATTCTCCCACTCTCTGGGTGCCAGTTACTGCTTCTTGACCCCAACATTTTGGTCTCCTGATAGGGAAGTGACAACTGTGCCATCTTTGGGCCACCAGTGTGGCAAGCTGTCCACACTGATATTTCTATAATAATTTGTGTGGATATTTGTATGGTAATTTGTATGGCACCACTACATGGTGCCCCTTGGACCAGACAGGACAGCGCCACCTGACAATTCCAGGATCTCCTGAGCCTAGAGGGCCTGTGCCTCCAGAAGGGCCACCAGTGCCCGGAGTCCCTGGAGAGTTGGATAAACACCTGCACAGTCTTCCAGATAAGGTAAGGCCAGGACCCAAGACCATAGCTAGGACTGTCCATAAGGATGGAAGGGGAGATTGATCGCCTCCCATGGTCGCCCATAAGGGAGCTATCAGTGTAGGGAACCTCAAAAGGAGGGGATGTTTTAAACTCTCAACTGTTTGTGTGAGTGAATGTGAAACTATTTGTGGCTCCACAGCTCTATGCTATGGAGTCTGAGTGAGTCCTAACCTGCAGTTCTCTGGTAACTTCATATGGCATAATGGCAATTCATGTCCTATAATAAGGCCTCTGAACAGGGCCAGGGTTTATCTGACTACACCTTTAGCCAAGAAGCATCTAAGCTCTTTTTGGGGACACAGCCAGGTGGGTGCCTTGCCTGACACCCCCCTCTCTGGTCTGTCCTGTGGTGTCAGCACAGGGTGGGACATGGGAAGAACACAGTAAAAACCTACAGTCCTGGACTGTATGATTAAAATTTTTAAAAGGTTACTCTAAGAAATTCAGGATTAAGCTGCCAATGGCTGACTTCACACTCTCTGTGAGCTTGAATGGCCTGCTTTTGATGGTGACTGGCCTCTGGAAGGAACCCTCCATGTCCCCACCATCAAGGCAGCTCACCACATTGTCACCAAAAACCCCAGGCCACCCAGATCAGTTTCCTCACATAGATTCCTGGCTCCAGATTGCCTGGACTCTGCCCCATGGGTGCAGTTCTGCATCAGCTCCAAGGGCCAGTGTAGGGTTTTGTTAGCCAGAAACATGGCGACTCCAAAGCCCACCAAGGCCATCCATCAAGGGGACTCCAAAGAGGAGCCACTGCCTCTGCCAACTACAGACCCACCACTCTGCCACCAGCTCCCCGTTGACTAAATTCACTGTCTGATATCATGTCCCTATCTGTCTTTGGGGCCACCTCATCCACCATCTCTCTTGGTGGCCACAACTCCCCTCACCAGAAAACTCTAGGCCAGAATTCGTGGGGAGATGACTCAGGTCCACTCAGCAGCCACGATTCCTCTAGCTGCTCCTTCATGAGACCCTTGGGCCCTCACAGGTCAATGCAGATGGCACCATTCAAGAAGGGCACTCCATTTTCTACTATCAGCCCTTCAACACCACTGACCTCCTGAATTGGAAGCACCAAACCCCTCCATACTCAGAAAAGCCCCAAGCACCCGGAGATCACCTGGAGTCAACCTTCCAAACCCATCGATGGACTGTGGAGACTGCTGTCCCCTCCTCCTCACCCTCTTCAATACTGAGGAGAGAAGACACATTCTGACCAAAGCCCAGAAGGGGCTCCAAGAACAGGCCCCCGCACAAGAGGTAGATGCTGAGGCCTGAGCACGAAGGTTAGCCCCAGAGGAGGACCTGGCCTGGGACCACAACTCGGAAGAGGGACACAACCACCGGGAGCAGTACCAAACCATCATCCTCTGAGGAGTCCGGTCGGGTGAGAGGAAGCCCATCAACATGCCTAAACATGCCATGGCACTCCAGAAACCAGTGGAGCTCCTTCAGAGTTTTATGAAAGGCTCTGTGATGTCCTGGGTGGGCACCAGAAAAGCACCAACCCAGTGACTTATCTATATTCAATTTTTTAGTTAAGGAAAAGAAAACCAGTAAATAAACATATAAAAGTAAATTGGAGATATGAGGATATATATAGTTTGTAAGGGAGGTTAAAAGAAAAGAGAATGCTGTTGGTTGGTCTGTCTTGTGGTGTCAGCATAGGGTGCTTTACAGTAAAGTAAGGTTTTTGCCCTAAATTAAAAAAAAAAAAAAAAAAACTGGATTGTCCCAGTAAGGGAAGAGGAAAGGTGTGACAGGAAGCTAGAAATGTAACAAGTTGTACTGAGTAGGCAGTTCACAGAGGGTATGTGAAGGACACATTTTATGGATGGAGATTTATATGATTGAGTTGGCTGGAATTTTAAAGTTATTTGAGGAATTTTCTAGAACCAAAATTTGTACAGTGATATAAGGCTATAATCTGGTTCTCTATGTTTAAAAAGACAAGATTTCTTGAGGCATTTTTCTACTCTTTCTATTTGCAGGGAGCCAAATTAAAGAACAGAGATTTATACTTTATCAAGATAATTTCATTTTTTCCCCTGACTGGTGGGCTTTTATTACTTAGGGAAACTAATCTTGGACAAATTGAGGTTTAAGTATTTGTTTAAAATCTTTTAAGCTGGGCACAATGGTACATGTCTGTAATCCCAGCAGTTTGGGAGGCTGAGACAGTGGATCGCAGGTTCAAAGCCAGCCTCACCAATGTTGGGAGGCCCTAAGCAACTTAGCAAGACCCTGTCTCTAAATAAAAATATATAAAGGGCTGGGGATGTGACTCAGTAGTTAAGCACCCCTGGGCTCAATCCCTGATAACCAATAGTGAAGCCTTTCAAATAATTCCCTTATTCCTCTGATTAAACAAATAACTATTATTTTAGGTTATTCTGATATAATTGAATACCTGTATATATCTGCAACTGGAGATATGCATACATCCAAAGGCTAAATATGTTGTGTATTTGAGTTTTTCCTGAGGGCCAACTTGTTATGTGTTTGAGTTTTATCTAAATTTTATACAAAAGTTAGTAGAGTTAAAGATATGTAGGTTTAATACATAAAAGGTAACTGATAAAGTGCTCTCTTTTATACAATATACATTGTCTATGGACTTTAAGCATATAAAATTGCCAATAAAAGTTTTAGTGTTCCGCCTCTATTTGATTTGACTAAATGAGTGTATGTGTGTGTACATATGTACTTTTATATTTGGTAACAGATCTATTGTGATTATTAGCAGTGTTTCCTAAATTTATAAGAGATCTAGAACTATTCTTCGAATTTTCTTGGTGCCGTTAAACTATGTATACCTGTTAAAGACAAAGCCATATAATTACTGTTAATCTACTGAGCTATAAATTCTAAATTTTGCTTCAAAAGTAAAAGCTGATGGAATATTACTCAGCAATGAAAGAGAATAAAATCATGTCATTTGCAGGTAAATGGATGCAGTTGGAGAAGATAATGCTAAGTGAAGTTAGTCAATCCAAAAAAAATGGAGAATTTTTTTTTTCTGATATAAGGTGACTGACTCATAGTTGCATAGGGAGAGGGAACATGGGAGGAATAGAAAAACTCTAGATAGTGCAGAGGAGTGGGAGGGGAAGGGAGGGCAGGGGGTTAGCAATGATGGTGGAATGTGATAGACATCATTATCCAAAGTACATGTATGAAGACATGAATTGGTGTGAACATACTTTATATACAGAGATATGAAAAATTGTGTTCTATATGTGTAATAAGAATTGTGATGCATTCTGTTGTCATATATTTAAAAAATAAAAGCAATTAAATTTTAGAAAAAAATAAAAGCTTGGTTAACCTATATAAAGGACTTCTATTGATGATAATGCTAATTATTACTGCCTTCTTTGAATGTTATATATTTATGTTGTGAAGTATGCAAGCCTTCTAAAATACAAAGCTTAGGGAAACACTTCACCAAGCTGATGTGATCTAAACTAAACCTATAGCAATAAGAGTCTTCAAGTTTATGTTAGTGGCCTCCTGGAATTGAACCCAGAGGCTGTTTACCACTGAGCTACATCCCCAATCCGTTTTATTTATTTATTTTTAATTTGAGATAGTCTGTCACTAAATTAGAATTTTATGAAGTCACTGAGGCTGGCTTTGAACTTGCAATCTTCCTGCCTCAGCTTCCTGAGTCACTGCATTGCACCACATTTGACCTACTTTATTTTTCTAATTATTTTTTTTAGTTGTAGTTGAATACAATACCTTTATTTTATTTATTTATTTTTATGTGGTGCTGAGGATTCAATCCAGTATTTCAAACATGATAGGCAAGTGTTCTACCATTAAGCCACAACCCAGCCCTCATTACTCTTAAAATATAAATTAGAGTGGGGTTTACTTATATCATTTCATTTTGTGATTGGATAAACTATTACTGATAAGTTATATATAGAAAATTGTGGGGCTTTTTTAACAATAAAAAGAATATATTTCTGGAAAGATAAAGGAGAGTTTGATGGTCATGATGTTATTCTATCAGCCACAATCAATATTCTAATTTGCTTGATATAATAAAAATAGCTAAATTATTTAGTCAATTGCTATAATTTCCTCAAAATTCTAACCAGAACTATTCTATATTTTTGTCACTCACAGTTTTTATTCCTCTAAAACATTTACAATCTGATTCCTAAAATGGAGCCTCAGGGGCTGGGGATGTGTCTCAGTGCTAGTGTACTTGTCTGGCATGCTTGAGGCCCTGAGTTCCACCCTCAGCACCAGAAAAATTAACTTAATTAAAGCAGTCTCAGGTACTCTTAGATACAGCTTTCTGACAAAACTATACTTATCTCTTGAAGAAATTGACATTTGCTAAAGATTCATATTACTGTAGGAATTATGCTTCTCAGTTTAGAACAATTATACAAACTGGATTTGTTTTACTCTTTGTTGATTTTGTATTTCCTTGTAAAACTTTGTAACTATTGCCTGTTAACATTTTGCAGAGGTACAACTTCTAATAGAATAACCTGAGTAATATTTTGAGATGTAGCCATCACCCTTTAGGATGGACAGGATATGACATTGACTCCCAATACTTATACTGACCCCATTTTATGAAAAGTGTGAATACAACTACAAAAGTTAAAATTAAAACCCACTACTGCAAATTGGTGCCGCCAATATGGAAAGGAGTATGGAGAATCCTTGGAAAACTGTGACTGGAACCACCATTTGACCCAGCTATCCCACTCCTCGGTTTATACCCAAAGTACTTAAAAACAGCATACCACAGGGACACAGCCACATCAATGTTTATAGCAGCACAATTCAGAATAGCTAAACTGTGGAACCAACCTAGATGCCCTTCAGTAAATGAATGGATAAAGAAAATGTGGTATATATACACAATGGAATATTATTCAGCAATAAAAGAGAATGAAATCATGGCATTTTCAGGTAAATGGATGGAATTGGAGAATATAATGCTAAGTGAAATTAGCCAATCCCAAAAACCCAAATGCCCAATGATTTCTCTGATTTAATGAGGCTGATTCATAATATGTTTCCAGGGAGGTGGGGGAGGGAGGATTAAATGAACTCAAGATAGGGCAAAGGGGAAAAGGGCAGGGAGAGGAAGGGAGGGGGAATAGGGGTAGGAAAGATGGTGGAATGAGGTGAACATCAATACCCTAAGTACATGTATGAAGACACGAAGGATGTGACTCTACTTTGTGTACAACCAGAGATATGCGAAATTGTGCTCTATAAGTATAATGTGAATTGTAATGCATTCTGTTGTCATATATAACAAATTAAAATTTAAAAAAAATTTAAAACCCACTGCTTAATATGATAGGACAGACAGATAGTAAAACAGGCAGACAGTCAAGGAAATAGGTCCCATCAAAAGAGGCTTCTTTAAATGAACAGGCTACTCCATGAAATTAAACTGTATATAAATCCCAAACATTACAGCCAACTCCTTTTCCAAGGGCAGTGGGAAAAGGGAGGCATGACATTCTGAGTGAAGGTTACAAGCTCAAGGGCCAACCAGGAAGAATGCTGCAGGCCAAACTGATAGCCTTGATGCTTTTCCATTACCAGTTTAACTTAGATTTTGACCAATAGCCTTGACAGTTTTCCAATACCTGATTAGCATGGAAATTGAACAATAGCCTTGGTATTTTTCCAATACCTGATTAGCATAGATATTGATGGATGCCCAAGCTACCCAGTAGCTGTGTAAGCCTCTAGACTAGTACACTTAAGTGGCAACTCCTATTGGGTACCCTTTTGCCCTGCAAGAGCTCTGTCTCTTTCCTTCCCACTTGAATAAATCCTACTCTTTTATACTCATTATACCTTGTCTATGGATTTCATTCTTCAAATTTTCCAGACAAGAGCCCAGAAAGAAATCACTGGCAGGTGGCTAGCGTCTGCAACACTACAGGAGCAAAGGCTGAAAATCTAGTTTCACTACTTCAACTTTAAGACCGGTAGAACTGACTCTCTGGGTGTTCAACAACTGACACTTAGGATGGCCAATATTTTGGCCCTTGCCCTCCAGGATCAACCAGGACCCAGGCCACTATGGGACCCCTCAAAAGGGACCTACAACTCTGGTTAAGTCACCCACATATCAGGGGATTCAGAAGGATCCTAGAGAGACCAGGAGCCAACCAGTGTGCATTCTGTGAATTGGAGGGTTGGTCCCTGGAGACAGAAATGTCCTAAAACTTTATAGGGAAGCCACATGGTCTAAAACCTGACCCATCCTGACAAGTGACACAACTGATAGAGCAAAAACTAAAGAGTCAAGAGACTCTTCCCTAGGCCCTCAAAAATAACCTCTGGGGACTTTAGCTGACCTTAACAGTGAGGGAAAAGGCTTATTTTTAGCCAATGTAGGGGTTCTCTACTCTGTCCTGAACACCCAGGAGGAAATTATAACTAAAGACAAATGTTTTATTATGTGGATAGAAGTCACCCATGAAAGGCTAGATTTAGCTTTAAGGTCTTAATTCAAAAATTGGGATGGATTCTTAGATTAGTGGCTTATTTCTGCAAACAGACCCAGTGGCCTAGGGGTGGCCAAGCTGCTTAAGGGCAGTGGCTGCAACTGCTTTACTAGTTAATGGGGCCTCCAAATTGGGATCACATAAGGAAGTTCAGACACCCACCCCCAAGTCCAGATACTATTAAAAGTTAGGGGTTGTCAAAGACTAATGGAGAAATCTAAGAAAATATCAGGCCTTCCCTTTAGATACTCTTGACATCACATTGCAGGACCCTTACTCCCAACAACAGCCCTTCTAAAACATCAATATATAGAGAGATCATTAACAAATTTCTTCCAGCCAGGAAGACCTAAAATATGTATCTTTTGATAACCCTGAGGCAGAAAGGCTCACAGATGGAAGCAACTTTATAAAAAAGGCAAGATACACAGTAGTTACCATAATATCAGAGAAGCAAATGCTTTCCTCCTCAAACTTCTCTCCAAGAAGACCTGAACTCATTGCCCTTATTTGGGTCCTTTAGTTTTAAAAATTCCTAAGCATCTATGTGGGTCATGCGGGTTGTGCTCACAAATTGTTCGTTTGCCTTAGGGCTAAACAGTACGTTTTCTCTTAAATTTTTTTTTTTTTTTAGTTGGACAGGGACACAATACCTTTGTTTTACTTATTTATTTCATGTGGTGCTCCACAACCCCAGCCCTTAAACAGTATGTTTTCTATGGATGTGTCATTTATTTATTTATCCATTTGTTTATGAATAAGAATAGATAATGGTTGGGCAATTGGTTCAATGGGCCCTAATTAAGGTCTTGTTCAAATGCAGACAATATCAGACTAACTAATAGAAACTTTAATGGGCCCATCAAGACCTTTTTCAAATAAAAAAAACTAAAGTTTCACCTGTAGCAACATTCCCACCAACTTCTTGGTCCTAGAGCTGGGGGTGGGGGGGCGTGGAAGGTAGGAATGAATGCAGAGGGGAGTAACAGAAATAATTAAAACTAAAGGCTAAAGGACACAGACAATGACTCTGGTAATTTTTTTTCAATGCCTATTTAAGAGATTTTGATAAATGCTTGTCCTCCCCACAAACTATATAAGCCCCTAGGACAGCACACCAAAATGGATTTTCCTGCCATCCGGTACCCTTCTGTGTTGTGGGAGTCCAGTCCCTTCCCTTCCCTCCCCTCCCCTCCCCTTCCTTTTTCTTATTTTCTCTTCTCACTTACATAAATTCTACTCTGTTTACTCTTCCCTTTCATTATTGTCCATGGCTTTTATTGTTTAAATTTATGAGACAAGAACCTAAAATAAATAGGTGAAACAGAGAATCTAGTTTCATCTCAAAACTCTGGTTTCATCTAGATTACTACTGGTTTAGGCATGTTGGAAATAAAGCTTCTACAAACATGCACAATTGCCAGGCATGGTGGTGCTTGCCTATAATTCCAGTGAGTCCAGAGGCTGAGGCAGGAGGATGGCAACATAATGAGACTGTTTCAAAATGAACAAAAAGGGCTGGGGATGTTGCTCAGTGGTGAAAGCACTCCTGTGTTGAATCTCTAGTACCCCAACTAAAAGAAAAAAAAGAAAAGAAAGGATAGGTGCACAATTTTGTGTATACATGTTTGTGTGTGTGTGTGTGTGTAAGTTTAATTTTTAATGACTCAAAGTGTAATGCCTGAGACCAAAGATAGATAAATGCGTTTTTAAATAACTAAAACCTGCCAAACTGTAAGCCAAAGTGATTGTTTGCTTATTCAACAGAGTATTTGAAAATTCCAGTTCCACCACACTGTTGTCAATATTTTTTTATAATCCATATTTTTAAATTTTACCCTGTTAATAACTGTGCAGTACTTTTAACTACATTTTATTAATGATTTGTGATGTTAAAAAAACTTTAATGTGTTTGTCACCAACCTATTTTCTTTGGTAAAATATCCCACTCATATCTTCTTCCTATTTAGTACACTTATGGGATTTCTATCTTCCAGACTTCACCAGTTCCAAGTCAAGGTGATGTGTGCTATGATTTTTGACCCATCCCAAAATAAAAGCCTGAGTTGCTAATCTTTTCAACTTTAGATCAGGCAATGAGAGATTTTATAATCCCCATGGACAGATATTATCAACATCCAATGTCTGCCTGAAGCAGCTACAACAGGCAGGTGATCTCTGGCCCTTTCCTCCTAAGAATAAGGAGAATGACATCTCTCAGGAGGGAATGAGATAGGGACCAGACAGAGAAAAAATGGTAGATGAACTCTTGGGCCTGCCAAAAGCCTTTTCCTGTTGCAGGAAGCAGAATGGCTGGGAAGCAGCTTGGAGAATGAGAGAACTCACTTTATTTTTACATCAGCAGGCCCAGAGAAGATGAAACTCCAAGTTCTGAGTCCCCATCCACAGTTTTGCACAACACTTATAGGCTATTTAGTGCCATAAAATTTCTAGTCTGTGTGACAGAAGGCAGTGTGCATGGTTTCTAGAAGGAAGAGTATTTAGAGAAGTAGAAAGTCATGAGAGAAACTTGCTCTTCTCACTGGCCTCTGATAAATCTCTACCCTTGTGACTGAAGCCTTGGCAAAGGGGTGTTTACTCTTCAAAAGGTGTAGTCAGACTCCTAGGGATAGTTATTTACAATCCAAAATGTGGAGACCTATGGTTAATTAGGTTTCCTGCATAAATACTGACAGAAGGGGAGGAAAACTCACCCTTTCCCAGGCATTGGTTTCTCACTGTAGCATTCTTATAATTTCATGTTACAACAAAATGTGTTTTGCCATCACATTCCTACTCTCCAACTCTTATAATGTATGGAATGCAACTCCTACCCTCCTGTTATTATTATTTTTTTTATAGTGGGATCAAACACAGGGGTGCTTACCCACTGAGCCATATCCCCAGATCTTTTTATTTTTTCTTTAGAAACTAGATCTCAGTAAGTTGCTTAGGGCCTTGCTACCTTTCTGAGGCTGACTTGGAACTTGTGATCCTCGTGCCTCAGCTTCCTGAGCTTCTGGGATAATAGGCCTGGGCCACTCTGCCTGGTTTTTAACCTCCTATTCTTAACCAAATCTACCATAAAACACCAGATATGAGGCCTTGCCAAGAGATTCTTTGAAGTAATTACCACACAAATATCAGACCCTTCCTGCCCCTGATACATAATAAAAGTCTGGGCTATTCTTTGTTAGGGGACGTTTTTGTGTATACTCTCAGTCAGGACTGTCCACTTCACCTGGAGGTGAAGCCCCTTCTCCTCTTCCTTTTCTTGATTAATGCTTCGTCTGTATATTCACATTCACTCGAGTAACTCAGATCCCATTTCTACGGGTACTGAATCAAAACTCCCATCTCTAGTATCACTCTGTTTGCTTAACCTTACTAATTTTGGAGGTCACATGGATGAGCAATACATTAATCTCCCATTTGTTTCGGTATAGTGTGATAACACTGACATATGGGTTATGATGGTAATATTTGTCTAACTTACTTTTTAGGGACCTGAAGGTCAGTTTTGCTGAAAACACTGACTCTTCACTTTTGCTTACAGATGTTCCATGTATTACTGGAATAAGATGCCCTCTGTCTTCATATTGTTTCTGTCACCTTTGTTGCCTTAACCTTTAGGTCAGATTGTACTCAGCTTTAAAGTAGATATGTTGGTCATTTGACAAATGTTTTGATCCAAATTATAATATGGGATTAACTTGACCTAGACTTGCCAAGTCTCTGTTTCCTCTGACTTTACAGCTAAAAACACCTATATTCACCATGACCAGAAACATCAAACCATGAGAGTATTAAACATGTGGAGTGAGGCAGCATGTAGGCTCAGTCTATGGAATTATCCCTTTAACTTCATGTTCCTATGGCTCATGTCTATCTGCAACCTTTCAAAAGAAGTGAAAGGAAATTGTACCTGAGCTCCTGGAAGATCTCCATTATATCCAGAAAAGACATGAATATGTCTTCCCTTTGTTAACCTATTCCTCTCCCAGGGTATTTCTAGCCTATATCTATGACCCCTAAAGCCCTTGGAGTTGAGAATTTGATTTGTGAGCATGGGCTCCCATGTCTTCATTCTTTGGCCACTGAATAAGATCAATCTCCAACAAGTGTCACTTGGACATTGGCTTTCCATGGGATGAGCTTCTAAATTTGGATTCAGTAACAAGGTCACTTTTTAAAAATATTTATTTTTTAGTTGTAGTTGGACACAATACCTTTATTTTATTTATTTATATGTGGTGCTGAGGATTGAACCCAGTGCCTCACACGTGCTAGGTGAGTGCTCTACCGCTGACCCACAACCTCAGCCCACAAGGTCACTTCTTTAAAAATAAAAATTATGCAAGGTTCTTAAATTCAACCTTAAGCCTGATGAGAAATTTCCCAATACAGCTTCATAGAATGGAAAAGAGACAGGTCAAACCACACTGATTCTGCCAAAATTTCAAATTTCAGGTGGCTCTTTATCTGAGTTGACTGAGGTTTTCATTCCTAAAGGATATCAATCTTTAGATGTGATGAAATTGCATCAGTTTTCCTTTGAACATTAGACATGAAGCAGGAGGGTCTGGGGTTGTAGTTCAGAAGTAGAGTGCTTGCCTAGCATGAGTGAGGTACTGGTTTCAATCCTCAGCACCACATAAAAATAAACAAATAAAGGCATTCTGTCCATATATAGCTATTAAAATTAAAAATAAATAAATAAATAAAAGGTATTATATCCATCTACAAGTAAAAAAAATTAAAAAAGAAAGAAGCAGGAATGGTAGGCAGTATCCCAGTGAACTCCATCAGTTATATTAGTCCTCTTTTCACCTAGTTGGTCCTCTCTGGAACTGTCATGGTGGCCATCCTATTTAGGAGGGCTTCATCTACAAGTCAATCCCATATTGATGTGGGCATTGGGGTCAGTAGCTGATCAGGTGTTACTTTCCTCTACCCTGTCACTAAAGAATACCTGCTTCTGAGATAGTAGGAGACACTTAGCATCATAACTTAACTTCTACTTTTATCTTGACCTTTATAGATCCTGTCAAGAGTTAGTCCCATAAATTCTTCTTTCTTGAGGCAACCCCATCCTTTCTTTTACTTTTGTTTGTCCTCAAGGACTATGTTCAGTGTTTGTCCTTAGGTTATCTGCTACAAGTTATTTACTCATCTGCCTTGGCAATAACTTAAAGAAAACTTTAAAAGTAACTTAAAATAAGCCTGTGACATTGCCATGCATTTCACGGCTCATGGCTAGCTATTACCTAACATAGTGCCTGGGGAACCAATGCCAAATATCCAGGGGTACCTCCAATCCCTCCCATCTCTCCCAAAGCCTCTAGAAGAGGACACAATGCTCATTACCTCTTGGCCTTCTTGGGTAGGGAGGGTAACAGGAACAAAAATAAAAATGACATGAGGAAGGGTGGACCCCCCTCTTCTTTCTTTCTTTCAATGGCTACCTACTCCCCCTTGCTCCACTCCACATTAGTGTCAGCTTGGAAGAAAAAGAAGGAAGGGACTCCATGATTTGTGTGGAGGGGCTTGTGTTCTGGGAAATGACAATCAGAGACACTGCACTGGAAGACAGACCTGCGTGTCATGTACATGCATACACTGCCATGTGTTATGTGTATTTATACTTGTACATATGCACTAATGCCACTAGTTCTTAACATCTTAACATTGCCTGAAATTCCTTCACTTTAATCTCATATTTACGCCCCCAAGACAACAGTTATGAAGCAGTATGTGGCCCAGAGAAGACTAGGGACTCAGAATAGAGCTCTTCACATTCCCTGTGCTCTACTCTTGGCCCTCTTGGTACTATCATACCTTCCAAATCCTTTTAACTTTTAGCCTCTTTTGTGATCCCATAGCAAGTCAACAAACCCCTTCACCCCCAATCTCTGTATGTATCCTTGTTTTTATTTTCCAATCTGAGAAAACAACATATCTGAGTAAAAGACTGTATGATGTTGAAGAGACAGGAGGTCAGAATGGTTGGGGCAGTGATGGGTTGAGGTTGGAGTTTGGGAGGAAGTAGGTTGGGAGAAGTAGGCACTTCAAAGTTCTTTTTTATATTTTTTTGTAGTTGTAGATAGACAGAATGCCTTTATTTTATTTGTTTATTTTTTATGTCATGCTGAGGATCAAACCCGGTGCCTCACGCATGCTAGGCAAGTGCTCTGCCGCTGAGCTGCAGCCCTAGCCCTCAAAGGTCTTATAGGACCTTGTTATGTCTGTGACGGTTTCAGACCTACGTGCGAAGGAGAGCATTAACTTGCCTGTTTAGTGCTCCCTATGGAGTTCCTTCTGGATGCTTCTCTGGTCTGCTCCAGTTCCACTACCAAGACTTACCTAATTCCTTTTTGAGGTCATCCTCTGATTCTGCTACTGTCCCTCTGGCTAATTTACCCTCTGGCTAATTTACCCTCCAGGGCACCCTCCCTATTTCAGAACTACAAGAATGAACTTCTCAGGCAGTTCCAAGGAAATGTTGAAGTTGTTTACTCCCTTCCTAAGAGAATTATGTACTGAGTGCTGAGTCTGTGATTTACCTGTACCAGCAAGATACACAAAGACAACTCTACCTACAAGTCCTGAGCACACACATATATACACATTCATATATAACTGTAATATATACATATGTATGTGTGTGCATGTGTATATAAAACAGGACCCCCAGTATATGCATAGCTCAATGATTTATCACAAATAAAACCTGAAACTACCATCCAAATAAAGAAATACAATTTGCCAACAACTTTGAAACCCCACATCTAGTCCCTCTTAATCACATTATTCTTCCTTCCTTTCAAAGGTTATCAGTATCCTGGATTTTCTTGCAATCACTGACTCCCTCCTCCGCTCTTTGTGTGTGTTAATGGGAGTTGAACCCCAGGGCACTCTGCCATTGAGCTATATCCTCATCCCTTTTCTTAAATTTTATTTTCAGACTCGGCATTGCTGAATTGCCGAGGCTGGCCTCAAAGTTGCAATCCTCCTGCTTCAACCTTTTGAGTCGCTGGGATTACAGGTTGTGTGCTAACACTCCTGGCTCTAAGCTTGTATTTTTTCTTTGGAGGGATTGAACTGGGGCACATTACCACTGAGCTATATCCCCAGAACTTTCTATTTTACATTTTGAGACAGGGTCTCACTATATTGCTCAGGGCCTTGCTAAATTGCTGAGGCCTTGAACTTGTGACCCTCCTGTCTCAGCCTCCTGAATTGCTGAGATTACAGGCATGCACCACTCTGTCTTGTTAAATTTGCATTCTTTTTTTTTCTTTTTATTTCTTTTTTTTCCTTTTTTTATTGGTTGTTCAAAACATTAAAAAGCTCTTGACATATCATATTTCATACATTAGATTCAAGTGGGTTACGAACTCCCATTTTTACCCCAAATACAGATTGCAGAATCGCATTCTTAAATACATCCTTGTGTTTTTGTTTGTTTGTTTAGGAAACAAAACTTTTTGCTATCATGGTTACATGGTCTGAATGTTGTTACCTGCCCCCAGCCCAATTCATATGTTGGAACCTAATCCTCAATGTCATAGTATTAAGAGGTGAATCTTATGTGATTAAGTCATGAGGGTTCTAACCTTCTGAATAGAATTAGTGCCTTTATAAAAGAGGCTCAAGGGGCTGGGGTTGTGGCTCAGAGGTAGAGTGCTTGCCTGGCATGGGTGAGGCACTAGATTCTATCCTCAGCACCATATAAAATTAAAATAAAGGTATTGTATCCACCTACAACTGAAGAATCAATATTTTAAATTAAAGAAGTTCAAGTGAGCCCCCTACCCCTTCTGTTACATGAGAATACAGCCATAGGACTCCATCTACAAAGAAGAGTAAGTCATCACTAGACACCAGATCTGCTTGCACCTTGATCTTGGACCTCAAGAACTGAGCATGATAAATTTCCATTGTTTATAAATCACCCAGTCTAAAATATTTTATTATAATAGCCTGAGTGGTCAAAGATAGTAGTATATTGCATGCAGGAAAGTGCTCAGAGGAAACTGGAATACAATTTCTAACTATGTCTGAGAAGTCTGACTTCTGACCAAAAACCTATCTGTGATAGTTCAGGCAGGCCTCATGGATGGTAGTGAGGAAGCTGCCCACTCCACAGCAGACCAGAATTAGTGCATAGCTGGTGTATTGCAATCTCCAAAGGGAGTTGCAGGTAAGGGCTCAAACCTCACTGTGGCCAGGCATCTTCTTACCTATACCTAGATTCCCAGCCGTAGCCTATTCCAAGCCCATTTATTGGGGGGCTTCAGCCAGTTTTCTCCAGGTATCTTTGCCTAAATCTTCTTCTTATGTGGGTAGGGGGAGGATCTTGAAGGATCTTTTTCCAAGTGAAGAAGGTGCCTTTCTCCACTTGGCTCAGTATTTTTCTGTTCCTAGGCCATCCCCTCTTCTTATTCCTGGGTCAACAAAAACTGTAGGAGTCTTTTATTAAGGGCTCCCTTGGCAGTATAACTTCATGTTCCTGCTGACCCACTACCCACCTAAACCTTGAGCTGATGCTATTTCATGGGGAAAAATGAAACAGGAAGGAGTTGATACTTTCTCTGGTTTCAACCTCTTGCTTATAGTATTACAGTGAATGATTAAAGGCTTCACTGTTACTTTCACTCTGACTTGTCTAGTAGCTACTCTGATGCCTAGAAGCCCAGCTCTTGACAATGTCAAGAGAGAACATTGCCATAACTCCCAGAAACCTCCTGCTCTCTCTATGTACTCTTCCTTCCCTCCTGCCCAGTGGTAGCTAACTGCTACACTAGCTTCCAACACTATAGTTTCATCAGTTTCTAAACTTTATTTAATTTTGACAGCACTTGGAAATTTTGTTGCCATCTGGCAGATTGATTTCAAGTAATAACTCAGCTGGTCAAAATGCAACATTCTTTATATCTCTATAACTGATTACAATCTGCTTATGAACCCCCATTTCTATGGATGGAAGAAATTACCAAGCCTTGCCATTTTAAGGTGACTTAATCATAAAACCTCATCTCTTTGGGGTAGTTGATTATTTATTTTGTTCTTAATTTCCATTGTAAAGATTCAAAGTCCAATGTCCTTCTCAAGGCAGTTCTGTCCTTTCATGTATTCTCTTCTCCTTCTCCTTCCTCTTCCCTCACTTTCCTCTTCATCCTTCCCCTCCTCATTCCCTCCTTCTTATTTCCTCCCCTTGATTTTCTCCTTCTTTTCCTCCTCTTCCCCCTCTCTACTCAATCTTTACTTCTTCCTCCTTGCTCTCCTTTTCTCACTTGCAGTCCATTTTCTCCTCATCATTCTCTCCAAGAAATTATCTGGCCACCAGTGACTGCAGCAAGGAGCATGAGCCCGCACCCTGGCTCTCTCAATTCCTCTGGTCTTTGGATGTTTACCATTTCTCACTGCATATTTGATAGATAAAACTAATCTTCATGGCCCTTGGCTTACACTAACATCTCATGCTGGTGTCTGCACTTGCTATTGTGGCTTAAAATTAGAAGAGTCAAACACCTCAGACCTTTCTCTTCCAAGTCCCAGGCCTTGTACTGTTGCCCAATCCTCTCAGCATCTCTATGGAGTCTCTGGGGCCTGCAGCTGGAAATTCATCCATGCTCCAAATAAGTCACAGGGAATTGAAGCATGCTACCTCAGGACTGCTCTTTCCTAAATGCCAGGCTGTCATTTCTGACTCCTTGTTGTCTCCTCCTATTCGGGTGGGGTGATGAAGGCAGATCTCCCCCATGGAGCTCTAGTTAGGATATGGGACCAGGTGCCATTCTGGGATTCTCAATCTTTCATGTTTCCTATCCCTTCTTACCTTCTCCATGGAGAGTCAAGAAGAGTCCTTCCTTCCTAGCGGACAGAAATCAGTACTCATATCCAATCCTTATCTAAAAGATTTTTGGTTAAGAGAAAAATGAGGTTAAAAGGTCAAAAATCTTATTGATGTGCCAGGCTAAAAAGAAAAAGAATGAAATCCTCACTCAATTTCTAGCAAACACAAACTTAAACACAAGCCCAACCCTAAGAAGTTTTGTTCTGAACTTCTGTCCATATTTGGTCCTCACTGAAAGAGCAGTTGTGTTCAAATATGGGCACCACAGCAGTTGAAAAGTGATATAATAGAGAACATGGAGATGTTGAAAGGAAATAAATTCATAATTAGTGCAAATGGTTTTATAGTTGCAAGTCACTTTATGTACTTGATGTATGAAAACGAATTGAAGTATTATTTCTTCCCATGTGTGCTTCCACATAATAATTGTATCATATGTATGTCTTCTTTTATGTTGTTTTCCCAAACTTTTTCTCATGAGGATTTTACTTCATATAGAAAAGTTGGAAATAAATTAGATAGTGAACACCTATTTTTGCCACAATCCAATGATTCATTTTTGGTAATATTTTATAGGTGTCATTTTAAATCTCTAATAGTTCACCAAATTGATCTATATTAATTTATTTAAGTGATCCTCCTATTTTGGAAATATTGTTTCTAAATTTCCAAAAGGAAAAGTAATGCTTGATGACAGTCTCTGAGCATACTTCCCTCCTGAAGTTTTAAGGTCTGTGACAGCTGAAAAAGTGAAATATTGAAAGCAATGCCCCTGAAAATTTCATCTTTGAGGAAGGGCCTAAAGATACTAATGGAGAATTAAAAAGTATAAACAAATTCAGAGAATAAGTAAACCTTAAAGCAGGCACAGTCCCCAGAGACTGTGAATGTGTGTGGGGCAGTAGGGGGGGGGCAGGTTGTCACTGGATTCTATTTGTTCTGCCCTAAGAAGTCTACTAGGTTCAGCCTCCCTTCCCTAAGCTCTGGCAGCTATTCGATTGATCCTAGTCAAGGAAACATTACATCAAGAAAAACCCTGTATGGAAACTTAGTGGCCCAAATCAGAACTTTGTCAGGGAAGTGACTGAGTAAGGGAGAGGATCCTGGCCTGAAATGGTGAGGATCCTGGAAAAAAGGATCTTACCATTGAGTCCACTTTCCCATGAATCTCTTGTACCCTGGCCCTGAGGAGGGTCCTCTTGCTAAATCATGATGCCCACTCCTCTTGGGAGATGGACATAGTAACCTTTCCTAAGTGCTCAAAATTTTGCTTCAGCACCAGAATCATCAAGAACAGTTTTACAAAAGAATCATGGGATAAAGGGGCAAAAATGAATGGGGTTGCTGAGAACATATTGCAAGGGGAGAAGGGCAGCAGGCCTATAAGTAGTGAGTGGAGAAGACAAATTCAGAAGGAGTCAGAGCTGTGTGGTTGAAAAAGCAGCAGAAAAAGGCCCCTTAAGAGGAACACTTTGAGGAGGAAGAAGGCACTGAGAGGATGATAAGAATTTCCACATCACCTGGAGGCTCTGTCATCCCCTTGTTTTCTACAATTCCCTCAGGAGGAAAAAGAGGAATGCAGGGAGCAGGTAATGCAAAAGATGACAGAGATCAAGATGAGAAGAATACTCCTAATTCCTGACATCCCATGGATCATTACAACATAGTATCTATTCCCCAATGTCTTTTTTGTAGTTTGTTTTTTTGGTACCAGGGATTGAACCCAGGGGCATTTAACCACTGAGCCACATTCCCAGCCCTTTTTATTTTGAGATAAGGCCTCAATAAGTTGCTTAGGGCATTGCTAAATTGCTGAGGTTGGCTTTGAACTTGCAATACTCTTGCCTCAACCTTCCAAGCTGCTGGGATTACAGGACTGCACCACCATGCCTGGTCCAAGACCCAATCTCTATTCCTTAGGACTAAAGGAAACTGAGGCATCAAAATATTCCAAATAATAGGATGAGGGGTCAGAGCAAAAGAATACCAGCAGACTAGAAGACTTTTCTTTATCTCTCTATTTTATGCTAGTGATCCATCCTGGGGCCTTGCACATACCAGGCAAATATGTTACCATTGAGTTATACTGTCAGCCCAGCAGATTTTCTTGCTGGACTCTAGTATCTCAAGCTTCCAATCATTCAAATAGCCTTCAAACTACATAGAAAAGGGGCTGGGGATGTGGCTCAAGCAGTAATACACTCGCCTGCATGCGCGGGGTGCTGGGTTTGATCCTCAGCACCACATAAAAATAAAGATGTTGTGTCCACCGAAAACTGAAAAATAAATATTAAAAAATTCTCTCTCTTTTAAAAAAAACTACATAGAAAAGGACTTTGCAACAACTTTTTCATAGCAGACTTAGGACTTTTGAGTTGTTGGAATTATATTATTTAAACACACACACACACACACACACACACACAAAATGACTCTGGCTGCAGGTCTGAGGTTCTCTTCCACTTACAGAGATGCTTTGTAACTGCTAGCTCTGGCAATGGAGAGCTTACCATTAGGTCTGACACTGACCTTCCCCAGCCACAGAAATCTTGTTGCTGGGATGTACAGCAAGATGAATCAGGTTACAAATATCAGGTTTGGGGAATTTTCCCCATCTGATAGAGGGAATTCTGCCTCTAGAAACTAACAACATTGCGAACATTCTTCTTTCAGAAGTCAGCCAAAATCTTTTCTTCTACCTAGAGCTGCAAAGTAGTCAGGCCTGGGGAAACACCTTTTTACCCTGTAAAGCAGCACTGGCAGCAAAAATATGTGCTAAACCAAGAGTAACAACATAGCAAAACATAATCTCTGAAAACAAGACTGTTGTTAAAATCTCAGCCCACAAAAGTAGGCAAGGACTTGCATTTCAATCTTAAATGGGTGATTGACTGCTAAAATTAAAAATTTAAAAAGGATGCAGTTTATCATAATACTTCAAATATTTAGAATATTATAAAAATCATCTCTCATACTAAGAACCAAGAAAATCACATTTTTAATGATAAAAGGCAATCAACTGATCCTAACACCAAGATGAACCAGGTCAGAATTATCTGACAAGGATTTTAAAGCAGCTGTCAAAGATTATTCAATCCCAGCATCTTGGGAGGCTGAGGCAGGAAGATCATGGGTTCAAGCCATCCTCAGCAACTTAGTGAGGCCCTAAACAACTCAGTGAGATTCTTTGTAAACAAAATACCTTAAAAAGAGGGGCTGGGGATGTGGCTCAGTGGTTAAGTGCCTCTGGGTTCAATCCCTGGTACAAAAAAAACTCAAAAAAGAAATGATAAATTATTTTGAAATAAAAGAAAAAAGAGAAAATATCAGAAAATAAATAGAAGTTAAAAAGGTCCAAATGAGAATTTAAAGAACTATAAAATCTAGGAACAAGGGGAAAAAACCCTTGCAGGATGTACTCAAAAAGTGGAGATGACAGAGGACAGAGCAGAGAACTTGAGGACATATCAGTAGAATTGACCTAATTTGAAAAACAGAGAAAATAGACAAGATAAATAAATAATAGAGCCTTGGGACCTGTGGGATGATAACAAACATCTAATAACAAACATCTAATATTCATACCATAGAGACTAAGAGGAGAAGAAAAAGAGTGGGACTAAAAGGGGATTCAAAGAAATAATGGAGAAGACTTTTCATATTTGTTGAAAGATAAATCCACAGAATCAAGAAGCTGAAAGAATGTCACATAAGATGAACACCATGAAACTGATGCAAGACATATTAACAGTAAACTTTCAAAATTTTAAGACGAAGGAAAATCTTGAAAGTAGCCAGAGAAAAATGGACATATGAAGTATAGGAAATAGCAATTCAAATGAAAGTGGAGGATTCATCTGAAACCACTGAATTCATAAGAAAGTGACATGGCATGATATCAAGCACTGAAAGTAAAGAATTGTCAACCATAAATTTATATCTGGCAAAACTATCCTTCCATAATGAGGAGGAAGAAAAGACATATTACATAAAGGAAAACTAAATCATGTATCAATAACAGAACTACCTTTAAAGAACAGCTAAATGAAGTTGCTCAATCTGAAAGGAAAGATAAAAGAAGAAATTGTGGAGCATCAGGAAGGAAGTATAAATAATTGAAAGAGCAGATATATGGGCACATATAGTGGGACCACCCTCTCGTGAGCTTTCTAAATCATATGTAATGACTGAATGAAGAATTGTAACAGCTGATAGCCAAGACAATAATATTTAAAAGTATAGAGCAGAAAGGGACCTAACTAAGAGTAAAATTCCCATACTTTATGAGGTGAAGTAGCAAATGTTGATACAAATAGATGATGACAAGCCATTGTATTATTTAGGATGCTCCAGAGAAACAGAACCAATTATATATATATATATATATATATATATATATATATATATATATATATACACACACACACACACACACACACACACACATTCTATTGTGTATATAGATAGAAATATATTGTATATACACATATATTTCTATCTACATATAGAGTAGAATATATATAGACTACATATAGAATATATGTCTATAGAATAGAGTACATATGTATATGTATACACAAATATATATATTTGTATACATATAGGATATATCAAATATATATGGTATACCATATCTAGAGGATATATATATGATATATGATATATAGGCATATATATACACACACACACGTGTGTGTGTGTGTGTGTGTGTGTGTATATATATATATATATATATATATATATATATATATATATACACATCATATATATGATCACAGAGACTGAAAAGTTCCACAATGACCAACTGTATGCTAGAGAGCCAGGGAAGCCAATAGCAGCTCAGTTCAGAAAGCCAAAAGCTTAAGAATGAGAAAAGCCAATGACACAGCCCCTAGTCCAAGGCAGAAGGCCCAACAGCCCTCCAAAGGGTCACTGATGCAAGTCTCAAAGTCCAAAGGCTAAAGAACCTAAAGTCTAATGTACAAGGGTAGAACCAGAATAAAAGATGCTCACTCCAGAAGAAAGAGCAAGAGAGTAAGAATGTTTCACTCTTTATTCTCTCTGCACCATCCACAGTGCCTACCCACATTCAGGGAAAATCTGGTGCTCTCACTTCACTGATCCACATGCCAATCTTGTTTGGAAACAAGATAAGTTTTTCCTAAAGGGAAAGGCACAGGCCCTAAAATACTTAAAAACAATCTTGAAAAAAAACAATAAAGGAAGTTATTACTCTAATATTAAGTTCTTTTTGGAGGATATAGAAATTAATACAATGTGGACACACATCTGTAATCCCTGTGACTTGGGAGGCTGAGGCAGGAGAATTGCAAGTTCAAAGGCAGCCTTAGAAATTTAGCAAGGCCCTAAGCAACTTAGCAAGACCCTTCTCAGAATAAAATATTGAAAGGCCTGGGCATGTAGCTCAGTAGTAAAGCACCCCTGGGTTCCTCAGCACCAAAAAGAAAACAAGAAAGAAAAGAAGCAACTACTCTGTACTGTAGGGTTTCCCTCAGTATCCATCAGCTCTAGTTGGAAACTCAGTGATGTTTGCATTTTTCTAAGGCAAAGGCTTTTAGAAAAGCACTTCCATTCCCAGCCCATAATTTGTGATCTCAGTACCAACCTGTTATCACTTATCACCACCACAGGGCCCAATAGAAAGGAAGGTCATTATAGGAATCTGATGCAAACTTTTCCAGTTTATCTCTTTGGACTCATTAAGAGAGAGATGATTGAAACTTTAAAAGTTTATGATTCCATGTCCATGGGTAAAAATGTGTCTATGTGATTGCATATGAAAGGTATGGGAAGGGCCCATGTTAGCACACATCTTCCCCTCCTAGGTCTTCTGGTGGACTCACTTCCCCTTCCCTCCCCAACCTTTTCCAGATACTCCTGTTCTCATGACCTGATAAACTAACTTCAGTGCCCTGGGGACAATGACCTCCAAGCTTCAGTGCAAACTACTTTTCCACATTCAAGATTAGTTAGGACTCATTTCTGCAGAGGAGACCCTGACATGACAGCTGATAGTTTAAGCATTAGCTAGGCGCCAGCAATGATCAAAATGTACCCTCTGGCAGGCACAGTGTTGCACACCTGTTATCCCTGCAGCTCAGGAGGCTGAGTCAGGAAGATCATGAGTTCCAGGCCAGCCTCAGCAACTTAGTGAGACTGTCTTAAAATTAAAAATAAAAGGGGCTGGGGTTGTAGCTCAGTGTTAAAGAGCCTCTGGATTGAATCCCCAGTACTTGGCAAAAAATTGGTCATTCCTTAAATCCTCAAAACAACCCCAGAAGCTTTTACCGCGGTCATTTTACCAATGGGGAAAGTGGGGTCCAGGGAGAAATAGTGAATTATCCAAAGTAAAAATAGCTAGTACCTCAGCAGAGCCAGGATTTCAAACCACCTTTTGATTATAATTCCACAGCTGAACTGCTTTGAAAGCAGCACTGCCTCCCTGTGGAAAACAAAAGCAATACAACACTATTCACTGCCCTGGAGCTGGAAGTGGGGCATCTGGAGGACAAATGTTCCAGACTGAAATATATAAGGTCACTTGCCAATGTATGGTCTACTCAGTGCAATCAAGAAAATCTGAATCTGGAACTAAGACAGCTAAATGCCCCAAACTTCAGAGCCAACCAAAAACCAGGTGAAAACCTCCCAATTAGTTGGGTGCAGTGCCACATACCTGTAATCCCAGTGGCCTCAGAGGCTGAGGCAGGAAGATAGCAAGTTCAAAGCCAGCCTCAGTAATTCAGCAGGTTCCTGTCTCAAAATAAAAGATAAAAAGGGCTGGGGATGTGGCTCAATGTTTAAGCACCCCTGGGTTCAATCCCTGGTAGAAAAAAAAAAAAAACCTCCCAATTAGTTGGGTGTAGTGGTGCATGCCTACAATTCCAGCAATTTTGGAGGCTAAGTCTGGAAGATGGTAAGTTTGAGGCAAGCCTGGGCAACTTAGTGAGACTTTGTCTCAAAAATAAATAATTAATTAGATAAATATGGCCTGTAATCCCACCAGATTGAGAGGCTAAGGCGGCCTCCCAATCAAAGGTTCAAGGCCAGCCTCAGCAATTTAGCAAGATCCTGTCTCAAAATAAAAATAAAATAAAAAGGCATGGTGATGTGATTCAGTGGTGAAGAGCCCAGGGTTCAATCCCTAATACAAAATAATAATAATAAATTTAAAAGGGGCTGGGGATGTGGCTCAGTGATTGATTGCCCCCTGGGTTAAATCTCCAGTACCAATAAATGAATAAATAATAAAGGTTGGTGATGCAGCTTAGTACTAGTGCCCCCCCCCCCCACTGCCCAGGAGTTTGATTTCTAATTTAGGGGGAAGAAAAAAAGCAAACCAAAAATACCTCCCAATCACCTAGTCTCTCAGCTTCCCAAACTCCCTTCAATTTTTTTTAATTGGGGAGGGGGGGGGGTTACTGGGAATTCAACCCAGGTGTGCTTTACAATTGAGCTCCATCCCAGCTTTTAAATTTTTTATAAATATTTTTAGTTGTAGTTGACACAATACCTTTATTTTATTTTATTATTTTTATGTGGTGCTGAGGATCAAACCCAGGGCTTCACACGTGCTAGGCAAGCGCTCTACCTCTGAGCCATAACCCCAGCCTCTTTTATTTATTTATTTATTTATTGAGGCAGAAGCTTTTTCACTAAGTTGCTTAGGGCTTCATTAAAAATTTCTGAGGCTGACCTCAACTTGCAATCAATCCTCTTGCCTCTGCCTCCAGAGTCGCTGAGATTATGAGCATGAGCCATCACACCTGGAAGAATTATACTTTAAAAGAGTTCCATCTCTCCCAGCGCAGCATCTGCTCCTTGGTGTGACAAAATGGCCAGGAACTTCTCTAGCATCAGCAACTCCAAGACCTCCTTCCTGGAGCACTGTCAGGCTCAAGCCATTCACGGTAACAGTCCAGGAGATGCCCGAGGGTTTTCTGGGAACCAGAATTCTCAGATGCATAGGTGGGTAGTTCCCAGACTGAGCACTGAGTCAAGTGGAAGCAACTCCTGGCTCCAGTGCAGAAACACCTATAGTTTCACTATTACAGGAGCCCTTTCCTCTCCGAGTCTGGACCAGAGCCACCGTCAAGTCTCAGACCACATTGGCCCCAAATGAGCTACACCTGTGTAGAAGGTAACCTGGACCAGGTGAGAAAAATGTTGGCTTCAGAAGATGCTGAATGCCTGGGGCTCCAAGTCAGATGTGGCCTGGGCAGAGCTGCCTCCAGTACCTTGGTTTCAGTGGGCTCAGGATAATGCAGTGCCTGCAATCCTCCGAACAAGGATGCTGTAACACCTTCCACTGCCACCCAAGTCATTATCCACCAGAGCCTCTTGGAGGCACAAAAACAGGTGGCTTTCTCCTCTCCGTTGTGGACCCACTTAGGTCTATGTCGTGGGTCCCAGGAAGTAAGTTCTAGCACTAAAGTTTGGCATTCATATACCAACAGTGCCAGTTTGGGACTAACATGAAAGACCGTTTTCCAATTAAAACCACTGTATGTAGTAGCCATTGGATCAGGCCTCACGACAACCTGCTTCAGATCAATGAAAAGAAAAATTTTGCTTCCAGAGATGGGACCAGCGAGGGACAAATTGGAAGACATCAGGGGCAGTGCCAGTGGGTGAATTCTAAGACCCAAGACACCTCGCTGGTAGTGGTTGAAGGTGGAGAGGAATGGGCGGGGTTGATCTCTGGAAGCTCAAGTCTTCAAGAGAAGGAAATTAGGAAGCAAACCCAAGGTCCCTGTGACTAGCGGGCAGATGGCCAGAGTCGGAATTCCCAAGAAAGCTTATTAAAATGTGAATCCTTAAGCTCATATAAGACCCAATGCGTTAATATCAGGTTGGGCCGAGAAATCTGTATTTTTAACTAGCTTCTCTTAAAAAAAAAAAAAAAAATCCTTCCACACACAGTTTTGAGACTCACTTAGCAGGCCATGACAGATTAAAGAGATATTCCAGACCCGCTCTGGTTAGGTTACTCTAAGGCTGTTGGTTGAAAAGCCCTCACTTTGTCACAACCCTCGAGCTCGCCTCGCCCAACCCCCAGGGACCAAGAAGCGATTAGACCGGAAATGGGAACAATTCCAAAGCAGCTTGAAACTAGGAGGCCCGGGAGAGTCCCAGCTCCTCCCACGTCAGCATCCTTCTGGGCCCGGAGCGCGGCGGGCGACGTGAGGCCTACCGGGAAATGTAGTCCACAGCGCGGCTCCGCGCCTGCGTCCTGGGCAGTTGCCGGTGAGCTTGGGAGAGCCTTGGGCGCTGAGGCGGTGAGTCCCGGAGCGGCCAGAGGGCGTGGTCGTCCCTGGGGCGCGGGCGCGGGTAGCGGGGTTCCCTTCGCCTGCCTGGGCTAAGCGAACTGGCAAATTTCAGATGTGCCTCGGCCGGCAGCCGCTGGAGCAGCGAGGGGCGGTGGGCCCCTGTCGGACCAGGGACCCCGCCGCCGCTCCCTGCGACCCGGCCAGGCCTTCCTGGGATTCCTCACAGGCTGGGAGTGCCCCTCTGGGCGGCGGGACCTCGTCGCCCAGGAGCGCTCAGAGACCGCTCCCGTGACACCAGCATCCGATTTTAAACCAGCTTTTAGACTTTTCAGGGACATGTCACTCGTGCCGTTCCTCAAGTGCCCCCTTTTCTCACATCGGTTTACTCGTAGGCCGTGTGAAGGCGGGTTCACGACAGGGAGATTTGGGAGGAAAAACAGCCCCCAGTGCAGTTAACTTTTAACTGGAAGGGCAGATGGAAGGAAACAAGGAAACCCGGAGGGTCACTTCCCTGGTAGACGTGGTGGAAGGTTTTGGGTCAGTGAGGGGAGGGCTGGCCAGCTGTGAGGCTGGAGCGGATTAACTGGTAGGTCCACAGCCAAAAAAAATCGCAGTTCCTGGATGCCCTCCAGCAACGGTTAGATGCTTAGGCTCTGGAAGGTAGAAGCTTCCTAGGAAGGAGTTGTGACCAGCAATAAACTTATTGAGCCCTTTCCTTATGCCAGGCATGCTGCTCTTTGCTTTCCTTGCAGTTGGATCCGGGTGGGATATTTTATAAAGTTAATGCTATGATTATGCATGTATTGTACACAGAGGCATTGAATGTCAGGGTCACACAGCTAGTAGGTTAATACTTGTAAGTCCATCTGCCACTAAAATTCAGGCCACCATCATGATAAAGGTGATAATAGGAACAGAGTTTCAATTCTGGTTAATGGAATGGGAAAAAAGTCCTGAGTGTTCTTTTTCTTGAATTCCCGCCAGAGAGCTGGCTCAGCAAATGCAGAGGACCCATAGTACATGGGCAGGTACAGATCCTGAAACCTGTGGAGACATGTAGGTGACCACCTCGGTGACCTCAGAGTTATGCTAAGAATACTTTGATTTTTTTGTTGTTGTTGTTGATCACCCTTTATTTTATTTGCTTATACGAATTGCTGAGAAAGCCAGTGCCTCACACATGCTAGGCAAGTGCTCTACCACTGAGCCACAACCCTAGCCCCACTCTGATGTTTTTTTAGACTTCTTAAAAGCAGAAAACTATGGGTTTAACATCATGGACATTTTCTCTTGGCACTTACCATGTGACTTTGGACAACTTAATTTAATTTCCCCCAAGCCTCAAACCTCTGTTCCCTAACCTGCATTCCTGGGATAATACTAATAGGGAATGCCTAAGATTGAGTGAGGGTTAACTGAATTAATACATGCAGGATGCTTAGAACAGTATCTGGCATATAGCATGAACTTGATAAATGTCCTTCATTATAAGTGAAGAGCAGATTCCTGTTGAGCTGCCATATAGCAGTGTATTTTTCACAAAGGGGAGCCACTTGGAATACTACTGAAAGATGAGGATCTTAGTGATATAGGCTGATCTGTACATACCTTGAATGGAGAAGAATGAGGGGTCAATGATTTGCTGCCCTTGAAAAGTGTGATTTTGCCTAAATTCACTTTGATCAAAGGCTATTAAGTGGTACTTAAACCCTGATGGTGAAAGTTATTCAAAAGTATTGTTCTGTTTTTTTTTTTTTTTCTGTACTGGGAATTTTAACCCAGGGATTCTCTAGAGCTGAGCTATATCCCCAGCCCTTTTTATTTTTTTATTTTGAGACCAGTTCCGGTTAAGTTGCTGAGGCTAGATTCAGACATTCAATCCTCCTGCCCTAGCCTCACAAGTCACTGGGATTACAGGCAGGCATGACTCAGAAATATTGTTAATATTCCTCCCACATTTCCTTGGAGACCTCCATATATTCAGAAACACATGATACTTGGATTAGACAAGGAATAGGGTTAAATGCCAACAGATCTTTAGGGGCATATTTAAAGCTAGAGTTCTTAGCCTTGGGATGGTAGAATTCAAGAGCAGAGCTGTTCAATAGAATTTTGGGCAGTGATATTTATTGAGCACTTGAAGTTTTTGTTACTGTGACTAAGAAACTAAAATTTTAATTAAACCTAAAGTGTCGCATGGGACTATAGGCTACCATATTAGACAGAACAACTCTAGAGGGTATATGAATAAACTGAGATTCTAGAAACTTTTTAAATGTTCTCAGAAATGGATATGTGTGTATTTTTTTCAGGCTGCAAGTCCTCAGATTCTCAAAACCACTAGAAAGATAACAAAGTGATCATGTAGGTCTTTGATAAAGATAAATAAAGACAGTGAGTATGTCCTCTTGTAACCATTGCTGTTTCTCTTTTCTCATTTTTTTCCCTGTCTTCAGCTATAGGTGTTTTCCCCTGATTATTACACAGAACAAACTGAAATCCGAGACCTCAGGTCCCAGATAAACTCTAATCTTCTGAAAGAGGCAATGGCTGTGGCCCTGGGTTGTGCAATCCAGGCCTCCTTGAATCAGGGCTCTGTGCTGCAAGAGTATGACACTGACTGTGAAGTGTTCCGCCAGCGCTTCAGGCAGTTCCAGTACACAGAGGCAGCAGGGCCTCATGAAGCTTTCAACAAACTCTGGGAGCTTTGCTGTCAGTGGCTGAAGCCAAAGATGCGGTCTAAGGAGCAAATACTGGAGCTGCTGGTGTTGGAGCAATTCCTAACTATACTGCCCACGGAGATAGAGACCTGGGTGAGGGAACATTGCCCAGAGAATAGAGAAAGAGTTGTGTCACTGATAGAAGATTTACAGAGAGAACTTGAGATACCAGAGCAGCAGGTGAGAAAAGAGTATGGGGTCTTTGTTGTTAGATCAAAAGAAGTACTGAGGCAACTGGATCTAGACCAGACATTTTGTCTGTGTACCATTCTCTAGCCTTGACACTTCTCTCAGATGTCTTTTTGTTTTTCCTTTTTGCTAGAAAGAGTATCAAGTCAGTGGTTCTCAAACTGGCCCGACCCTACCCCTTTCTATAACACATATTTAATAATATCTCTTTATTATCCATAAATGAAACTTACACTAACAAAGTACCTATCTGTAACAACCAAATGCTGTTATGTATTGTTCCATGACCTGCAGGTCAAATCTGACCTTGGCCTGTTTCTGTGTACATTGTGAGCTAATAATGACTTTTACATTTTTAAAGTTTTTTTTTAAAGAGGAAGAAGAAGAAATAAGAAAGTAAACATAGTCGAAAAGCCTAAAATATTTACTATCCAGCTCTTTACAAAAATAGCTTGTTGACCTTGAAGACAGTAGAATCTAGAAAGCATATAAAGGAAAATGAACATAGTACATAATTTACTAATACACATATCTGTAGAAATATGTTTGCTTGACTTTACAAGAAGATATTATGAAATTGTCATTTGCCTATCTCTCTTCTTAGAATTGTTATAGTGTCACAGCCAGTATTCAGACTAATACAGCTCAAATACTATGCACTGTGGCTGCTTGTCAGATGATTTCCCTAAGTGGCAAACAAGTCTTTGTAAATTGGACCAAGTAATGTAATCTTCCTTTGATTTGCACAGTAGTGCATTCGTAGGAAATCCAAGTCATCCTAAAATATGGAAACATTGTATCTTTTCAACATGATATTGATGCTGGGAGGTGCTTTTCAACTATATGAATGTTTGAGGGGAAAATGCACAGTTGGTAGGGACCTGAAACAACTCTTGCTTTGTGAGCAATGCTCCCATCTCAGGTCCACTAAATCCCAGTAGACAGCAACAGCCAGCATATGTTGGATACTCCACAGGGGCAGTGGAACTGCCCTGGGTTCAGAAGTATCAAATGATGCCTGTGTTTTGGGAGCAGAGGGCTGAGGGGAAGATGTTTTTCCAGCAGGGTGTTGGGGTGCTGGATCCCCTGTGGGGCAGGGCTTGCAGGAGCTGTTGGCTTCAGGGCACAAAGAAGTCTGAACAGGAAGCTTCTAAAGGTTTCTGCTTCCCCAGACTAGAATGCGGTAGTGGTTTCCCTTCCCTTCTGTCTTCTTAGTTTTGTTTACCATACAAGATTTTGTCTTCAAGTGCTCTAGACTGCTCCTGCCCAGCACAAGAGCCATGAGCCACGTATGGCTCTTGAGCACTTGAAATGTGGCCAGTGCTGGTTGAGATCTGCTGTGGGTGTAAACTGCATAGTCCATGCAGAAGCTGTGAGGGGAAGAGGAGGTAGTACTTGGTAATTGTTTGGATTGATTACATGCTGCAATCCTGATGGTTTGCATATGTCACATTAAATCTGACGGGCTATTAAGATTGAGGACTCCCTGGTTCCTTTTTTACATTGTCTCCTATGACCACTGGAAAATTTCAAACTACACATATGGCTCTCATTTGACTGCTAGTCAGCAATACTTTGCTTTAGAATGAAGTTAAACTAACTTCACTTCTTATGGATAACTCTAAACTGATGGGTTCTGGCATTTCCCCCAGGTCGATATGCATGACATGCTCTTGGAAGAACTGACTCCTGTAGGAACAGTACCCATGCCAAACATGCACCTGGAGACATCTGCACTCCAGGGAATGGGACCTGTCCAGGAGGCTCCCGTGACAGGGGCCTGGATCCCACAGGCAGGGCCTCAGGAGCTGAACTATGGTGCTGCTGGGGAATGCCAGCCCTTTCTGGACCCTGGTAAGGCGAGGTTTTCTTTCTGCTCTTTTGTCTGACTGAGCGCACAAGAGCTCTCAAAGGTTGGGGTTGCTGGGAAACATGGATTCCCCAGTGGAAATGGACCACTTGGATGAAAAGGAGGGGAAGGAAGAGGAGATGTCTCTCTGGGAACAGCAGGGGAAAATGCATTTTGGGTACAGTGGCATGGGGAACAGGTGAAAGTAACCACCCTTCTCATGAGTAAACAGTCACTCAGCCCCAGCACCACCTGGGGTACAGGTTTAACAAGATCTCTGAGCAAAGTGCTGCACACACCACC
This sequence comes from Callospermophilus lateralis, assembly GCF_048772815.1. Lineage (NCBI taxonomy): Eukaryota > Metazoa > Chordata > Mammalia > Rodentia > Sciuridae > Callospermophilus > Callospermophilus lateralis. The sequence continues at coordinate 110,172,711 of NC_135325.1, forward strand.
CTTAGAGAACCACAGCCCTGGACACAAATGGGTGCATGCTAGCAGGAGAAAAGGCCAGGTGGAGAAAGGCAGCAGGACTTGATGCCTGGGTGTTCCTGTTTCCCTTCCCTTTGCCATTTCCTTACATTGCTACCCACGCCCTGTCCCAGCCCTCCCCTCCCCCACTGAAGCTTGGGCCCAAGTGTGGTGGGAGTCTCCCTTTCCCCAGCAGCTCAGCGTCACCATGTTGGCACACCAAGACACTGTGTAGTCCTGAGAGCACCAAAGAGCCCTGCAGATGAAAATAGGTGGAGAACGGTCCATGTTGCAAAACGGAAATGTGGGATGCCCCCATCACTAGCCCAGGGCCAGGGCTTAGCAACTGTGTCCCCTTCCACTTCTCCACATTTATTCCCACAATCAACATTCTGAGCACCATGAAGAGCCAGGCATCTTGTTGGACCCTGTGACTAGACAGTCCACGAGGCAGGAAAGCAGCCCCAGCTGTCCCAGCACCCACTTCTGGTGGACAGTCCAGATATGTTGGATATGTGATGGGAACTTGTGTTGGAGGGCTTAGGATGCTGGCAGAGCACACAGCAGGGGCCCTTGCCATCATTAGGCTGAGAGGGAAGACCTCTGAAGGAGGGGGATCTGGGGTAGTAGGATGGATTGGAGTCAGCCATTGAGTGGTGGGAGTGAGAAGAGGGAGCCTTGGCAGAAGGGGCTGCAAGTGCAGAGGCCCCGGGGCAGAGAGAAGACCTGCTGCTACACTCTGAGGGGTGGGCAGGAGTAGAGAAGCAGGGGTAGAAATTGAAGAAGCTGGAGAAAGAAGCAGTGTCCTGAGTCATGAAAAACTTTTTCTTGTGTTTGAGGAATCAAAATTTAATATCAAGCTGGGCATCGTGGTATAGGCCTGTAATCCCAGCCTGTAATCTCAGAGGCTGAGGCAGGAGGAGTGCAAGTTTGAGGCAGTCTCAGCAATGTAGTGAGGCCCTAAGCAATGTAGTGAGACCCTGTCTCAAAATAGAAAATAAAAAAGTGCTGGGAATTTTGCTCAGTGGTTAAACACCCCTCTGTTCAATCACTGGTGTCCACCCAAAAGATTTAATATCAAGGCTGTGGGGAATGTTTGAAAGTTCTCAAATATCACCAGAGTGATGTAGGCAGACTTACATTTTAGGAGATCACTCTGGCTACAGTACTAGTGAGATCCAGTGGAAATGGGGACACCTTGGGGAGGTTGTTGAAATCCTCCAGGTGGGAGAGAAGTTTTCTGAACCATGGGTGTATTGGTGATGATGGAGTGAAAAGGGGTAATTCAAAAGATATTTAGCAGGTATGGAATATAGGACTTGGTGGGGTGTCAGTGATGAATCAGAAGGTATGAAGGATGGCATCCAGATTGTAATGTTATTTACTGACATGGAGAACACAGATAAGGATCAAATTTGGTGGGTCAAGGTGAGTTTAGATTTGAACATATGGATCTAGGGTGCTTGTGGATTTAATTTGCTTTTTCTTTTGGGATCAGCGATTGAACCCAGGGGCACTTAACCACTGAGGCACATTCCCAGGCCTTTTAGTTTAGTTTTTTTTTTTTAATTTTAAACAGGGTTTTTAAGTTGCTTAGGGCCTTGTTAGCTGCTGGGGCTGGCTTTGAACTTGCAATCCTCCTGCCTGTGCCTCCTAAACCACTGGGATTACAGGCATTCACCACTGCACCTGACACATATTTTTAAAATAATGCTGACCAGGAGAGGAAAACCCTGAAATACATTTTCTTATTATGGTCATTGCAGAACTATATGATGTCATCATTTATATTCCAGTCTTTATGTTACCTTCATTTAAAAGTCTGCTAAATAATTATTTTAAAAATCTGTGTTTATGTATGTGTGCTTGCTACAAATAGTAGAGTTTCATTAGTCCTATCAAATTATAGCTCTTTTGATATATACATTCTGATTCTACATGTTAATTTGCTTCTTTTATCAATATTACAGGTTCAAAGATCACAGAGCAGCAGTATTCATCATGGTGTAAAGCACATGAAAATTCAGTGTGCTTAACAAAAGATAGGTATAGTTAGTTAATCAAGTAAGAAATACAAATTTGGAAGAGGGGAAGTATCCTGTTTTCCCTGTTTAAAGTATATAATATACTTTGCAAAATGATGTAAGACTTCTTCCTCCATTATTTAAAGGTTACTTAAATATTTAAACATCTTGATGTATTGCATGAAGCAGATCCTATTGGAGATGGAGTGAAAAGCACAAGATACTGGCTAAGTGAAGAATGAATTTAAAAGTAATGGAAGAAATCAATTGAGTTTATGTTAAAGTTTGCAATATATTCTCTGTCAGCAAAATATTAGGATGGTTTGATTATATGCAATGTGTGTGTGCACACAAGTATTTTGGTCATTTAATGATATTTTTTATAACTGAAAGCACACACACGTTCATTGCAAAATAAAAAAAGAACTTAAAGGAAAAATGCAGAGTGATCTAAGGAAGACATAAACAAAAAAAAATCCATCATTAAATAGAAGCCAGACACTCTAAATTCTACAGGTGGGTAATGCTATTAGAATGTCTGTAGTCAGAAAGAAAAGAGGCAAGGAGGCACTGGTCCTAAAAGCATGAAGGGTATCATGCCAACTCTATCTTTGGAGAATGTGGAATTCAAAATTATTACACCAAAATTGGAACATATTTTCAATTATCAAACCTTTGGGGTTTTTTTAACTTTATTTTTTATTTTTATGTGGTGCTGAGGATCGAGCCAAGCATCCTGCATGTGCTAGGAGAGTGCTGTACCGCTGAGCCACAAATCCAGCCCCAAAACTTTGGGTTTTTGTTTCAATCAATAAATTTTCATTTGGAATACATGTGAGATGTCAAAGATCACATCCTTTTGGTGATGAAGGTTATGAGAGATGAAAATTTAAACATGAAACCCATACTATCTGGAAAGCATCAGAATATTCTTGTCACTTAAATCTCTCCAGATTATCCTATTATATGAAATAGTTAACTGTAAGGTAATATCTAACTCAAAACTATATTAATAATATTTCACAGTGTAGTGGAACCTTTATGACAGATTTTGCTAATGGAGCTTGATAAAGTCTTTCCCTGAGTATAGGACTTGAAGAGCATTCTTCAGTAATCACCTTTTTAGTTAACCTATGGTTGCTTTTTCCTTCTTTGTATTATTTAACTTTTGTTTCAAAATAAATTATTCTGCCCCCCAATTTTAGCAACTTAAGGAAAAAGCATTTATCACCGTTTCTGAGAGTCAGGACTTTGGGAGTTGTTTATTGGATGTTTCTGTCTCAGAGTGTCTTTTATAATTTTAATCAAGTGTCAGCAGGGCCTGGCAGGCAGCTTCAATTCCTTGCTAAGAATGCTTCTTCAGAGGCTACCTGAGCATCAGCATGACAGGACAACAGGCTTCCTCCTCCCCAGTAGATGATCCAAGAGAAAACAAGGGGCATGCCATTTAGCATCTTTGGTAACCTAGTCACACACCAGCTTTTCTACCACATTCTCTTTATTAGAAGGGAGTCACTAAGGGCTGGGGTTGTGGCTTTGTGACTCAGCGGTAGAGCGCTTGCCTTGCATATGTGAAGCATTGGGTTTGATCCTCAGCACCACATATAAATAAATAAATAAGTAAACAAACAAACAAATAAATAGAATGAAGATATTGTGTCAAAAAAAAAAGAAGGGAGGCACTAAGTTAAACCCACTAGCCCACACCCCACAATTAAGTGTTAAGTGAAGGAAAGGAAAAATCCTACCTCTGGAATGGAAGAATATCAAAGAATCTGGGAGCATGTTTTAAAATGATCATGTTTTCTTATATTTAAGACTCTTACCATTTTCAACTAATTTTATAGGGTGTGAGGTAGGGGTCCAACAGATACTTTATTTGCATGTGGATAGCAAGGTGTCTCAGCATTATTTGTTGAAAAGGCTATTCTTTCTGCATTGAATGTCTTTGAAACTATTATTAAAAATCAGTTGATTGGTGGTATATGGGCTTATTGCTGGATGCATTATTTCTATCCTACTGATTCATATGTCTATTCTCATGGATGTACCAGACTGTCCTGATTATTATTGCTTTGTGGTAAATTTTGAAATCTGAAAATGCAAGAATTCAACTTTGTTCTTATTTTTCAAGACATTCTGAATTTGTTGTAATTTCATCAGTTTCTACACAGAAGTCAATTAGGATGCTTTTAGGGGTTGTATTAGATGTGGATCAATTTGAAGAGTATTACCAATGTTAACAATATTAGATTTTGTGATGCATGAGCCTAAGATGCTTTTCTATTTATTCAGATTTTCTCTGATAGCTTTCAACAATGTTTTATAGGTTTTGTTTTTGTTTTTGGTACTGGGGATTTAACCCAGGGGCACTTTGCCCAATGAACTACATCTTCAGCCCATTTTATGTTTTATTTTGAGACAGAGTCTTGCTAAATTGATGAGGGTCTCACTAAATAGCCCAGGCTAGCCTTGAATTTGTAATCCTCCTGTCTTACCCTTCCAAGATGCTAGGATTATAGGCATGTGTGTCACCACACCCAGCTCTAGTTTATAAAGTATAAGATTTGTATTAAATTTTTTCCTAAATATTTTATTCTTGTTAATGTTATTGTCGATGGAATTGTTTTCTTAATTTTATTTTTGGATTGTTTGTTGAAAGTATATAGAATTACAATTGATTTTTCTATATTGATGTTGTATCCTACAAATTACTGAACTTGCTTATTATTTCTTAGTAGATTCTTTAGAACTTTCTATGTACAGAACCATGTCATCTGTGAAAAGAAACAGTTTTACTTCCTGAGATTCAATCTAAATCTGTTTTTTTTTTTTTTTTTTGCCTAGTTGCCCTTGTCAGAACCTTAGTAGAATGTTGAATAGAAATGGTGAGAGTTCGCATCTTTGCCTTTTTTCCTGCTTGCAAGAGAAATTTAATTTTTCACAATTACTTATGATTTTAGCTGTGGATCTTTCATAGATACTTTTTATCAGGATGATAAAAAGTATTGTAGGTATTGAAATAAACATGTGATTTTTTATTTGATATTCTATTATAATGTTATATTATCTTAATTTTTAACGATAAATCATCTTTGCATTCCTGGGATAAATACCTGGTGTATAATTCTTATTATGTATTGCTAGATTAATTTTACTAACATTTTGTTGAAGATCTTTACCCCATATTCAGAAGAGATACTGGTCTATAGTTTCCTTTTCTTGTCCTGTCTTTATAAGATTTTTTTGTCACAGCAATAAGGGCCTCATAGCATGAGTTAGAAAGTCTTTCCTCCTCTTCTTTTTTTTTTAGTTAAGGGGAGATGATGCTGAGGATTAAACCCAGGACCTTGCACATGCAAAGCAAGGGCTCTGCTACTGAGCTACATCTCCAGCCCTCCTATGCTTTTTTTTTTTTTAAAGTATTTGAAGAATTGCAGTTTTTTTTTTCTGTTTTTACTTATACTTTCTTTTTTTAAAATATCTTTATTGATTTTTATGTGGTGCTGAGAATCAAACCCAGTGTCTCACATGTGCGAGGCGGGTACTCTACCAAATGAGCTACAGCCCCAGCCCTCTTTTTTTAATATTTATTTTTTAATTGTAGTTGGACACAATAACTTCATTTTATCTATTTTTATGTGGTGCTGAGGATTGAACCCAAGGCCTTGCATGTGCTAGGCGAGCAACTCTACCACTGAGCCACAACCCAGCCCTTTTTGCTTGTACATTCAATGTCATATTTGTAGAATTGTTGTCTAAATCAAGGTCATGAAGATTTTAACTTACACTCCTTCTTTTATGTATTTATATCTTACATTGATCCATTTAAAATAAATATTTTAAACGGGGAACCAATATCATTCTTTTGCACATGGATATCCAGTTGTCCTAGCACCATTTATTGAGGAGACTACTCTTTCTCTATTGAATTTTCTTAGCACCTTTATAAAAATCCGTTGATTATAGCCAGGTATGGTGGCACATGCCCTTATTTATTATATGATTTATTTTCATACATTTGTTTATAGTATTCCTTTATAATTCTTTTGTAAGGTTAGTGGTAGTGTTACCTCTTCCATTTCTGATTGTAGTAATTTGAGTTTTCTCTGAACATGTTTTTATGGTATAGCATCTTGTGGTGTCCTGGAGAATTTTCTGTTTGTACTTATGAAGAATGTATATTCTGCTATTATTGGGTGGAGTGTTCTATGCATGTTTGCCATGTTTAACTTATGATATCTTCTTTGTCTTCTATAGTTAATCAGATTTTCTATCCATTAATACAGGAGTTATTGAAATGTCCAACTTCTATACTATAGAATTGTGTATTCTTCTATTTCTTTCATTTTTTTTGCTTCATGTATTTTGGTACTTTGTAATTAACTGCAGATGTGTTTATAACTGTTTTCTCTTTCTGATTGATCGTTTTATCATAAAATGATCCTCTTTAGTAGCATTTCTTGTTTTAATATGTTTAGTCATCTTGTGGATGTTATTTACAGGATATGTATTTTTCCATCCTTTACTATCAATCTTTTTTTTTTTTTTTGGTGGCACTGGGGATTGAACCCAGGGGCCCCTTACCAATAAGTTACATCCCCAATCTTTTTATTTTTTTAAATTTGAAACCTCTCACTAAGTCATTGAGGGTCTCTCTAAATTGCCAAGGCTGGCCTTGATATTGAGATCCTCCTGCTTCAGCTTCCCCAGTTGCTGTGATTGTAGGCATGTGCCACTGCGCCTGGCTTCTTTTTTTTTTTCATTTGTTCCTGTGGATTTTAGTAATCAATTGGAATCATCCAGACCAATACAACTTTGCTCTCACCCACCTCACTTGTGCTATTATTGACAAATACATTACATTTCTATATATTGTAGCACTTATTTAAAAAATATTTTAAAAGAAAGAAGCAGAATTTTTTATTTACTTATAATTTTTCTCATTACATACTTACCTTTATTTGTACTGTTTTTTTATTTGGATTCTGTGGTCACTTGCCCAGATGAGGAACTTCCTTAGTGTTTTTTCAACTCTCTGTCTATAGATTATATGATATATATTACATAAAACATAATATAATTTATAATATATGATATATATTTTTGATAAGTCTGCTAGAATTGAATTCTCTGTTTTGTTTCTCAGGAATATCTTTATTGCATTTTATAGTGCTGGGGATCAAATCCAGGGCTTCACGCATGCCAGGCAAGCACTCTACTACTGAACTATATCCCCAGCCCTTGCATATTCATTTTTGAAAGATGGCTTTGCTAGTTGTAAGATTCTTGATTGCCTGTTTTTATGGTACTGTGGATTGAACCCAGGGATCATTTGCCACTGAGCTTCATCCATAGCTTTTTTAGAGACAGACTCTCACTAAGTTAATTAATGCCTCAGTAAAGTTCCGAGGCTGGCCTTGAACTTGCGACCTCCTGCCTCAGCTTCCCATGTTGCTGGGATTATATGAACGCACCACCATGCCCAGCATACAGTTTTTATTTTTCTCTGAGTACTTTGAATATGTCAACCTCACTGCCTTCTAGCCTCTGTTGTTTTCTGATGAGAACTCAACTTTTAACCCCCTCATGTAACTGATGAATCATTTTTCTCTTCCTGTCTTTTAAGGTTTTATCCTTTTGTGTAAATTTTAGATTTTATTTTATCTGTGGGTCTATTTCCTTGTGGTTTTTTTCTATGTAAAATTCATTCTGCTACCAAACAAGTAGAGGCCTCCATATGACCTGAAGAGCCTGGATGGCTTTGTGTGTGATAGACTTAATGTTTGTTTCTTGTGCCTATTTGCTGCATGCCCTCCAGTGACACAGATTTCTTGTTTTGTAATACTTGAAATTTTTCTTGGGATGTGAAATCTTTTTTTTTTTTTCAAGAAACCCTTATGAATTTCTTGAAATCACATAGAATCATCAGTGTGTTCCTTCCTGGATATTCACATTAATGTTTTTCAATGTTTGAGATCATTTTTTCTTGTAATATATTTTGCTGCCCTGATATCTATCATTCCAGAGAGACTATGCATAGCTAAGGATGTGCTCCAGGAAGAGAGATGTCAGGTTAATATTGCTTAATAATACTTAGTATTGCAGGGGGATAGACTTCGCTAAAATTACCCAGTCATTTGATAATAAATAAGCAAATAACAATGAAAGACCTTGGTGAGTGGTATAGAGTTGCTACAATATATTATAAAAAATGTCCAATACCAACAAAAATTTATGAGACATGCATATTGATACAAAACTATTGGGGCAGGGGAAATCAGGCAACAGTCTATTTATGAGAGTGACTAGAGATCATATTTAACAGAAAAACACTTCAAAGTAACCATTATGACTGTATTCTAAAAACTTGAGAAAATCACAATTAAGTAAAGAAAGTTATGATGACAATATTATATCTCATAGAGAATAGCAATAAAGAGATAGAAATTAGAAAAATCAAATGGAAATTTTAGAGCTGAAAAATATAAAAGCTGTATTTGTTGGCTTTCCATTACTGTAACAAATACCTGAGATAATCAACTTTTTGGAGATTTCAGCCATGATCAAAGCTTTTGGGCCTATGGCCAGGCAGCACATATGGTGCAGAATACATGTGGAACAACTGTTCACTTCATGGCCAGGAATAAAAAAGAAAGAGGAAGAGACCAGGGTTCCACAATTCCTCTCAAGGGCATACCTCCCAATAACTTAAAATTTCCCACTGGGTCCTGCACCTTTAATTTCCACCACCTCCCAACAGCATCTAGCTGGGGACCAAACCTTTAACACATGGACCTCTGGGAGACACATATAAAATCTCAGGAAAAAAAAAAAAAAGGCTCGGGGATGTAGCTCAGTGGTAAAGTGCCCCTGGATTCAATTCCTGGTTACTGCTCCTCCACCAAAAAATAGACATAGAAGTAATTTAGTGCACTGATGTCAGCACACAGGTGGTTCATTCACCTCCCATAGATTAGAGAACCTCCTTGAAGTGAGCACAAAAGAATGTTTCCATTTTTCTTTTGTTCTTATCATACAAAAAAAAAAAAAAAAACTTCCTGTGACTCCAGATGAAGTAGTCTTAACTGAGGAGGAAGTAGATATCAAGAGGCCCTGTGTCCAAGAAATCAGCCCAAATTCTGGAACAACCAGTGATGAATCAAACTATCATGCTTTCCTTCTTTTCTTTGACCAGGATATCCATTACCAAAGCTTGATGTGACCTTCCCACTGGAGCATAGAGAAGAGCCATGGGTGAAAGAATTACAGGATTCCAAAGAAATGAAACAATTACTTGATTCTAAGATAGGTAAGTAAATGTTCATTAATGTACTAGGGAAGAAGGGAAAGAAAATTTCAACTTAATTGGGGTAAAGAGCTAGGAATTCTATTTAGGAATTTCTATATTTCTGTTAATGGTTTAATATGACTCTTTTTTTAAAGAGAGAGAGAATTTTGTAATATTTATTTTTTAGTTCTCGGCGGACACAATATCCTTGTTTGTATGTGGGGCTGAGGATCGAACCCAGGCCGCACACATGCCAGGCGAGCGGGCTACCACTTGAGCCACATCCCCAGCCCAACTCTTTATTTTCCTTCAGTTTTTTTTTCCCTCTCTTGGAACACGATAACATTGGCAATTTTCCATTTCTTCTCTTAGGTTTTGAGATTGGGTTAGAAAATGAAGAAGATGCTTCAAAACAGAAAAAAATGGAGAATATGTATCCATTTGTTGTAACATTAGAGGGGAATGCTCTACATGGTCCCATTTTGCAAAAAGACTATGTACAGTTAGAAAATCAGTGGGAACCACCCCCAGAGGATTTACAGACAGATTTAGCAAAACTTGTAGAACATCAGAACCCTACTCTAGGAGAGACACCCGAGAGTTCCAACCTGGAAGAACCTCTCAACCCTAGACCTCAGAAGAAAAAGAGTCCAGGAGAGAAACCTCACCGATGTCCTCAGTGTGGAAAATGTTTTGCTCGGAAGTCACAACTTACTGGACACCAGCGAATTCATTCGGGAGAGGAACCTCACAAATGTCCTGAATGTGGCAAAAGATTCCTCCGTAGTTCAGACCTTTATAGGCACCAACGGCTTCATACAGGAGAGAGACCTTATGAATGTACTGTATGTAAGAAGCGGTTCACTCGGCGGTCACACCTTATCGGGCACCAGAGAACACATTCTGAAGAAGAAACATATAAATGCCTGGAGTGTGGAAAAAGTTTCTGTCATGGATCAAGTCTCAAAAGACATCTGAAAACTCACACAGGTGAAAAACCTCATAGATGTCATAGCTGTGGGAAGAGTTTTAGTCGACTGACAGCACTTACTTTGCACCAGAGAACGCATACTGAAGAGAGACCTTTTAAATGTAATTATTGTGGAAAAAGCTTTAGACAGAGACCAAGCCTCGTTATTCATTTAAGAATTCATACAGGGGAGAAGCCATACAAGTGTAGTCATTGTTCTAAAAGCTTCAGACAGAGAGCAGGTCTTATTATGCACCAAGTTACTCACTTTAGAGGACTTCTTTAAGAATTGTTAAGAGAAATAGGTCCTGTAGAGATTAATATTAGCTCAAAAAAGTCATAATTTGGAAGAAGCTCTTTGAACTTACAAGAACAGCATTTTTTTTGGCGGGGGGAGGCTGTTTTTTAAACCCATCTTCCAAGGCATATAAGTTCTAGAGTATCCACCTATTCTTGCAGCTATCCTAGATTTGATTTATTCTGTCTTTTTTTATTACAATGGAAAATTTTGTGTTCTGCTGGAGCAACCATATCATAAGTGTAAGCATATAAAGGATGATTATCCTTTTAGGGGTAGGGTCAATATAATGGATAACCATGTGTAGATGACATATCTATAATAGAATACTTATTCTGCTGTGTAATTATTAAAGTTGACTACATAAACTCAGAGCTTTAGATATGCCCGAGGTGCAAGAAAGGAGACAATGGATTTTGTCAAACAATAAAAAGTGTAAGGAACACAAGGATGAAGGGGAATATTATTTGCCTCATAAAAATAGGGTTACTTCTATTGAAATTTCTGTGTTTAAGAAAATCAAGATTGTAACCTTTACTTTTGAATTTGCCAAGTTTACTGGTTTGCTTAGTTGGAAGTCTATGGTGATGGTGCTTAGAGAGGATTATTGATTTGGTAATTAAGCTATAGATCTGGAAGAATTAACTTGACAGTTGAAGTTGTACAAGTAGAATGAATTTTCTTTCATTTGACTAGAGAACCAATATTAATGGATTTTTCACTCTCCTTTGATATTCACTTATGTGTCTTTCAGTGCTTTTGAAATTTTACCCATTTTTAAAATTCAGTGTCTCCATAAGTATGTGTCATGGCACACTTAATTCTGCAAGATATGTTGCAAGTAAGTTTGGAAACTGCTTCCTGCTGTTTCTCCTTCCTAGATTCATAATGCATATCAGCATATGAAAATCTCAGAGAGGTCCTCTACTAAAGGAGGATAAAGCACCTCTTTGGGCTTAACGTTTTCTAAACTTATTGACCCCAGAACCTTTTTCATATACACCTAGTAATAACTTTTGAACTAGTATTTTGCAAATATCCCTTGGAACAAACTGCCTTAAATAACTATTTCTATAGCTATTCGTGTAGTCCTGTTGATCCCAAGTTAGTAATCTCCATTTATTTCAAGGGTATTATGGAAATTTCTTCAAAGATATACATCTTTTGTATAATATACAAAACATACAGCACATCATTTTAAGGAGGTGGGGATCACTAATTCAGATAATTGTCTAGTGATTCTAAACTTCTTTGAATTTTACTCATAATTACACACATACACACACACACACACCACAGTTGCATATACACACAGACCCATACACACATCAAATTAAGGAACTGAGGGTCACTCATTCAGATTAGTTGTGAATTGCCCAGTGATTCTCAACCTCCTTAAATTTTACTTATAATCTTATAATTACACATACACACACAGTTATTACTTATATAAACATTTTCATATAATCATGGTAACAACTCCAATTCTCATAGTGAGAGAAGAAGTCTTATCAGTTGAAGCTGTTACTATATGAAAATATTCATTGAGCCTAATTCCTTGTTATCAGATACAAGAAATAGGACATTCAAGCATTGTCCCTTTATGAAGATATTCAGTCATCCTTTCCTTAAACTAGAACTAGGGAAAGTGTATCTCTTCTATTGTATTGAAATTATTGGAAGTGATATATAAGTATTTGGGGGGTATCTACTATGTGCCTAACTAGTCCTGTTCTAGGCTTGATGGAGCTAGTAAAGAAATATAATTCATGGATCAGGCTCATAAAGAGTTTATAATATCTGTAATTAAACAAGTGTTGGGAAACAAATGGACAACAATGCAAGAGAGTCTATAATTAAGTGCCAAATCATATTAAGTGCCAGAGCCGGGATGTGTCTTTAATTCTTAACATCCAGGTTCCTGTATGATGCTGCTATAAGTCTGGGGTTAAATTGAGATCCCAGTAGCAATAAACATGTAACATGGGAGGAGTATGAATGTAGAGATGAAAAATGCAGAATGTAATGGCTTCTTTTTTCTCTCTTGTGGAATTGCATTCAAACCAGAACAGTGCCTTAGAATGGATGTGCCCAACTGCTCTGTATTTATACACTATTTTAATAAAGTGGAAACGTATATGCTCTCCCTGCTTCTCTTGCATCAAGTAATTGTTTGAACAACCTAGAGCTGCTTCTCTGAATACTGGAAACAAGCACCACTATCCCCATCCCAAGCTGGATTCATTTTTCTGTTCACAAAGTGCTATAATTACGCATTATTTTTAGCATTTAATATAGTCAATTTTAGCTGGTAGGCTTAGTTGCAATCATAGTATGATATGCCTCTTACCCCTCATATATATCAGAAATACAAATTACTTGATTTTTACAGGGTAGAGAACACCTTTGAACATCTCTTTGTTACAGTGCCCTGTTTACAGTAAGCATTAGTATTTGTGGCATTGAATTGAGAAGCTTGTGAAATAGTTCTTGGAAGCAGATTACACAGTTAGATGTGCTTAATTAGGGCACATATAGTACCTACCTCCTAACTGTTATGAAGGACAAAAATCAGTACCCACTTCATAAGTACTATAAAGATTAAAGGCAATATATTTTGTTCAAGTCTTAAGAGTATAAGCTTTTAATAAATATCCAGCATATTGTATTTGCATTCTTTGTTGTTTAATAATAAAAGCATTTCACTCTATGGATTTTCTTAAGTGTGGCTTTGGTCATATTCCATCATTTTTAAAGATTTTTTTATTTTGATATTGGGGATTGAACCCAGGGGCATGCTACACTGAGCTATGTCCTCAGCTATTTTTATTTTTAGATGGGGTCTTTCCAAATTGCCAAGCCTGGCCTTGAACTTGCAATCCTCCTGCCTCAGCCTCCCAAGTCACTGGGATTACAGGCTTGTGGCACCACCGTACCCAGCTTCAAATAGAATGTTTTGATTGATGATTTCAAAGTTGTTGTTTCAATTTTTATTATAATTCCCTTTAACCCAAGAGCTATACAGTGTTGTCATTTTCCTTTTGTTTTTTGGTTTGACTGTATTATGACTAGAAAACATATTTCATTCCATTTCTTCTTTCATTTTGTTGTTTTTGGTTTTGAACCTGGAGATTGGACCCAAGGTGTCCCTAAATTGCTGAAACTGACCTTGAACTTGCAATCCTCCTGCCTGGTATTACAAGTGTGTGCCACAGCACCTGGCTCATATAATTTTTTTAAAGACATATGTTTTAAAATATGTCAAGTATCCTAAAGACTCTACAAAATAAGAATTCTATTTGTGGATACAAATTTGAAATACAGTTTTTGGCTTCTCAGTTACTTTAATATCTTTAGGATTATTTTTGTGAAGGAGCAGCAACATGGAGATTGGGAAACTCCCTTGTCTGTGTCCCTGTACTTTCATACTCTCTTTTCCCTTGAATGGAATTTTTTTTTCAAAAAATTTTTGGTGGGTAGGTACCAGGGATTGCCCAGATATGCTTAACCACTGAGCCACATTCCCAGCTGATTTTATATTTTATTTTGAGACAAGGTCTTGCTAAGTTGCTGAGGTTAGCTTTGAACTTGTGATCCTCATGCTTCAGCCTTCCAGGTTGCTGAGATTACAGGCATGCACTACTATGCCCAGCAAGGAGTCTTCTTTTGTGGCATGTTCCATGGATGTTCTATGGCAATTGATAAAAGCTGCCTGAGTATTGAGGCTACCAGTAAACACAGGAGGCTAAAGGACCTAGGAGAGACCTAGCTTCTTCAAACCAGGCTGAGAACATTCTCCTAAGGAGTCCATAACTTTGTCCTCCTGAAGGCAGAGAGAACCTTGAAGGGAGCACCTTGAAACTTCTGTAACTGGACCTCGTGAATCAGCAGGGGTTGTTTCACAGTGTGCCAAGGAGGTTAATCCAGGACAATAGGAACATACATGGGAGTGGGTGCCCAAGAGTCTCACCACTAGGTGGCAGAGGAGAGTCGTTGCTCTTTGCCTCCTACACCTGAGGTCCCCAGGCCTTCTGAAAGGACAGTCTCTTGCACCTCCAGGAAACTGTGTGAGCCTTGGTCCTCAACCCTCTCTCTGTTCTAGCCTCTGACATGGGCAGAATCTTCTCCAAAATTATCAGAGCTCACCCTTAAGGCTGGGCCCAGCCCCAGCTCCTGTGCAGTGCAGACATCAGGTGTGCAATGGGATGGGAAGAAAATTCATCTCTTAGTCTCTTCTTGTTATTAATAATCAGTTTGCTTACCCCAGATTCTAGGACTTCAACCACTGAGATTGAGGAGGGTGGGTAAATTCTCTTCTCCCCTGAGTAATGTACAAATTAGCCCTTATCAAGTTTTTCCAGCTACATTGTCAAACATGATTTCTCTGTGATCTAGAAAGACCTAAGTTCACATTTTCTAAGGATCCTAAGATAGTAAAATATACAATTTTTCGTATATTTCAAATATTTACACTTAGTAAACATCTTTATCACCTAGTACAAGAGTACGAATGTATTAATTATCGTAAATAACTTCAAAAATCAAAAATTTGAGGTCTTCTCTAAAGATCAGACCATACCCTCTTGGCCATGGGAGAGGCCTATTTGCCCCTACTTTGAAATATATTCTTTAATACTTCTTTCTTTTTTGCACCAGGGATTGAACCCAGGAACACTTAAGCACTGAGCCACATCCCCAGCCCTTTTTAATATTTTATTTAAAGAAAGGGTCTTGCTGAGTTGCTTAGGGCCTCACTAAGTTGCTGAGGCTGGGTTTGAACTTCAATCCTCCTGCCTCAGCCTCCAGAGCCACTGGGATTACAGGTGTGTGCCACCACTCTATAATAATTTTTTAACCACATCTCCCCAGTTAGGTTGCCCTTTTTAAAAGGTAATATAGTAGAGGAAAAACAGGTGAAGAAGTAGCAGCCCCACACCTTGTCCTGGAGTGCAGGGAAACAGTTCATCTTGGGAAAAGTGGAGTCCCCGTTCTAAGATGTTTCTTAGATGGTGCTTTCCAATCTCCCCACAGACACACCAAGGGAAGAGAGATGGATATTTGTAATGCTTACTTCAATTCTCCAATTCCTTCACTTTCAAACTGAGAATAGTATAATTCACACTGAGAAGTTCTATGATTACAAAAAAAATAGACCTTGTCAATGTCTCCAAGTTTAATTTCTTTACCTGTTGTGACAAGTTTAAGTCAGGTGTGCAAATTATTTGCCCCTGTTTTTGTCAAAAGGTAGTGTGTGTATGTCCCTACAACTAACAATACAGCCCTAAAATACATGAAGCCAAACTGACAGAATTGAAGTGAGAAATGGACAACTCAATAACAGCAGTTGGAGACTTCAGTATTCCTCTTTCAATTATGAATAGAACAACTAGGCAAAAGATCAACAAGTAAATAGAAAACTGAAACAGCATACCACTCAACAACCGTAAGAAAGCACATTCCTCTCAAATGCACATGAAATATTTTCCAGAATAGATCATATACTAAGCCATGAAACAAGCCTCAATAAATTTGAAGAAATGAAATCATATAAAGTATGTTTGCTGACTTCAAAGGAATGAAATAAGAAGTCAGTAAGAGAAAGAAATTTAGAAAATTTACATCTACATAGAAATTAAATCTATATAATTATTGAATAATTATTGCCTCAAAAATATATTACAAAAATCAATAAGAAAATACTCAATGATAACTAGGCATGGTGACTCATACCTGTAATCCCAGTGCCCTGAGAGCCTGAGGCGGTTTCAATTTTGTTTCTCTTTGAGTATTTTCTTTTTCAAAAAAAAATTATTCTAATTTGTTATACAGGATAGCAGAATGCATTTCTATTTATAGTACACATATAGAGCACAATTTCAATTCATAATACATATACAGAGCACAGAATCAAAAGTTGAAAGCCAACCTCAGCAACTTAGTAAGGCCCTAAGCAACTTAGTATGAGGCCCAACTTAGTAGTGACGCCCTAAACAACCCTGTCTCAAAATAAAATATAAAAAAGGGCTGGGGGTGTGGTTCAGTGTTTGGGTTCAATCCCTGGTACAAAAATATTTATAGAAATACTCAAAGATAGGGAAGTGGCAGGGGTTAGGAAAGACTGTGGAATGAAATGGTCATAATTACCCTAAGTACATGCATGAAGACACGAATGCTGTTACTCTACTTTGTGTACAACCAGAGACATGAAAAATTGTGCTCTCTATGTGTACTATGAGTTGAAATTCATTCTGCTGTCACTTATTTATTCTAATTTGTAAATGAAATTTACAAATTAGAATAAATAAGTAAATTTTTAAAAAGAAAATACTCAAAGATAAACAAAAATGAAAACTGAATGTACTAAAACTTATGGGATTTTATCCACCCTCCCCATTGGGGGCTTTTTTTTTTTCACTTCAAAGGAAACTGGTACTTACATACAAATTCTTCCAATTGCTCCGTGTATCCTTTTTCCTGGGGCCCAGCCATATGGAGGCCAAAGGGATCAGCCCAAGCCAGCAGATGAGATTTTGTAATCCATGAGACATACTTCCCAGAGACCAAAAAAGAGAGTGGTTTCCATGCCTACTCTGCCCTCTGTGGTTCTGGGATCCAGGGCATCTCCATCTCTTCACTGCATATCAGGGACAGGTTCTGTTGTTTGCCTTACCCAGGGCACTGAGGGCTCAGCAGCTTGGTGGTTCCCAATTGGTGGTGTTGGTGTCCTCAGGCTCCAAGGGGACTGGTTACTTGAGTTGCACCTTCTAAGGGTTTCCAACCTAGGTCTCTGGCTCTTATGCCTGGAGAAGATGAATCCTGAGAAGCTAGAGTGAGACTGAGGATGCTCCAGTGTGTCAAATTACACAAGACCTGACACTGGCAGTCAGAAACTCAGGGTCACTGGTGGTTTGGGAACTATAAGGACAAGAAATGCAGGAAAGTCACGCAAAGGGACCACAGCAGGGTGTGAAGAGGGTTCACCCTGGTGTGCTAAGCTCCCTGGCTGACTCCACCTCATGGGGATCCTGTTGCAAACAGGGGTCATATCTAAGGATTTGTGGCCAGTCCCGAGGCCTCCACTTTATCACCCCACCCCCTGGCACCTGCCTGTCTAATCAGGTGGGGAAGGAGTGGTTTCTAGGTGTGATCCCCCTGGAGTGGCATGTAACTAACTCCTTGCATGGGCCCCTTGGTTCAAACCAGACCTGAGGAGAGTGTTATCTACACTAGAGGTCACACTTCTTCTCTTGGAAGAATCACCTTCCCCTCTCAGTCCTGGGAGGACCCTCCTCAAGTCTCTCCCCTTCACCCTTAGGAGACTCCTGTGTGTTTGACATATTCTATTATGCTCACCCTTGACTGGATGTGAGTCTAAGGACAGAAACATGGGAACCAGTGTTCCAAGTTAACAACCCAAGGGAGGAAGACAGAGTAGGGAGGGAGGACATAGCAGATTACCCAAGTGGTGGGAAGTATTCTGGGAGGTCTCTCTGGAGGAGACAGGCCAAGGTAGAGTTGAGGGCAAGTGGCCTAAGGCTGGCTATCTCTTCTTATTCTCCCTTTTCCTTTTCTCCACTTTCCTTCCGGCCTCTTCTTTTGATCTCCAGATATAGCCAGTTATAGGCATCTAGACCAGAGTTCTCAGGCACTAGGCTGTACAAACTTTTACTCCGTCTCTGCTTTTTGCTCTGTTTGAACTCACTTTCCAGGTGAGGGAAGTTTCTGGTTCCATTTTTCTGGGTAGAGGCTACTAGGATCTTTTTTTTTTTTTTTTTAATATTTATTTTTTATTTTTTTTTTAAAGAGAGAGAGAGAGAGAATTTTAATATTTATTTTTTAGTTTTTTCGGCAGACACAACGTCTTTGTTTGTATGTGGTGCTGAGGATCGAACACGGGCCGCATGCATGACAGGTGAGCGCGCTACCGCTTGAGCCACATCCCCAGCCCCATAGGGTCTTGATTCTAGATAACAGACACCACTAATGCCTATTTCTCCAAGGGCTACTATTGGCTTCATAAAGTCAGTCATCAGTTCTTTAAAGTAGTCTGGTCAAAACTGAAGATATGAAATTCCAAGCACATTCTTGGTAAAATAACCATTGTTGCTAATTGCACAGACCAGTTTAGTCAGGGTCCAGGGTCCCTAGCCATAGCCTTTGAAATGAGCAATGATTTTTATCATCCCATCTGGGTCACCAAAATTGTAGGGAATCTGTTTTGTTTTGTTTTGGGGTGGTGCTAAGGAGTGGATGCAGGACCTCATGCATGATAGGGAAATGTTCTACCACTGAGCTACACCTCCAGCCTGAAATTTTTAAAATTACCTTTTCCCTCTGAAAGTTTGATAATTTCAGTCTATGAAATAGACAGATAAAATGAAAAAGAACACAGAAATAGGAGTATTAGACTCAAAGAGGGGCATGATAGTTGATTCTTATGTACAACTTAAAGGGATAGGAACTTGGGCTTCTGGAACCAAGGTAGGCGGTCTAGTCTATGGAAAGTTTCTAAAGCAGTTGTTAGAGGGAAATTTAAAGTTATAAAAATGTATTTAAGAGGAAGAAAGGCTGGTGGTGTCCACCTGTACTCCCAGTGACTCAAAAGGCTGAAGCTGGAGAATCACAAGTTGGAGGTCAGCCTTAGCAGCTTAGTCCAGTTCAAACAAAAAAAAATTAAAAATAAAAGATAAAAAGGTCTGGAGATGTAGATAAGTGGTGGAGCGCCCCCTAGGTGCAAAATCCAGAACTGAAAGTTTAAATAAGAAAGGGAAGAAATCAAAAATCAGAATAGATACTGGAAATTTATCAAAATTTAAAAGTTTTACTGTGTGTGGTGGTAAGACCTGAAATCCCAGTGACTCGGGAGGCTGAGGCAGGAGGATCTAAAGTCTGAGGCCAGCCTGAGCAACTTAGTAAAGCCTTGTCTCACAAAATAAAAAGATCTGGGGATATAGTTTAGTGATAGAACTCCCCTGAGTTTAGTCATTGTTAACACATACACAGACACACACATATATAAAACACACACACATATAAAACACACACACACACATTTTTGTATCCCAAAGTACTGATTAAAAAAAAGTGAAAAGATGATCCACAGAATGTCCAAGGGTGGGCTGGGGTTGTGGCTCAGTGACAGAGTGCTTGCCTAGCATGTGTGAGGCACTAGGTTTGATTCTCAGCACCACATATAAATAAACAGATAAAATAAAAGGTCCATCAAAGGTTATAATTAAAGCAATGCCCTGGGGTTTCATAAATTGATTTCCAGACCACTCACATATAATCGAATCAAGCCTTTATTGAAGCACACGGGTAGTAGCTGATCAGGGAACATTGCCAGTCAGTCGCCACTGGTGTGCTTCAATAAAGGCTTGATTGGATTATACGTGAGTGGTCTGGAAGTCGATTTATGAAAACCTGGGATGTTTCCTTAACTATAAAACAACAACTAAAAAAATTTTAAAAAGAAAGAATGTACAAGGGTTGTACAGCCCAAGAAGACACAGAGCAAAACTTTGATCAGCATAAGCTGCAAATATCCACTCTTGCCCAATCATTTGAGCACTTTGACAGGAAATTTTTATTTTATATTAATACTTTTTTGTTGTTGTTACTGTTTTGTTTATTTGTTTTCTTCTCTGTTTTTTCCTCTTTTAAATAATCATATTTTCTTTCTTCCTTTTTTCTTGTTTCTCTTCTCTTATTTTTTACTTTCCTCCTGCTATCATTTTTCTTTTATTATTATTATTTTTTCTCTTTTATTTTTATTATTTTATCTTTTTATTTTTATCTTATTTTATTTTATTTTATTTTTTAGTACTGGGGATTTAACCCAAGGGTGCTTAACCACTGAGCCACATCCCCAGTCCTTTTCTATTTCTATTTTAAAGACAGGGTCTCACTAAATTTCGAAGTTTGGTGTCAAACTTATGATCCTCCTGCCTCAGGCTTCTGAATCACTGGAATTATAGGGGTGTACCACCGTGCTTGTCTCACAAAAATTATCTTGAAATAGGTATGTATCTTAGTGCATTTTTCTTCAGCTATTACAGAATGTCACAGGCTGCGTAATTTATGAACAATAGAAGGTTATTTGACACATAGTTCTGGAGGCTGGGAAGTCCAAGAATATAACATTGGCATCTACTGAGGGCCTTTGTGCTGTGCCATGATGTGACAAAAAGGACAAGAAAGCATGTACAAGAAAGAAAGAGGAAATCAGGTCAATATCAAGAGCCCACTCCCATGATAATGGCATTAATACATTTACAAGGGTGACCCTCTGTGACACAATCACCTCTTAAAGTTGCCACCTTTCAATACTCTTATAATAGCAACCAAATTTCAACACAAACTTTCTAGAGAATGCTAAAACCACAGCAAAAACAGGCCAAACTATAAAACTAAAGCCATAATATTTCTATGATAAAAGATAGGAGATTTTGGTAACTTTGGGACAGGCATAGGTATCTTACACAGAATCAAAAAACATGAACCAACTGGTTGTGGTGGTGCACACCTGTAATCCCAGAAACTTGGGAGGCTGAGGCAGAAGGATAGTGAGTTCAAAGGAAGCCTTAGCAATGGCGAGGCCCTAAGCAATGCAGTGAGACCCTGTCTCTAAATAAAATATAAAATAGGACTGGGGATGTGGCTCAGTGGTTGAGAGCCCCTGAGTTCAATCCCAGCCACCAAAACAAATAAACAAAAAACCCATGAACCAAAAAGAAAATACTGATAGTTGGGCACAGTGGTGCTCACCCATAGTCACAGCAACTGGGGAGATTGAATCAGGAGAATCACAAGTGAGAAGACAGCCTTGGCAATTTAGGAAGATCCTGTCTCAAAATAAGAAATTAAAAAAAAAAAAAAAAACCGGCTGGGCCAGGGATGTGGCTCAGTGGTAAAGTGCCCCTAGGTTCAATCCCTAGTAAAAAATAAATACTGAATTTTACTCAGCCATAAAGAAAGAATAAAATTATGGGATTTGCCAGTAAATGGATGGAACTGGAAACTCATGGTAAGTGAAATAAGCCAGTCCCCAAACAACCAAAGGCTGAATGTTCTCTCTGATATGTAGATGGTAACACACAATAAGGGGGAGGGAGGGAAAATAGTCCATTGAATTACACAAAGGGGAATGAAGGGAAAAGAGGGCGATGGGAATAGGAAAGACAGTGGAATGAATCTGACATAACTTTCCTATGTTCATATATGAATACATGACCACTGTAACTCCACATCATGTACAACCACAAGATTGAAAGTTATACTCCACGTATGTATAATATGTTAGAATACACTCTACTGGCATGTATATCTAAAAAGAACAAAAAATGAAAATATACTGCTAATTTAAACTTTATCAAAGTTAAAAAGGTTTACTCTGAAATATAACATCACCATAATTAAAAGGCAAGCTACAGACTGGGTATTTGCAAAACGTATATCCAACAAGTGCTTTGTACATAAAATATGTAAAGGCCTCTTATAATAATAGACAGAAAAACTGATTTTTAAAAATATTATTACTTGTAGGTGGACACATACTTTTATTTTATTTTTATGTGGTGCTGAGGATGGGACCAAGTGCATCACATGTGCTAGGTGAGTGCTCTACTGCTGAGTTTCAACCCAGCCAAAACTTGACTTTTAAGGGAGTAAAAGATTTAAATGGACACTCTGAGTGTGTGTGTGTGTGTGTGTGTGTGTGTATGATTGTGTGTGTGATTGTGTGCGTGTGTGTTACCACATGCCCAGCCTTAAGAAAATACATGTTGACTGGCAAACAAGCATATAAGAAGATATTCAGCAGCAGTCATAAGGGAAATGTGAACGAAAATCACAATGAGTTACCACAAAATACCCATTAAGGTGGCTAAACATAAAAAGACTCACAATACCAAGTGTGCTATTAAATGTCTCATATTAGTTGGTACTAAGTCATTTAGTTCAGTTTACACTCAGTGCTGGGAATTGCCCAAGGGAGTGAATACCAAGACGTGTTGATCACTGGGGCCATCTTAAAGGCTACCCACCACAATAGAATGTGTAAACAATTTGTGGTATATCCAGACAATAGAATACTATTTATCAGTAGACAATGAAGTAAACATTCATATGTGCAATAGTATATAGATTAATTTCAAAAATGTTATGCTTAGCCAAAGAGGCCAGGCAGAAATGAATTCATATGATTTCACTTATGTGAACCCCAAGAAAAACAAATCTTACTACAGTGACAGAAAATAAATCAGGGGTGGCCTGGGCCTGGGTGTGGAAGGAAGGTGTTGACTGGGAGGGACACAGAAAACTTTGTTGTGATGAAAATATTCAATAACTTGACTGTAGTGGTGACTACACAGATATATAAATTTAACAGAAGCCATTAAAATGTACACTCTATATGGTTGCATTTTATTGGATTGTTCCCTCAATAATAGGAAAACACTGAAAAATGTGGTAAAGCTAAGTAAACAGGAGGCTATTGACCCAAGGTTGTCTCTATAACTAGAGCTCTTCTAAAAGCAAACCAGATTTTAACTTAGAAACATTTATTGTAAATGACTTAAAACAAAACAACCCTCAGCCAATCACAAATGACCAACCAGCTGATTGGTTTATACAACTAGGAACTTCCTGTCTGACCATACCCAAATAAGGTAACACCTTGCTATAGCCAATAGGATCATCTCTCTACTTAGCTTCCATGGTCAACCTATAAAGTGTTACTGCTCACACAGCTGGGGAGAACTGCCTGGTTTTGAGCACTGCTTGATTCATAAATAATTCTTTGCTCAAATAAACTCTGTTATATTTAATATAACTAGCTGGGGTTACACATATAATCTCTATGGCTTGGGAGGCTGAGGTAGGAGGATACGATTTCAAAGCCAGCTTCAGTGATTTAGTAGGGCCTTAGAAATTTAGTGAAACTCTGTCTGTAAATAAAATACACAAAAAGGGCTGGGGATGTGGCTCAGTGGTCGAGTGCCCCTAGGTCCAATCCCTGGTACCAAAATAAAAATATAATGAGATATCAATATCATTAAAATAAAAAAAAATAGTGCTAATACCAAATGCTGGCAAAGAATCTGGATGCTATGTTTTAGCTAAGTGTCCCCTAAAGGTCCATGTATTAAAGGCTTGGTCCCTCAGCCTATAGAACTATTAGAAGCTGGAACCTTTAACAGATGGGGCATAGTGAGAGATCTAGGGGAAAGTCATTGGGGGCATGCCTTTGAAGGGGACTATGGGAGTCCAGTGCCCTCCTTGCTCTCTTTCACTTCCTGGCCATAAGGTGAATGGTTTTGTTCTGCCTTGTATTCCCGCCATCATGTGCTTCCACAGGCCCAAAACAACCGAGTTAATTGGTCACAAGACAAAACTATGAGACAAAATAAAAGTTTTAATATGTTGATCATATCAGGTATACATTGTAGTACTGAAAGAAAAAAAAATTGTCTTTATAAGTTTATATTAGGTAATCATTATAGTTCCGAGAAGTGGACTAAGATACAGAGAAAATGGATATACTCATAAATTGCTAATGGGAATGTAAAATGCTATTGCCATTCTCAAAAATGGATTGCCAGTCTTGTTATCAGTGACAACCAAGTTCTATTTCCACAGATATGAAGAAGGAACACCCAAGAAACACCGAGGCAAATGACAAGAGCAAGTTTTTATTTAAAGAATAGAAACAGACTTCTCCATGGGAGGAAGAAGGGGACCCAGAATTGGTATCCAAAGAAGTGGGAGTGTCCTGCCCCTTTTACACATTTTAGATCATCTTTGTTCTCATACCCTCCTTTCCCTTATCTTGCTTCTCTCCTCTCCCCATCCTGTGTACTTGACTGTGGCCAGGAGATGAGCCAAAAGATGAGAAGCAAAAGGACAGGGGAAAGGCCACCCAGGAGGTGCTTCACTAATAGCCTTTTGGGAGGAACAGTGCCCTATTAGCAGTAACCTTGGCAATAGGTGGAGGAGGAGGAGGGAAGGGCTCTTGAGGTTTTTGGTTTTTTGTTGGTTTTTTTTTTTTTTTTTTTTTTTGGTACCAAGGATTGAACTCAGGGGCACTAGACCACTGAGCCACATCCCCAGCCCTATTTTTGTATTTTATTTAGAGACAGGGTCTCACTGAGTTGCTTGAGCCACTGTTCCCTGTAGGTGTTAGCATTTCAATCCCTCAGAGACAGTCTGTACCTTCCCAGACCCAAATCAGCTTTCATCTTCCGGATCCCATCCAAACACCTATGGACACAAACTGCCTGTCCTTTATTCTTGTTTCAGTCTTATAAAACTAAACATGCACTTACATTTTGACCCAGCAGTCTCACTCTTAGGTATTTATCCTAGAGAAATGGAAATTTATGTTCACATAATAACCTGTAAATGAATATTTATAGCAGTTTTTATTCATGATAGCTCAAAACTAGAAACAACCCTGATATACTCACAGGTGAACATTTAACAAAGTGTTGTACAAGCAAACTGAGGAATATTACCTAGCAACAAAAAGATATAAAACATTGCCATTTGACACTTCCAATAAATTGGGAGGAAAAAAAGTCAATTACAAAAAGTTATAATCTGTTTCCATTTGTAAAACATTATCAAAATGGCAAAATTATAGAAATAGACAATAGATACCGTCCAATTACATTATATGCATGTATGAAATTGTCACAATGAAATCCACTGTTTTGTACAATTAATACACACTAATAATTATAGTTAGAAAAGACAAGGAAAAAAAAAAGATCTGGGCATGGTGGTGTGCACCTCTAATCCCAGTGGTTTGGTAGGCTGAGGCAGGAGGATTGAGAGTTCAAAGCCAGCCTCAGCAATTTAGCAAGGCCCTAAGCAACTTAGCAAGAGCCTGTCTCTATATAAAATATGAAAAACGGCTGAGGGTGTGGATCAGTGTTTAAGCATCCCTGAGTTCAATCCCTGGTACTAAAAACAAAAAGCACTTTCTCTCTATAACCTGGCCCTGTTCGATTTTGGTGAGGTTTGACAAGTGACTCCAAACAAACCTCTCCCATCTCTCTAAATGATTCCTCCAAAGACATTGCTGATTATTCATCCAAGTGGTTCAGTCCCATATTGCAGGAGCTCTGTCCTGTTCTTTGATCTGATTGATCCTATGTCAGAGAGGAAGTGACAGACAGGCATGAGTTACAGTGTCAAAATGTTAACCAGAGGAGTTTCCATGAAGGAGGACCTCAATTGGGGATAAGTAGGATCTTTGGCATAAGTGATGGAAAATAATTTCAGCAGATACCTTTCAGAGACACACACACAGATTACTTTAGGAAAGCAGATGCTCATTCAAGAGAGAATGTGGGCTAAATCAAGAGAGACTTTTGGGGAATAACAAGTACACATTGGAGTGAGAATGTGGCCATCTCCAGAGGAAAAGACAGCAGTCCTCCAGTATGTTGTGTTAATATTTATAAAGGGAAAGTAGATACAGGCTGGACTGAAGGTGAAATCAGGGCAGAGTTACACAATTTCCCAGCCAGTTTTCCCTGCATTTGCATATTGCCTGCATCTTGTTACACTTTGTAGGCAGAAGCATGGACAAGGGCATGGGTCAAGGGTACAGACCAAAGGTGGGGGCTGGGTTACTTAGGAATGCTTGTTTTGCATTTCAAAGGTTCATGGGCACTTCCTGCACTCCAATGATCTGTGGACACTTCCTTATGAGGCTCAGTTTCTTTTTCTGTATTCTTAAATAGCTATCTCAAAAAGACCCCCTTTGGGGGCTGGGGCTGTAGCTCAGTGGTAAAGCACTTGCCTAGCATGTGTGAGGCACTGGGTTTGATTCTCAGCACCACATAAAAATGAGTAAATAAAATAAGGCGTACTGTCCATCTACAAGGACCAAAAATATTATTTTAAAAAGATAATTTAAAAAAATCAAATGTAAGGAAAGAGGTTTAGAAAGAGTAGTCCTTAGACTAGGGTTACCTAGAAGTCCATTGTTAAGAATTTTCACAGGCAAGAAAAATACAAAACACTCAAAAGGGCAAAACAGCTGGGGATTGTGGTGAACATGTGTAATCCCAGTGATTGGGAGGCTGAGGAGGAAGGATCCAAATTTCGAGGCTAGCCAGCCTAAGCAATTTAATGAGGCCCTGGTGAGACAGAGACTACCAAAGGGACAAAGGGCAAATGCATCCCTGAGCTTGTATGTATCCCTTACTCATGACTTGACTGCCATTAAAAGATAGTACAAACTGGGTGTGGTGGCACATGCTTGTAATCCCAGTGAGTCAGGAGGCTGAGGCAGGAGGATCAAATGTTTAAGACCAGCCTCAGCAATTTAGCAGGCCTGTGTCTCAAAACAAACCAAACAACAAATAAATAAATAAAATAAAAAGGACTGGGGATGTTGGGGACATAGCTCAGAGGTAAAGCCCTCCTGAGTTCAATCTACAGTACCAAAAATAAAGAAAGAAAGAAAGAAGGAAGATAGAACAAGTTTTATTTCTCTGCTATTCTTAACTCATGGTTGTTAGGTATTAAAAGCTTGTTATATGATTAACCCCCCTTTAAAAAACCTTATCAGCTTCAGAAACCAGATGCAGCTTTAGGACCAGGATGTTCTTGCCTTGACTCTCAAGAGTGTAACAGTGGTTCACTTTATGCTTTGACTATATACCTTGTTGCTCTAAAACTTTCATTTTTTTTTCTTTTTCCCAACCTTCTCTTCCCTGACCTTCTCCTTCCTAATCTCTCCTCCCTAATCTCATTTCTCTGAATCACCTCTTTGAAAAATCTCTGCTCTCCTTAATGGGGAGAATCACAGACTTTGGGACAGAAATCCCATTTCTCCTTTGCTAGCAAAGCAATAAAACTTCGTTTTCCTTTTTATCAAAAACCTTGTCTTTACTGCATTGGCATTGCAGACGAGGACAAAGCTTTCAGTAGCAGGACAAACAATATAAAGGGTAAAAACGGTTGAGTACCCATTAAAATGGCAAATCCCCAGGGCCCTTAACTTGTTATTTGCCATAATTGGGTCTCTTCCATTCCCCACCTATGTGTTCTCTGAACAGTTTACACATCTCACTCTCTGCACAAGAGAGAGATGTTTATACAGAATACAGCATCAATAAGAAAAACTAACATCTGGTGCCAGGATGACCAGCTGACCATGCCTTCCCCAGAGTTAAATGCCCTTTTAGGAACCCTCTCCCCCCATACACCTTTAAAATTGTACCTAAAGCCAATTAGCATTCCTAAACCTTACTCCTTTTCCGCCTTGGAAACAGTGTTTTCACATGAATAAAACACACACTCCCTTTGTTCAGGGGCCAACCTGACACTCAAGATCAGTGCCACCTCCCCCTGGTCTTAGGAGAAGCCCTCACAAAAGCCTATCTGTATGTTCTCTCACCTGGATTTTTTTGTTTGTTTGTTTCTACAGTCAGCAAGTCAAAGCTCCCATGTCTAGCATCACCAGCTGATAATAACAAAAAAGGATGGGAGAGGAACTCAGTGTAAAACTGTTTACCTATAATGTGCAAGGCCTTGGGTTCAATAAATAGTGTAACTGCCAAAAAGAAGAAGGAGAAGGAGAAGGAGAAGGAGAAAAGCAAATTGAGCCAACTTGGACTAATAAACAGAATCTCTTTAGTCCTATTGCTTTTGTTACCAAAAGCTTGGTCCTTGTCCCTGATGCCAATCCAATAACAAGAGCAAAAGGAGAAAGAAGTTTTATTGCTTTGCTAGGAAAGGAGAAACACAAGGGATTCTTGTCCAGAGGCTTTGATTCTGCCCATCAGGGGGAACAGAACTCGGGATTTTTAAAGAGGTGATTCAAAAGCTACATTCCATGTGTCCTCTGTCTGAGTTGTAATTCACTTGTTTATTGGGGAGGTAGTCATTTCTGAGATCTTCCGGTACCATCCCCTAAATCTGAATTACTTGGTTTCTGTGGCGGGTGTGCGCTCAAGGAGAAATAACTCTGCCTAGGATGGGGAAGAAAGGTAATCCTGTTTCTACTGAGATTAGGGAGAGGAAGAGATTATGGAGGAGTAGAGAGAGAAGCATGTTCATTTAAAAAATAAATTGCATTGATAGAGCAGCAAGAGATATGTTCAAGCATAAAGCGGGCTGCTGTTACACATTTATCTCAAGGAAAACCAACTTTCAGGGCTGGGGATATGACTCAGTGGTAGAGTGTTTGCCTAGTAAATGCAAGGCCCTACCTGAGTGTAGTCCCCAATATTGAGATAGGGATTTAGAATAAAGAGAGAAATGCTGAATCTTACAGAAAATGCCCACAAGCCCTTGTCAATCTTGGCCCATGTCCTTGAAGTATGAAGGGAAATACACAAGTGCAGGGAAAATTGACCTAAAATTGTGCGGTTCCACCCTGGATTCACCTCCAGTCTGGCCCCTGATGGAGCCCTCCTATAATTACTGCACCCCCAACTGAAGGCAGACCTTCTCATTCTCTAGATAGCCCACATTCTCCCTTGAATGCATATCTACCTTCCTAAATAAACTTCAGTCTATGCCTTTTTCTAACTTGTGCTAAATTCTTTTCCATCACATATGCCAAGAACCCTGCTAGCCCTGAGTTAAACTGAACTAATAAACAGAATCTCTTTAGTTCTATTGCTTTTGTTACCAAAAGCTCAGCTCTTGTCCCTGATGCCAATCCAATAACAAGAGAAAAAGGACAAAGAAGTTTTATTGCTTTGCTAGCAAAGGAGAAACAGAGGAGTTTTCTGGAAACTCCTCAAAGAATTCTCTGGAGACATCTCTTTTATGAAAGTACCTCAAAACAAAACAAAACAAAACAAACAAACAAAAAAAACCCACCAAATCAACTTATATGTAACATTAGTTCTATTAAAGATTTGCATTAAGGTGTATCCCTTAGCTAGTCATTCTAACACAAGTCAAGGTTATTGACCTTTTGATTTGAAAACTTATTTCAAGAATTATATTTTAAAACAACATTAGGGCTGGGGATATAGATCAGTTGGTAGAGTACTTCAGACTTGCATGCACAAGGCCCTGGGTTTGATCCTCGGCACCACAAAAAATAAATAATAAATAAAATTTTTTAAAAACTTAGAATTTTTAGGTCCACAGAATGGTAAAAATTTTGAATATAGACTATAAGAATTGTCTATTTACCAATTAAGGATATATGTATATATATATATATGTATATAGTATATCTTAAATATATTTTGCAAACCAAGTCACATTACCAACAGCATAATTAAGAAAACTTTAAAAGTCAGACTTATATATATTAAATCTTTAATTTAGAAATTTTCATAAGATGGAAGATAAATAAAGCAAGATTGCCACTTGCTAACTACAGAGACATGGCTCATGACATCTAAATTATTACTAAAAATATACAAGATATTACTACTATATAGAGAGCTTAATAACAATTTAGTAACCTTTATAGCATGCTAAGACATCAAGCATTATATCAGAACTATCAAAGTTCTGGAACTTTTTAGTTTGTATTAATAAAACATTTGAGTCAGGCAGGGTGGCACATGCCTGTAATCTTAACTTCTCTGGAGGCTGAGGAAAAAGGATTCCAAGTTCAGGGTAAGGGTTAGGCTACTTAGTCTGACCCTATATCAAAATTTAAAGACACTATAAAGGACTAGGGATGTAGCTCAGTGGTACAGTGCCCCTGGGTTCAATCCCCAGTGCCACAAAACAAGCAAACAAAACCCATGTCATTATAAAAGTAGTTCATTTAGCTAGCCTTATAAATCAAAAAGAGCCTTTAGAACAATTAAAGGTATAAATAAATCCTAACACTCTTAAGACTTAATTTTCTGAAGCAATTAAAACCTAAACACAGCAAAAATCATAAAATCTTTGTTCATTAGGCCAGTACATTGTAAACTTTGTGAAGAGCAGATCAATAGTATAATGGATTCTTTATGTTATTCTACAACTTAAACATGATTAAAGAAAACCAGAAAGGCAAAATACATACATATATCTGTATGCATATGTATGGATATACATGTTTGTGTGTGTGTATGTACAATTTTTTACCTTAATAAATATCTAGTCTACTTCCTCAATTTGGTTCTCCCAGAAATTTTCTTCCAAAATATGTTAATTCATAACAAAATAACTGTGAAGAACAGACCATGTGAAAAAGGTTCTGTTGCTAGAAGCTTAGTCCCTATCCCTGATGCCAATCTAATAAGGAGAAAAAGAAAAAAAAGGTTTATTGCTTTGCTAGCAAAGGAGAAAGACAGGGGTCTCTTGTACCAAAATTCTGCCCATCAGCAGAAACAGGGGACTTTTAAAGAGGTGATTCAAAGGCTACATTCCATGTGTTCTCTGTCTGGAGTTGTAATTGACTTGTTAATTTGGGAGACAGTCATTTCTGAGATCTTCTGATGCCATCCCCAAAGTCTGGATTACTTCATTCCCACAGTGGGTTTGTACTCAGGGACAGGAAGAAAGGTAATCCTGTTTCCCCTGAGATTAGAGAGGGGGATAAATTAGGGAGGAGCAGAGAAAGAGGAAGAGAAATGAACATGTCCATTTAAAAAATCAGTTGCAGTGGCAGAGCATATAGTGAATCAGTGTTGTAGTTCCAGGAAACATTTAACTGAAGCATACTAGACTATTGACATCAGGTATAGCACAAGGTCCATTTCACATAATATTGTCATGGGAGCAGTTCCCAGAGAGGGGGACCTCTATTTAGAACAAGTGGAGTCCTTGTGGTACGTAATGAATAAGAATTTTGGCATGCATCAAAGATGCTAACATTTATTTAGGAAAGAAGATACAGGCCAGGAGTGGTGGTGCACACCTGTAATCCCAGTGGCTTGAGAGGATGAGGCAGGAGGATCATGAGTTCAAAGCCAGTCTCAGCAAAAGTGAGGTGCTAAATAATTCAGTGAGACACTGTCTCTAAATAAAATACAAAATAGGGCTGGGGATATGGCTCAGTGGTTGAGTGCCCCTGAGATCGATTCCAGGTACCAAAAAAAAAAAAAAAAAAAAAAGGAAAAGAAAGCAGATACATATTCAAGGGAGAATGTGGGCTATCTCAGTTAAGAGACATTTAGGGGGTAGAGTAAGAAATACACATTCAAGCAAGAACTTGTGGAAACCAAATGTTTAACATATATTAAAAACACAATACCATGCATAGTCACTGCAAAGAGAACGAAATAGGCATATATATAACAAAATATGTACAGGGTGGCTGAGTGTGAGGGCCAACAGGTAGCCCAAGTTGGGTGATGGAACATTTGTGTAATTTCATTGTAGTGATAGTTCCACAAATTTTCAAATGATATAACATTGCTAGAGCTAATATCACACATACATGACATCAATGCAGGTTAAAAAATGGCAAAAGTAGAATTATACCTGTGTTCTAGTTAGTAGGAATAAACCAATGTCAAGTTCCTGGATTTGATATACTGCAACATCTACAGAAATTGTCACCTTTGGATGAAAGGCACAACATGTTTATTATACTACTTGGGAAATTTCCTGTGAGTTTATAATTATTTTAAAATTAAATATTAAAAATAAACAAGAAAAGGTCAAGGTGAGTTTCAGAAATGATTGGAGGAAACAGGCTTTGCAAATGAATGGTGCTCAATCCAGGCTGGAATAAAAAGGTTTCTATGTGGCTTAAGTCTATATTTATGTGATTGTTTTCTTTCATAACATTTTTCATTGTATTAAATAGTATGTGTAGACACATTGTGTGTGTGTGTGTGTGTGTGTGTGTGTATATATATATATATATATATATATAGAGAGAGAGAGAGAGAGAGAGAGAGAGAGAGACTAAAAAGTCTAGTCCTCCCTCCTACCGCCCTTACCCAGAGATGAACAATGTTGAACAATTTTCACACAAAAAAAATCATGTTACACAAAAACCTGGTGGCTCTGGAGATGCCTTTCTCTCCCCCCCCCCCAATTTGAACATGTAGGTAGGCAATTGCCCAAGTGTATGTGAATCTTTTGGGTTCCCTAAACAGTTGTATAGGATGCAATAGAAATGTTCAACTGTGACAGGGAACAGGCATTTTGAGAGGGTATAAATACCCAGGGCAGTTTTGTAAAATTGGAATGGGGTCATAGTGAGTGCTTTTAAAGTCTTAAACCTAAGGAAACATAAGCATTTCCTCATTTCACTACTCTGTAAAAACATCCTCCAATTTGCAATGGGTTTGCTTTAGCTTATGTAAAGATTAGATGAAACCAGGAAAGGGCTTTTAAGCACACCAGCAAGAAAATGCCATAACCCAGGACAGATGAAAACCAACTTTGTGCACGAACCAGGGCCAACAATGGGCCACCCCATGGGTCCACGCTCCTGTAGGTCAGCAGGTCAGCGGGGCCTGCAGAGGCCCTGGCCCATGGCAGGGTGCTTAGATGAGTGCTGAGAAAGGGACAAGAAAAAGATTCCCCAATAACGAAGTATACAGGACCAGTGAATAGACGAAAATCAGAAAAAGGCTCTCGTCTGTTTGGTGGCACTTACTGGTAGAGTTCCTGCACAATGTGTAATAAAGAAAGAGAAATGCAAAATAAAGAAAGCTACGGTGGGTTGTCTGGCCAGGTTTTCTGGGACACTGTGGGAGAAGGCTGGTGCTGTGAATGCACAGGGCCTTCTGGATGAGCTTCTGTATGGACTCCCGCCATTCCTGACTCCCACTACACTCTAGAGGATTCTGCAAGAGCAAACCCTGGCAGCAGGGCCTTCCGGTCCTTTCAGGCCTCTGCCTTGGCTCTTAGGGACTTGAGGAGGCTACGCGGTAGAGGTGGGGCGGGTCCCATGGGCGGGGCTGTGCCGGTGAGGTGCAACCTTGTGGGCGGGGCCTCGGGAGTAGGGGCCCCTCTGTAGATCGTGGATGTGGGCGGGACCACTGTGTGGGCGGAGCTACGCTGGAGGCTGCCGCGGGAAGGGGCGGGGCTGTGCGACCAGCGGGTCCCTCGGGCGGGAGGGGGGCCGGAGGCGGAGGCTGCAGGATGGCCTGAGCCCGGTGTGGGCGGGGAGATCTGGAGGGCAGGGCTTGGAGAGGTTAGAGGCGCTCCACACCTCTTATCGGCCTCGCCGTGGGTCCGCGCTCCTGTAGGTCAGCGGGTCAGCGGGGCCTGCGGCGGCCCTGGCCCATGGCAGCGTCGGCAGCTCTGTCCGCGGCGGCGGCTGCGGCGGCTCTGTCGGGCCTGGCGGTGCGACTGTCGCGCTCCGCCGCGGTGCGCGGCTCCTACAGCGCCTTCTGCAAGGGGCTCACCCGCACTCTGATCACCTTCTTCGACCTGGCCTGGCGGTTGCGCATGAACTTCCCCTATTTCTACATGGTGGCTTCGGTGATGCTCAACGTCCGCCTGCAGGTGCGGATCGAGTGAGCGCCAGTCGCGGTGGTGGCCGGGTCAGAGTCGCCTGCCCACTAGAGCTGAGCCTGGACACCTTGTGAAGGACAGCGGGGCCGCCGGACGCTTTGGGGTGCAGAGGAAGAGTGGCCTGGGTACCTGCAACTGTAGACACCCTAGTCTGTGGGACCGCTACCCGACCCTGGACCCTGTCAACACCTGCAAGAAAACTCACGCAATGGGTCCTTTGCATTGGGTTCGAGAAAATTACGAGTCCAGCTGACCTGTTGCCTCACACTGGCCAAAACCGGGAAATCGGAAAGAAGGAATTTTACTGCAGCGAATTCTTTTGCCAAGTCTGAGCAAAAAGGTAGGAGAAAGGGTGGGATGGGGGTGGGGTTCGGTTGCTAAGCCACAAAGATGTCGGGGAACCCTGGAGGTTTGGGGCAATAGAGAGGACACCTGGACAAAACAGCCTGAAAAGATGCCAAGGCAAGCTGGGGAAAGGCAAGGCGACTCTGCTCCCTTGTTGTGATTCCTCAAGGCCATTAGGGGCAGCCTGAGCTTCTCAGAGAGTCAGGATATCACCACCGGACAGATATGAAGCCCCCTCCCATACACAGCATTGATCCCCTCTCCCTTTACAGAGACTGGGGTGGTGTCACCTGAATGCTGGGAAATGGGTCAGTAAGGTCCCAGGAAGTCCCTGGAGCACAAAAGATGTGCCCGCCCTTCTCCACCCACCTTGGGGGATTCATGGCAAGGATGGTTGCCTTATAGCCAAGCCCCAGGTCTGTCCCCTTTTCAGATCTCAGGACCCTGGGCCTCTCTTCATCTCCACACAGCCATTTGCAAATCTGCCTCTTTGCCTATATTTGGGGCCAAAGGACTGGTCTGTACCCTCTGCTGAAATCCCTCTTGCTCCCCTAATCCCATCTGGGGTCATTCTCATTTGCAGATCTGCAGGAGTAGGGAAGAGATGATCCTGCCTCTCCCTTTCCCCCACAGGCTTGCTCTGTGACCAACAGCTCAGGCTCCCTGCAGGGCCAGCCACTGCCCTATCAGAGCCACAGAAGCCCATCCTCTAACCCAGGAAGCCTGCTGTGTGCCCAGGGAATTTGGGAAAATGGAAGGATCTCCCTGAGCAGGCAGCAGCTCTCAGTCTGGGTAGGTGGGGAGGGCAGAAGGAGAAGGGGGGTTGCAGAGAAGGCTACACAGGAAACAAGGCCCTCTGTCTGTGGCCAGGCAAATCTGAGGTCTCCATCTTTTTCTTTTTCAGGCATTGGTCTTTATAGGTGCCTTCTCTGGTTTGTGAAGAGCCTGATCCCTGCCTGGAAGTGCCTCTGTTCCTGCAGCCACCTGGGAGCAACTGAGTGAAATGCCCAGGAGGAGGGGAAGGGCCTTCTTGGTAGAGGCCCAGTATTGGTAGAGGCCTTGAAGGGTGGGTGGCCCAGGGATTGGGCCCTGGCATGGGAAGGAGGGTCATGTTTCCTTGGGAACAGAGATCTCCTAGCAACACTGTGAGGGAGATATATTCTCCCCACTAATGGGGCTCCAGGGAAGGGGCTGGGATTTGCCCTTGTCACATAGGTGGGAGGGTGGAGCTGAGTCTGCTGTTGGACCTGCAATCTCCCACTCCCTCCATAGAATTCCTTAAGATCTGGCAGCCTGTGGAACAGGGAAGGAGTACAGAGCTCCCAGGTACCTAGGAGGAGAGGGATCCAGGGGTAGGAAATCTGGGATATGGCTTTTCTTGGAGTAGTATGGAAGGTCCCAGGGAAGACAAAACAGTGAGCTGAGATGGGGCACAAGAGAGATAGGTCTCTGAACCCTCTGGGGTGCCATGTCCTCAGCACAGAGCCTCGCCTTCCCACAGCACCTAAGCTTGACAGCTCCTCAGCAGCTGTGTGGCACAAACCTCTCAGGTTGGTGATGGAGTGGGGAGGAAGGTGGCTCTCTGGCTGCTCAGGACACGATATTTCCAGGAGAGTGGGATGAAATAGGATTGGGACTCATGAGAGGACCCCATCTCTCTGTCCCCAGACTCAGGCTCCCATCCCCAGGATCACACAGGTGAATCTCATCCAGATGACCTGGGATTGACTCTGGAGGCCCCAGGCATGCTGCTATTTGGGATCCCAAAATAGCCAGAAGCTGCCCAAGGGGAGTCCTCACCACCCATGCCTATTCCCTCAGCTCCTCTGGCACTGGTAGCTCAAGTCCCATGTACTGAGTTCCTGGGACCAAAACCTGCAGAAGCCTGGCCAGTCCCAGGGACAGAGTGGCCCAGCCTCCTACTGCTGTCCTTCTCAGCTGCCCACTGGATCTGGGGTCTCCAATGAAGATCTCAGTTTACTCCACCCCAAGGATGGAGGCTTTAACACGGCTGCCATGTGTCCCTGTGGTTTCCCAAAGTCTAGGCCTGGTAGCTTCCTTCCTTGTGCCAAGTCCCTCTGGAGCCCTGCATCCTGCTGACCCTTCTCATCTTGTTCACTCAGGACCACTTCTGGAGACCTGTCAGCCTCTGACCTCATCCACAGGTCTCTGGGCCACCTCTATGGGACAAGAGACACAGGGTAGAAGAAAGCAGGAGCCAAGGGGCCTCTTTGGGTCGGCTACCCAGTTTTGGCCCTTTCAGACCCTGGTCCCACCTTCTGGTGACAGGATCCCCAGCTCAAGCTTCTTCCTCAGTCAGCCGGGAAGGAAGGAGGATGGCCCTCACTCCTCACTGAGTGTGTGTGCATGTTTGAGTACGCATGTGTGTGTGTGAGTGAGCCAGCAAGCTTGTGGGTGTGTGATGGAGGGGATGGAGCTGTTGAGTATGAGGAGCTGCTCTGGCTGCCCAGCCCTCTCTGCAAAGGGCTCCACTTGGGGCCTAGGAGCCCTTTTCTATAGGGAGAAAAGTAAGTGGAGCCTCAGGGCCACCCTCAGACCTCCACTCCAGGGAAACCCAACCCTGCCCAGCACCCTGGCTTGGTCTTTTGCTGCCTCTGCCAAAAGGGATTGGCCCCAGGCCCCACCCAGCCTTGTGTTCCTCCACTGTTGGGGCCTTGACCCATGGGTGAGCTTCTGCTTTCCTGCCTCCCCTCTTGCCCGCTTTCTCTCCCTCAAGGGCCCTTGCTGCGTGATGGGGTCTCCATGCACTTTATTTATTTGCAGTCTGTGTTTCAGGTGGCGGAGCTTCTACATATTCAGAGACCCAGCCTGGATGACCTTACATTTATGTGTGATGATCTCTGCGCTGGCCAGCACTGTCTGGTCAGGGATATGTTCTTGCTTCTGATATTGTCACATGTTGTTGTCCCCCTATGTTAAAAAGAAAGTCCTTGAGTTCAGAACACTACAATACTGACTGGAGTCCTCTTTTTGCTGGGTTTGGTGCATTTGCCAAGGGCAGGTGGGGAGGAAGTTCCTAGGGTCAGGGGCTGGGGAAGCCTCAGAGGGCCAGGGCCAGGCTGTGTCAGGACCTGCTGCTTCATCAGAAGCTGCTCCAGGACGAGACTTGGCAGGACCACCACCCTCCTCCCCGAGGAGCGAGTGGCAGCAGAGCCTGGCCCAGGAGAGGGTGGCTGGTCCCATTCACAACTTTGTTCAAAGGACCTGAAATGAGTCTTGTCTTCCATTGTAGAGCTGGGGGTTCAAAGTGCTTAATGCAGCTGAACCTCTAGGGTAAAGAGAAGCAGGCAGACCATCTGCAGGTCCCATTGTGTGGCCCAGAGACCCCCTCAGCAGCAGGGAAAGGACGTCACTGCATTTCTGCAAGCAGCTTGCTGGGGACACTTGGAGAAGATCAACCACCCAGGAAGCCTGCACCTGGCCTGCTTCCCTGCCCCCACCATAGACCTAATCTCTGTCCCCTGAGAGCCCCATTCCCAGAAACTCCCCCAGAGAAGCTAGGAATTGGGGTGGGGTTGGCGAGGCAGGAGAAGGCTGTGGGGAGTGCAGGAGGCTGGAGGCAGGGCCCACAGGGCCCCAGGAGGGAAACATCCTGGGTCAGAATGTTTTGCTCAGGAGAGCACAGTGTGGACTTTGGGACCCTGGTTGCACTCTGCCCATCATCAGGAGCTCCTCATGGCTGGGTGCAGTGGCACATGCCTGTAATCCCAGCAACTTGTGTGGCGGAGGCAGGAGGATTGTGAGTTCAAAGCCAGCCTCAGCAAAAGCCTGTTAAGAGTCTAGCCTGGAGCAGCCTTGTTGCTGTGAGGACAGGGCAAGAGACAGGAACTGATATCAGGGGAGAGTGCTGTGTGCCATGCACTCTGCTAGGTACTCTGCATTCCTAGCCTCAGCGTATCCCACACCTACCCAACCCTCCTCCCACTTGAGAGAAATCGAGGGTGGGAGCCTGTTCTGAAATATATCCCTCAGCAGAGGCTTTTTTCCTGAGCTCCCTTTCCCTACAGAGGGACAGGGAATCGGGCAGAAAGGGTGGTGGGATAGCAAAGGGGGAAGGTGACCCTGCCTTTTTGGGGTGGAGTTCAGGACACAGAGAAGAGAACCTGGGCTTTGGGGGAGCAGGCCTGGGGGTCATCTCAAAATGGAGCTGCCTACTGGGAGCAGCTGGGGCCACTGCCCATGTAGACCACCTGCCTTCTCCCCTTTTCCCATTTCCAGAGACTTGTTGAAATTTAAGCAACTGAGCCAGGAGAGAGGAAGAGAGCAGGAAGCAGACAGTTCCAGGAGGCAGAGAGCAAGGGCCTGAAGAAAAATGTGCATGGCCCATTCCACTCCCCCCCCACCCAAGGGAAGCTGCTGGGTTTGGGATGAACTGTGCTGCCTGAGCACAGGTGTGCCGGGAGGACATCCTGCTTTGGATCCTGCTCATGGCTGGGTACAGTCCTTACTGAAGTCATAGAGGTGTGCACAATGTGCCAGGGGCCACTTGGAACTAAGCAAAAGAGCTGGGCTCAGGGTGGCCTGGGTGTTCTTTGCAGCTGCAGACTGAGCCTGTCTCCTTCCTCTGTAGCATGGGTGATCCCCTTATCACCACACCAGAACCCAGGCTCTGGGCTGAGCCTCTCCCATCTTGGTGCTCCCTGCTTATTTTTCCAAAGCTGCCTAGTAGTCCCTGCGTGGAACGAGGATATCATCGTGCATTTGCCAACATTTCTTGATTGTTTCTCTTTCTTGTGTGGGGAGTGTGTGTGTGTGTGTGTGTGTGTGTGTGTGTGTGCGCGCGTGTCTGTGTAGTTGTGGTTCATGCATTGACAGATGTCATTAAGGATAGTCATGATCAATTCCTTTTTATAGATTCCTGGAAGTGGGCCAAAAGACATGCACTGTTTGGGGCTTTTTTCTTTCTTAGTTTGGGTAACAGGGATTGAACTGAGGGGCACTTGACCACTGAGTCACATCTGCAGCCCTACTTTGTATTTTATTTAGAGACAGGGTCTCACTGAGTTGCTTAGCACCTCACTTTTGCTGAGGCCGACTTTGAACTCGTGATCCTCCTGCCTCAGCCTCCTGAGCTGCTGGAATTATAGGCATGTGGCACTGTACCCAGCGGTTTGGGGATTTTGATACCTCCAGCATTGGGTCACCAAGTTACTCACTTTAGTCAGGAATGAGTTATTTGAGAGAAGGGTGACAATTCTGCATCACAACAGATTTTTTTCTTCATTTGTTACTGCCTTTCTTTGCTTCAAGTTGGGTGCATTTCTCTCCAAGACCAATATAATGTGGAATTGGACCCATCACTTTCCTAAAACTAGTCCTTTCCTATCATCTCTAATTTATGCCTAGGATTACCTGTTCCTAGGATTCACATCAGATTTGTAAATCTCTCAATTTCGTATGTTAAAATAGTTTATTTGGACATTTTGCCGTGCATTCCTTGGAATACCTGATCAGGATGAGATACTTCCATACGCCTTTGGCCCTCTGTGCTTCTCTTTGCAGCTCTGGGGCGTCACTTGTTTTTTAAAGGAAATGAGATTTGCCTTTCATTATTGCGTGATGGGAAATGACTTTGCATCAGGACTGAGCTTGAACTCAGTCTGTATAAAACCCTCACCCATTCCTCCCCTCCCTCTTTTGCTAGTATTTAAAAAATATGGCCAATCTCAAAAGTGAAAGCAGAAATCTTAAGGATCAGAAGTGTCAGGAATGTAGGCAGCAGGTGGGGCCTGGAGCTGCACAGCCCTTGGAGGCAGCGTGCAGAACAGATCTGAGAAGCTAGGAAAGCTCACTCTGTAGGTAGGAGCCAGAACTAGGTGCTTGGTGTGGCTCTGCCAGGTGAAACGTGCTGTCTGCTTTGAATGGGAACCAGGATTTCTTGACCTGCCCACCTGGGGTCTCTTGAAAGTAAATCCCCTGCCCAAACAATGGGTTGAAACAGCCACCATTAAGACTCTTAATCCTCAGGTCTGCCCTGTGCTTAGTGCAGGGTCTGGATTTTCCATGAGAAAATACCCATGCTGAGAGTTGAATAAAATACAGATGCACTCAAAATATTCTCCTAGGCCCATTTCTGTGAAGCTGAAGCATATTTAAGGCAAAGGGAAGAGCCTAAAAGCTACTAGAGAGGAGAAACACATTATTATTATTATTATTATTATTATTATTATTATTATTATTATAAACCAAAAAAAGCATAACAGCCATATTGACACCGAATATCATCCCCAACCCCCAGCGCCAGAAGACAATGTATCAGTGAGGAGTCAGAGGCAGCACAGAAGCCGCAGTCAGTAGCCATCCTAAACCCAACTTCAATTCAACCAGGGACCAGGTGCTTGCAAAGTTATTTCAAGGGCTGAAAGAGTCCAAAACACTCCTGGACACCACAACAGAACTGGCCCCCCAAG
This sequence comes from Callospermophilus lateralis, assembly GCF_048772815.1. Taxonomy (NCBI): domain Eukaryota; kingdom Metazoa; phylum Chordata; class Mammalia; order Rodentia; family Sciuridae; genus Callospermophilus; species Callospermophilus lateralis. Next base: position 110,213,482 of record NC_135325.1, read on the forward strand.
GGCAAAAACACCAGTCCCCAGTCAGGGTGCTAGGAAATCAGGAAGCTTGCCTTGGAGCTGTTGACTTCAAGAACACACCCCTGAGCTATAGCTGAGAGGCAGGGATCAGAAGGCTGCTGCCACCACCACAATAAACATTTGTGTGTGTGTGTGTGGGGGGCGTGCTGGGGGTTGAATCCAGCGTTTTGTGAACATGAGGCAAGCATTCTACCAACTGAGTTATATCCCCAGCCCTACTACCAACTTTTTGACACTCATAAAGTCAGTAACTAGACAAAGGACACTGAAGAAAACAAATACATAGGCTGTATGATCAGACTCACCACCACAAGAGTTGACAAAGCAGGAAGATGGCCACTTATTGGCCCACCAGGAGTCTCACTCAAGTGCACCTAACTGGTGGGATCTAATTCACATCCTGGGCAAGCCAGCACATACAGATTTTCACTTTTCTGACTATGCAGTAGAGCAAGGTACATTAGGAGATTGGGACATGTATTGAATCTCAAGCAATGTCTTCAAAATGTTGAGAGAAAACTTCCGTTGGCTTAGAATTTATGCATGAATTTAGAATCAACACATTCTGACACACAGGAGACGTAGAAATGTACTATTTATCAAATCTTTTTTTTTTTTGTAAATGCCCCTCTGTTGGCCTCATGTGCAGACAGTTGCACTAGGCCTGAATATCAACATACTTAATGTCAGGGGTATTTATCAAATCTTACTCGAATTACCAAAGGGTGTGTGTTAGCAAGAAGATGTGGATATCAAGAAACAATAGCAAGTACATAGTTGTTAATGGGCTTAAAAACCTCAATATGTATTGATGATTAAGGAAAGAAGGTAAAGGAGAAAAAAATAACAATATTTTTGGGGAGCTTACTTTGTGTCAGGCACTGCTCTAAGTACATTACATAGACTAATGCAATACTCACAAGGGTCCCAAAACAAATTCATATTATCTCTCTTTATGAAGATGGAGTAACTGGGGCTCAGAGAGGCTAATAGCCTGCCCAAGGTCACAGCTGTGGTGGAGTGAGGATTTGAGACCTTGCAGTTTTCCTTATAGTCCTGTAGCTCCAAGAGCCTGGTGCTGGAATCAACTTTTTGAAAGAGCTCATGGGATCACATGGCACATAAACAAGTGAAACAGAGAGAAGTTTGTAAAGGGACACAGAGACCCAGAATGAGCTGGCTCACTCTGTTATAGCAACCCACTCCAAGGGAACTAATCCTCTCCTGTGAGACCTAACCCACTTCTTGAGATCAGCATTAATCCCTTCATGAGGGTGGTCCTGACCCAGTTACCTTTCCTCAGGCCACACCTATTAAAGGGCCCACCATCTATTAATACCATTTTATGGGGACCAAGCTTTCAACATATGAACCTTTGGGGTACATACAACATCTAAAGCATGGCAAAGCTCTCCTGAACACTGGAGCCACATGATCTTGTTGTGGCAGGCCCTGTATTTGCTTGACATTTCTTTCCTGCTTACAGAAAATTTTCTAACAAAGCCTATGAACTTCATGCTCCCCAATCCTAGAACCATAAAGACATCCATTTAGGGACACCAGTGTGACACACTGACAAGTGTGAGATGATCGGGGACTTGCCTCCAAAATTATGGCAAACAGCCTTAAAATTAACATATCTCTGAGGTAAAAGGTTTAAAGGGCAGATGTGCTGGGCCTGCCTATGAAAGCAAGTGCATTCTGGGCTGTGCCATTTACAAAAGTGAAGGGAACATATCCACCCTGACAACTGATGCTCCCCAGGGGCTGAATAATTCCCTCTGTCCAGAGAGGAGTCTGGAATCAGGGCTGTGACTGATTCACAACCTGACTGGGCTGACCAAATCCACTGTGGCTCTCAGGGAACATACTTCCATGTTGGTCAAAATGGAGAATCAAATGAGAGGTGGCAGAATACATGGCCCACACATCTCTCACATCAAACAGTGACTTCTGTGTGATTCCCACTGGTATAAAGCTGCTTTGGAATGATGACTTTCCCAGGGAACTACAGCTGCCACAGCTCCCACTGGCCCTTTCTCTCCTGGGAGTTTCTGCTCCATGGGTCAGGAAGCCCAAGGGACAGTGACAGAAGCCAAGTTCCTTTAGGGCCTGTGATTTGGTCCTGTTGGCTTCACTCCAGTGTCTGGCATGTAAAATGGGATCAACAAGAATTTGTGGAGTGAACCAGTGAATGGAAACACAGCCTCCACAAGCTATTCCTGACTACCCCACTCCCTTCAAATGGAGAAGTAACCACTGGATGGTTGGGAGGTCCCACTAGACCTGTAAAACAAACCCAGAAGCAAACCCTGTTTATTCCCGGGGCCAGGGAGTTATGGTGGAATTAGGAATCCCAGGACTGGGACTGAGCTCACAGCCACTTCTCTGTGATGCTGAAAGCTTTGAAGTAGCTCTTTCCAGAGAACAGTTCCCTGGTTAAATGTGTTGTTTGAGGAAGGAATGAAAACTTTTCATGAAGGATACTTGTGGGATTTTTAGTACCATCATACCCACAATAACCAAATTCCTCTTCCTTTATGGGGCTGTAATTTCACTCTCTGATTCATGTATGGAGCTGGACTGCACCTTTTTAACAAAGATCTTTACCCACTTTGAGATTTTATGCATCGAATCTGGGGGAATGATTCTGTAAGAAATCAACTGAGGTCTTAATGAGTTGCTTAACAATTTTATTCCTAGAAAACAAATGACGGGTTAGCCACAAGTAAGTATTAGTTCTGCTCAGATAATTCTTTTATTGCATTTATTAACATGTAATCTGCCATTAGTATCTACTGGACCCTATTCTAAATACTTGGTGATATATTAATGGAAAGAACAACCCCCCCCAAAAAAATGCCTACCATTGAGGCATTTACATTCTAATGTGGGGAAGGGATATAGGTAAACAATAAATATAACAAATTGAGTAGATGTTAGGAGATGAAAATGCTACAGAATAATTGATACTGAACATATAGCCTAGGGGAACTTAAAATTGAAAGCAATCTATAATTTTAATTATTTATTTATTTATTTGGTACTGGGCATTGATCCCAGCGGAGGGTGGGGCGGGGCTTGGTCACTGAGCCACATCCCCAGCCCTTTTTGATACAGGGTCTTACTAAGTTGCTGAGGCTGGCCCAGAATTTATAATCCTCCTGAGTCAGCCTCATGAATCACTGGGAGTATAGGCATATGCCACCATGCCCTTTTATTTTTATTTATTTATTTATTTATTTATTTTTCAATCTATAACTTTAAATCCTGCCCATTAACATGGTGGCCCTGCTGTCTCTGGAATTAAATACTTTGTCTCTGAAGGTTAGTTACTTCAGGGCCATACCAGGTCTCTACCATCACAAAATCCATTCCTGCCTGTGGAAAACAAAGAATTTAAATTTAATTGAGTTTTATTTCTTTCTTACAGGCCAGTTCCAAATACTTTTGAATTAAGGCCCTCCCCTAAAGTGAACTGGTTCCAAGAGAATGAGCCAGCATGTTTTTTGTTTGTTTGTTTGTTTTTGGCACTAGGGATTTAACATAGGGGTGCTTAACTAGTGAGTAACATCCCAAGCCCTTTTTGAAATATTTTTCAAAATGTTGAGACAGGGTCTTGCTAAATTGCTTAGGGCCTTGCAAATTTGCTGAGGCTGGCTTTGAACTTATAATCCTCCTGCCACAACCTCCTGAGTCACTGGGATTACAGGTGTGTGACCCTGAGCCCAGCTGAGCCAGTATCTTAATTGTATTTATCTAAGAATCAAACTTCAAATACTGTTTATGCTTACTAAGTTTTTCAATTAAACCTGACAATTTCCTGCCACAGAATAAAAGATGAGCAGAGAATAAAATGTTTTGTTAAGATGACCTTTGCACTGGAGTCATAGAAACTGCTCTCCAAACACAGCACAACTGAACACTCTCCACTATTACCACATTGACAACATCATATGGTTGAGGTACATATCCATCAGGAAGTTTCAAAGAATCCAAGGTGAAAAAGATAGTATAATCTATCATCCCATGTCTTTCCTGCAGGCTAGTAATGCAGACCTGTATGGAAATGGTGGAAATATTTATGTAGAGTTTATTATACTGTAACAGGCACAGTACACTATCACTCTTGGTCTAACCTGCTAGTCACTCCAACCCCATAAATGATTTTCATCTTGGTGGCACACTGGCACACTGTGCCCAAATCCCACCTCACAACAATTAAAGCCAAATCTCTGGAGATGGTACTTAGATATACAGTGAGAAATTCTGTTCTAAATATTGCTCACCATGATCATTATTCTCTATAAGTAAGGTTTAGAGAGTGAAAGGGATTGAGCAAGAATTTTATCTGTACCTTTGTTAAAACAAAATTTCCTTCTCATTTTTAATCTCCACTCCCCAAATCATACCTAGTTTTGACTGATAAATACCACAGCCAACTCCATTCATCCTTTCCCAAAGCTTTTCTTTCACACAGACAAAAGTTATTCTTTCTATTGTTCTCAGAACATTCTAATAACATTCTAATACCTAATCAACTATATAACTTAGAACTTAATTATATGTGTTCTACATTGTTTTCAAATCATTTCCTTTTGGAAATCCTGAGATTTCCATAAGGAAATAGGCTCATTTTTTGTTAAAGAATATATTTTCTCATATTTTCAGATTTCCCAGTGCACCCAATAGATTTCTGGCCATGAAAATTCTCACTGAAGGGAAGATTGGTGGAAACTAATGACAAATGCAACATGGACAAAAATTACCTCATCCACATGCTTACAGTTCATTGGCTTCACAGAGTGTGCCTTGATGTTCGAGGTGCCTGGCTGTGTGGAATATTCAACTTCTAACCAGTCACCCTTATAAGGCACAAAACCTAAAACAGCCACGGAGAAAAATTCATAAGTTCTCAATAGATGTAAAGCCCATTTTGCACAGATTTAAATAGATATCTTGTACATCTTTCTGTCAGAAAGTAAATGTTTAATCCTTTAGCCAATGAGTTTCCTCTACTGATTTAACAAAGTCAAATGGAGGAAAGTATCAACTATTCTTTAAGAATAGCACAGAATTTATTACACAGTTGGTCACATTCAATGCCCCTTCAAAAGAGACAGTCAAGTGTATAAGTAAAACATATGTCTGAACTTGATCCCCGCATTGCGTCCCTGAAGTTTGATCATTTCCAAGGCTGTTAACTACAATGGTTCTCCCACACTTGGAAGCTAATGAGTAATGAGCACTACTAAGGCTTATTTCAAATGTAAAAAACCTTAAGATAATGTACTAAATTGTTCAGAAGGCTGTTTTCTTAGTGGAATGCTACAAGATTTTCTTTAGCATCATTGCTGGAGTTCCTGCTTTCATCCCAGTGCTGGTGAAAACAAAGGTGGAAGAATTTACAGTGTTGCTGAAAACCGGAGGAGACTTCGGCTGAGAACCGGAGGAGACTTCAGATCAAACTAGCTGCCTGCAGAACTTACCTGGACTGTGATTTAAGCTAGCTGCCTGCAGAACTTACCTGGACTGTGATTTACCTGGACTGTGAGTTAATCTATTGAGACACTGTTTTACCTGGACTGAGACAACAAACTGTAATCTACAACAAATTGTAACTCGGTATCTTTGCTAACGGTGTCATTGCTGGTATAATTTTTCCAAGGACTTCTTGCATGGAGCCATCAATTGGCTTGGTATTGTGGCATTTTGTATCCTCCCTTTCTGTTTGTAGCAGGTTATTTATGGTGTTTCTGTAAAAACCACTATGGTTGTTATTTAAATTAAACAAAAGGGGGAATTGTTAGAGTCTGTAAACAAGTCTGGATGGTGCCTGGCAAAATGCCAGAGGGAGTGGTTTGTGAAGTAACGCCAGTGAGCCATTAAGTGTGGAGATTCCTGATTGGTTGACTGTATCTAGTTTATGTTAATTAGATAAGCTGTGTGGAATGTATAAATACCGCTCGGGTCCTTCAATAAAGGCTTCCACTCCTGCTGCATCAATCTACACAAGTTGTTCATCACCCCTCGGTTAGTTTACCCAGCCAGCCGGGCTGTGGCACTGCATTACCAGTTTTGTAACTGACACTTTGCAGCCTTAGTAAAGGTCCTTAATCCTCCTATGCCTCAGCTTCTTTATCTAAAAGCGAGAAGGACAATCATAGTTCATATGACATAGAAATGTTGTGACAATTAGTCACTATTGGTAAAACACAGAATAATATCTGGCATGTGGTAACCACCAAGTAAATGTTGATTGCTATTAGGGGTAGCAGAAGCACTAGGAAATATTGTGATTGTAAGCATGAATTAATTTCCTCAGGTGTTTTGGTCAGCTAATGAACTCTTAAATATTTATGGTTATAAACATATAGTTTCAAACAGAATTTTACAGTAAGTAAAAAGTAAGTCACAGGATAACAAAGGTGCCTGGAGTAAATGGAAATATCAAACATTGCAGGTGAAAGAATCAATTGGCTCAATGACTCCAGTAAACTGGCAATAGCAACAAGATTAAACATTTCTTTATCCTGTGACCCCAGCAATATGGAATGACACAAAACAGGTCTTGAACCACTTCTCTCTCTCTCTCTCTCTCTCTCTCTCTCTCTCTCATCTGTATTCATTTCTTTATTGTGCCTTTATATAATACCCATGGAATGATAACTTCAAAATGTATATACCTTCAGATCTAACCAACCTCAGATTCAATTATCCACATGCTTATGTAAGTGTAGCATGTTTAAGCTGAGTTATTGCTGTTCTTCTCATGCACCCAATTTTGCTCCTTTCAGTCTTGCACATCTTAAATTGGCAACTCCATCCACCCTATTGCTCAAATAAAAAACTTTGAAGTTACTGGTAGGAATAGAGTAACATCGGCAAAATACCAGAGTAAAAGATTCAAGCCTTCTTTCCTCCCACAAACAACAATTGGACAACTATCCATTAAAAAAAATAGCTCTAAAAGAGATTGGTTGGGTTGGGTGAAGGATTTAGCTCAGTGGCAGAGTGCTTGCCTAGCACATGCAAGGCCCCAAGTTCAGTCCTCAATCCTGACAAAACAAAACAAAAGCACAGAAAAAATAAATAAATAAAAGAGTTCGGCAATCCATTTTAAAAACTACACAATAACCAGGCATGATGGCACATGCCTATAATCTCAGAGGCTCAGGAGGCTGAGGCAGAAGGATTGCAGGTTCAAATTCAGCCTCAGCAATTTAGCAAGGCCCTAAGCAACTCAGTGAGATGCTGCCTCTGAATAAAATATATATATTAAAAAAAAGGGCTGGAGATGTGGCTCAGTAGTTAAGCACACATGAGTTTAATCCCCAGTGCCTAAAAGAACAAACCAACCGAGAGAGAGAGAGAGAGAGAGAGAGAGAGAGAGAGAGAGAGAGAGAATTGCACCAAAAAAGCAAGAAGAATAACTTCATTTTCCTGAATCACCCCATATCTCATGCAGACACTCCTCACCATGAAGAGGGAATTCTTTTCTCATGAGTTCCCCTAGAAGGGAAAGAAGAGAGGGGTGAACAGCCAGCTTACACAGCATTAAAGGGCACCGCCTGAATGACCTGCTCCAGCTTCATTCACCCCACCCACCGAGAATGCTGGGAAACTGCCAGTTGAGAAGTCTGAAGATGGTTAGGAACAAAGAAAAAGGGTACAGCCATTAGTATCTGCCACGTGGTGGAAGCCACTGTTGTTTCCAGTGGCCTGCCCTGCAAGGACTCCAGAGGTTTCCTCTGTTAGGGACCCTGACAGCCTGCAGAACGGTAATTACTAGAAACTGGGCAGTGGCGGGTAGGGAAAGAGAGAAAAAGGTCAAAGAATAGAAACTACCAGTTATAAACCCTGGAGACCTAATGAGCACCATGGTGACTATAGTTAATAATGTATTATATACTTGAACTTGGCTAAAAGAATAGATCAAGTATTCTCACCACACACTTACACACATGTGAGCGCGCGCACACACACACACACACACACGAGGTAATTCTGTGAGGCCATGGGTATGTTAATTAACTTGATTGTGGAAATCATTTCCAATGTATACATATATAAAAATATTGAGCTCTATACCCTAGGGTATACAATATCAGATTGCATATCCTAAATATACACAAATTTCATCAATCACACCTCAATAAAGCTAGAAAGGGACACATTTAAAAAAAATATTGGAATTAACTTTGACTCCCATTTTCTTCACCCAGAGGTCCAAATTCATTAGTCAATACTTCATCTCTAAACCCAGAATCAAATTGATCCTTAGAACCTCAGCTTCTACAACCTCGTCCAAGTCTCCAACATCTCTTGTCAGGATTATCACAACTTGCTACTAACAAATTTTCTGACTCCACATTTGCCTCCACATAGTTCCTTCTAAACAAAGCAGACAGAACATTTCATAACAAAATTCAGGTAAGAGTCTTAGTTTTACAACCACATAAATCAAAATAGCAAGCTGCCTGGTGGGGCTAAACTAATATCCCCTTTCACACCCAAGCTACATGACAACTGCATTAAACTGGAAGCACATGAACCAAAGTATAACTCTGGGTATAAACAAAATCTCAGAACATCTGCTAATTACTAATAGAATTCAACAGTGCACACACACACACACACACACACACACACAGAAAGATATAGTTTTGTCTCCAACCTTATTTTGAAGCACTTGAATATTTTAAAAATAGTGTCTTTATATAGAAGTTAATTAATTAATGAAAATAATTAAATAATTAATAAAAAATTATCCAGACATTACTGATTGCATTCAACTAATGAACACGTAATAAATGATAGTATGACTTTTTAGAAATATGACCTGCTTACATCCTTATATTGTATATTATTTTCAATTCCAAAATTCCATCTCAAATGTTAAAGAGTCACTGATTAGAGCCAAGTACACTGCAGAAATAGTTCCAGGTCCTCTCAAAATATTTAGCACTACATGTTTTAAAAATGTAAATCATACCTTCAGAAACAATGTCTATAGAGAAGTAAGTTTTTTTATCAATGTAGACAGTATCTTTCTTTATACAGGTAACATAACCAACTAAAACTCTGATTCTGGAGTCCAGTGGTTTAGTGACATCAAAATTATCAGGGATGACATCCACCTATAGGATAAGGAAACAATTACTTAAAGTATGACAGAAATTTTAAAAGGGGAATTTTATGCTTAAAACATTGTCATTCAAGAAATATTTTATTGCTGGGCAAGGTGGCACACGCCTGTAATCTTAGTGGCTCAGGAAGCTAAGGCAGGAGGATTACAAATTCAAAGCCAGCCTAAGCAACTCAGTGAGAGTTGTCTTTAAATAAAATACAAAATAGGGCTGAGGATGTGGTTTAGTGGTCAAGTGCTGCTATGTTCAATCTGGGGTACCAAAATAAATAAAGAAAATTTAAAAATTAATTAATTGATTTATTTTGCAGTGCTAGGGACTGAACCCAGGGATGCTTTATTGCTGAGTTACATTTCCAACCATTTATATTTTTAATTTTGAGCCAAGTCTTGATAAATTTCCCAGTCTGACCTAGAACTTTCAATCCTCCTGCCTTTCCTTCCCCAGTAGCTAGGATTATAAGTGTACACCACTACACCCAGCTCAAGAAATATATTAAACATCTATTGTTCAATACTAGTGAATATGTTCACATGACAACTAGATCATAGACATGAGATGATAAAAATAATGCCATGTTTCATGTATTGATCAATACTCCCAGATTTTAATTGCTCACCCCAGTTTAATGCATCAATAGTGTTAAATTCAAAGATAAAAAATACTATTCTTGCTGGGCACGGTTGCACATGCCTGTAATCCCAGTGGCTGGGGAGGCTGAGATGGGAGGATCACAAGTTCAAAGCCAGCTTCAGAAATGGTGAGGTGCTAAGCACCTTATTATCCTTGCCCTCTAGGAATTCACAATTTAATGGAGGTGGGGACAAGTTCTAAGGAAGTTGTGATATAGGATATAAAATAAGTCCAAAATTGCTTTCAGGAATTTCCAGGAGGGAGAAAAATTCAGACTAGGATACTTCCTCTACTTGGAGGAAGTCAAATTTGAGTGTGGTTGAGAAAAAATAGAGAGTATACCTGGCAAATGGGGATAGGGGTGGGGGCAGGTCAGGGAGATGGAGGCAAAACAAACACAAGTTAGGGAAATATAGAGGAAAACTATAATATTCAAGATCCAGTTCTTAAGAAGTATAAAATACAGTTGGAAAAGTAACTTCAAATGAGAAAGGGTTGTAATACAACCATATCAAATTAGGGGCTTACTTTGTCTATGACAGAAAAGCATGCAACTATTTTTGCTTATTGTGAGTGTAAGAATTTTTATATTAATTTTTTAAAATTAAAGAAATAATTCATGCCCATTACAGAAAAAAAGTAGAAAAAAAAACAGAGAAGCACAATGCAGTAAGTGATTGCCCCTAGTATGTAATTCCATTGCTTAAAGAAAACTACCGGCCACATTTTAGTATTCACCTTAGCTCCAGATTTTTTCTACACAAATGTATATATGCCCCACTTTAAAATAAAAAGTTAGCATTGTATATAGTGTTAAAATAACACATAATGATCACAAACAATTTTTGGGGGGGGGTCCTTGGGATTGAATTCAGGGGTACTTTATCACCAAGCTTTGGTCCTTATTATTTTCTACTTTGAGACAGAGTTCAGCTAAATTTCCCAGGCTGGCCTTGAAATGGAAATCCTCCTTCTTTAGCCTCCCAGGTCAGTGGGATTACAAGCATGCACCACCATGCCCAACCTGATTGCAAACATTTTTATAGAACATGAGGTTATTGTAAAGAAAATAAGGCATCTCAAAGAGTGGGTGGACCATAATTTATGGATCTAATTCCACATTGGACATTTAACTTGTATCCTAATACATTGCCACTAGCCTGATTTATTTCTGTACAATAAACTATAATCAGTAGAATTTCTTGTTCAGAGGTTTCTAATGGAAACAAACCATTGAGTTGTAAGTTATTTTTTGTGCTTTTAAACAGCCAAGTTAGTTGGTATCTTTCTAGCTTCCCATACCAATCTCATGATCTTTTGGTCCAAATTCATTTTCATTGAGGAATAAAGCACCAGGTCCCTCTCTGTCTATCTGTTGCCATCCTGTTAGTACCCTAAAGGATAATTCGCTACATCTTCTCATCACTCTGTGCCCTGATTCCACACTAGCTCACAGTCATACCACACATTAAATTTTCCTCCAAGTTTCATGTAAACTCTCGCTATCCAAATTCTGTTTCTTTAGCTCAATAAGGAGTGCAGACAGATTCAAATGCTTGTGAGTATGAAAGAGGTGTAGAATGAATCCAAAATTGGAAAGGAGACCTCAGGAATTAAGAGAGACCAAGAAAGTGAAATGTCTGCTGAGGAAAGCTACAGGAAGCAAGTAGAGCCAGATCAAGAGAAGGTCATGTGGGGTGCAACTGACAAGACCATAGGGACAGGGTTGCACAAGCCCTTTGGCAATTACATGCTGTCATGTGCCCTGGATGATAAATGCCATATGTGGAGCTATAGGACTCGTTTGCCCAGCTGGGTTTAAATCTTATTTTAGTGTCATCCCTTCTTTCTATTCCCTATTCCTCTCTTTTGGAATGGGAGAATTTCTGTGTCACTGTTTATTGGGTGTATCTGACTTGCTTTTGATTTTTACAGGGGCTCACAGCTAAGTGTTTGCCTTGAGTCTTGGAGGAGACTAAATCTAGACTTTGGAGCAATGTGAAATTATTAAGGCTCTGGGGACTCTTGGAGATGGACTAATGTATTTTGCATTGTGAGATGGACATGAGCTTTTGGGGGCCGGGGCAGAATGTTATGGTTTAAATCTAAAAAATGTCCCCCAAAAGCTCATGTGTTAGTCAATGTAGCAATGTTCAGAGGTGAAATGAATAGATTGTGAGAGTTGTAACTTAACAAGTCCATCCTAGTTTGAATGAACTGACTGGGTGATAACTATAGGCAGGTGGGTGTGGCTGGAGGAAGTAGGTCACTGGGAGCATGGCCTGGACTATATCTGTCCATGATATCTTCTTCCCTCTCATTCTGTTTCCTGGCTGCCATAAGCTGAGAAGCTTTCTCCCACCATTCCCCTCTGCCATGGCGTTCTGCTTCACCTCAGAATCAGCAAGGGAGTCAACTGATCATGGACTTAGCCTCTGAAACTTTTCTTCCTCTGAATTATATTTAGGTATTTTGACCACAGCAACATTAACTTTTTGTTAAGTTAACACAAGGGTCAAAGTGGACTATACAATTTAGCATAAGGTTCAATTGGGTAGCAATTAGCAAAACAAGATATGAATCTTTCTTTCAGTTTGCACACACAAATCAAGCTAGGCTTGCTGAATACTTGCATGTAAATAGATAAAAATCACAGGAGAGACTAAGAGACTATTTGGTGAATTATGAATTGCAGTATGCTTTTCTAAGAACTTTTACTGAACTCAAAAGCCTCATGGAGAATATGGAGATCATAATGGTACATAAAAAATGAGCACTCTAGTGGCTGGGGTTGTGGCTCAGCAGTAGAGCGCTCACATAGAATGTGCGAGGCCCTGGGTTCAATCCTCAGCACCACACAAAAATAAAAATAAAAATAAAAAATAAATAAAATAAAGGTATTAAAAATGAACACTCTAGGGCTGGGGCTGGGGCTCATTGGTAGAGCACTTGCCTATCATGTGTGAGGCACTGGGTTTGATTCTCAGCACCACATATAAGTGAATAAAATAAAAGTTCTGTCAACATATAAAAAAATATATATATTAAAAATGAACATTTTAGAAGTTAAAAGATGGTACTGTGAAAGTAATTGCAAAACCTTTGAATCCAAATTTTCATAATGTACTTTAATTTTTTTTGACATAAATATCTATAATGTCCCTAATATAAAAATAGTTCTGAGAAAATAAAAGTTGCCGTAGTCTCATTAAGGCTTAGAGAAATTCTAAATAAAATTATGAGACTGCATTTCACTTCTAAGAATGGCAAAGACTTCAGGTTGATTATATTCTCATCTTTGCCAGTGCTGACAAACAGGTCATCTTATAGGCTGCTGGTAACAGTGTCAATTAGTACAATGAAGCAAAAAGATGATTTGATAATATGAATCAAAATGTTAAATATCTGAACTGTGGTGATAGTTACATGCCTCTGTAAGTCTACAAATAAGTCATTGAATTGTACTCTTAAAATGGGAATATTTATGGTATGTAAATTATTCCTCATTAAAGCTATTTTTAAAAGTTTAAAATATTTGTCATTTGAGACCGCAATTCTACTTATATGAATTCATACTATAGAAAATGATTTGGGGGGATGGCTTTGGTTGGGGGTTTTTGTTTGTTTACTTTTACCTTTTTTTTCATGCTGGGAATCAAAGCCAGAACTTTGTGCATACTAGACAAGCACTGTGCCACTGAGTCATAGCCCCAGAAAATGTGAAACTATGGAAACTATGGCAAGAGTATAGCCTGAGTCCAGGAGTTCAAGATAAATCTGGGAAACAGAGTAAGACCTTGTCTCAAAAATTTAAAATATAAGAAGTGCCAAAGCAGATATGGCAGAGTCAGCAGGGTGGCTTTGTCTCAAACAAATAAAAAACAAAAAACAGAAATCACTACAAATATTAGAACACCCATTACAAAAGAACGTACAGCTTCAGGGGAGTGAGACTTCAAATTCCACTCTACATCTACTGTAAAGGTCACATTACAGAGTTGGGATTAAAACAAGAAAGTGCCAGGCACATGCTAGTGACTCAGAAGGCTGAGGCAGGAGGATAGCAGGTTTGAGGCCAGCCTCAGCAATTTAGTGAGGCTCTAAGCAACTTAGCATGACTGTGTCTCAAAATAAAATATAAAAAGAGATGGGAATGTGGCTCCGTGATTAAGCACCTCTGGGTTCAATTCCTGGCACCAAAAAAAGCAAGACTGAAAATCCACTAGGAGCCGGATGTGGTGGCTGGTGCATATCTATAATCCCAGGGGCTTGGGAGGTTGAGGCAGAAGAATCACAAGTTCAAAGGTAGCCTTGGCAATTTAATGTGGCTGTAAATAACTTAGCAAGACCCTGTCTCAAAATAAAAAATACAAAGGACTGGGAATCTGTCTCAGTGGTTAAGTACCCCTGGGTTCAATCCCTAGGTACCCCCTTCAAAAAAAAAAGCCCACTAGAAAAGAGACCATTCCCAAACTCATGAAAATCTTACTTTGGTTGCTTTCAATTCAACAGATGTTTTATCTTCTTCCACAACTGCACTAACTTTCTGTCCAATTTTCAGAGGCACGTTTTCAGTCACTATATTAGTACTGAAGTAGATGGACTCATCAATCAAGCCATAATCGTCACATAAACTTGTCACAACTCCCTGCACAGTTTTCAATTTGGTGTCACCTATGGGATGGGTAAGCAACAGGTTCTATTAATTAATTTCAAAAGCAAACACACATTACAAAAGAGTCCTACCAGAGGAAGATACAGTGGACGATGATCTATTTCTAGAAATTAAATGGCTGAGTTTTGAGATACTGATGACACAGTACTAGAGCATAATGGTGACTTGTGCAAGCATCTGGAGGCAGAGGGCCAAGTTCAAATCCTGGCTGCCTTATTTCTCTGTACAGCATAGTGACAGTGGCCTCCTACCACAGGCAGTGGAGGGCCATCATTAGGACTGTACTGTCCAGATGAAGACTGCCTGGTTTTTAACCATAGCTCCTACACTGACCAACTTTGTAGCTCTGAGCACATTTCTTAATCTCTCTGATCTTGATTTGTCAGTCAGACAAGAACAATCACAATGTTTACCTAATTTCTGTTGCACATGCATGTCACTGCTTAGAACCCTGAGTATCTTGCACATGTTAGAGTGCAAATGTTGTTGTTGTCATCATATCTGTACATAGAGAGCCTTAATTGACCATTATTATATAACTTTATTATATATTATTATATGGTTTAACTTTATTAATATATGATTTAATTAACATTAATATACAATTGTATTATATATTAGTATATAACTTTATTATATAACTTTATAATGATGTATTATTATATAACTTTATCATATTCATATCCATAATGAGAAGCAACATATGGGGATCTCACCAGAGCAATAAAAGATATCAGGGATTAAGTCTAGTTGAAAAGTGCAACTGAATCACCAGGGGGGTTTGTTTTTTCTAAACAAGCCTAGATGGTAAGTGGTATTTTGGGATCTGACCTGGGACAATTTGCCTGCAGCACTGGAGCTCTGAATCACAACGCCAAAGCTGCTGACCTAATGACTTGGGTGGATAGAAAGAAAGACTGGGAAATTTGGAATTATACTAGATTATGAAAATAAAAGTCAAGAAAATCTGGCAAACTGGAAAAGAAACCAGATTAAATGTATTACATCATATTCCAGAATAAAAATGAAGGACAAAGAAGACAACTGTCACTCAGGCACATGGAAAACTTGTTAGACTCTTCTATGGATCCCTGTTGATAAAAGTAGAGGTAATAAGCGGCCAGGCATGGGAGGCTAAAGCAATAGGATCACAAGTTCAAAGCCAGCCTCAGAAACTTAGCAAGGCGCTAAGCAACTCAGTGAGACCCTGTCTCTAAATAAAATACAAAATAGGGCTGGAGATGTGGCTCAGTGGTTGAGTGCCTCTGGGTTTAATCCCCAGTACCTGCCTGCCGCCCCCATCGCCCCAAAACAAAGTAGAGGTAATAATGGATGCCATGGTAAGTGACGTCATCTAAGCATAGAGAAATTACTTTCTCTAGCAAGATTTGCTGTGACCCACCCACCTCTCCTGGGGGTTCACACTCTACTGGCAAAGAAGCTTCAGAAGATCCCAGGCCAGGAAGACAGGGCCCTTCCCAGAGAGTCTCCACCACCCTCCTAAGACACTGAATTTGTTCATGGGGAAACGCCCTCAGGGTGGAGCACAGGATGAGAGATACGGCTGGATCTGAGTGTGGGGTGTGAATTCTGGGGCACTGCACAGTAACTGTGTGCCCTTGCTTTCCTGTTCGCATCCCTAACTGACCCATAGATGGACACGGCAATACTAAGACTTCTCTCATGGGGGGTTTGTAGGTATTAATGACATGCAGCCCTTAAAGCCAGATAAGTGCTGGACACAAACTAGAATCAATGTAATTCAGAGCACGGATGCCATCCATACAGCGAACCTTCCCATGTTTGATTGCACTTGCACCCACCACACGCCACACCTCAATCAGTGCTTCCCCGTTCCCCCGTCACACCCCCTTCTCCCCGAATGCCCACTTGGTGCCAGAGCTGGCAGGAGCTTAGGATACAAAGTGAACATATTAAATGCGGCTCCTGCTTTCACACGTGTGACTGACTTGGCTTCAAGTTCATGGTGTGGACAGGAAACCAAATTCACCCACAAATCAGGGTGGTTCACATCCCCAAAAATGTAAAATGGCTTCACACCAAGGGAAACACGGGGATGGTGGAGATGGACACTCTTCTCAGTCACTTCTCAGTGTTGATCCAAACACCTTCCCACTTTGGATCAACAGGACAGTTAAAGGCATTAGTCGATGTTGGCCTAATTCTTGGGGACTTAGTGACAATCTCTCCACCCCACATACACATAAGGTTATACACATCCCTAGCGTGCTGGTCCCATGAGCCCCATGGTTCCCTATCAGGGGTGAGAAGACCCCTCTGAGGAGACTTCTCACATAGTGGACAAGGGGACTCAGATAACTACCTTGTGGGAGCCCCAGATGTCTGTTAGGGTTTTCCCTCCTCTGAAAGAAGGCCATAAACCTTCTCAAAATTCTGAGCATGGTGCTGTCACCAGAGGCCTGGCTACCGCCCTCGCCACACAGACCAAATACCAGGCCTTCTCTCTGGGCACGCCCTATGATCACACAGCGACTCTTCAGGGAGCCCTGTTTCTTTTCCTCAGACTCTGTGAGGAGGGATCGCCAAACCGTTAGGATGCCTGGGAGGGCCAGGGATATGGCGCCCCTACGGAAGCTCTCAGGTGTGCCTCAGCCTCTTTATCCTGAGAGGGCTCATGCAGGGCCGCCTCTTTTCACCTTCCAGCCAATGGGGATGTAGCTGGTGATCATGTGTGTGTCTATGACCAATAAAAAGTGGGGGGTGGGGGAAGTCATAGCTCCACCCATCCAAGCTGTGGGTTCATTTGGAATGTCCCAGGAGTGTGCCCAGGGTAAAGGAGATATGTTCCATGGGGTTCCCTGGAAGGTCCAGAGGTCTGGCTTGAGTGGTGTGGCAGAAACTTGCCCCCAAGCTGTTCAAACAAAAAAATCCAGGATGATGCTTAGTATAAGGATTGGTGATCAGTAATTACTCTTCACCAGGGATCCTTTGAAGGCCAGTGGGTATATAAACCATTTTAGGGATGCTTTTTGCCTGCCTTCTATGTTAGAACTCCCTTGATGAACCTGGTAGTGCTTTATCATGGAATTCTTTGATGATCATTACCACCACTTATTCATTGTTCATCCAATGTTGTCAGTTACTTAAACATATGTATTAGATTTATTCTTTCACTTAGTATTTGTTGAGTACTGACCATGAGCCAGGCACTGCTCTGAGCACTTGGAATTAACCATCAAAAAAAAAATGGGCAAATTATCTTGGCCCTGTGTTGGTAATTTCTCACAACAGGAAGATAAAGGAGAAAAAATGAAAGATTAACTGGTCTTGGTGTTGCAGGCCTGTTTCTCGCCTGTAATCCCAGCCATTCAGGAAGTTGAGGAAAGAGGATCACAAGTTTTGAGGCCAGCCTCAGCAACTTAGTGAAGACTTATCTCAAAATAAAAAGGGCTGGAGATGTATCTCAGTGGTAAAGCACCTCTGGGTTCAATCTCCAGTACCACACCCACACAAAAACCAAAAGAAACAAAACAAAACAAAAATAGTAAAATACTTGATATGTTGAAAGGTAATAAATGCAATGAGAAAATATAGCAGGGTGAGAGCATTCCAGAGGGGCTGGAGAGAAGGGTTGGATTGCATTTTAGAAGAGACTAGCTAGGATAGGCATCATTATAAAGCAACAGGTAAGCAACACATTGAAAGAGGTCCTGGCTTTAGCCAGGCACCTATTTGGAGGAGCTCTCTAGACAGAGAGAACACCCTGTGGACAGATTGTGAGGTAAGACTGTACCTGATATGTTCATGGAAAAGCTGTGTTTGGTGTGGAGGAAATCAGAGCTAGAATACTGTGAAATGTGAAGAGAGTGGTCACAGAGTCAGGCTGTGTAGCTGAGAACTATAAGTTCTTTTCCTGTGCATGATGTGTGAAGTCCCTGAAGGGTTTGGAGCCTTGGGGAATCCCTCTGGCTTCTTGGTTGTGAATAGGCTCTAGGGGGCCAAAGCATGGAGCAATAAGCTATTAGGAAGGTACTGGATGTGTTCAATCTCAGGGCCGCAAGGTAAAAGTTATTGTTATTTAATCCTAAAGAAAGAACTTGGAGGATTCAATGGAGAAAGTTTGGACATTTTATTTATCCATGTGTTCCTTGGCAGGGACAGTAGGCAGGGACAAAATGTTAGACTTCACCATACCTACAAGCAGGGGAAATATATAGGAAATGGACAGCTTCTCTTGTCTGTTTCCTTTGTTATCACATTTCTCTTCTTGAATATTGTGACTGCCTTGAAATTTCCTCCACCAGATTAATTGGTCCATTATCTTTAAATTCAGCCTCACAGAAACTCTCAAGACATGGGCAAAACGTAGACAAGCTCTTTGCCAAGATATAACACAAATGGCCTCTGGTTCAATTCCCAGTAGCGTCCACATTCTCTGAAATCTCTTGTGCCCAGTCTTTACTGTCTATATTCCTATTAATATCCTAGTCTTCTGAGCTCCCACTAGAATCACCCATTTAGCTTACAACATTCTAAAACTTTTCCAGCTTGCATCTCTAAACTTCTCAAAGTTCATGAAAAATCAACTCCAAAGGCTTCTGAACCACATGGCCAGTTAAGTCACAGCAATCACCCAACTTCTTGGTACCAATTTCTGTGTTAGGTATTTTGGTCACAGTGACAAAAAGTTGGTGATGAAATACCTGAAAACTTAGAGGAAATGTTTATCTTGTGCTCATGGTTTTAGAGGTTCAGTTTATGGGAGGGCCCACTCCATTGCTCTCGGCCTGAGGTGAGGAAGAACATTGCGGTAGAGGAAAGCTGCTGAACTCTTGGTACCAGGAAGTGTGTGTGTGTGTGTGTGTGTGTGTGTATCCATCCATCCATCCATCCATCTATCCTTCAAACCCTCAGGGACTTCAAACATCATGCACAGGAAAAGCTGAGAACTATAAGTTCTTAGCTACACAGCCTGACTCTGTGACCATTCTCTTCACATTTCCCAGTATTCTAGCTCTGATTTCTTCCACACCAAACACAGCTTTTCCATGAACACATCAGGTACAGTCTTACCTCACAATCTGTCCACAGGGTGTTTCCTCTGTCTAGAGAGCTCCTCCAAATAGGTACTTGGCTAAAGCCAGGACATACACACACACACACACACACACACACACACACATATATATATATATATATATATATATATATAGAGAGAGAGAGAGAGAGAGAGAGAGAGAGAGAATATGCATGCTAGGAGTCAGAGAGAAGATATATAATTCCTAAGAGCACACCTCCAATGATCTATTTCCTCCAGCCATGTCCCACCTTCCTACAGTTATCACCCAATAGTCTATTCAAATTGTTAATTCATCAAGTGGAATAATCCACCAATGAGGTTATAGCTCTCATCATTGATTAAAGACCCACCTCTGAACTTTCCTGCAATGGGGATCATGCTTTTAAACATGAGCATTTTGGGGGGAGCATTTGTAGATATAAACCATAACAGAGGTCATTTATGAAGGGAAAGAACTGTCCATATTACTATTGGGCATTTGTAACAAATCCCACCTAGATCACATTTCTAGGTACAAACTGCAGTGGAAGAATAGCTGTGTATCCACATTCCTCCAAATCCCCATATGGAAACACCAGCACCTCAATCTCATGCACCTCCAGAACTCAGAAGAAAGCTTTGAGCCTTGGGCCGGTTACTTAGTTGTTGTGGTGAGTCCCATGAGGGTGACAATAGGAACAGTCACACAGCAAATCTACTCCCAACCAGCTAGCAGGACTTCCCATCCACATACACAAATACCAATTCATGTCACAAGTACCCAGTGTTCCTTAAAGTCAGAAGGGATCCATGACCCAGGACTGCCTCAAGACACTCTAAAAGTGGGCTCATGACCTATCCCCTGGTCCCTTTCCACAAGTGACCCTATGGTAGGCCTTGAGCACAGATTGCCCAGTGAGCCACTTAGAGGAGGAGCTCACAGGGCACATAGGGGTGAGGAGCAGGTGCCAGAGGTTTTGAGAGGGTTCAGGGAACAGGAATGCCCCCATTGTCCCCAAGGAAGTAGTCTGTGGTAAGGGTTGTGTGGCTATTAGGGGGGCAAGGTGAATCAGAAGGACCTTACTGCCACACCAGGGGAGCTGCAACATGGCCTCCCAGTTCCAGAGACCAGTGCCCAAAGGTTTCTTTTCTTTCTTTCTTTCTTTCTTTCTTTCTTTCTTTCTTTCTTTCTTTCTTTCTTTCTTTCTTTCTTTCTTTCTTTCTTTCTTTCTTTCTTTCTTTCTTTCTTTCTTTCTTTCTTTCTTTCTTTCTTTCTTTCTTTCTTTCTTTCTTTCTTTCTTTCTTTCTTTCTTTCTTTCTTTCTTTCTTTCTTTCTTTCTTTCTTTCTTTCTTTCTTTCTTTCTTTCTTTCTTTCTTTCTTTCTTTCTTTCTTTCTTTCTTTCTTTCTTTCTTTCTTTCTTTCTTTCTTTCTTTCTTTCTTTCTTTCTTTCTTTCTTTCTTTCTTTCTTTCTTTCTTTCTTTCTTTCTTTCTTTCTTTCTTTCTTTCTTTCTTTCTTTCTTTCTTTCTTTCTTTCTTTCTTTCTTTCTTTCTTTCTTTCTTTCTTTCTTTCTTTCTTTCTTTCTTTCTTTCTTTCTTTCTTTCTTTCTTTCTTTCTTTCTTTCTTTCTTTCTTTCTTTCTTTCTTTCTTTCTTTCTTTCTTTCTTTCTTTCTTTCTTTCTTTCTTTCTTTCTTTCTTTCTTTCTTTCTTTCTTTCTTTCTTTCTTTCTTTCTTTCTTTCTTTCTTTCTTTCTTTTTTTCAAATCATGGTATTAAAAAGAAACATCAGGGTGCATGCAATAAGGACCCCCAGTGGGTTCACCGGCACTCTGGTAGGTCATTCCTTTGGGATTCCAAAAGTGCCCAGGGGATTTCCCAAAGGCCTTTCCAGGTGACCCCAGCAGATCTGAGCACTTGTGAAAGCAATCTCTCTGCAGATGTGACCCCAGCGCTGTGTGGCGCCTCTCACGCTACTTTTCCTACTTCCCTCCACGCCAGGCTTTTGCTCTTGCGAGAGCAAAGGGCAGAGAGCGGCCCAGGAGCTCAAAGGCTGGCTGGGGGTGCAGCTCCTGCTCCGCAGGACCGGGGTTGTCCCTGCTCCTTCTGTGCCTGGCTCCCTGTGTGGCATCCGGGTGCAGCGGTGCAGCGGCGCAGCGGCGGGAGCCCCGAGCACAGCTCCCGACCATGCTTCAAGCCTCAGACTCATCCCTCTTCCCTTTCCTGCTTCCTCCCTTTCTGTGGCGGTTCAAAGTGACAGCAGATCGCTTGCTCGCGCACGCTCGCGCCACCTGGGGATGCCTGCAGTTTCTCCCTGGGTTCGATTTTCCCTGATGTCCAATTTAATAAACTTGCAGACCACCCTGGGAATTGCAGCAAAATGGTCAAAGCTGAGGCTCTCCTTTCCTGTGCCCCAAGGCCTTGTGGCCTTTCCTCTCCTGCCCTATCAAATCCTGTGGTGCAGCAGTGACCAGGTGACCCGCTGTCTCCCTGAGGCCCTAGCCACACCCTCCCAAGGGCTTTCAAGTGAAGTTCAAGGGACTCACCAATAGATGGCGGTACTCTCGTTGGCGCAGGACTGACATGGGCAGGAATAAGGAGCAACAGCTCAGACAAAGTGATCTTTCTGTAAATGAATAAACCATGAGGGTGAGACACAGAGGTTTCCAAAATGAGCCCGATGTGTAAGGCCTTAAGCAAATACCCTGGGAGGTGGTTGTGTGCTTTTGGTTTT
Organism: Callospermophilus lateralis; assembly: GCF_048772815.1. Lineage (NCBI taxonomy): Eukaryota > Metazoa > Chordata > Mammalia > Rodentia > Sciuridae > Callospermophilus > Callospermophilus lateralis. The sequence continues at coordinate 110,235,727 of NC_135325.1, forward strand.
GATTTCTCCACACGCTCCAACAGTGCTTTGAAATATAGCTGGGGAGCAGAACACCCCAGGCCAGCCCCCAGGGTCTGTTCAGAGCACCAGTAAATAGGGGAGAGGTCAATCCATGTGTTAAACCAGGCGCGGCGCAGGTCGAGCAGGCTTTGCGGCAGGAAACCAGCCGGGTTTGAATCCTGGCTCTTCAGGTCATGAGCTGGGTGCCTTTGGTCAGGTGTCTCACATTCTCTGGCTTTCACTTCCTTCATCTGCGAAATGATTACCCATTCACAGGTTCTGCGGGGAACAACGGAATAATGCAGACAAATAAACGCTTAGTTCGGTGCCTGGGTTAGATTGTCAGGGCTGTGGTAATAAGTCACTGCAAACCAGGTGACTTAACAATGGAAACTGAGTACTGGAAGGTCTGAATGGAGGTGTCTGGAGGTGAGCACCTCCTGGACGCCTTGCCTACTGGGGTTTCTGGTGTTGGCCTGCAAAGTTCGGCTCCCATTGTCACAAGGACTTCTCCCTGTGTGTCAGTTACTGCTATTCTTAAAAGGTCATCGGTCATATTGGATTTAGGACTCACCCTGATGCAGCCTGAGCTCATTTTAACTTAACTCCTTATGTTTACAAAGACTTTATTTCCAATAGGTGATATCCTCAGGTTCCAGGTGTGTGGGGGGGCATTATTCAGCCCAGTGTAGTGCCTGTCAGGACACATGGAGGCAGTCAGTGAATGAGTGCTGGTCTTTGCTAGTTACTCACTTTATTTGCAGCAATTCACGCAGAGGGTGGGGGATGTGGAAAGGGCAGCACTGTGGCGGTGCTCAAGAGCACAAGCCTTAGCAGCTCTGCCACTCAATAAGGGAGCATGGAGCATCATCCAACCTCTCTGAGCCTCGAACTCATGATTGAAGCAATCAGAATGTCTGCCAGCCTCCTGCAGGCTGCTGTGAGATTAAATGAAGCTGTGCATGTAAAAGCGCTGACCCTTGGGAAGGGCTGGAGAACGGGAAGCTGCTGTGGTCATAGGCAAAGCAAAAGAGCCACCTCAGTGCTCTTGTTCTTGGGAACAATTAACACTGGGTCCCCTTGTCTGTACCTTCTCCTATCTCACCTGCTACACTAAGATGTAGACCCTGAAGTTGCAAGAAAAAGCCAGAAAATAAAGAAACACGAAATAGGAGAAATTGTATCCACCAACATTTTTTTCTTTTTTTGGCAAAGAGCTATACAGTCTCTTGATGACTGTACTGCAGATTAAGTTAACAGGCAGCCTCCCTAATGTCTCCAGTCAGCCTCTGCTGGGTCACAGCTCTGCTGTGTCCTTCTTTGCCTGAACCTTTGGATTCCTGCAACCACCAGAGCAGGCCTCAGAGCTGGGCCTCCTTACATGTCCTCTTGGAGAAAAACTTAAGGAGAAGAGCTCAGCCACACTCCTGCCCCCCTCCATTCCTTTCTGTGACTTGGCCTTTCACCCAGCCAGGGAGAGGCAGGCCTTGGAATGCTCTGTGCTGTTTCCTTCCTGTCACTGTTTCCTGACAACTCCACTAATTGGACCCATTTATTCCCCATTTATATGTTCAGGCCAGCCAGGCTGGGTTTTAGTGGGAAGAATTCTGAGTCCCAGCATTTTAACACCCAAAGATAATCTCCATGCTTTGTTTCTTTGAGTTCTTATTAGTTGAATATGAAATATTTACAAAGTGGTGGTACTTGTTAATGCTGGGTAGTGGGCACATGTAAGTTTGTTATGTTTTCCTTTTCAATATGGCATATCTTTGAAAGTTTCTGTAATAAACAAGGTTAGCCGGGCATAGTGGTGTACTTGTAATCCTGCCTCAGGGGGCTGACAAAGGAGGATCACAAGTTCAAGGACAGCCTCAGCAAAGTAGCCAGACCCTAAGCAACTTAGTGAGATCCTGTCTCAAAATAAAAAATAAAAAGATCTGCAGGATGGGCTGGGGCTGGGGCTCAGTGGTAGAGCGTTTGCCTAGGATGTGTGAGGCACTGGGTTCAATCCTTAGCACTACATAAAAAAATAAACAAATAAAATAAAGGCATGCTTTCCATCTACAACTACAAAAAAATTTTTAAAAAAGATCTGGAGACGTGTCTCAGTGGTTAAGCACTCCTGGGTTCAATCCCCAGTACCAAAAAGAAAAGTTTAAAAGAAACCCTCACACACATAAAGAACTGTAATCTAGTGGTTTTCAAGCTCTTTTAAACAAAACCAAAACAAAAAACAAAAGTGCTCTCTCAGGGCTGAGGCTGAAACCCAGAGCCTCATGCATGCTAGAGTTACATCTCCACAAAATAACTTTCTATTTTTCAAATAAAATTTTAGGTGGAACACTAATTGATACAACAGAGGCAAGCTGCTCCTTCTGAAGCTAGGGAGGGGTTGGTGACTGGACTCCTGTCTTCTAGTTTTCCACTGCTAACAGCAGAGGGAGCCCCAAGTCACTCCAGTGGTTTTGTAATGCTTACTTGCTACTAAAAGCAACAGCAGCACATGGCAGCTTATAGGAAATGCAGGCACTGAGGTCCCCACCTCAGACCTATTGAATCAGGACCTGCATTTTATAAGATCCCCCAGTGATTGAAGTGCACATTAGAGTATGAGATGTTCAGCTCTGTGGTAGCAGGGGGCTCCGAAGTCTGAAACTTATTGTCATTGGAATGCAGTTTGTCCTCTCGGAAAACTCATGTTTATCTGCATTGTTAGGTGTTGAGAGAGTGAAAACTTAATCTGATCATTACAAAGTAGGGCCTTTGGCAGGTTCTTGGGATTAGATAAGGTCATCAGGCTGAGGGCCCCCATGATTGAATACTTAGTGGCTTTGTAAGAGGGAGAGACCAGAACAAACACATATGTCTGCTTCCCATCTCTTACCATATATTGCCCTGCACCGCCTCAGGACTCTGCAAACATGAAGGCCATTACAAGATGTGACCCCTCAACCTTGGATCAAAACTGTGAACCAAAATGAACTTCTTTGCTTTTTAATTTACCCAGCTTGTGATATCATGTTACTAGTAACAGAACATGGCCTATTAGATTGATTAAGGCTCACAATGATGTGCATAAAGCCATACAACTATTGAGCAGGAGCACCAAAGTTAGTAACCAGGTTCCTTGACTTTCAATTCAAGGATTTGTGCATTATTCTTGTCAATTGTACCCTATGACAGATTCCCCTCTGATCCTAAAGTTCAGACTCGTGCTTTGTTTCTGGGACCTAGCCTTGACTTTATGCCTGCTTGGTACCAATAACAGGCCCCTGTCTCTTGTTCCTGTAGCTAAAATGTAGGACATTTCTTTGTTGTCTTAGTCAGCTCTGGCTGCTATAACAAACTACCAGAGACTGGGTGGCTTATCAACAAACACTTACTTCTCATATTTCTGGGAGCTTCAAATACCAGAACATAGTGCCAGTATAGTTAGTCTTGTGTCAGAGTCCTCCTTCTGGCTCCTGGATGGCTGCCTTTTTGCTGTCTGAGGGGGGGAGGGAGTGAGGGGGAGAAATGGGGGGAGGGAGAGTGAGAGAGAAACTCTTATAATAAGGCAAATAATCTCATTAATGAGGGGTTCACCCTCATGATACAATTACCTTCCAAAGTCCCCACCAAATAATAACATGCCATTGGGGATTGGAGTATCAAGATATAAATTTTGGAGAGATATAATATTCAGACTTTATCACTTACTAACACCAAGATTCTCTAGAACTAGGGCCATACTTTGTCCTCACTACTTTCCCCCTAGCCCCAACATATTCCTCATCCTAGTTCTTGCTTTTGATGAGTCTGAAAACCTAATGGGGAAAGGTCTACAAGGATAGGCATATGACATTAGGAAGTTCCAAGGCTGGTTGGAGTTCAAGGCTGGGATTCCAGTTTCTGGTAAGGACTCAGATGAACAATGTTGCTGGGAGCCATCAGCCAAGTAGGTATGACAATTTCCTTGCCAGCATACCCCCATGTTTCTTTAGTGGAAGGACTCGTGAAAATAGGACATTTTGCAGTGACATTGCATGTAAGGTGACCTTGCTCAAGGACCAGGGCGGATCTGTGTTTAGGGTGTCCCCAGTTTAGCATAATAGGAGATTAGGGTGTGTTCCCCGTTTAGAATAGGGTGTATCCTGCTGCCTGAGTTCCTCTTGAGTTCTTACGGTCAGACAGTATATTTGGGAGACAGAAGCCCAGTGGAGTGTGGATTTGGGCAGAGAACGTGGATTTCCCCAGAACGTGTTTGTAGACGGCCGGTGTGAGTTCGGGAATAAAGAATTGCTGTTTGAATCTACAAAGCTGTGAGTGGCTCGTGATTTGTGCCCAGCGAGACTGCGGCACAATGTGGAGACTGATATCTATTTTTCCTGCTCCTTGGTCCTTCCCATAAACTAGAATTTCAGATGTTCCTATGAGGTTTCAACACAGAAAGTAGAGTGTGATTTGGGACATAGGCTGTGTAGAGTTGTTTGTGTCCCTTGATTTCTGTTTGAATTTATTAGAATAATGTAGATGTGGCTGATGAAATCTTTACAGTCCCTGGATGAGGCTGAGGAACAATGATTTCTTAACAAGAGTAATTTCTCCAAGTTCTGTACATTATGTGGAGCCACTAGTATCCTAGAGTAAAATTGAGGAGTATGTTATATTCTGGAAAAAATCAGTTCCTCACCAATGGCCACTTCCCCAAAAATACCAGGAATGAATGAATGACTTCTTTTGATTCCTACAGATCCTAAAAAAAAAAAAGTTGTGAAAACTGACTTTATTATTGCAAAGTCGGGTTATGGGGATCAGTTCTGAACTGGGGCCTTTGTAGGGAAAGGGGCATGCCAAGAAGGACAAGTGTCAGGAGTCAGGAACAAGTTAGTTCAGCCCTTTGTTCTGGGCCTAAACCTGGCTGAAATCAAGTTATTTGCCATACTATAATTTTTATCTGTGGCTCAAGGTCCTCTTCATTTTTTAAAGTTTTTATTTGTTCTTTTTAGATATACATGACAGTAGAGTGTATTTTGACATATCATAAATACATGGAATATAACTTCCCATTCTTGTGGTTGTACATGATGTGGAGTTTCACTGGTTGTGTATTCATATGTGAACACAGGAAAGTTATGTCTGATTCATTCCACTGTCTTTCCTATTCCCATCCCCTTCCCTTCATTCCCCTTTGTCTAATCCAATGAATTTATATTCTTCCTGAAACCTGCCCCCCTTGTTTTAGGTTAGCTTCACGTATCAGAAAGAACATCTGACCTTTGGTTTTTTTGGGATTGGCTTTTTTTACTTAGCCTGATAATCCCAGATCCATTTATTTACTGACAAATGTGATAAAACCATTCTTTTTATGGCTGAGAAAGATTCCATTGTGTATACATACCACATTTTCTTTATCCATTCATCTGTTGAAGAGCATTTAGGTTGGTTCCATAGCTTTGCTATTGTGAATTGAGCTGCTATAAACATTGATGTGGTGCATCACTGTAGTATGCTGATTTTAAATCCTTTGGGTGATATACCAAGGAGTGGGATAGCTGGGTCAAATGGTGGTTCCATTCCTAGGTTTTTGAAGACTCTCCATACTGCTTTCCAGAGTGGTTGCATCAATTTGCACTCCCACCAGCAATGTAGAAGTGTACCCTTTCCCCCACATCCTCACCAACATTTATTGTTGCTTGTATTCTTTATGATTGCCATTCTGACTGAAGTGAGATGAGGACTCAGTATAGTTTTAATTTGCATTTCGATGTTTGCTAGAGATGTTGAAGTTTTTTAATGTATTTGTTAACTGATCATATTTCTTCTTTTGAGAAGTGTCTGTTCATTTCCTTTGCCCATTTATTGATTGGTTTTGTTGTTGTTGTTGTTGTTAAGCTTTTTCAGTTATTTGTATATTCTGGAAACTAATGTCAAGGTCCTCTTCTAAACTCACTGATTGTTGACAGAATTCATTTCCTTGTGGTTTTAGGAGTGAAGTCCCTGTTTTCTTGCTAGCTGTCAACCAGGGTTCACTCTCAGTTCCTAGAGGCCACCCACAGTTTTTGGCCACATGTCTCCCATAGGTATTTACAGCAGAGCTGTGTACTTTCTTCTAGATTAGTCGGGGCAAGTCTCTCTGAGCTTCTCCTTCTCTTAACGATGACTCTGACTAGCATTAACTAGAGTGAGCAAGCATGGATCCTCTGTCTTCAGAAACATTCAATTATAAGCATCTATGGGTATATACACCTCTACACCACCACTTTAACATCCTCAGTCATCTCTTTAAAGAAAATATTCAGAAAGATATTTGATCTCTTTTTTAAAAAAAATATTTTTAGTTGTAGATGGACAAAATACCTTTGTTTTATTTATTTTTATGTGGTACTGAGGATCAAACCCAGCACCTCACACATGCTACACAAGCACTTTACCACTGAGCCCCAGCCCCAGCCCCAGAAAGACATTTGTTCTTTACAGGAGTGGAAAACCCTGGGCTCTTCTTGTTATTGTGGTAGTCTATATGTATATAATATAAAATTTACCACTTTAACTATTAGGAGGAGGGGGGTTACTGGGGATTGAACTCAGGGGCACTCTGTCACTGAGCCACATCCCCAGCTCTATTTTGTATTTTATTTAGAGACAGGGCCTCACTGAGAGTTGCTTAGGGCTTCACTAAGTTGCTGAGGCTGGCTTTGAACTAGCAATCCTCCTGTCTCAGCCTCCCAAGGCACTGGGATTACAGGTGTGTGCTACTGTGCCCAGTCCATTTTAACTATTTTAAAGTGTCATGCAATGGCACAAAGTACATTCACAATGTGGTACAATCATCACTAGTTCCAGAAATATTTTCATCACTCTGTATCCATTAAGCACTCATTTCACTTCCCCCTTTCTATCCCTGACAACCAATAATTTGTTTTTCTTCTCTATGAATTTGCCTGTTCTGGATATTTCATAAAAATGGAAGCATGAAATATGTAGTATTTAGTGTCTGGATCTTTTCACTTAGGATTATATTCTCAAGGATTATCCACATCATAACATGTGTCAGTATTCCATTCCTTTTCATGACAGAATAATATTCCATTGAATGGATACAATATTTATTTATGTATCTGTTAATTTGTTTATAGACATTAGAATTGTTTCCACCTTTTGTCTGTGGTAAACAGTATTGCTATGTATTATGTATGTAAAAATGCACATATATCTGATGCCAATTTATAATTCTTTTGGGTCTATGCTAATAAGTGGAAATGCTGGACCATATGATAATTCTATACATGGCTGAAGAAATACCAGTTTTCCACAGCAGCTTCAAAATTTTATACTTCCACCAATGAGTGTTCTAATTTTTTCCAGATGTTCTACAATGCTTGTTATTTTCCTTTTTTTTTTTTTGTTAAACCCAGTGAATGTGATGTGATATCTCCTTTTGTTTTTGATTCACATTTCCTTAATAACTAATGACATTAATCTTATTTTTATATGCTGTTGGCTATTTACATATCTTCTTCGGAGAAATGTCTATTCAAGTTGTTCACCCATCTTTTAATAAGTTGTTTTTTAGTCCTTTACATATTCTGTATACTAGACCCTTCTCAGATATACATTTTACAAATATTTTGCCTTATTCTGTGAACTTGCTTATTCATACTAGCAGGTTTACAATTTCTTCAAATAGAGATATAATATTTTAAAAGTTTTTTTGTGGTAAAAAAAAAGACATTTATCATCTTAATTATACAAATCAGTAGTGTTAAGTATATTCACATTGTGAAACAGATCTCCAAAACTTTTTCATCTTGAAAATCTGAAACTTTATGCTCATTAAACAACTCTCCTTTTCCCCAAGCCCATGCCTGTGTTATTGAGCTTTTTATCACTTTGAAGAAAATACGTGACAAGAACAACTTGGAGAAAAAGTTCATTTTGATCTCTCAGTTTCAGAGGTCTCAATCACTGGTTGGCTGACTCCATTGCTCTGGGCCTAAGGTGAGGCAGAACATCATAGCAGAAGGGCATGGTGGAAGAAAGTTGCTCATCTCATGGCTACTAGGAAGGAGGTTGGGGGAGAGGGAGAGAACTGAGAGCCAGAGACAAAATACAATCCTAGGAGCACCCCCTAGTTTCCTACTTCCTCCAGCCATGCCACTTCTGCTTATAGTAATCACCCAGTACTCCATTCAAATTATTCATTCATCAACTGAATTAATCCACTGAAGAGGTTATAGCACTCATTATTGCCTTAAAGCCTTAAGTCTGAACCTTCCTGCATTAGAAGTCATGCTTTCAAACCATGAGCTTTTCAGGGACATTTCTAGATCCAAACAATAACTCTACCATTCTACTTTCTGTTTCTATGAATTTAACTAAACACCTCATGCAAATGGACTCATATAGCATTATCTTTTGAGAATGATTTATTTTACTTAGATTAATGTCCTGAAGGTTTATGAATGTTGTAGCATATGACAATATTTCCTTCCTTTTTATTTTTATTTATTTTTCCTTCCCTTTTAAAGATGTGTAGCATTCCATTGCATGTAGTCATGGACTGCATAATGACATTTTGGTCAATGATGAACTGTGTATACAATGGTGGTTCCATAAGATTATAATGGGTCTGAAAAGTTCCTATTGCCTAGTGACATTATAGCTGTGTCATGACATAATAGCACATTACTCACATCTATGGTAATGCTGGTATAAACACACCTACTGTGCATCCAGTCAGACAAAAGCATAGCACATGCAATTATGGTTAATATATAATACTTGATAATGATAATAAATGTTACCATTTAATGTATTTACTATACTATGTTTTCATCATTACTTTAGAGTATACTCCTATTTATGAAGAAAGATTTATTGTAAAACATGCCATATCACACTGGCAGAAGCCTTATACATCTCACATTTACTATGTATCTTGATTGCATCAAGAGGTCACATTGAGTGATTGATCTATATTATATAGGTTTGTGTAAGTAAACCGTATGATGTTTCCACAACAAGATCACCTAAAAATGTATTTATCAGAACATATCCACGTTGTTAAGTGACACATGACTGTATATACCACATTTTGTTTATCCATTCATCTGTCCATGTAGATGTAGGTTCGTTTCATGTCTTGTGGAAGGACATGAGAGAATTTATTGTCATTTCAAGGCTGCATATTATTCCTTTGCATGTACAGTCATATGCTACATGACTGAAACCTAAAATAGAGTAATATAATTATTTATCAAATATTATATACTGTACACAATTGTGTGCATTATTCTTTTATGTGTGGCAATTGTGAATAGTGCTGCTATGAACATGGGACTACAAATATCTATTGGATGTCTTGTTCCATGGTAAAATGTATCCCCCCAAATCCATATGTTCAAACTTAATCACCAAAATGAGAGTTTAAGAGATGGGACCTGTAAGATGTGATTAAATGATTAAGGTGGAACCCACATGGGCATACAGCCTTTATACAAACTACAACAACTGTGAGATGTATTTCCTGGTGTGTGTTCCCAGAGTGGGTATGTAATATGCCTGGCCCTGAGAAACAACCCTAGAAAATTTGAAGGAATGTGCACAGTACATGAAAGAATAATAGAGGCTGCTTAACATTAGAATACTCCAAATATGGGATTGCTGGATCATATGATAATTCTATTTTTAAGTTTTTGAGGAACTTCCATAAGGTTTTCCATAGTGCTTGCCCTATTTTTCAATCCCAGAAACAGTGCATAAATGTTCCAATATTTCCACATCCTTGCCAACACTGGTTATTTTCCATTTTTTAGTATCCGTCTTAGTATGAGTCTAGTAATTCATTTTTGAAGTTGTTTGCAAAAACTATTTGTTCAGACTGGTTTGAAAAATTAAAAGCCTGACTTTTTACCACAGGTAGTTTGTGGAAGAGCATTGCTATTGAAGTCTGGTACTAAGGAATCTAGGAAGGGACACTGTTATTTTAGGCATGGAAGGACTTAAGCAAAAGCAGAACTGAATCTTTGAATCCCAACACTTTAGTGTTCTTTTCCATCCCAGTAAATACTGTATTACCACCTTTTTATGACTACATTTCTTGAAATGATGACTTTGGAATCCATTGTACATTCAGGTGCTTCCCTAAGCCCAAACCTCAGGTTCTTGATCTTAACTGGATATCAGAATTGTTCAGGTTGTCATTCCACCATCTTTGAGGGTTTATGTATCCTTGTAACTCAATCAATCACTGAGACTCCTCACCATGACTTTTCTATGCCTGCCAACACTATCCTCTCCACTTCGGTCCCAGACAGGAAATCCCAAGGAAATTTTAAAAGACAACAAAAACTTTCTAACCTAAAACACTTTTACATTTGTACTTAGAAGTGTGAGATCATTAATAGAATTAGATAATGGTATTTGATTCTTCAGCTAATGGGACAGTGTTAATGACCTCTGTAGTTGTGGGAGCCTGTGTCCTTTACACAATCTCTGGTATTCTCAATACTAGGTGATGGTAGTAGTGAAACTAGAGTTTTGAGATAAAACTTGATTCTCTGCTTCTGTTTGCACGTGAGGTCTGTGCAAGGCCTATACCTTGCACAGACCTCTGCAGCTGACAAGTGTTCTAGCTCTAAATGGCAGGCTATGCTCTCCAGTGTTGCAGCAGACCCCAGAAGCTCATCTTCAATATCTAGGGTTTTTTTTTGGGGGGGTGGTACTGGGATTGAACCCAGAGGCACTCAACCACTGAGCCACCTCCCCAGCCCTTTTTTGTATTTTATTTAGAGACAGGGTCTCACTGAGTTGCTTAGGGCCTCACTAAGTTGTTGAGGCTGACTTTGAACTCGTGATCCTCCTGCATCAGCTTCCCAAGCCACTGGGATTATAGGTGTGTGCCATAGCACTTGGCATTCTTTCTAGGTTCTTTTTTCACGGATTCAAAGAATGAAATTTACAGACCAGAATGAGCGAATAAAAGGGTAGGATTTATTGAGAAATAAAAACAGGCACAGAACCCTTGCAGCGCAACAGGGGACTCAGCAGGTTTTCTCCATCTATGTGTGCTAGCCTAGGGGTTTATTTAGTACTTGGTTCAATGCTATTGTTCCAAACATATGCTAATTAGGGTTTGAAAACTTACTAGCTCCTTTGCTCCACATTTATGCTAATAAGGGTATGCTAACAGCTGTAGGTCAATTCTTGAGTCCCAACTCTCAGATCTACCCCATTTCCATTTTCTCTTAGAAGGTCTGGAAGTGGGAGGCTGTGGTCATGGGATGGGGCTGCAGGGCTGCTTGGAGCAGGCTTCTGCAGCAGATGTCCATACTGTGCCCAGGCTGAGCCACCAAAGGCTGACAGGCCAGTGGGCCTTGGCTCCCCTTAGTGCTGACTTGCCAAGCCTTAGACCAGCTGCACCTGTATGGTGGGCCCCACTCAGTCTTGGACCATCCGTGTTTGCCACCAGGCATTCTAAACCACCCAGGCTGCCGCTTGCCAGCTCTATCACTCCACTGTGGGGTGGACAGCTTGGCAGCTGGGGAGCCATGTCAGTAGCAGCAGTAGTTGTCAACACCAGGAGATATGGATGACCATAGGGAGTGGGAACTGAAGCTGAGGAGGAAAACTCTTCTTGAAAGCACATGTGAGAAGTCCTTGAGGTACACCAAAAGCACTTAGAGGGGCTAGGAATGTGGCTCAGTGGTAGAGCACATGCCAGCATGTGTGAGGTCCCGAGTTCCATCCCCAGAACTGCAAAAAAATAAAAGAGTACTTAAGGAGGCACTGAGGAGAGGATCTAGGGCATCAAAGTGGGTGGCAGTTCAGAGAGAAAATTACTTCATTGAGTTTATTATTACAATGACCCTATTTTTATCTCTACGCTGGTGTCCTGAGAAATGCAGGTTACATTTTAGGAGCCTAACTGGGTTGAAGTATTTTAAGAACATCGTGTTTCTTTCCATGCTTGCTCAACTGCTAAATTACCAGAATGGTGCCTTGAGAAACATATTTACATCTCACAAATTTGAAGGCATTTGAGGCATCATGAAGAAGAAAGTTTGAGATGACTTTGCTATTAATACTTAGCCCTTGGACTGGTGCCTTGTTTATGCACTGAATGTATATGAAAAGGAAATCAGGGAATGTGCTTGTTGCTCCTAGGAGAACATATCCAAAGTTATGGGGGAGCACTTTTTGGGGGGAAAACACAGCCAAGAATGATATGCCAGGCAAAATAATACCTCCTTCAAAGATATCCATGTCCTAGTCTCTGGAACCTGTGAATAATGTCATGTTCTGAGGAAAGAGGGAAATAAGATTAGAGATGGAATTATGCTAATAAGCTTACCTTAAAATAGGGAGATCATTTTTGATAACCTGGGAAAGTCTAATGAAATTACAAGTTTCCTTAAAAGTGGACGAAAAAAGTAGAAAAATCAATGCCAGAGTTATGTAAGAAAAAATTTCACTGGTCATTGCTAACTTTGCTGATGGAAGTGAGCAATGAACCAAGGAATGCAAGAAGCCTGTAGAAGCTGGGAAAGGAAAGAACATGAATTCTTCTCAACAGCCTTCAGAAAGGAACAAGGCTCAGTCAACACATTGATTTCAGCCCAGTAAGACTTGCATCAGACTTTGTTCCAGAACTGAAAGATAATAAATTTGTGTTTTTTTGAGCCATCAAGTTTTTGATAGTTTGTTACAAAACCCATAGAAAACTAATATAAAGGGCAATTCCCTTGACTTGGATTAGTGAATTGGTTTGTTTTTCCTAATACTTATTTTGTAATTTCAAATAGCACTAAATAAGTACATGGAGTCTTTTGATTTTCAAAAATTTGTTTCTAGGTAGATAAACCAATTTCTATAGTATAGATACTTAAAGGACACTACCCAGCTTTGAATGATTTGCCTGAGGTGTGACTATATCATCTCTTGAGAAACATCAGGAAAGGAATTTTCAGGAGCCAGTCTGCAAGTTAGGACATAGAAATACTGAATTCTGAAGAAAAAAAATAGACCTTTCTTTGAGCTGGAATGGAAGTCCATAGAAGACTATATGGATCAATTAAGAACTTCTGCTTGGTCCCACAAACCTGGGACAAATCTCTGGGAATTTGACTCATGTTATTTACAGTTGGTTTTCTGATGTGTCAGTTTGACTAGGCTACAGTTTCCAGATATTTAATCAAACACTAATTTAGGTGTTATTATAAAGGGAATTTGTAAATAAATTAATCAATTGACTCTAGGTAAGGGAGATTATCTTGGTTAATCTGGGTTGATTAATTAATCTGATTCAATCTGTTGAAGGTCTCAAAAGCACGGCTGACACTTCTGAATCTGTACACAAAACGAATGAAATAAGCTACCAAAGAAATACCTGCATGCCCATGTTTATCACAACACTATTCACAATAGTTGATACATAGAATCAGCCTAAGTGCCCATCAACAGATGAATACATAAAAAGAAATGTGGTATATATACACAAAGGAGTGTCTTTCAACCATAAAGAAGAATGAAATCCTGTCACTTGCAACACAATAGATGAAACTGGAGAACATTGTGTTAAATGAAATAAGCTAGAAACTAAAAGTGCCAGATGTTATCTCCCATATGTGTAAACTAAAAAATGTTGACCTGAATGTAGAATAGTGATTAATAAAGATTGAGAATGGTAGGAAGGGGGAGGCTGGGTAAAGGGGGCTTGGATTTGATCAGCACATATTATATGCATGTGTGAAAATATCAAAGACTCATTATTATGTATTATTAACCAGGCATGGTTTCATACATCTGTACTTCCAGCTACTCAGGAAACCAAGTTAGAAGGACACCACAAGTTGGATGCCAACCTCAGGAACCTAACAAGACTTTTCAAAATAAATTTAAAAGGACTGGGGATATAGCTTGTTGGCAGAGCACTTACCTCTCTCTCTTTTTTTTTAACCATATGATTTATTTTTTTTTAGTCATACATGACAGCAGAATGCATTTTGATATATAATACATACATGGAATGTACATACACCAATCATATTGTCTTTCTATTCTGCTGCCCTTCCTATCCTTCCTACTCCTCCCCTCCTCTCCCATCCTTTCTCTCTATCCAATCTAATGTGACACACTTTTTTTTTCTTTTTCTCATCACAACATCATATATGTATTCTGTATAACAATAAGGTTTTCCTTTCATCTTCTGTGCAACTCCCCTTCTCCCTCTTTTTCCCTCCCACCTCTCTTCCCTATTTAGTGGTAGTCTTCTTCTCATGCTCTTCCTCCCTATCCCATTTTGAGTCACCCCCCTTATATCAGAGAAGACATTTGGCATTTGTTTTTTAGGGATTGACTAACTTCACTTAGCATAATCTGCTCTAATGCCATCCATTTCCCTGCAAATGCCATGATCTTGTTATTTTTTAGTGCTGAGTAATATTCCATTGTGTATAAATGCCACATTTTTTAATCCATTCATCTATTGAAGGGCATCTAGGTTGGTTCCGCTGCTGTAAACATTAATGTGGCTGTGTCCCTGTAGTATGCTCCTTTTAGGTCTTTTGGGTATAGTCCAAGAAGGGGAATAGCTGGGTCAAATGATGGTTCCATTCCCAGCTTTCCAAGGAATCTCCATACTGCTTTCCATATTGGCTGCACCAATTTGCAGTCTCACCAGCAATGTATGAGTGTACCTCTCCCTGCCCCCCCCATCCTCGCCAGCACTTATTGTTGTTTGACTTCATAATGGCTGCTGTTCTTATTGTAGTGAGATAGTATCTTAGAGTAGTTTTAATTTGCATTTCTCTGATTGCTAGAGATGGTGAGCATTTTTTAATGTATTTGTTGATTGATTGTATATCTTCTGAGAAGTTTCAAGTTCTTGGCCCGTTTGTTGATTGGGTTATTTGCTTTTTTGTTGTGTAACTTTTTGAGTTCTTTGTATACTCTAGAGATTAGAGCTCTATCTGATGTTTTTTTTTTATAAAATTTCTTTTTTTTAAAGATAGAGAGGAGAGAGAGAGAGAGAGAGAGAGAGATAATTTTTAATATTTCTTTTTCAGTTTTCGGCGGACACAACATCTTTGTTTGTATGTGGTGCTGAGGATCGAACCCGGGCCGCATGCATGCCAGGTGAGCGCGCTATCGCTTGAGCCACATCCCCAGCCCTCTATCTGATGTTTGAGGGGTAAAAATTTGTTCCCAGGATGTAGGCTCCCTATTCACCTTACATATTATTTCTCTTGCTGAGAAAAAACTTTTTAGTTTGAATTCGTCCCATTTGTTGACTCTTGGTTTTAACTCTTGTGCTATAGGTGTCTTATTAAGAAATTTGGGGCCTGCCCCCCACGTGATGAAGATTAGGGCCAACTTTATCTTCTATTAGATGCAGAGTCTCTGGTCTGATTCCCAGCTCCTTGATCCATTTTGAGTTGACTTTTGAGAGTACTTACCTCTGTTGTGTGAGGTCCTGGGTTCATTTCCCAGAACTGCCAAAAAATGCATAATTAATACATGTTAATAAAAATATTTTTAAAAATTTAAAATGCAGGGCTGATGTTTCCATAACAGACAGAAGTAATTCCACCTGTCACTTCAGCTTCAGTCCATGCCTATTAATTCTAGCATGCTATGATCCCGATTGCCAGCCATATGCACTTGAAACATATATACATGGGGCTGGTAATTGGGAAACCAGGCTTCACGATTGCCAGTTCCATATAATAATTTATGAGTAGATAGATATATCTTATTGATTCTGCTTCTCTGGTGAGTCCTAATTGATATACTCTGAAAGGCAACTGAACTAGGGAATTTTCTAGAAGAGATATGCTAGGGGTACAAGGGAAGATTAGGGATTGTGTCTAGGCAAACTACAAGTGGTAGCATCACCTTAGTTGTGGTTGACCACTTAAAGGAAATCAAATGTATGTTTGAGAAAATATAAACTAGCAGCGATCTACTAGCTCTTAAATTTTTTTTAGGGGTGTACCAGGGGTTGAACTCAGGGCATTCAACCACTGAGCCACATCCCCAGCCCAATTTTATATTTTATTAGAAACAGGGTCTCACTGAGTTGCTTAGCGCCTTACTGTTACTGAGGCTGGCTTTGAACTCACGATCCTCCTCTCTCAGCCTCCTGAGTTAATGGGATTACAGGTATGTGCCACTGTGCCCTGTGCTTTTTGAATTGTTGAACCACTGGAAGGTAGAAGAAAAAAAAGCTTTATATAATATGTTGTAGATATCACAGGAGTAGGTTTTGGCAAATAGAATGGAGATAAGCACATTTGACTTGCTTAGGAACCTTCCAAAGCAGAATAGTTCTTTGGAAATGTAGACAATATCAGGATTCTGAAGTAACACAGAATATCACTGTATCAGAATTAGGTTGGGAGAAGGAAGGGATACAGGATAAGAGGCTTGCAGTAGTGGAGATGGCTAAGCTTTATCCCATGAGCAAAACATTTAGGGAAAACTCAGGGGCCAAGGGAGGTACTTTTTTGCTGATTACTGAGGTAAGGAAGGTAGACAAATGGGTCATAGGTAGTCACTGGGAAAACCACCTTTAGCCCTTAAAAAGCTACTATGAATAGAGGTATCAGAAAAGGGCCACAGAAGATTCTGTAAATGAGGAAGTTTGGCTGGGAGAATGATGAACTCCACACAGGATGGGCTAACTGTATGTCTCACCATGGAAGTCAAGATAGAATAAAGTCTGTGATTTATGGTGTTGGACAGTGGGTAGTAGTGACTATAAATGTCTAATATCTCCTGTGAATATCCCTTGGCCATCTGATTAACTCATTGTGTATTTTCCCCATCAGTAAAGTGGGGATTATGCTACCTGTCTGCTAGGCTAGTTGTGATGATTTGACATGAGAGTGCATGCAAAATGCTTCAGCTAAACTACTTTCCTTTTACAGAGCATGTAAGATGTTTCAGACTTCCAAGTTTCACTGGGTGTTCCTTCTACATAGTAGGAGGGGCTTCCCACATCTGGCTTCAACCTACTCAGGCTCAAATAAAAAACTATTCAGCATTTTTTAAATTGATTGTGCATTGATATGGATTGAACCTGGGGCCTTGTGCATGTTAGGCAAGCACTCTACCAACTGAGCCACATCCTTACATCCTTAGCCCTCTTTAGCATGTTTTAAGACTGAACTAGGCTGTGGATATGGCTCAGTGGTTAAAAGCCCCTGGGTTCAATCCCTGGTACAAAAAAAAAAAAAAAAAGAGTGAACTCAAGGGTCTTCCCTCCATGAGGCTGTCCTTGATGATCCCTGTTATTTTGTGACCTTCTATCAACATCATGTGGGCTTGGGGGAGAGGAATTCTTTGAAGAGCACAAAATGTTTGCATCAATCCAGGCTTGGGATTCTTCATTTCCTATCCCTGGTTCTCCAATTCCCAACTGCTGCTATTCTTGAACCTAGAGTTAAATGGCTTATTTAAAGCCATGCCCAGTTGCAGAATCAAATACATGTATCATTGACCTGTAGGTAAGAAAACCCCACGTGGCCCCCTAAGGAATCAACTCAGAGGCTTGCTTCTGTTTTGCCTGTCTTGGAACATCTGCAGGGCTTCAGAAGTCTCCTGAGCAGCAATTGCTGAATGAATTTAAAGGCAAATATACTGGCCAAAGGTGCCCAGGGCAAGGGGTACCAGAGAGCAAACAGTTGATGGACCCAAACCCTGGGAAGTCAGATGTTGCAAAAGGAGATGCATGGGGAATAAGGGCTTTGTAAAGCTCCTCAATATGTCAAAGACTCTAGAAAGCCATGTACCCAGGGATGGATGGATGCTCAGAGAAGACCCGAAGAAACACTAGGTTTTCATTTAGTTGATCTTTGTGCCCTACACAACAGACAGTACAGAGTAAAAAACATCATAGCCTGCCTGGAGATGCAATCTTCAAGATGAGGGGAGCATTTTTATTTTTGTCTCCAAGCATGTAAGGAAATCTGTCCAGTTATTAGTGAGCCACCACCATGAAGCTAACAGTATAAAGATCCAGTGAATGGACACAGCCAAGAATATTGTCTTTACAAATCTAGTTTCCAAAAGCTAACAACAAAAAAAATCTGAAACCAACAAAAAAAAATCTGAAACCCACAAAAAGCAGCAACAACCCTGGGGAATGGGAGAATCTGATTTCCAGAGTTATCACATTGTAATTTTAAATGTCCAGTTTTCAACAACAGCAAAGAAACAAGAAAGTATGGTCTATGTACAGAAAAAAAAAATAGAAATTTTCCCCAATGAAGTCTAGACATTTTATTTCCTAGAAAAAGACATTAATCAACTGTGACTCACCTAGTGCTTCTAAGGATTTTGTATCCCCACTAGTTAGAATTGATTTGTCCTGAGACTGCTTTCCTTTAAGAATACTTTCTGCTTTCTATTCCTTATTGGAAGCTTCATCTGCCCTTTATAGGTCTCATTCAAAGTTGATTGGCAGTCTTGTTTGTAGATCAGTTTCTGGTAGGTTTGGCTCATGTCTTGGTTCTTAAAAATGTGTTCACAATTCTGAAAAACTGAAGTCCAGGCATTAGACATGGCAAACAAGCATGTCCTGATCCTATATCTAATTGGCTATGGCATCCCCAAATCTTTGGACTTAAAATGTTGCAAGTTGAGGCCAGGCATGGTGGTGCATGCTTGTAATCCCATTGACTCAGGAGGCTGAGGCAGGAGGATCAAGAGTTCAAGGCCAGCCTTAGTAACTTAGTGAGGCCCTAGGTGACTTAGAAAGATCCTGTCTCAAAATAAATAAAAGAATTAAGGATGTACTTCACTGGCTAAGTGCCCTAGGTTAAATCTCCAGTACCCAAACCAAACAAAATGTTGCAGGTTGAACTTGTCTTTTCTTTAAAAAAATAATAATCAACTCCCTCTCCTTCCTTGATTTTCTCATTGTGAATGTTGTCCCCATAATCTACCTAGAAAGTCAGCAGGTATGCCTGAATCAGTCTTCCTGAACCACGTATCTAGTTAGTAAGACTCTACTTTCTATGGTTTTAGAAACCCACCCCTGCAAAGCAGTATGGAGATACCTCAGAAAAGTTGGAATGGAACCACCATTTGACCCAGCTATCCCTCTCCTTGGTATATACCCAAAGGACTTAAAAATCAGAATACAGTGATGCAGCCACATCAATATTTATAGCAGCTCAACTTACAATAGCTAAACTACCTAGGTGCCCTTCAACAGATGAATGGATAAAGAAAATGTGGTATATATACACAATGGAATATTACCCAGTCATAGAGAAGAATGAAATTATGGCATTTGCTGGTAAAAGAATGGAACTTGAAATTATGCTAAGTGAAATAAGCCAATCCCCCCAAACCAAAGGCCCAATGTTCTTTCTGATGTGCAGATACTAACACACAATGCGATATGGGTATAGAAGTTCATTGAATTAGACAAAGGGGAATGAAGGGAGGGAGGGGGATGGGAATAGGAAAGAGTGGAATGAATTGGACATAACTTTCCTGTGTTCATATATGAATACACAACCAGTGTAACTCCACATCATGGACAACCACAAGAATTGGAAGGTAAACTGACAAAAAAAAAAAGAATTGGAAGGTATACTCCATGTATGTATGTTATGTCAAAATACATTCTACTTTCTAAAAAGAACAAAAAGAAGAAATCCATCCCTGATCTGTAACTCCAGTGACCTTGCCTCGGTTTAGATACAAATTATTTTCCCCTTAAGTCACTCCAAGATTTCTTTTACTGTCTCTGTTTTCCGGTTTTCACCCTTACCCCCACCAATGCTAAATTCATTATCATCCCAGATAAGATGATCTATGGAGAACAAATATAACCACACCATTCCCTTTTCCAACACTCTTGAGCAAAAATCCCTTTTTTATGATAAAGTTTGCATTCTGGAGCCCTTTGAAATCTATTTGTTGCCTTTGTCCCACTTCTCCCTCTCTTCCACCCAAGGATCTCACAAAGTGAGCAAGTCATTAATGCAAGTCAGAGGGGCAAGAAAAGAATATGGAGAATTGCAATCCACAGACTTCTCAGAACAACTGTGAAAAACAAACAAACAAACAAAAAAACGCTTCCATCTGCTATAAATCTGCTAACAGGTGCTAAAGTAATTAAGCTACAATAAGAAGCAGAAAAGTTATTAGAACCACATAGCAAAAGAATGAACCATGATGATCACATACATAACCATAAAAGCATAATAATTGAAGTCAATGACACAAGAATAATAATTAGTAGGAATTATTATATATTGCATTAGTATAATTAAGTACTAGTAATAGCATAAATAATCATGAGGAAGAACCTCAGTCATCAAGAAAAAATGTACATTGCTGGGTGTAGTAGCGCACCCCTGTAATCCCAGTGATTCAGGAGGCCAAGGCAGGAGGATCACAGGTTTGAAGCCAGCCTCAACAACTCGGTGAAGGTTTAAGCAACTTAGTGAGATGTGGCTCGGTGGTTAAGCACCCTTGGGTTCAATGCCTGGTACCAATTTTTTTTTTTTAAGAAAAAGTACATCAATTTCTGGGTACATAGTTTAAGAAGCAAAGGTTATATGTAATATTCTAAATTCCCATGAAAGTAGTATTACAGTTTTAGTCATAAAGCTGACACTGACATATAAGATGTACTGATGCATTAAAACTCAGTCCCCAAAGATGGTGGGCACAAACAACTAAGAGATAAAGTATTCAGTGAACATTTGCTATCTTCCAGGCCTTATACCAGAAGCTTCCTATCAGTTGAAAGAAAAATGGCACAGAACTAATCACACACACATACCTGGGATAAGAAGTGGGTTTATTGTCAGGAGCCTGATAAGGCTACTCTGCGCAGAGAGAGGGAGAGCAGCAGCAACTCCCCCTTGAATGTCACCTTTTATAGGCTAGAATCATAGCCATGTGCTAGGCGTGGGTTTAGTCTTGACTGATATAGTAAGCATCCCCTGATCTTGGGGAAGGAAAGTTTGTTTCTTAGGTACAGATACAGGCAGTTTTCCTATCTCTCAGAGGGGAAACAGGAAAACCAGTGTGTCCCTTTATCTTCCAGGAAAGAACAGGAAAACCAGTATGTCCCCATTTCAGGGACTGGTAAGTTTTCTCCTATCTCTCAGTGAGAGAACAGGGAGAGATGGGCACGTTTCCAGGCCAGTAGGTTTTATCTTGGGCTACTTTCTATTTCTCGAGAATAAGAACAGTATTCATAAAGTGGGAATGGGGGAGAAGGAAGATGGCTGCAATTATGCTAACATCCATGATATCCTTTGATCTTCACAAAGACAAGATAAGGTGATTATCATCACTACTATTTTAAAAATGAGAAAAGATTGTTTATCTGCCCATGATCACAACTTGAGTGAATGGTGAAGACAAGGATTCACATCTAGGTCATTCTAACACCAAAATTATGGCTCCCTCATGTCTGTTTCACAATCTCTCCCTTCTCTTGCATGGCAGACAGGCCATCAATTGGCAGAAGTCTACATAGAACATATTTTAAATATATATATATGGGGATATAGCTCAGTTTGTAGAGTGCTTGCCTCACATGCACAACAACCTGAGTTCAATCCCCAGCACCACACACACACACAAATAAGAAGTATAAGAGGATTGGATGGTGGTGGGCAGTATGGCATGGCAGGGTGAGATTTTTTATAAACCTGGTCCTCCTTAAAAGCAATGAAACTACTGGCACAAATTGTTAAAGTCAACTTTTAAAGAACTATGGAAATTAAAAACAAAAGCTTTTAGCTAGTTGAGAAGCTTTTATTTTTATAAACAGTTGCTGAAACTAAGGACAGCAGGGTTGATAGCTTTTTAAGTTGTAGTATTCTCCCCAGCTTCGTGGGAGCTTTATCGTTCAGCAACCTCAAAATCACAATAACTGAGAAAAACCATTGTTCTGGAAAATGAAGCTCCCTTGATTTTGTATACAATCAGAGATATGAAAATTTGTGCTCTATATTTGTAATATGAATTGTAATGCATTTTACTGTCATATATTAAAAAAATTAAAAAGTCAAAAAGTGAAAGGCCCAGGGGCTGGGGTTGTGGCTCAGTGGTAGAGCACTTGCCTGGCAAGTGTGAAGTGCTGGGTTCAATCCTCAGCCACATGTAAATGAATGAATAAAATGAAGGTATCCATCTACAACTAAAAAAAAAAAATATTTAAAAAGTGAAAGGCCCAAGTATCCTTCCATTAATAGATTTGAAACTTTTGCTTTTTACTTTATAACACTTATATGCAATTAAGTTATGAGAGTGTTATTAATGGTTATTTTCAGTGCTGGGGATCAAACCCAGGGCCTCATGCATGCTGGGCAAGCACTCTACCACTGAGCATATCCCCACCCAATAGTATTTCTTTTAAGATAAATAACATCTTTATCAATAAAGATAAAACAGGAAGAAAGACTTCTTCAAAATGCTGTAATGACTAAGGGATGGCAGATGGAGATTGTACAGAACTGTTAAGGACTATTTCTTAAAAATATATAAAGTATTGGGCTGGGGCTGTAGCTCAGTGGCAGAGTGCTTGACTAGCATGTGCGAGGCACTGGATTTGATCTTTAGCACTGCATAAAAAACTAAACAAATAAAGGCATGCTGTCCATCTACAAGTATAAAGAATATGAAGTATTGATGTTTCTCTTATTTGATGTGCAATCTTTAACATTTCTTTTTGGTGAATGAAAAAAAAAACAGTTTCTAAGAGCTTTTATAGACTCATAGTTTGATCTTTGATTCCTGGTTCCACATTACCTGTAACATTCTAAGTTCATTTCTAAAATCAGCTTTGCATCACTGTGACCAAAATATTGCCAAGAGGATCTTAGAGATGGGAAAGTTTATTTTGGGCTCAAAGTTTAAGTGGCATCAGTTCATAGACAACTCTGTTCATTGTTCTGGACTCAGAACAAGGCAGAGAATCATGACAGAAAGGCCCAGCAGAGAAGCGGCTACTCAGCTCATGATGGGGTCAGGAAGCCGAGAGAAACAGGGAAGTGTTACAGGGAAAACAACCCCTTCTAGGGCATATCCCCACTGACCTACCTCCTCCAGCCATACCCTACCTGCCTGCAGTTACCACCTAGTTTGTCCATTCAACCAGGATGTACTGATTAGGTTACAGCTCTCACAATCCAATCATTTAACCTCTGAACATCCCTGATTAATACAGGGGCTTTTGGGGGACAGCTTATGTCAAAATCAAAATATTGCACCCCTGACCCCTAAAAGTTCATGTCCATCTCACAATGCATTATTCTTTTAGTCCATCTCCAAGAGTCCTCATAGTTTTAACAGTTTCAGCATTGCCCTAAAAGTCCAAGTCATCCTGTGAGTCTCAAGTCAAACTCTTGATTGTAAGTTCCTATGAAAAAATCAAAGCAAGTTGTATATATTCAATAAACAATGGCTCATTCCAAAACAGAGTAAGAGAGGGATAGAAAGAAGTCAAAGGAAGAACTAAACCTAGAAGGGCAAACATTTTCTGTAGCTCCACCTCCAGAACCTGACCAAATGGTGGTGAGATATGATTTCCAAAGGATTTGAACAGCCCCGCCCCTTTGGCCTTACCGGTTACAGTGTACAAGGGCTCTCTTTTAGCCTGGGTCTCTCTGCAGCCGGCAGCCAGCCCATATTATTACTGGTATCTTTCCCTAGAGGTTTCCACTGTAACTTTGGGGTCCTTCTTACAGCTTTGCTCCTTACCTTTTCAGGGCTACTTAGAGGGACTACAAACCTGCTACACTCTGCCTACACTTTCTAGGCATTTCCTTCAAATATTGATAGAAGCCTGAATGATCTCCTAACTCCAGAATTCTGCATTCCTGAAGAACCAGATGAATGTGGATGATGCCAAGGTCTGCTGCCAGTTCATGCAGTAGCTGCACTCTGGGAGCACAGTTGCAGCAGCCTCTGAATGTTTGGGTGGCCTCCCTGGGCAAGCGGAGTGTTCCTGTGATCTCTTCAAGCAAATATTCTCTTCTACACCATTGAGCCTGGAGTGGGTTTGGTCTTGCAAATTCCTGAGAAGCTCTAGGCCATCTTTTCTGTTTTCCATGGGAAATACTTTGCATCTTTTTAGTGAATATAATCTCTTTTTTTAAAACCCATTAAATACTTTATTGCAAAGTTTTAAATGTGAAAAATGTTGTAAACAAAGATTATTACATGTACTACCAGAATATTGGAAAATATTTATGCCAATGAGAAATGAGTTAATAATTTATGCTATATACATACAAATATCACACTATTATGGTAAGTAGTGAGGATCTGTATATACAAAAGCTATGGAAATTTTGTGAAACTTTATAGAAAAATCTCCAAAACCAGAAAATAGTTAAAAAGCAGTAAAAATGTGATACTACAGCTATTAAATATGGATATATGTAACCTAGACTTGTTGAGTTTGAATATAATCTCTTTAACAAGCACACCTTCCTTGGATCCAATTTTACATGTGCTTCTTCTCTGGCCAAAGTACAAGTTTTTAAACTACTTCAGTTCTGGTTTATGCTCCTAATTCTTATAGTAGACTAAAAGATGCCAGCTATCTCCATATCACTGCTTAAATGCTGTGCTGCCTTAAAATTTCTTTCACCAGATTAATTAGTCAATAACTTTCAAATTTAGTCTTGTACAAAAACTGAGAATATGAGCAAACTATTCTTTGCAGGGATGGGGCTGTGCTCAGTGGTAGAGTGCTTGCCTAGCACATATGAGGCACTGGTTTGATCCTCAGCACCATATAAAAATGAATAAAATAAAGGTATAAAAATATTCTTTGCCAGATAACATTAATGGCCTCCAGTCAAATTCCCCCAAAGAATCCTCATTTCCCTCTGAAATATCTTGAACATAGTGTGCATTTTTATAGGGAGTCTGATCTTTTGAGCTCCCACCAGCATTTCCCATTAAGGTCTATTCATCTTTTAAAGTTTTTGCAGCTTTCATGTGCAAACTTTTCCAAATTCATCTCACAAATCATTTCTACAGGCTTCCAAACTACATGGTCAGGTTAATCATGGTAATGAGCACACTCTTGGTAGCAATCTGTTTTAGTCAGGCATTTTGGTCATAGTGATATAAACCTAAGAAGACTTAAAAGAAGGAAGGTTTATTTTGGCTCACAGTTTCAGAAGCTTCAGTCCATGGATGTCTAAGTCCAGTGCTCTGGGCCCAAGGTGAGGTACAGTGTCATGGTTAAAGTGCATGGAGGAGGAAAACTTCTCACCCAAGAAGGGCAAAGGGGCCACAGGGAAGTATAACCCTTCTAGGGCATTTTGCTTTGCTACTGGGGATTGAACCCAGGGGCATTTTACCACTGAGCTTCATCCCTAGCCTTTTTATTTTTTATTTTGAGACAGAGTCCCACTAAGATACTGAAGCTGGCCTTGAATTTGTAATCCTCCTGCCTCAGCCTCTTGAGTCACTGGGATTACAGGCATGTGCCATCATGCTCAGCTTGACTAGAATTTAAATGCCTGTTCTCAAATAAATGTTCCCATTCCAAACAATATTCTAGGGCTTTTAGGCAGACCTTCTGTTTTAGTCAGCTTTTGTGTCACTGTGAACAAAATACCCAACAAGAACAACTTAGAGGAGGAAAAGTTTATTTGGGGCTCCCAGTTTCAGAGGTCTCTGTCCAGAGTTGGCCAACTACATTGCTCTGGGCTCAAGGGCCAAGTAGAGGAAAGTCACTTCCCTTATGGCAGCCACGAAGGAAGGGGAGGGCGAGGGAAAAGGACACAGGCCACAGGGAAGATGAACACTTTTGGGGTGTATCTCCAGTGACCCATCTCCTCCAGCCATGCCCCACCTTCCAGCAATTACCATCCAGTCAATCCATTCAAATTATGCTTGACTCACTAGGTTATAACTCTCACAGTCCAATCATTTTACCTCTGAACATCCCTTATATAAAACAGGAGCTTTGGGTGGACACTTCATATTCAAACCATAATATTCTTCAACCATAAAGTCTCTTTTACCATGATGCTTTTCTGGGACTCAACCATATTAAGTGGAGAGACTATAGAGTAGGGCTTTGTTTAGCAAGCTTGCCCTGCTACCCTTGGTAAAATAACTGCAAATTAATTCAGCTATATACGTAAAAGCTAACTATAAGCCATCATAAACAGCTTTTTGTTCCCAAATAGCTAAATATGAAGCCTGAAACTAACTGTAAAAAATATGCCATGTGCCCATGAGTATATTAGCAGGAAGATTTTAGACAGCTGCCTACTATAACATTCCCAGTTACTCAGGAAGCCCAGAAATTATGAACGAACCTAGGAATAAACCTGCCATGGAAAAAAAATCCCCCTTCTCCCACTCCAGATGTCACAAATTACCCATGGTTTGTTTGAGACAAGGAAGTAACCTGCAGCATCAAATTGCCCCCAAAATTATTGGAAAGTGTTTGTTTTAAAGCCAAGAAGTAACCACTGATCAAACCCCCCCAAAATCATCAGTTGATCATGGCTAGAACTCAGTCTCTGAAGACCCTAAAACTGTAGGTTTAATTTTGTGGGAATGTGAATTTGGGAGTATCCACTGCTTTCATCACTGGGTAGCCAAGGGTTGCACAGATTGAGACCAGGAAGTAACGGACTGGTAAAAGACACTCCTTCACCTTAATCTCTGGATTCTCCAAGGCCTTGAATCTGGATTCATCCCTTGAACTGCAGTTTCTTTGTTCCTATACCCAGGCAGAGAATGAAAGTAGCAAGGGGCAGCTGGGGGAAGGAAGACAGGATAAAACAGAAAGGGTGTTTCTAAGTTCCTGAACTGATTCAGGGAGGAGAAGGATCTGTCCTAGTTATGAGAGTAACTGTTGTCAGGCCAGGTACATAGTGCCTGCTTATAATTCCAGTGGCTCAGGAAGCTGAGGCAGGAGGATTCCAAGTTTAAAACCAGCCTCAGCAATGTAGCAGGGCTCTAAGCAACTCAGTGAGACCCTGTCTCATAATAAAAATATATAAAGGACTGTGGATGTGGTTCTGTGGTTAAGTGCCCCTGGGTTCAACACCCAATACCACAAAAAAAAAAAAAAAAGATCCACTTTAGTCTTAAGATATGGGGTATAAAGAAGGAAGTTGAATGAATGTTTCTGGATGTAAGGACCAGGTAATGAGCAACTGTCATGTTAGGAGCCACCATAGATCTGGTTTCTATTTAGATTCAGGGAAATTGTTACTGGAGCCCAGTCAAGTTAGACCAAGAGATAATTTGCCCAGCCTAAAGTAGAACAGGCTTGAACAAAGCAGCCTCATAATATATAGGGAGAACTGAATGGCATCATGAATCCCCAAGTCTTTGTTTTAGTCTCAGCTCTTGGCTAGCTATGTGTACTTGTGGAAAATCTTTAACCTTTTAGGATCTCATTTCCTTCAGTGTAGACTGTGAGGTTCAGACTAATGAGAAGCATAAGGATGTAGCATTTAGAGTTTCAGGTCTCAAGCTTATGTTATGTTTCTAAAACTCAGAAAATCCTGAATTAGGAGCTCATTTTAGACACCTAAGGTGCCATTTATTTTATTTTAAAATAAAAATTGTATATATTTATGGTGTGTGCATGTTATGAAATATGTATACATGGTGGAATGACTAAGTTGAGCTAACATACTTTATGCATTACCACACAAACTTATTTGTGTGTGTGTGTGTGTGTGTGTGTGTGTGTGTGTGAGTGTGTATACAGGACACTTAATGACTACTCTCAGCAATTTCTAAGTATAAAACACAATGTTAATTGAGATTCTGAAATGTCTCACACTACAGTACATTTAAGTGTCTTGGTTGTAATCTCAGGATGTTCAGATTTGAATGAAAGCTAGGGCGAAAAGAGATGAAGTGGAATGATGTTCAGGGCTGTAGCCAGGAAAATGAGAACAAAATGTATTAATCCCTCTGGTGGAAGCAATAGAATTGATTAGCGGGAAACTGGGAGATGATCTACTTTGAGGTATAGCTTTATAACATGGATCAAAAAACTTTGGGGGGAGGGCTATAGTGTTGTAGAGCACTTGCCCAGCACACACAAGGCAAGGGGTTCCATTATTAAGTCAATCTATATAGAAGATCACCACAGAGGGTCACCTATACCTTCAAATCTGAAAGATACATTGTGGAGCATTAAACTGCAGAAGTATTTAATAAAATATATAGAAATAATCTATATCAGTGTCTATAGAAAGTTCATAGATCTAGAATCCATTCTTTATATCAAAAGATAAATTTAAATTTATAATTTTATAGGATAACTGTTAGACCTAGTTACTGAAGAAAAGATACATTTTGAAAGTAAAAAAAAATAATAATCTATATCAGTGGTAGGAATGTCAATAGGTCTAGCCCATTTGGGAAGCAGTTTTTAAATATTTATTAAGACTCATAAGCTGGGTGCAGTGGTACATGCCTGTAATCCCAGTGACTCAGGAGGCTGAGGCAAGAGGATTGCAAGTTCAAAGCCAGCTTCAACAACTTAGCAAGGCCCTATGAAACTTAGCAAGACCCTGTCTCAAAACAAAAAAATAAAAAATAAAAAAGGGTTGGGGAAGTGGCTTGGTGGTAAAAATTTCCCTGGGTTCAATCCCTGTTATCCCCTGCACCCCCTAAAATGACTCATGAAATAACTTGTAACATCTGACCCAGACATTCTCATTTTGGGGAGTGTGTTTCAGAGGAGTGACCTTTCTGCTGCCCATGGTCCTTGGTTTCTGCTCTTGGGGAAGATCTGCCTTGTTAATTTTCTTCATGTCCACATCTGAGGAGAACACCAGAAAACAGAGCCCTTCTGGGTCTAGCAGCCCACTTCTTGGTAGTATGCAAAGTGCAAAGTTGGGGAAGAACTCACAGGTCTTCATTGCTAAGATCAGAAATTCCTCCAGGACAATTCCTTTATCAGCTTAGAGGACTGGAGATCACATTGCTTCTGGTCAAATCTATAGACTGATAATTACAGTAAAGAGTTACCAAAAATTAGATTTAAAATTAAGTGGGTCTTTTAGCATTAGTATTTGTTGCTAAGACCATTCTCCTGGCCCTGGGCTTAATGGCTTCCTTGATTTTTGCTTTGGAATAATTCAAAATAATGGCCTGGGATGGAGAGATGCCATAGGGATAATTGGTATCTTTCCCTGGTGCTCAAGAGATGTTGGGAGGTTCAGCCTCTGGCTTGTCTTAGATCCAACTTCACTGGCCTTACTTTCATCTTGTGGCAGATACTTGGAATTTGTCACCCTTGCACAGTTGTCTGACTCAGCCATGTTGAAGTGTAGGCTGCATTGCCTTTATTTGTAGAGGCTATATTTTTATTTCCCCCTCTTTAAGATGTGTCAGCTTCACCAATACTTGTGTCTTTCTTATAAAATCTTTCTGAATGCCACAAGGAACAAGCAAAGCAACACCTCTATCTCAATTCTCTACAAAATTATGTAAGGCCCTAGACTTAATAGGCACAGTTTATTTAAAAACACTTTACAAGCTATTTTGAAGCCATAACTATATTTTGCCATATTCCAACTCAATTGGATATCACTGATATCCACTCAACCTTGTCTTATGCTGTTGTTTAGATGGGAAAGATGAGCTTTTAAAAATTACTGATGAGCTGGGTGAGGGCGTATACCTGTAATCGCAGTGACTCCAGAGGCTGAGACAGGAGGTTCGAAAGTTTGATACTAACTTTAGCAACTTAGTGAGGTCCTAAGCAATTTAGCAAGACCCTGTCTCAAAATAAAAAGGACTGGGGATGTGACTCAGTGGTTAACCAACCCTGGGTCCAATCTCTGGTACCAAAAAAAAAAAAAACCAAAAAAAAAAAACCAACAACAACAACAAAAAAAAAACACAAAACCACAACCAACAACATCAAAAAACGCTGATGAGAAACATTCAACATTAAGGGGTGAAGAGCAATTGAAAACAAAGGGAAAGAGGGTCTGGGGATGTAGCTCAGTTGGTAGAGTGCTTGCCTCGCATGCACAAATCCCTGAGTTCAAACCCCAGAACCAAAACAAAAACAGAGGGAAAGGGAGGAAAATAAAAGAAAGGGGTCAAGAAGGGATTCATTCAGTCAGGAAACAAATATTGAAGGAGAGAATGCCACATTCATTCCTTGCAGTGAAATGCAGTGACAATCAAAACTCAATGAGTCCAGGTAGAGAAAACTAGCTCAGAAGAAGCAAATGTTCTTCCTCCATGACAGGAAGGAGGGAGGCATGGATGCCTGCAGATGTGGGTGGTATTTTAATGGCATGAAGGTCAAAAGATATGGGACTTCCTGCCGAAAAATGTCTATTTTACCTACAGACTAGGAAGCAACTTTAAATTTTTTTTTTACTATGACTGGGGTTTAAAAAGACAGGAAAAGATTTCAAATAGTTCTTGTGGAGCCAAAGAGAATGTGATGGCTAATTTTATGTGTCAGTTTGTTTCAGTTCTTCCCAGAGTCTTCAGCCTGAAGAATTTTAAGTTTCCAGCCCCCATAATCTCTTGAGCCAATTCCTTAAATTTTTCCCTCCCCCCCAAACATTCTTTCTCTCCACACACCCTATTGATTCTGCTTCTCTGGAGGACCCTGGTCAACATCATAGAATGGGTTGGGGTCAGAGACTATGAATTCGTAATGTCTAACACCTATCTACATGATGGCAGGATTTCATCTTGCAGTACTCAACAGTTATAGAGTAAGACAGTACAGCTGGATCAACATGGGATTGGATTATTCTATAAAGTGGAATAGAAGTATAAATCTAAGGGGAATGGAGTTGTTGAATGCTGTGCCACAGGTCTAGTCCAGATTGGGAAGGAATTGAAGACAGAACAGGATTAAGTGACTAGGATAACATGGAAGGGTCAGGGAACTACAGCCTACTAAAATGTCAAAGCAAAACCAAAAACAGGTATATTATAGATTGGATTGTGCACATCCCCAAAAAAGTATATATTAAAGCCCTAATGCTTAGGATCTCAGAATGTGACATTACTTGGAAATAGCCTTTACAAAGGTAGTCCAATTAAAACGAGGTCATTAGTATGAGCTCTAATCCAATATGACTTTAAATGTCCTTTAAAAAAAAGAAAAGAAAAAGAAAAACCTGGGACAGACACACACAAAAGGAAGACAATGTGAAGACACACAGGGAAAATGCCAAGTGAAGACAAGATTGCATTAAACACCAAAAGCTAGAAGAGAGACATGGATTCCCCTACAGGTGTTAGAGGGAGTACAACTCTGCTACAGTTTAATTTCAGACTTCTAGTTTCCAGAATGGTGAGACAATAAATTTCTACCATTTTAAGACCCCCAGCTTGTGATTATTTGTTACAGTAGCCTTAGGAAATGAATTCAAGTTATATGGAGAATAACAGAATCCCAAAGCCTGAAGGATAAGAGTTGATGAGAGTGTAGGCTCTAATTGACTCCAGACTCCTAACACAGTTGGGAAATCTTGAGGGGTATACAGAATAAACACTTCCCTCAGAGTTTCTGAAGAATCTACATTTCTAGAGAGTGATGTAAGTAACTAAGAGGTTTCCTTGGAGATACTGCATCTTTTCTCCCCAGATATTGCCATTGGTCCTAGGGCACCCCACAGCAAACCATAGGTTCAGAATATAGGACGTCTTCAAGGAAACCATTTTGAGATTAAATGAGCACCGTATTACTGTCACTAAACATTGCTACAAGGCCAATTTTGCAAACCTATAATGGCAAACAGGCTTGTGGTTCACCATAGAGTGACTCCCTTTGGCTGTCACTAGGCAACAAATCAAGATGGATCCATCTGTAGTCAATTACATACTCTCTAGAAAAAGACACTTTAGGAAGTGAACCTAGAAGTCCTTTTCAATACCATGTCCACGGCAGAAATTTTTTATTTTGCTGAAAATCATTTTAACTTGGTAGGAGCCCTTCAAAACAAGGATCAAAACTTCATGCCACACATTGGGTTATAAATGTAGTTCAAACACTCATTGTGAGTGGTGTCTAGTTTTGTTTCATTATATTAGAGTGGCAGGTAACTCCTTTTGGTGACCTACTTTTAGACTAAATGGAAAGTATCAACTAAAACCCATTCATGTCATTTTTTCAAAAAATCAACATATTAATTATAAATAAACTTGAAGCAATATTTTTCCTTAACAATATATTTTAATTAGACATTGACTACAAAGATAAATAGGACACAGTTCCTGCCTTAAGGAAAAGTTGTACAATCTACTCAGGAAGATGGAAAAACATGTATGGAAAAACAATGCATTGTACCATAGGGATCATCTCATTTAATCCTCCAAACAGTTCTATAAGGAAGTACTACCTTCTGGCCACTGACAGATAAGGAAACCAAGACAGAAGTTAAATAAATTGACTTTGACTACAGCTACCAAAAAGTACAGCCAGTATTCAAGTCCATGTAGTCTGATTCCAGAGGGCACACTTTTTTTTGTGGGGGGGGGCGTGGACAGGATTGAGTCCAGGGATGTTTAGTCACTGAGTCACATCCCCAGCCCTTTTTAAAATTTTGAGGCAGGGTCTCACTACGTTGCTTAGGTCCTCACTAAGTTGCTGAGGTTGACCTTGAATTTGCAATCCTCCTGCCTCAACCTCCTGAGCTGCTGAGATTACAGATGTGTGTCACCATGCCCAGCTCCAGAGGGTATAATCTTAAGAATACAATACAGTAAAAATGTATGACTCTGAACAGAAACTTCCCAAATGTTCTATGTCTTGAAGTATGGCTAGAAGAGGAACATTTTAGAGAGAAATGTTTGGACATAATTTCACATCAGGTCCATAGTAGCTATATAATATGGATAGTTTTTTCAAAGTATACTAGGTTATTATAGGTCAACCAATTTTTATAAAAATCCCTAGATACTGTTATGCATGATGAAAGTTCTCGCTCATTGATACTTCAGGGGAGATTCTGTCTCTCTGGTTTTTGTCTTAATCATCTTCATCATCTTCTGACTCCTCTGTTGTGTTCTTCCATCAGTCCTAACTATGGAGATGGAGTACAGGGAGCTATGGGAACCCAGAGGACAGGCATATCACCTAGACTTGGGAGACCAGGGTAGGATTATGACACCACTTCTTGAATCTAAGACATAAAGGATGAGTAAGAGTTAGCCAGGCAAAGAGTTGGAGAAGGGAAGTGACCCTGGAGAGTGACCCTGACTGGTTCATAGACCTGTCAGTAGTCTGGCCTGACTGAAATATTGAAAGGGAAAGGATGGGTGAAATTTTTATGAGTGAATAAGAGGACACATTTAGTTTTGCTCATTAGAAGGACTATACCAAAGAAAGTAACAGACACAGTGAGAGTAGGGATGTGTTTCAGACATCTTTGCATTGTGTGTGCATCTAGCTCTTCCCAGGGCACATGACAATTGCTCAGGAATTGATTCTTAGTTTGCCATTCTGTCCCTTTACCTGCTAGGTCACTTAACAGATTCATTTTGGCCAAGGTGACAATCTGCCAAAAATCTGACTACAATAGAATTTCTTGTTCTCAAATATCTATTGTGGATCTAGTTGACACTTTGGAGTGGCTTTTTCCCATGTGGTGACTCAGTGATACCTGCTACTTTGATTTCATGGCATCTGCATTCCATAGGTGTTTCTACAATCACTGTGGCAGTGGGAAGAGATACCAGAGCATCTCACTCAAATGCTCTAAACTGTCAGTTCATTATACTATTCACTGGCCAGGACAGGTCACATGGCTTGTCCCAGCAGCAAAGTAGAATGGGAAATGGAATCGTCACATGTGCTCTGGAAGAGAAGACAATCAGCTAACATCAGCCAAGTGGGTGTGAGATTTCATTTAAGCAGATTTACTTATGCTATGGACTAAATGTCTGTATCTTCCTGAAATTCATGTGTTGAAATCTGATCACCAAGGTGATGATATTAGAAGATCTTTGAGAGGTGATTAGGTCACAAGGGCTCCACCCTTACAAATGACATCACTGCCCTGATGAAAGGGGCCCAGACATCTGTCTGCCCCTTCCACCCAGTGAATACATATAGAAGGCACCATATATGAGGAATAGACCATTATTAGACACCAAATATGCTGTCACCTATTGTACCTCTCAACGTCCAGAACTGTAAGCAATACATTTGTCATTTATAAATTGCCCAGTCTAAACTACTTTGTTATGGCAGCTCAAATGAACTAAGACAATTTATGATTTTGTTTTCTAAATTGATCTGTTGGCAATTATATTCAGACAGGAAACTATTCAAATGTTTGGGCTTAGATGGATTTGTTACAGTTGCTGCTTTCTTGACTGGAAACTATGCTATCATCTGTTCTTGGGTTTGAGCCAAGAATAATAAATCATCAGGCAAGATGATTACATTACTTGAGCCACTGTATTAACCATGCTGTTCTCACCATTTGGAAAATGTGGCCTGTATATGTGTGAATGAAATAAGACAAACAACCAAGTGGCAGACCCAGGATAGATCCACTGTATTCTGGAAGATTGTCTGACAAAGATTTTCTTTCTCTATGTCTTTTGATGGATGATTCAGCTATTTCATTGAATCAGGTTAGAATGAAACTAAGTCATAATTATTATCCATTTCTATTTATATTTCCTATATACAAACTACAAAGTTACACTCCAGATGTATTTCCTGGTGTGTGTTCCCAGAGTGGGTATGTAATATGCCTGGCCCTGAGAAACAACCCTAGAAAATTTGAAGGAATGTGCACAGTACATGAAAGAATAATAGAGGCTGCTTAACATTAGAATACTCCAAATATGGATGCTTTATATTACTTTTTTGGAATAATATAATGTATTTTTTTGTCCATCATGATATAAAGAGTTCAAAAGTTTGACAATATTAAAAAGGGTGTGCACAAGCCAGAGCACTCTCATTTAAAGTGTAAATGGATATAACTCTTTAACAGGCTATTTTGTAGTGTCTATTTTTTTTGAGAGAGAGAGACAGAGAGACAGAGAGAGAGACACACACACAGAGAGAGAGAGAGAGAGAGAGAGAGAGAGAGAGAGAGAGAAGTGAAGGAGCAAGACTGGATGATTATCCAGAGTCTGACACTCTATGATCATTATCCTTGGAAAACTCAGGATATAGTGCTATGAGATCCAGGACTAGTTTCCACCATTGTTTCTCATTACTTTTATAATGTACTTAATCTTTTTTCCTCCAAACCTTCTTGCATTGTCTACATGTAAGCTTTTTGGGGGACACCTCACCTCCAAACCATAACATTCCGTCCCACCTGCCAATGCAAAATACATTTAGTTTATTCCCAAGAGTCCCCATTGTCTTAACAATTCTGAAATTGCTCAAGAAGTCCAAATCTTCTCTGAGACTCAAGGCAATCTCGTTGTGACCTCCTGTAAAATTAAAAGCAATTAACAACAAGTATCCAATATACAATTGTACCCAGTAAATATTTCCATTCCCAAAATTAGAGGCATAGAAAGAAGGGATAGAATCAAAGCAAAACAAAAAATCCAGCTGGGCAAACAACTCCCAGAGCTCCACGTCTGGCATCTGGGGCATATGTGCACCATGAAGTTCTCTCCAAAGGGTTTGTGTGGCTCTGCCCCAGTGGCCTTCCTATTGGCTTGCCTCTGCTCAAGTCCTGCAGTTTTCCTAACACGATGTCCCATGTTACTGGAATTTCTTAATCTCGGGGGTCTCCACTGCAGCTTTGGCTTCCGCTCACGTCTCCACAACTTGCCTTCTCAGGGGGTGCCCACAGGGACTGTGACCCTGCTGCACTTTGCCTGGCCTCCAAGGCCTTCCTTTGAAATCTGGATGGAAGCCTCCACGAACCCCTGACTCCAGCATCCTGCATTCTTGCAGAATCAGCACCACCTGGTTGAACTCTGCTGTTTGCTGCCATCTCCAGCAGTACTCAAACCTCCAGAGACCCTGGCTGGGTGGCTGAGCACTTTGTACAAACTGCATAGGCCCCCTTGTGCAAGGACAGTACCCCACTGGTCTCTTCAGGAGAGTTTTCATCTTTATTCCCTTGAGCCGGAGACGGGTGTGGTGTTGCCAGCTCCTGAGATACCCTCAGGCCTTCCTTGGTGTCTGAGAAAAGTCCTTCGCATTTTTTTTTTTTTTTTTGGTGAGGAAAAAGTCCTTGACAACTGCAAGCTTCCTGAGCCCCAGCTTTGTTCCTACATTCATGTCCAAGTTTTCCAAATCTTTCTGCTCTTTCTTTCTCACATAAATTTGGCTAAATGCAACCAGCAATATCCCTACCACTTCCTAAATGCTATGCTGCCTAGACATTTCTTCCACCATATTCACAAGCCCATTGCTTTTTTTAATATATCTTATTTATTTATTTAGAGAAGTTTTTGATATTTATTTTTTAGTTTTTGGTGGACCCAATATCTTTATTTTTATGTGGTGCTGAGGATTCAACCCAGTGCCTCAGCTCTGCAAGGCAAGTGGTCTACCGCTGAGCCCCAGCCTCAGCCCCAAGCCCATTGCTTTTAAAATCAGTTGCACAGAAGCGCTTATGACACAGGCAAAGTGCAGAGTAGTCCTTGTCAAGAATATGACACCAGTGGCCTCTACTCCAAATTCTAGTAGGTCTCTCTTCTGAGACCTGTTGAGCCCTGTCTCCAGTAGACAGGGTCCTATTGGGATTTTGGTCTTGTGTGTGTCAGTGTGTGTGTGTGTGTTGCTGGGGATGGAACCTAGTGCCTTGGGCATGTAAGGCAAGCACTCTACCAACTGAGCTATGTCCCCAGTCCGGCATTCTGGTCTTCTGAGCTCCCGCCACAATTGGCCATTCATTCCCGCGTATAGCAATCTAAAGCATTTCCAGCTTGCACTGCTAACCACCTCAAAATTCTACCAACCAGTTTGAAAATGTTCCGAAAACTTATGAACCATCATGGTCAGGTCAATCATTGGAAAGACCTCAGTTCTTGGTACAATCTCTGTTTTAATCAGCCTTTTTTTTTTTTTTTTTTTGGTGCTGGGACTAAAAGACCCAACCAGAACAATCACAGACAAGGAAAAGGTTGAGGGCCCACAGTTCCAGAGGTCTTAGTCCATAGCAGGCCGGCTCCATTCCTCAGGGCTCAAGATGAGGCAGAACATCCTGGTGGAAGAGTGTGGTGGTAGAAGGCAGCTCATGATCAGAAAGCAGAGCTAGAGACTCTGCGAGTGAGCCCTCCAGACATGAAATATATACCCCATGGCCACGCCCCCCAATGACACCTCCCCAAGACACAGCCCACCTGTCTGCAGCTATCACCCAGTTAATCCCATCAGGAATTAATTCACTGATTAACTTAAGGCTATAACCCAATCATTTCTCCTCCAAACCTTCTTGCATTGTCTACATGTAAGCTTTTATGGGACACCTCACATGCAAACCATAATATCCAATTTACAAGGAGCAACTGATTTAACTTTAGCTTAACCAATGATATTAATACATCTAAATTGCACAAGGAGAGAGAATGAGAGAGGCCATGTGATTGATTTTCATCTATGCACATGCAGTACTAAGGGAAAGAAGGTGAATATCATAATATAATGCTATATTAATAAGCAAGTTTAAGTTTCTCTAAACTGTATAATCCATTCTCTTTAATTATAATGTATACATATAGAAAGATGTATGGGAAAAACATACAAAATATAGTCCCTGTTTATGATACTTAAGGCAATAAACAATTTTTATTTTTTATATGTAATTCTGCCTTTTCCCAATTTTTATGGAACTGGCAGAATTTTTATAATGTAAAAATTAAAATGACTATCAAGGCCTATTGTGTTACTAATGAAAACATACGGTTAAGTTTCTCTTGATCATTAAACCCCATTTTGTTGCCCAACCTCCGACCATCTGACAAATTCCCAAGAGTAGGATATAATTACAAAGGTGCCCCAGAAAGCAGCCTACTCACTTTTTTTAGTTGTAAATTGACACAATATCTTTTTATATATTTATTTTTATGTGGTGCTGAGGATCGAACAGCAGCGGCTCACATCTGTGAGGCAAGCACTCTACCACTGAGCTACAGCCGCAGCCCCCAGCCTACTTGTTATTGAATCACTAAGTACTTAGTATCCTGGTAAAGTGGCCTGAACTGTGTGTGGAATGGCCCATTCTTTTTCTCCTTGGCTCATC
This sequence comes from Callospermophilus lateralis, assembly GCF_048772815.1. NCBI lineage: Eukaryota > Metazoa > Chordata > Mammalia > Rodentia > Sciuridae > Callospermophilus > Callospermophilus lateralis. The sequence continues at coordinate 110,273,898 of NC_135325.1, forward strand.
TTGGTTCCTCTTAGGAAACGTCAAGGGACCCTGGGCTGTCTTGTCACAGTAGCCACATGAGATTAAGGAGCTCAAGGAGAACCTAGAGAAGTTGCCCCACACTGAAGAGATTAACCCCAGTCCTCTTCTGACTCAAATCTCTTGAATCTTCCTAGAGAATGTTCTAACACCTAATAGGGAAGAAGAAGGGAACAAGCCTGATATTCCCTTAAGGCAGGGGCTCTCCAACTTTGACAACTCCAGTAAACACACGCCACATACTCTGGCACACATCTGAAACAAAAGTTCCACAAACAATACCCTATCATCAGGGCCTCTTTCTTAGGTTTGTGACCCGTAGATAGCACAGGGCTCTGTGCTCAGAAGAGCCTATTCTTGATTTAAAGTTCTGTTCTTGCTGTATAGAAATTGTTAACAATTTTTTTTTTACTTTCCAATTAAGAAATGCCAAGTACCTTTTATTCCTAAAGATATTATGAAGAAATATAATCAATTATTAAGTATTGAAGTATTCTGTTCTGATACTTGCAAACAGAGCCCAATATAATTAGATTCTCTATAGGGAAAACCAGTGCTTCTCAACCCTGGCTGTCAATTAGAATCACCTGGTATGATTTTAAAAACAATTTTGAACTCAACATTTTGTAAGTGGAGTTAGAAGCAGTAGTTGAGTATGTACACTTGCATGCATGTGTGTATGTGTTAGTGTGTGTATTGCCTGTTCTTACTTTCGTGTTTGCATGTGTTTGTGATGCCCCAGGAGTGCTGAGCTCCAGTGTCCCCATTGCTTGTCAGTTCATTAACACTTGAAAGGAATATAAGCTACCACTGAGTATGGAGGGGACAGCGGGCAGTAGTGATAGTGATACACCAGAGACCACACTTTCCTTTTGAACTTGAACTTGTTTCCAACACAGAAAGAATGCAATGCAGTTCTGAAAAACATGAAAACCAAACAATCACACTAGTGTCCCTTTATCCATGGTTTCACTTACCATGGTTTCAGTTACCCACTATTAGCAGTAACCACAAAATATTAAGTAGAAATTTCCAGAAGTAAGCAATTCACATTTCAAATCATGTGCCATTCTGAGTAGTGTGATAAAATCCTTTATCATTCTGCTTGGTCCTCCTGGAATGTTAATCATCCCTTTGTCCAGGTGCTCACCCATTAGTCACTTAGGAATCTTCTAGGATATCAGGTGGACTGTCATAGTATTGTAGTGCTTGTGTTCATTCGAGTCACCCTTATTTTACTTAATCATAACCCCAAAACACAAAAGCAATGATGCTGGCAACTTTACTATATATAGTATGTTGTTATAATTGTTTTACTTTATTATTGTTAATCTCTTACTATGCCTAGTTTATAAATAAATTTTGTAATAGGTAAGTGTGAACAAGAAAACACACACACACACATACACACACACACACTACACATGCACACACATATGGTTCGGTAGTATTCTGAGTTTCAGACTTCCACTGGGGGTCTTGGAGCATATCCCCTGGGGATAAGGGGAGACTATAGTATGCTGGAAACAATGAGGAAGAACAAAAGGAAAAGACTGAAAGCAGAAAATGTTAGTAGAATGTGTATCCATAGTGAAATTAAAAATAAATTAGTTTTGTGCATCATTCCCATTGTTCTAGTAAGAGCTACAAAATACTAATTGTGTAATGGGCAATTCCACAGGTTAATTAAATGATTTTGCATTTGCCCTTTAAACTACCCTTGCAAAACATATAAATGAATGGTAAGATTCATGTTAACAATTATAAATGTCAATACTTTTTTAATTAACATGAAAATAAATAGCAAATAAAAAATACCATGACAAATAGAGAGAAACTGCAGGAAGAAAAAAAAGGAAAATCTTTGTATTTGAGTACCTTTGGCAACACTCTTCCTGCTTTTTGGTCAAGTACTCTCACATTTCCATTTTGCACTGGACCTGCAAATTATGTAGCAAGTCCTGCTTATAATGTGTGAGATCCTTGATACTTTCTACTCTAGTTTTCTCTGTTTTTAAATGTTGTTCATGATCCACCAAATTGATTTCATGACCCCTAATGAGCTGTGACAAGCAGTTGGGAGAACGGTGCCCTAGAGGTTAGAATGCATGGTTAACATTCCCCCAAATGATTTTCTCCTCTATTAAACCAAAGGGCTTAACAGTGAGGCATGGGGTCAATCAAAGGTGGTATTGTTCCCCCTCCAGAAAGATAATCAGAGGTATCAGCCAAACCCTTCACAAGGCTGCTTGACTAATTATTGCCATGGCTTCTAGAACCAATGAGATGGATAATATGGTCCTTCGAGGCCTATGCAAATATCTCTTTGATGTTGCCTCAGAAGTCTCTGTAATCCATCAAAGCAATACTTCAATTAAGTTTATCCCAAATCTACCCAGGTAGTAGATCAAGAAGTCACCCCCTATACTATTTCTCATCTAAAATTATGCATAACTAAGTTATCCCAATAGGGTCACAAGACAGGATTATACAATGTGTTCCAGATATTAATATCCCATGGAGGAAACTGCATTTTGAACAACAATAAAACTGTGTTGGTTCAGAGCATGAGCTTGGGAGTCAATTAGATCAGATACTAATCCTAGCTCTGTTCCTCTCTTGGGCATGTCATTTGGCCTTTCTGAGTATTGTTTTCCTCATCTAAAAAAATAGGATTATTAATACCTACCTCATAGTTTTGCTGTGAGGATTCATGCTTGCAAAATACTAACAACACTTAGCAAATGATAGCTTTTATTGTTGTTGTACTTTCCAACACAGACATTTAATTAAAATTACCTACAATATATCTTCCTTATACAACTCTGTTCCTATACTATTCAGTCCACCCAGAAGGATCTTTCCTGATTGCCTGGTTCAGCCACTCTCAATTTGGAGCAACCTTGCTTATTAGGCAGTATTTGACTATGTCTGGAAACATTTTTGGTTGTCATTCCCAGGGGAAGAACACTACAAGCATCTGGTGGGTAGAGACCAAGGAACGATTCTACGTACCCTACAATGTATAGTACACATACACATCAAAGAATCATATAGGCAGGGCACAGTGACACATGCCTGTAATCTGAGTGTCTTGGGAGGCTGAGGCAGGAGGATTGTGAGTTCAAAACCAGCCTCAGCAAAAGCTAAGCACTAAGCAACACAGTGAGATCCTGTCTCTAAATAAAATACAAAATAAGACTGGGGATGTGGCTCAGTGGCCGAGTACCCCCAAGTTCAATCCCTGGTACCACAAAACAACAAGAATAACAACAAAGAGAATCATACAATTTGAAATATCAATAAAATCAACACTGAGCACACCTGTCTTGGTTGAATCCTGGCTCAGAATCTCTTGGAAAGTATACAGCTCCTTTAACATCTCCCAAATTGGATTATCTAACCACACAGTTCTTATTTTCCAAAGTTCTCAGAGCTATAAGAATATATGACAAGGGCAAAGTAATTTTGATCCTTCATACTACAAAATACAATGCAGCCATAAAGGGAATGAAATGGAGAATTAGCATAATAGCTAACATCTGTTCATCATTTTTGTGCTTTATATTGAGTATTACATTTGTTTCTTATAGCATTGTGAAGTAGTTCTTATTATGATCACCCCCCCCCCATTTTATAGATAAGCAAAATGGAAGTCAAAGAAATCAGGTAGCATACAAGTACTCAAGATCTTGAAACTTTAGAGTTTATTTTTGTCAACCAAAGGAAAATAACTGTTATATGGTAGAATTCAATTGGGAGAGACAGATTTGAATGGTTTAGTATAATTTCAAAGGGCTGTGTTTCTCTAGTTGTGATTTACTTGTTTTAAGATCTTATTTTGGGTAAAGAGAAACTCTTCTTGAATTTCTCATTATTTTTATATTTCTATATATTCACTTGAGAGTCATGAGTGCAGGCACCATGGAATGGAATTAGGATATTAAATCATTTGAATTAAACATTTGAATGCTTCATACTAAAATGCAGTGGTTCTCAAAGAGTGACCTGTGGACCCCTAAGATTCCCTGAGATGCTTTCAGGAAGTCCATAAAGTTAAAACTAATATGATAATATCAAATATTATCTGCCTTTTTAATTATATTGAAGTTTGCACTAATACACAAAGCAATGGTAAGTAAAACCGCTGCCACTTAAAAATCAAGGCAGTGAAATCACTAGTAGTTGTTGTATCCTTCATGCTACATGCTCAGAACAAAAGAAAAAAGCAGTATCATTTAAGAATGCCTTTGGTCAGGAGAAGATGGCCGCCCCAGCAGCATCCCGGCTCCCGCTCCAGGTGCAATGCTTCGGTACATCTATGGTCAGACCATTTACCAAGCTTGTGAGGTCACCAGTTCAGATATATGGCATTGAAGGTCACTATGCTCTTTATTCTGCTGCATCTAAACAGAATAAGCTGGAACAAGTAGAAAAGGAGTTGTTGATTGTAGCACAACTACTGAAGGAACCCAAGGTGGCTGCTTCTATTCTGAATCCCTAAAGTAAGCATACCATCAAAATGAAAAGCCTTGGGCTGGGCCTGGGGCTCAATGGTAGAGCGCTTGCCTAGCATGTGTGAGGCCTTGGGTTTGATCCTCAGCACCACATAAAATAAATAAATAAAATAAAGATATTGTGTCCAACTACAACTAAAAAATAAATATTAAAAGAATGAAAAGCCTAATCAGAGATATGAAAATTGTGCTCTATATGTATAATATGAATTGTAATGCATTTTACTGTCATACACAAATTTAAAAAAATTAATTTAAAAAATTTTAAAAATAAATAAAAGTTCATCCACATAAAATAAAATGAAAAGCATAAATGACATGACAGAAAAGAGAGGTTTTCCCCCAAATCTAACCTGATCAACTTGCTTGCTGAAAACGGTTGTCTAGACAATGCCCTTAACATCATTTCTGCCTTTTCTACCATTATGAGTGTGAACCGTGGAGAAGTACCTTGCACAGTGACCACCAGTTCTCCTTTACATGAAGCTTCTCCTTCTGAGTTAAAGACAGTCCTAAAGAGCTTCCTAAGTCAAGGCCAAGTATTGAAATTAGATGTTAAGACTGATCCAGCAATCATGGGTGGAATGATTATCTGTATTGGAGAGAAATATGTTGATATGTCTGCAAAAACCAAGATTCAGAAGCTGAGCTGGGCTATGTGGGAGAATATCTAAAAGTATTGATTTTCTATCAGTGAAAATTCTTAAACATGGAGCAACAATAAAATGCTTCCTGAAGAGATCAAAAAAAAAAAAAAAAAAGGAATGACTTTGGTAAAAGAGCAAAAATTGTTGGCTATATTAAATCCTAATCCTTTTATATTCTGCATTGATAAAATGAAAAGTTTATAAAGTACTTACACTTCATACTGAAGTCTGAAGTTTGTTTCAATGGAAAGCTCTTGTCCAGTTGTTTGAGTTGAAATCTGAATATGAAAAAATTCATTGATAAGCTTTTGCATTTCACAATGCAACTTACCTTTAAGAAATTATCAAGTCATGGGGCTGGGGTTGTAGCTCAGTAGTTGAGCACTTGCCTCACATGCATGAGGCACTGGGTTCAATCCTCAGAACCACATAAAAAATAATAAATAATAAAGATATTGTGTCCATCTACAACTAAAAAAAGAAGTAAAAAAGAAATAAATTACCAAGTCAGGCTGGGGTTGTAGCTCAATGGTAGAGTCCTTGCCTACCATGTGTGAGGCACTGGGTTCGATCCTTACAACCACATAAAAATAAAATAAAGGTATTGTGTTCATGTACAACAACAAAAAAATTATTTTAAACAAAATAAAATACCAAGTCATATGACTTCAACTGGTATATTCTGCCACTCACTTAAAGATTAATAATACAGCCGGGCATGGGGGAGCATGCCTATAATCCCAGCAGCTGGGGAGGCTGAGGCAGGAGGAGTCCAAGTTTGAAGCCAGTTTCAGCAAATTAGTGAGAATAGCTAATATGAAAAGGATGGCCATTCCAAATGTTGGTGAAGATGTAAGATAATTACAATTGTCAAACACTGCTGGTGAGAATTTAAAATTTAAAAATAACTACTTTGGAGAACAATTTTGTAGTTAAAAAGTTCAACACGGGGTAGAGGAAGAGGAAGAATAGAAGTTCATTGGATTAGACACAGGGGAATAAAGGAAAGGGAGGGGGATGAGAATAGGAAAGACAGTGGAATGGATTAGATATAACTTTTGTGTGTTCACATATGAATACACAACAGTGTAACTCCACATCATGTACAACTACAAGAATGGGAAGTTATACTCCATGTATGTATGATATGTCAAAATTTATTCTACTGTCATGTGTAATTAAAAAGAAGAAAAAATGGGCTGGGGTTGTGGCTCAGTGGTAGAGCACTCACCTGGCACATGGAAGGCCCTGGGTTCGAGCCTTAGCACCACATTAAAAAATAAATAAAATAAAGGTATTGTGTCCAACTACAACTAAAAAATAAACATTTTTTTTAAAAAAAGAACAATAAAAAAAACTTCACCACACACCTACCATATTATTTAACCATTTCACTCTAAAGTATTTGCTTGAGAAGGATAGTCTATGTCCACACAAAAACTTGCTGATGCAGTTCTTCTTTGTAACTTTATTTGCAAGATACTCAAATAGAAAACCACACAATTATCTAGCAATAGGTGACAGAATAAGCAAAACATTATTTATCTTCACAATTGACTACTACTCAGAATAAAAAGGAATTAACTTTTAAGACATGAAACCATAGATGAATCTCAAAACAAATATGCTGAGTGGAAAAAGACAAAAAAGAGTTCAGACATTATAATTTATAGAACATTCAATAAAATGCAAATGATTCTATAGTGACAGGATTTCAGTGGTTGCCTGGCCCAGGTGGGGAACTCACAGGGGCAAGAGTTAGTGAATACAGAGGGGTATATGGAAACTTTGGTGTATGATAGACATATTCATTATCTTGATTGTGGAAATTATTTCATGGATAGATAATCAGTACTTGCCTCCCATCCGTGCGATGTGTATGGTAGATTCTATTATTCACAGATAGAATTTATTAAAAATTGTATCTGTTTAAATACATATAGACTTTTTTTTTAATGTGTGATGTTCGGGATTTGACCCAGGGGCTTATACACACTATGCAGCTGCTCTACCATTAAGCCACATCCCCAATCCAAGACTGTTTTTCTTGTCTTTATTCCCTAAAAAAAATATAGTGTAACATCTACTTACATGGCATTTACATTATATTAGGTATTATAAGCAATCTAGAGATGATTTAAAGTACATAGGAGGATTTGAATAATTAATATGCAAATACTACCCCATTTCATATAACAAACTTGAGTATTGTGTTTTTAAAACATATTAACTGATATATAAAACAAAAAACAAAACAAATAAATATAAGAATATAAAAAATATAAAAACAAAAATTGTACATATTAATAGGGCATCAGGTGATTTTTTATTAATCAATTTATTTTAATTAGGTATACATGACAGCAGAATGCATTTTGATTCATTGTACACAATTGCAGCACAACTTTTCATTTCTCTTATTGTATATGATGTACTGTTGCACCATATGTGCAGTCATACATGAACCTAGGGTAATGATGTCCATCTCATTCCACCATCTTTCCTTCCCCCATATACTCTCCCCTCCCCTCCCTCCCCTTTACCCAATCAAAGTTCCTCCATTTTTCCCATGCCTCCCCCATCCCATTATGGATCAGCATCCACTTATCAGAGAGAACATTCAGCATTTGTTTTATGGGGATTGGAGTACTTTGTTTAGCATGATATTCTCCAACTCCACCCATTTACCTTCAAATGCCATGATTTTATTCTCTTTTAATGCTGACTAATATCCCATTGTGTATATATACCACAGTTTCTTTATCCATTCATCTACTGAAGGGCATCTAGGTTGCTTCCACAGTTTAGCTATTGTGAATTGTGCTATATGATGTGGCTGTGACACTGTAGTATGCTGTTTTAAGTCCTTTGGGTATAGACTGAGGAGTTGGATAACTGGGTCAAATTGGTGGTTTCATTCCCAGTTTTCCAAGGAATCTCTATACTGCTTTCCATATTGGTTGCACCAATTTGCAGTCTCACCATCAATGTGTGTGCCTTTTTCCCCACATCCTCACCAACACTTATTGTTGTTTGTATTCTTAATAGCTGCCATTCTGATTGGAGTGAGATGAAATCTTAGAGTAGTTTTGATTTGCATTTCTCTAATTGCTAGAGATGTTAAACATTGTTTCATATATTTGTTGATTGAATATACACCTTCTTCTGAGAAATGTCTGTTTAGCTCCTTAGTCCATTTACAGATTGGGTTGTTTGTTTTTTTGTGTGTGTGTTAAGTTTTTTAAGTCCTTTATATATGCTAGAGATTAGTGCTCTATCTGATGTGCATGTGGCAAAAAATTGCTCCCAAATGTATGCTCTCCATTAACCTCATTGATTTTTTTTTTTTTTTTTTTTTTGCTGAGAAGAAACTTTTTAGTTTGAGTCCATCCTATTTATTAATTCTTGATTTTATTTCGTGAGCTATAGGAGTCTTTGTTAAGGAAGTTGGGGCCTAATCCCACATGATGGAGATTTGGGCCTACTTTTTCCTTTTATAGGCACAGGGTCTCTGAACTTATTCCTAGGTCCTTGATCCACTTTGAGTTGAGTTTTGTGCATGTTGAGAGATAGGGGTTTATTTTCATTTTGCTACATAGGACCTGACTTTCTTAACAAGACATTAATGGAGTGTGTTGTGGTCTATTTGGTTCTTGTATTTGAGAAGGGTTTGTTTGACATACATGCCCCATTGTTTAGGGTATAGGTATTTATGATTGTTATGTTTTGTTGATGTATGAATCCCTTAAGCAGTATGTAATGTCCATCTTTATCCCTTTTGATTAACTCTGACTTGAAGTCTACTTTAGTTGATATGAGGATGGAAACCCTTGCTTATATCTGCAGGCCATGTGAGTGGTACATTTTTTCCCACCCTTTCACCTTCACTCTGTGGATGTTTTTTCCTGTGAGATGAGTCTCTTGAAGGCAATATATTGTTCGGTCTCTTTTTTACTCCAATCTGTCAGTCTGTGTCTTTTAAATGATGAATTTAGGCCATTCACATTCAGGATTATTATTGAAATATGATTTGTATTCCCGGACATTTTGGTTTATTCTTGCTTTTTAACTTGACTTGGATTCTCCTTTGATTGGCCTTTCCTTTAGTGTAGTTCCTCCCTTTTCATTGTTGTTTTTCATTTCCTCCTCATGGACTATTTTGCTGAGGATGCTCTGTAGTGCAGGCTTCCTCACTGTAAATTCTTTTAACTTTTGTTTATCATGAAAGGTTTTTATTTTGTCATCAAATCTGAAACTTCATTTTGCTGGATGTAAGATTTTTGATTGGTGTCCACTTTCTTTCAGAGTTTGGTATATGTTGTTCCACAATCTCCTGGCTTTGAAGGTCTGGGTTAAAAAAATCTGCTGAGATACAAATTAGTCTCCCCCTATAGGTGATTTGATTCCTCTCTCCTGTGGCCTTTAAGATTCTGTCCTTATTCTGTATGCTAGGCATTTATGATTGTTATGTTTTGTTGATATATGAATCCCTTAAGCAGTACAAAATATCTGTATCCCTTTTGATTAACGCTGGCTTGAAGTCTACTTTATTTGATATGAGGATGGAAACCCTTGCTTATATCTGCAGTCTATGTGAGTGGTAAATTATAATGTGCCTTGCTGTGGGTCTGTTGTGATTTTGTACATTTAGTGTCCTGTAAGCCTCTTTATTTGATTTTCCAGGTCATTATTTATGTTCAAAAATTTTTCCAATATTATTTCATCGAAGAGATTGTTCATTCCTTTGCTTTGAATCTCTGTGCCTTCCTCTATCCCAATAACTCTTAGATTTGGTTTTTTGATGCTGTCCCATAATTCTTAGATATTCTGTTCATGGTTTCTTACCATCTTCATTGTGTGATCAACTTTAATTTCCAGATTGTATACTTTGTCTTTATTATCTGACATTCTGTCTTCCAAGCGATCTAGTCTGTTGGTGATACTTTCTATTGAGTTTTTTTAATTTGATTTATTGTATCCATCATTTCAAGGATTTCTGATTGGTTTTCTTCAGAATCTCTCTTTCTTGAAGTAGTCTTTTGCTACCTGTATTTGCTCGCTTATTGCCTTGTTGGTGTGATAAATGTTCGCCTGTATTTGCTCCTGTATCTGTTTATTGGTGTAATCAATGGTTGCCTGTATTTGCTCTCTTATCGCTTTGTTGGAGTGATCAATTTTTGCCTGTATTTGCTCATTTAGGTCATTCTTTATTTCCCAGATCATTTTAATTATGAACCTTCTGAACTCCTTCTCTGACATTTCATCAACTTCGCTGTCCATGGGTTCTCTTATTATAGTATCCTGGTTTGTTTGGGGCACTTTCCTCCCTTGTTTCTTCATGTTGCCTATGTGTCTTCCTTTCTTGCAGTATGGATCTGAGATATTACAGTTTCTACCCTATAATTTTGTACTATCCGTGCAGATTATCTGTACCTCACCTTGGTGTTGGGTTTCCATACCCTGCCTGTGTCCCACCATGGATGCGACTGAAACTAAAGGTGGTGGCAGCAATAGTGGAGGTAACTTGTGATAGCAGTGGAGGTGCCCCAAGATGGATGAAACCTCTTTCAGAGATGGGGTTGGAATGGTGGGCCTTACACTGGTTTTGGGATGCCTGTTTGAAGATGCAGGTGCTTTTAGGCCCTGTCTGTTGTTGCAAAGTGGAGGATATGGCATCGGGAGGGATATGATGATGGCCAGGTCTGGGCTCTGGTGTGGGTCTGTCTGTTGGTGGAGGTGGTCCTGGGCCTAAACTAGGCCTGGACTCCCACACAGATGGCAGGGCCAGTCCAAGTGATGTTTTGATACATGTATACATTGTATAATCAAGTAATAATATCTTTCCTCATTTATCATTTTTATGGTGGAAACATTAAAAATTTCTTCTAGCTTTTTAAAATATACAGTAAATTATAGTTATCTATAATTACACTATGGTGCAATTTCACACCAGAATTTCTTACTTCTATCTAACTGTAACATAGTACCCATGGATCAACTTCTTCCCACCCGCTTCTCCCCTCTACTCTCCCTAGCCTTTGATAATCATCATTCTATTTTCAACTTCTATAATATCAATTTTTTAGACTCCACATGTAAGTGAGATCATTCCATACTTGTTTTTCTCTGCTGGTTTATTTTACTTAACATAAAGATCTCCAGTTCCATCGCGGTTGCAGTAGTGCATGCCTGTAATCCTAGTAGCTCTGGAGGCTGAGGTAGGAGGATTTTGAGTTCAGAGCCAGCCTCAGCAATGGTGAGGCGCTTAGCAACTCAGTGACACCCTGTCTCTAAATAAAATACAAAATAGGGGTTGTGGCTCAGTGGCAAGTGCTCTGAGTTCAATACCTGGTATCAAAAAAAAAAAAAAAGACAAAAGATCTCCAGTTCTATCCATGTTGTTGCAAATGACAGAAATTTATTCTTTTTTATGGTTAAAAAATGTTCTGTTATGTATATGTACCACATTTTCTTTATCTATTTATCACTTGATAGACATTATTTCTTGGCTATTGAAAACAGAGCTGCAATAAACATAGGAGTATAGATGTCCCTTCAACATACTGATTTCATTTGTTTTGGATATATACCTAGTAGTGGAGTTGATGGATCATATGGTAGTTCTACTTTGTATTTTTGAGGAATCTTCATATGTTTTATATGATGACTGAGTTTGTTTATATTATCAAAATTTATGTCTATATAAATTTTTTTAAATAGTCTCTTTAAGTACATGCAGTTTATCATACATCAGTTATATTTCAATAAATTATAAGAAATATATCTGCAAAAGTTATTAAAATACTCATTTTTTCCAACTACATATCTATGTGAGCCCTGATTGTGTTTCACACACTCTAACCAGAATAACATATGGCAACTGATTGAACACAGAAGCAGATATGAGGATCCAGCTGTCTTTTATTATACCAGGCATTAAAGAGATTTGGAAAAATGCAGAACAATGCCACTTTTCTCATTAATTTATTTGCTTGGGAAACATAAGGTTTTAAAATTTTATTTTGCCAGTTTGGGGAAATACCTGAAATCAATATGGAATTAAAATTCTAAATGGGACACAGCCCTCATCATCTATCTGGCTTTCTATCACACCTATGAATCACCATTCTGAAAGAAGCTATATTGTAAGTAAGAATCTAACTGACTTTTTTTCATCTTTTTTTTCTAGAGATAGACACAACAAGAGTACAAATATGAGGACCCTGAAAAATGTATAAATGGATTTGTTTGGAATAAAAACAAAAGAGTTCCCATAGATAAGAATAAAAAAATTTAAGGAATGAAATTGGTGGATAGAAGGGTAAATATGTAAGAATGGGTGAACATTCAGAGCTGAAAATGCCATGAGATATGGTTAAAAAGTGAAAAGTAACTTGAAACTATATCTTAGTCTTTTAATGAAATGAGTCAGACTGAAAGTTAACCAGTGGAAGGTTATTCAAATGTTCATTAACAGAAAGCTGGACAAACAAATTCTGGGGTATTTTTACTATGGAGTGCTATGCAATAATAGAAAGGAATGGATTGTTGATAATACAAAGAAGTAGATGAATCTCGGCAACACTATGGGAAATGAAAAAAGTCAGACTCAAAAGAATATATACAATACGGTTCCACTGGGGCTAGGGATGTAACTCAGTGATACAGCATTTATTTAGCATGTACAAGGGCCTAGGTTCAATCCCCAGCACTGCCAAAAATTAAAGGAAAAAAAAAGAGAAAGAAAAGAAAAAAAAACTGATTCCATTTATACCAAGTTCAAACACAGACAAAAATAACCAATGGTGATGTAATTCAGAACATAATTGGAGCCTATGAGGGTGTGGAAGGAGGCACAAGGAGACCTTTAACTCAATTAAATCATACCTCAAAAAAGCGAATGAACCAATGGATTAATTTTACTTTTAATCTACTTGTCATTGATTTAACCTACCATGCCTGTTTCCTTCCAACTGAAATCTCTGAAATGAGGCTTTCACTGGTATCTGTCATAAAAAGGAGTCATTTCTTGAGCAGAAACCTCATGAATCCATACAATATTTCACACCTCCAGTACTTACTTTACTTATAACCTCCTATGTGGACACCCTGCTTCCAATCCTGCCCCACTGCAATCCTTTCTCTGCGCAGGAGTTATTTTAATCAGATCAGGATGCACTCCTGCTTAAGCCTTCTAACGCTTTCCAAGAACATTTAGAAAGAAATGGAAGATTTTTTTTTCTCTCTCCTACAAAGTCCTGCAAAGACATGTCCTGCCCTCCTAGCCTCTAGCCACTCTGCCACTTATTCCTGTTCTGTAGCTTCTCTGGCCTTCTTTCAGTTCAAAACACCAAGCTCTTTCATGGCTCTGGACTCCAACTGTTTTTCTTCCCAGAGAACTCTTCTCTGCCCCTCTTTTACTGATAAACTTGCACACATTTTGTAAATATATTGGAATGCTATTTCTGTAAGAGTCCTTCCCAACTTCTTCAGTCTGTTAGAGTTTCCCATACATCATTCTTATGGTGCATCTTGTTATCATGGAATATAGAACAATTTATAATCTTATATTATTTGGTGATTTCATTTGTTTATTGCATGTGTTCCCTGCTAACATACAGCATCTCCAGTGTTTAGCACTTGTCAATAAATATTTGGCAAGTGAATGAATGAATGTGCTTATCTTGCTAATTAGCTTGAAAATGATTGCATAATGGAATATTTTGGAGGATGTTGCAGACTGACCTGATGAAAAAGAAAAGGGAACACTAGTGGAACTGGACAGAGTATAAAGAACAGCAATATTGCAAAAGTGAAGGGCATCTGCTGTTTGAGAATCCTAAGTGATTTCATGGTACATGGTTCCAAAATGGGACTCTTTTTTCGGTTCATGCCACAAGTGCTTAATTAGTGCTGGATGCTAGCAGAGAGCAGGGAACAAGAGAGGCAGTTCCTTCCCTCAGAGAATTCATATTCTAGTGGAAGGCAAGAAAAAATAACCAAAAGTACTATATCTAATAGTTTTAAATTTGTAATGATAATCTAAGGCTCGATCTGTAGAAGTGGCTCTACTTACTCTATGTCCATTTCCACATTTAAACACCCAGCAAGTACCAAGAAGTACCACCTTGACCTGGTCACTTTTCTTCTTTTTGCTTTTTCACTCTTTTAGACTGAATTCTCACCCTACCATTTCTGTTTTCACTGTGGTTCCTGACCATGGCTGTACAGTGAAATTGCTCAGGGAACTTATAAGAACACCAGTACCATGCTAGGCCAGGTTCAATCCCTAGTCCTATCAAAAAAAATACTGATATCCAGGGCTTTCTCCTCCCCCAAGAGATTCTGATTTAATTGCTCTGGCATGTGGTCTAGGCATATGGATTTTTTTTTAAGCTTTCAAGGTGATTCTCATATGTAGCCAAGGTTTAGATGCTGCATTACAAAGAATACTAAAAGACCCAATAAGGCTTTGGACATTTGTGATTTTTTTTTAATTAATTTTTATTGTAGGTTGTTCAAAACATTACATAGTTCTTGATATATCATATTTCACACTTTGATTCAAGTGGGATATGAGCTCCCATTATTACCCCATATACAGATTGCAGAATCACATCAGTTGCAGAACCATTGATTTACATATTGCCATTCTGGTGTCTGTTGTATTCTGCTGCCTTTCCTATCCTCTACTATCCCCCCTCCCCCCTCCCCTCCCCTCTTCTCTCTCTACCCCCTCTACTGTAGTTCATTTCTCCCCCTTTTCCTCCTTTCCCCTCACTTCCTCTTGTATGTAATTTTGTATACCCCTGAGGGTCTCCTTCCATTTACATGCAATTTCCCTTCTCTCTCCCTTTCCCTCTCACCTCTCATCCCTGTTTAATGTTAATCTTCTTCTCATGCTCTTCGTCCCTACTCTGTTCTTAGTTACTCTCCTTATATCAAAGAAGACATTTGGCATTTGTTTTTAAGGGATTGGCTAGCTTCACTTAGCATAATCTGCTCTAATGCCATCCATTTCCCTCCAAATTCTATGATTTTGTCATTTCTTAATGCAGAGTAATACTCCATTGTGTATAAATGCCACATTTGTGATTTTGAACAAGACTTTATCTTTAGCTGGAACACTTCAGCCCTAACCAGAGGTTCTCAATGTGCAATCCTCTAAGTGTCTGAATCTGTTGGGGAGCTTGTTAAATCCTGAATTCTGAATACCAAACTCACAGGTATTTATCCCACAGGTCTGAGATGAGGCCCATGAATCTGCATTGGAACAAGCATCTGCCATCGTTCTGAGGCACAGAGAACTTCAGGTCCTAGGGAGTGGCCACTCCCACCAACTATAGATGCAAAGCCCTGGGCCTGGTGAAATGGTGGGTTACAAAAAGAAACAGTAAATCAGGGATCTCATAGCCTAGTAGGGGAGAGGAAAGCTGTATGTCAATAACTGAAAGTCACAGCATGATCACTGAACAGGGTGCCATAGCATAAGTATTTAGGTAGAGAAGTATGAAGTTGCTTATATTCAAATATTTTTAAGGATAAGCAAAAGTTTAATAGGTGGAAATAGGGCTATAGAAAAGCAGGCTCATACTAGCTCCTATTTCTGTTCTGGGGGACTGGGTCTCAACAGTGCCAGGTTTTAGTGTTGAGATCAGTTTTCATTTCTCCAGAGCAAATGCCCAGAAATGGCACTTCTTGTGGGTCATATAAAAAGCATATGTTTAGTTTTAAAGAAAATTCCAAACTGGTAAGTCCCAGTGGTTTGTTTTGGTCAGCTTTTTGTTGCTGTACCCAAAAGGCCTGGCAAGAACAATTGAAGGAAAAGTTTCTTTGGGGGCTCATGGTTTCAGAGGCCTCAGTCTATAGATAGCCAACTTCATTGTTCTGGGTCCAAGATAGGGCAGAACATCATAATGGAAGGATGTAGAGAAGGAAAGCAGCTTAGGACATGGCAACTAGGAATGAGAGAAAGAGAGAGAGAGAGAGAGAGAGAGAGAGAGAGAGAGAGACAGAGAGAGAGAGAGCGAGCGCAGGAGTGAGCTCTGGTCTCCAGAAACAAAATATAAACCCCAAAGGCACAGCTCAGTGACCTACCTTCTCAGACCCACCCTACCTGCCTTCAGTTACCACCCAATTAATACCTATCAGGTGATTAATCCACTGATTAGGTGAGGAATAATTCACTGATTAGGGCTATAACCCAATTAGACTATATATAACTCCATCATTTCTCCTCCAAACCTCCTTGCATTGTCTCACATGTGTCCTTTTGGGGAACACTTCACATCCAAACCATAACATTCTGCCCTGGCCCCCAAAAGCTTGCATTCATCTGATAATGCAAAATACATTTAGTTTTTTCCCAAAAGTCCCCATTGTCTCTACAGTCCTGAGATTTCTCAGAGTTAGAATCTAAGATTTTTCTGAGGCTGAAGGCAATCTCACATTGTGAGCTCCTGTAAAATTAAAAATAACTTACAAGTATCCAATATATAATCATACACTTTTAATGCTGAGTAATATTCCATTGTATATATATGCCACATTTTCTTTATCTATTCATCTGTTGCAGGGCACCTAGGTTGATCCCATAATTTAGCTATTGTGAATTGAGCTGCTATAAACATTGATGTGGCTGTGTCACTGTAGTATGCTGATTTTATACTATGCTGATTTCAAGTCTTTGGGGTATATGTCAAGGAGTGGGATAACTGGGTCAAATGATGGTTCCATTCCAAGTTTTCTGAGGAATCTCCATACTGCTTTCCATATTGGCTGTACCAATTTGCAGTCCCACCAGCAATGTATGTGTATAGATTTTCCTCCAAATTCTCGCTAACACTTATTATTGTTTGTATTCTTGATAATTCCCATTCTGACTAGAGTGTGATGAAATCTCAGTGTAGTTTTAGTTTGCATTTCTCTTATTGCTAGAGATGTTGAACTTTTTTTCATATATTTGTTGATCAGTTGTATTTCTTTTTCTGTCTGAAATGTTTCTTCAGTTCCTTTGCCCATTTATTGATTGGGTTATATTTTTTCTGGTGTTAAGTGTTTTGAGTTCTCGATACATTCTGGAGATTAATGATCTATCTGAGGTGCAGGTGGCAAAGATTTTGGTGCGCTTAATTTAAAAAGGGGGGGATGCCCAGGCATCCCTACCTCTGCTCTATAGATATTTTGATTCTATTTTTTGGTTTGGAACTAGACCTGGAAATTGAATAGTTTTGAAAGTTTCCCAAAGAAAAAGGTGCACTCATACATTCTTGGTGGGATTTTAAATTATTATTAAATTAGTACAATTACTATGGAAATCCATATGGAGGTTCCTCAAAAGACCAAAAATGGAACCACCATATGACCCACTTATACTACTTCTTGGTATTTATCCTAAAGAATTATAGCCATTATAGTATAGCAATACACTCATGCCCAATTTATAGCAATGCAATTGACAGTATCCACATTATGGAACCAGCCTAGGTATTTTTCAACAGATGAATGACAAGAGAATATACAAAATATATTCATACAATAGAGTTTTATTTAGCAATAAAGAATGAAATTATGGAATTTTAAGGAAAATGAATGGGACTTGAGAACATTATGTTAAGCAAAATAAGCTAAACTCAGAAAGTCAACAGTCATATGTTTCCTCTCATATGTGGAAGCTAGAGAGAAAAGGGGGGATGAAGAGCGGGGCATCACATTAAAATAGAAGAGAGACTAGTAGAGGACAGGGACCAGAGGAAAAGAGAAGAGGAGGGAAAGGGGAAGTACTGAGGAATAAAATTGACCAAATTATGCAGTGTGCATGTATGGGTATGTACAAATGAACCCAACTATTATGTATAGTTTGAATGCACCCATAAAAATAAGACAATAGGATTGAAGAAAAAAGTTTCCCAGATATTAATGTTCATAGCAGCATTATTCATAATAACCCCAAAGTGGAAGAAAACTAAAGATATATAAATGAATACATGATCAAATTCATACAATCAAATATCGAATATACCATCAAACAAAATATAGAAATACAAATAAAATATCCATAAAATGTGATAATATTCATCCAATAAATGAAGTGAAATACTGATACCAGCTACAATATGAATAAACCTTATAAATACTACATAAAGTGAAAGAAGTCAATTACAAAAGGCCATATTATATGGTTGTACTTATCAAAATGTCTAGAAATGGAAAATCTGTATAGTTAAAACTTAGTGGTTGTCAGAGTTGGTGAGATTGGAAGAAATCTAATTGCTGTAGAATTTCTTTTTGGAATGATGAAATGTTCTGGAATTAGATAGTTGTGAGGGTTGTATAACCTTCTGAATATACTAAACACCACCACTAAATTATACTCTTTAAAAGGGTGAATATTCTGGTATGGGAACTTTATAGCAATAAAAAATT
Source organism: Callospermophilus lateralis (assembly GCF_048772815.1). NCBI lineage: Eukaryota > Metazoa > Chordata > Mammalia > Rodentia > Sciuridae > Callospermophilus > Callospermophilus lateralis. Next base: position 110,292,505 of record NC_135325.1, read on the forward strand.
CTTGCCAAATGACATCCAATATATTCCAATAACTACAACAATATAACATAATACTTCACAAGAAGTCACAAGTGCTAACGAATATCCAGGTAAAGGGTCTGTTTCTATTTATGTAGGTCAGAATTTTCTAAACTTATCTGATTAAAAGAATAAACTGAGGGCTGGGGTTGTGACTCAGTGGTAGAGCGCTTGCCTAGCATGTGTGAGGCACTGGGTTCAATTCTCAGCATGCATATAAATAAATGAATAAAATAAAGGTCCATCAATATCTAAAAAAATTTTAAAAGAAAAGAAGAATAAACTGAGATCTTGTTGAAAATACAGAGTCTTAAACTCCTTCAGTAATGGTTTAGATTTTTGGATTATAATCAGATTTAGGTCTATAATGGTACCTGTAATCTGTTCTTTTAACATTTACCTGGAGTGATTTTGATTTTTCAAGCAAGTTTGAAAAAGCTCTTCAAAAAAAGATGGCGGCGAAGGGAGTGCATCAACTCCGTGTACCGCATCACTGTGAGGGAAAATGACGAGTTAGAACGGCTAAAAGCTATCTTGTTAGGAATTTCCAGCAAAATTGGGGTGCTCCAAAACCTAGTGGAAGGATTTTCAATGCAGGAGGATCAGCTTCGGGGCTCAAAGGCGAGCGATCTGTCCTTACAGAGGGTCACGCTGCTTATTCAGCAAATTGCCCAGCGGCTAGAGTCTGCGGCGCGCGCTAGGAAACGACGAGCTAGCGGCGCAGAGATATAGCGCTGCTTATTCTGCGGGCTCCTGCCAGCTGTGCATTTACTATGCTCGGAGCTGAATTCAGGGTTTGAGACGGGGAAGGAAACGGTCCAGTTCGGTTCTCCACACCGGTCAGACCACAGAGGAAGCCAGCGGCCACCATCTTGGAGAGCTGACGTCACCATCCTTGTTTTCTACTGATCGCAGCTCTTTCAGCTATAGAACAGGTAATTTCAGGCTGACATTTGTCTGCATCTCGCAGACAAATTGCTCAGACTTAGTGCTAAATAACCCGCGGAAACTGCTTTTTGGAGCCTGCTTCTATCGGAACACGCACCAAGCCCGGAGCGGCCGAGTTCCGGCTCCCAGAGCTGCTCTGGCCCAGGGCTATAGAACCCGCGGAAACTGCTTCTTGGAGCCTGCTCCTGTCAGAGCATGCACCAAGCCCGGAGAGGCCGAATTCTGGCTCCCGGAACTGCTCTGGCCCAGGGATAAAGAACCCGCGGAAACTGCTTCTCTGTCCGGGTCCTGCTGAATACTGTGGAGGCCAGAGGGGCAGAGCAGAGCCTCCACCCGCGCCCGGAACAGGCCCAGCGACCCGGCAGCATGGCAGTCATGTCACCCCATTTGGAGTAGGGGCAGAGCAGAGCCGCAGCCCGAGCCTGCAAGGTAGACAGACCTGTGACCGACCGGTGGAACAGGCCCAGCGGTCTGCCAGTGTGGTAGACACGTCACATCAATTGGAGGAGGGGCAGAGCAGAGCCACCTCCCGAACCCAGAACAGGCCCAGCGGCCCGCCGGCGTAGCAGTCACGTCACCCCATTTGGAATAGGGGCAGAGCAGAGCCACCGCCGGCATCCGGAACAGGCCCAACGACCCGCCAGCATGGTATCACGTCACCCCAACTGGAGTGGGGGCCAAACAGAGCCGCCGCCTGCGCCCGGAACAGGCCCAGCGACCTGCCGGCATGGGAGTCACGTCACCCCATTTGGAGTAGGGGCAGAGCAGAGCCGCCGCCCGCGCCTGCAAGGTAGGCAGACTTGCGACCGACCGGCAGAACACTTCCAGCGGCCCGCCAGCGTGGTAGACAGATCACCCCAATTGGAGGAGGAGCAGAGCCGCTGCCCGCCCCTGCAAGGGAGACTTTTCAACTATACAAGAGCAATATAAATATATAGGGGGAAAATTTCAAAAAACACAACAGTTTCACCAAGCAGAAAGAAACACGAGCAATATGAAAAGACAAGGAAAGAAAGGACCACAAGCAATGCAGGTCAACTCAACTTTAGAAGAGGTAATATCTGCAGCAGATGGAATGTCAGATAAAGAATTCAGGATATACATGCTGCAGATGATCTGGAGTCTCAAGGAAGACATTAGACAGCAAAATCAGACAATGAAAGATCACTTCGACCACTTCGACAATGTATTACATAAACAAATCCAAGAAGCAAAAGATCAACTATACAGGGAGATATATAAAAAACAAACAAACAGAAATCCTAGAAATGCAGGAAGCAATAAACCAACTTAAAAACTCAATTGAGAGTACTACCAGCAGAGTATAACACTTAGAAGATAGAACATCAGACAAGGAAGACAAAATATTTCAACTTGAAAAGAACATAGACAGTTCAGCAAGACTGTTAAGAAACCATGAGCAGAACATCCAAGAAATATGGGATAATATAAAGAGACCAAACTTAAGAGTCATTGGGATACAGGAAGGTATAGAGGTCCAAACCAAAGGAATGAGCAATCTATTCAATGAAATAATACAAGAAAAATTCCCAGACTTGAAGAATGAGACAGAATCCCAAATCCTAGAAGTCTACAGGACACCAAATGTGCAAAATCATAAGAGATCCACACCTAGACACATTATAATGAAGATGCCCAACATACAGAATAAGGAGAGAATTTTAAAAGCTACAAGAGAAAGGAAGCAGATTACATTTAGGGGTAAACCAATCAGGATAACAGCTGATCTTTCAACACAGACTCTGAAAGCTAGAAGATCCTGGAATAACATATTTCAAACACTGAAAGAAAATGGGTTCCAACCAAGAATCGTGTATCCAGCAAAATTAAGCTTCAGGATGGAAGATGAAATTAAAACCTTCCACGATAAACAAAAGTTAAAAGAATTTGCAGCTAGAAAACCATGTCTTCAAAACATCCTCGACAAAACATTACAGGAAGAGGAAATGGAAAATAACAATGAAAACCAACAGTGGGAGGTAGGACAGTAAAGGGGGGGGAAAATAATCAAAAAGGAAAACAAACCATGTTTAGTAACATAAATAAACAAATATGGCTGGAAGAACAACCCATATCTCAATAATAACCCTAAATGTTAATGGCTTAAACTCACCAATTAAGAGACACAGGCTAGTAGAATGGATCACAAAACAAGACCCAACAATATGCTGCCTACAGGAGACGCATTTGATAGGAAAAGACATACATAGACTGAAGGTGAAAGGTTAGGAAAAATCATATCACTCATATGGACTTCGGAAACAAGCAGGAGTGTCCATACTCATATCAAATAAAATAGATTTCAAGCCAAAGTTAATCAAAAGGGATAAAGAGGGACACTACATACTGCTCAAGGGAATCATACACCAACAAGACATAACAATCATAAATATATATGCCCCAAACAATGGTGCAGCTATGTTCATCAAGCAAATTCTTCTCAAGTTTAAGAGTCTAATAGACCACCATACAATAATCATGGGAGACTTCAACACACCTCTCTCACCACTGGACAGATCTTCCAAACAAAAGTTGAATAAGGAAACTATAGAACTCAATAATACAATTAATAACCTAGACTTAATTGATATATATAGAATATACCACCCAACATCAAGCAGTTACACTTTTTTCTCAGCAGCACATGGATCCTTCTCAAAAATAGATCATATATTATGTCACAGGGCAACTATTAGACAATATAAAGGAGTAGAGAGAATACCATGCATCTTATCTGATCATAATGGAATGAAACTGAAAATCAATGATAAAAGAAGGAAGGAAAAATCATGCATCACTTGGAGAATGAACAATAGGTTACTGAATGATCAATGGGTTATAGAAGACATCAAGGAGGAAATTAAAAAATTCTTAGAGATAAATGAAAACACAGACACAACATATCGGAATCTATGGGACACATTGAAAGCAGTTCTAAGAGGAAAATTCATTGCTTGGAGTTCATTCCTTAAAAAAAGAAAAAAACAACAAATAAATGATCTCATACTTCATCTCAAAATCCTAGAAAAAGAAGAGCAAAACAACAGCAAAAGAAGTAGAAGGCAAGAAATAATTAAAATCAGAGCTGAAATTAATGAAATCGAAACAAAAGAAACAATTGAAAAGATTGACAAAACTAAAAGTTGGTTCTTTGAAAAAATAAATAAAATCGACAGACCCTTAGCCATGTTAACGAAGAGAAGGAGAGAGAGAAATCGAATTACTAGCATACGGGATGAAAAAGGCAATATCACAAGAGACACTTCAGAAATACAGAAGATAATCAGAAACTATTTTGAATCCTTATACTCCAATAAAATAGAAGATAGTGAAGGCATTGATAAATTTCTTAAGTCATATGACCTGCCCAGATTGAGTCAGGAGGATATAGACAACCTAAACAGACCAATATCAATTGAGGAAATAGAAGAAACCATCAAAAGACTACCAACTAAGAAAAGCCCAGGACCGGATGGGTATACAGCAGAGTTTTACAAAACCTTTAAAGAGGAACTAATACCAATACTTTTCAAGCTATTTCAGGAAATAGAAAAAGAGGAAGAACTTCCAAATTCATTCTACGAGGCCAACATCACCCTGATTCCTAAACCAGACAAAGACACTTCAAAGAAAGAAAACTACAGACCAATATCTCTAATGAACCTAGATGCAAAAATCCTCAATAAAATTCTGGCGAATCGGATTCAAAAACATATCAAAAAAATTGTGCACCATGATCAGGTAGGATTCATCCCTGGGATGCAAGGATGGTTCAATATATGAAAATCAATAAATGTTATTCACCACATCAATAGACTTAAAAATAAGAACCATATGATCATCTCGATAGATGCAGAAAAAGCATTCGACAAAGTACAGCATCCCTTTATGTTCAAAACGCTTGAAAAACTAGGGATAACAGGAACTTACCTCAACATTGTAAAAGCAATCTATGCTGAGCCTCAGGCTAGCATCATTCTGAATGGAGAAAAATTGAAGGCATTCCCTCTAAAATCTGGAACAAGACAGGGATGCCCTCTATCACCACTTCTGTTCAATTTAGTTCTCGAAACACTGGCCAGAGCAATTAGACAGACGAAAGAAATTAAAGGCATAAAAATAGGAAAAGAAGAACTTAAATTCTCTTTTTTTTTTAAAGAGAGAGAGAGAGAGAGAGAGAGAGAATTTTTTTTAATATTTATTTTTTTTAGTTTTTGTATGTGGTGCTGAGGATCGAACCTGGGCCGCACGCATGCCAGGCGAGCGTGCTACCGCTTGAGCCACATCCCCAGCCCAAACTTAAATTCTCACTATTTGCAGATGACATGATTCTATACCTAGCAGACCCAAAAGGGTCTACAAAGAAACTATTAGAGCTAATAAATGAATTCAGCAAAGTGGCAGGATATAAAATCAACACGTATAAATCAAAGGCATTCCTGTATATCAGCGACAAATCCTCTGAAATGGAAATGAGTACAACCACTCCATTCACAATATTCTCAAAGAAAATAAAATACTTGGGAATCAACCTAACAAAAGAGGTGAAAGAATTATACAATGAAAACTACAGAACCCTAAAGAGAGAAATAGAAGAAGATCTTAGAAGATGGAAAAATATACCCTGTTCATGGATAGGCAGAACTAACATCATCAAAATGGCGATATTACCAAAAGTTCTCTATAGGTTTAATGCAATGCCAATCAAAATCCCAATGGCATTTCTTACAGAAATAGAGAAAGCAATCATGAAATTCATATGGAAAAATAAAAGACCCAGAATAGCAAAAAAACAATGCTAAGCAGGAAGTGTGAATCAGGCGGTATAGCGATACCAGACTTCAAACTATACTACAGAGCAATAGTAATAAAAACAGCATGGTACTGGTACCAAAACAGGCGGGTGGACCAATGATACAGAATAGAGGACACAGAAACCAATCCACAAAACTACAACTATCTTATATTTGATAAAGGGGCTAAAAGCATGCAATGGAGGAAGGATAGCATCTTCAACAAATGGTGCTGGGAAAACTGGAAATCCATATGCAACAAAATGAAACTAAATCCCTTTCTCTCACCATGCACAAAAGTTAACTCAAAATGGATCAAGGAGCTTGATATCAAATCAGAGACACGGCGTCTGATAGAAGAAAAAGTTGGCTATGATCTACATACTGTGGGGTTGGGCTCCAAATTCCTCAATAGGACGCCCATAGCACAAGAGTTAATAACTAGAATCAACAAATGGGACTTACTCAAACTAAAAAGTTTTTTCTCAGCAAAAGAAACAATAAGAGAGGTAAATAGGGAGCCTACATCCTGGGAACAAATCTTTACTCCTCACACTTCAGATAGAGCCCTAATATCCAGAGTATACAAAGAACTCAAAAAATTAGACAACAAGATAACAAATAACCCAATCAACAAATGGGCCAAGGACCTGAACAGACACTTTTCAGAGGAGGACATACAATCAATCAACAAGTACATGAAAAAATGCTCACTATCTCTAGCAGTCAGAGAAATGCAAATCAAAACCACCCTAAGATACCATCTCACTCCAGTAAGATTGGCAGCCATTAGGAAGTCAAACAACAACAAGTGCTGGCGAGGATGTGGGGAAAAGGGTACTCTTGTACATTGCTGGTGGGACTGCAAATTGGTGCGGCCAATTTGGAAAGCAGTATGGAGATTTCTTGGAAAGCTGGGAATGGAACCACCATTTGACCCAGCTATTCCCCTTCTCAATCTATTCCCTAAGGACCTAAAAAGAGCATACTACAGGGACACTGCTACATCGATGTTCATAGCAGCACAATTCACAATAGCAAGACTGTGGAACCAACCTAGATGCCCTTCAATAGACGAATGGATAAAAAAAATGTGGCATTTATACACAATGGAGTATTACTCTGCACTAAAAAATGACAAAAATCATAGAATTTGGAGGGAAATGGATGGCATTAGAGCAGATTATGTTAAGTGAAGCCAGCCAATCCCTAAAAAACAAATGCCAAATGTCTTCTTTGATATAAGGAGAGTAACTAAGAACAGAGTAGGGACGAAGAGCATGGAAGAAGATTAACATTAAACAGGGATGAGAGGTGGGAGGGAAAGGGAGGGAGAAGGGAAATTGCATGGAAATGGAAGGAGACCCTCAGGGGTATACAAAATTACATACAAGAGGAAGCGAGGGGAAAGGGAAAAATAATACAAGGGGGAGATATGAACTGCAGTAGAGGGGGTAGAGAGAAAAGAGGGGAGGGGAGGGGAGGGGAGGGGAGGGGAGGGGAGGGGGGATAGTAAAGGATAGGAAAGGCAGCAGAATACAACAGACACTAGTATGGCAATATATAAATCAATGGAAGTGTAACTGATGTGATTCTGTAATCTGTATACGGGGTAAAAATGGGAGTTCATAACCCACTTGAATCAAAGTGTGAAATATGATATATCAAGAACTATGTAATGTTTTGAACAACCAACAATAAAAAAAAAAGCTCTTCAAAAGATGAATGGATACAGAAAATGTGGTATATATACACAATGGAATATTACTCAGCCTTAAAGAAGAATGAAATTATGGTATTTGAAGATAAATGGATGCAGCTGGAGAATATCATGCTATGTGAAATAAGCCAAACCCCAAAAACCAAAGACCAAATGTTTTCTCTGATAAGCAGATGGTAATCCATAATGGGAGTGGGTGGGTGGGGAAGAATACAGGAACATTGTATTGTGCAGAGGGGAATGTGGGGAGGGGAGGGGTTGTGAGGATTAAAAGGACTGTTGTTGAGAGCCACAGTTTAGTCGGAATGACGCACCAGGGAGTGTGTTCCCGAGTAGTGTGTGTGCAGTGCCGGTGAGAGTTGGGGAATAAAGAGTTGCTGTTTGAACCTACAAGGCTTTGTGGCGGCTCGGTTATTTGTGCCCAGCCAGACTGCGGCAGACAGTGGAATGAGATGGACATTATTACCCTATATACATGTATGATTATACTACTGGTGTGACTTTACACCATGTTCAGCCACAGGAATGAGAAGTTGTGCTCCATTTGCATACACTGTGTCAAAATGCATTCTGCTGTAACGTATAACTAAAGAAATAGACTTAGGTAATGGGGAGCCATCAAAAGCTTTTTCTCTTGCAATTGAAGATTATATTAAGCCTGGTGCAGTGACTCGGGAATTGAGGCAGGAAAAAGGATCACAAGTTCGAGGTCAGTCTTAGCAACTTAGTGAGGCCCTAAGCAACTGAGTGAGACCCGGTCTCTAAATAAAATACAAAATAGGGCTGGGGATGTGGCTCAGTGGTAAAGCACCCCTGGGTTAGAACCCCAGTACCAAATAAAAGAAAAGAAAATTATGTTATTTTCTAAAATGTCTCATTGTTTTGGTAGAAGTCACTTAATTTAATCAGAATTTTAATTTACCGCATATGTTTGTTCAAGAGAAATGAAGTCTTCATATAATTGAGCTGTTTTAAACAATGAGAAATGTTCTCTGTATTTGTAAAGTTCATTTGATGTGAAGTCTAATTATGTCTCCATAGTTTGTTCCCACAGTTAACAGATGTTAATTTGTGTCAACTGTAGATTTCTATATACTTTCTCATAGTTTGCCCTGTCTTGTTGTTTTTTCCTTCAACTCATATGTAGCACATTCTAAAAATTACATCATTTATACAATGTTTTTCAAAATGAAAAATTTCTTTCCTTTCTGACAGTACTTTTTAAAAATAATCAAGCAATAAAGTAAAAAGTTAAGGTTTCTGTATACGTGTCTACTTCCGAGAAATAACTTCTATTAACACTGTAGTATATTTACTTTCAGACATCGGATGTGTATATACAAAAGTGGAATTATAATATAACTTGTATTTTTCACTTAATGTGGTGAAAACTTTTTATTTCAATCTTTCAATTTTTTTTTCTTATCCACCAACTAAAAAACAACAAATAAATAGAAGGAAGACCACTAGAGTAGGGGAAGGGGTACGGGGGAGGAGGAGAGGAGGGAAAATGGAAGTATTGGGTATTGAAATGTATCAAATTATATTCCACACATGTAAGAATAGATCAAAATGAACCCTGCTATTATGTATAACTATAAAGCACTAAGAAAACTAAGAAAAACATTTTAAAAAGCTTATGTTTCTTAATAACAGTGTGCCATTTCATTGCGTGTGGATATGTGTGTCTTGTATGTGTGTGTGTATAGTAACTTATGTCATCAGTATACTTAAAAGCTGTTGTAATCCATTTTGTTGCTACTGTGTTCTTTGCCTTTGAAATAAAGATTTAAACATTTAAAAATAAAACAATGAATATACTAGGTGAAAAAGTACAATATACTTATCACCATGAATTAGGAAGAGCTTCTTAAACCATGGCAAAACCCCCCAGAAACTATAAAGAATATGCCAATCAACCCTGATGGCAGAATACTTAAAAAAATTTAACTGATTAACAAAGTTAAAACATGTATTAACAGATTGGATTAAATTGTCACAACACATGACAGAAGTCATAGTGTTGCTGTGCAACAAGCTCAGCTCACAGAAAGTAGTAAGAAAAGTTCAAAATTAAGTAGGAACATGGGATAAGTGATATTAGTCAATTCACATTAAGTGAAATACAAGTGGCCCATAATCTTGTGAAATGCTGTTCAATTGCACTAATTAAATAAAAATTAAAACAACAATGCAATAGTACTTTTGCCTATTAGCTCTAAGTGTGGGAAAGCAGAGCTTCCTTCACTGTCACGAGTGTGAAAATTGGCACAACCACATCAAAAGGACAATTTTGCATTCCATTTTAATATTTAAAATATCTATACCCTATGATACAATGGTTGCATTTCTAGGACTCTAACCTATAGAAATGAATGAGTGCATAAAGAAATATGAACAATTCCACATATTGCAGCAATATTTGAGAGCAAAATGTGAAACCAACCCGTAATTTTCCAATAGGGAAATGGTTAAATAAATGATGGTGCAATACTCTGAAACTTTTCATGAATGAAGTAAATATTCATGTATTATCATGAAAAAATATACAGGAAGTAATTTTAGGTAAAAAAAACACCTAAATTGCACAATAATATTCATGCTATTATCCTATTTTTTTAAAAAAAGTTTCTTAACTGTATCTATAGTATATGTATTTATATATGCATTTCTGTGTATTTGTGACACAAGAACATGCACATACACATGTATATACTTAGAAAAGGCACACACTCACACTAGAAAAATGTCTGGACCATAACACCAAATGTTAATAGTAACTACCTCTGGTGATGAGACATTTCTATCTTTATTTTAACAAATATGATTTGTTACAATGAAAAATCCAAGTGCTATTTTTGCAAAGATATATATAAAAGATAATTATTTAGAATATACATTTAGGATAATATGTATATATATGTGTGTGTGAGTGTGTGTGTGTGTGTGTGTGTGTGTGTGTGTGTGGGAATTTCCATCTGGAAGTTGTTTTTGTGAAAATTGACAGTTTTAGAGCAGGAATAAATATGAACAATTACAGCTTGGCTTTAGTTTAATGGGCAGAAAGGCAAGTACCGAAGACAAATAGCAGAGCCATTGTGGAAAGGAAAATCTATATGACCTGACAATGAATTATATGTAAGTGGAGAGATGGGGGTGAGTTAAGACACTGAAAGAAATTTGGAGATAGCATTAACCTGTGTGGTGAAGCTAGAGGAGCTGATTTTGAGGGAGAAATCACGACTTCAGAGTCTAGGCATATGTATTAGTTTATTGCTACTAAATAAATTTCTCCTAAACTTAGTGGCTAAAAAACTTGTTTCTACCCATGATCTCTGTGCCTAAATTGGAAGATCCAAAAACTGGAGGCTAGAATCTCTGATGATCCTTTTACTTGCATGTCTAATGATTGATGCAACTGGTGATTGGTGTCAGTTGGGAGCCTGGCAGGGACTATTGACCAATACACCAATAAGTGGCCTCTTCATGTGGCCTGGCTTCCATACAACATGGTGGTTGGGTTCTAATTGAGAGAGCATTCTGATGAGGGAAATACAGAGAGAGATCCAGGTGACAATCATATTGCCTTTTAGGACCTTGCCTTGGCCATCACAACACACTGCTCTGCTGTATGCCTCTGGCCACAGCAGTCACAAGCCCTCTTCTTCAGATTCAAGGGTGAGAAAACTAGACCCCACCTCCCAGATTGGAGAGTGTTATATTTTAAGAGCATGTGGGTTGAAATAAATGTATAGTTGTGTCCATCTTTGGAAAACAAATCTGTCATACTTCATCAGGCCTTAAGGTGAATTAGACTATTAATGGCTTCATGGATTATCACTTTGAGATAGATATGTATTGTTTTAGTCAGTTTTTTCATTGCTGTGACCAAAATACCTTAAAAATAAACTTAGAGGAGAAAAAGTTCATTTAGGGTTCATGGTTTCAGAGGTCTCAATCCATAGATGGCTGACTCCATTTCTTTGGACCCAAGGTGAGGCAGCATATCATGGTCCATTGGAGGAAAGACATTTCCCTCATGGAAGCAAGGAAGCAGAAAGAGAAGGGGAACGGGGCCATGGGGAAGATGCACCCTTCAAGGGTGCCCTCAGTGACCTACTCCTCCAGCCATAACCCACCTCCCTACAGTTACCACCTAGACAGTTCATTCTAAGTAGGATGGATTGATTAGGTTACAATTCTCATAACCTAATAATTTTACCTCTAAATAACACAAGCTTTTGGGAGACACCTCATATCCAAGCCATAACATGCATATAGCCTAAGGACCCCAATGACATTCAATGCCTTAATCTAAACAAATATGTCACTATAAAGTTGGGGAGGCAACATCATTAATAGTAGGAAGCATGATTGGAATATGGGAGTTTTAATCTTTGATTTAAAAGACTTACTATAAAAACTTTAAAAATACTTAAAAGTCTTTCACATGGCTGTATTAGCTTTCTGTTGCTATGGCAAAATACCTCAGAATAACATTTTATGAAGGAAATATTTATTTAGGTTCATAGTTTCAGAGGTTTCAGTCCATGGCCACTTGGCTCCTTGGTTTCTTGGCTGTGGTGAGGCAGAACATCATGGCAGAAGGGAATGGTGGAGCAAAGCTGCTCAACTTATGGTGGTTGGAAAGTAAAGAAAGAAAGGAAGGGGATTGGGCAAGATATATCCTTCAAAGACACACTCCCAATGATCCACCTCTATCAACTAGGCCTCACCTCCTGAAGCTTACATCAACTCCCAATAGTGCCATTAGCTGGGGGCCAAACATATGAGCCTTTGAGAGACATTTAAGATCCAAATCATAATAATGACATTCAAAGTTCCCTGTGATCTGGCTCTTGCCTAATTCTTGTAATTAATCTTCCATCTATTCCTTAATTTACATCTTAGCTTCAATGCATGCCAAATGCCTAGAAGCTTATCAAATAAACTCTCTTAAGTCAGCTTCTATAGAAGCAGAGTGTGAGGCAGGGATTTGGGCCCTTGTAATTTACTGATGGAGACCACTCAGGAAGAAGGGAGTGATAGAAGCAGGATGCAAAGCAAGAATGTGGGCTGATTTACAGTCGAGCGTAGGTCCGGAGGGACACCAAAAAGGTAATGCCATTCTGAGGCAAGTGTCAGGCAGTCATTGGCTGCAGGTTGTGGAAGGGGTCATGGCAGGCTGCCTGATATGATAGGGCCTGGACTCCATCCAAGGTGGCTTTCACTCCTAAGGGTAGTATTCTGGAGAAATGGGAGTAATCTTCAAATGAGGCAGCTGTAGGATTGGAACTCTGGCCAGTAAAGGGAACCTGGGAACTTGGGAACCTGGGAAGGCCACCTGTGGGGGCATCACACAAATGAACCAGTTTCAAGGCTTCAGCCTATGGTTCCTATTATTTCCTTATTCTGGGAGATAATTGCCTCTCTTATCACTAGCTCTTCTTCATCTCAGGTGAAGTTCAGGTGCACCTCTTCCAGGAGGCTTTCCATGGTAACTCTTCAGCTACATCCTCTTCATCTATATTCATGTAGAACCTTGTGTAACTCTCTGTCTGTGAGCATTTACTGCACTATATTAAAAACATCTGTCTCTATATCAGGCTTTTACAGTGGAGTAGCAGCTTACCAAGGCAGGAACCATGTCCTGTTTGTCTTTCGACCTCAGGCATGTAGCAAAAGGGCCAAGCAGAACCTAAGTAAATATCTGATGAACTGAACACCAAGTAAATGGCTTCTGTGGCCACGTAAGTCCAGCTGGCTCTGCTGCCAAGAACTCTTCCATGTGGGATGAGGGAAAATCAGAGACTAGCAATATTCTTAGGATGAATTAAGTAATTTATGATATAAAAACTAAGGGTTCTCACTATATGAAAGTAAAAGTGTGATTCTACTATCCTTTTTTTTCTTTGCAGTACTATGGATGGAACCCGGGGCTCCAGCATGATAGGTAAGCACTCTACCAGTGAACTACACTCAGCCCTATGGATACATTTTAAAGGACACATTCTAACATTGATTCCATGTTGTCAATTTTTAAAAATAGCCTTGGAAGGGAGTAGAGAAAAACAAAGAAGCCTATGCTTTAGCAGGAATCAAAATGTTTGTTTTTTTAATTAGTGGAAATGGTTTGTGTAAAAGCTGGTTTAGAATTCTTCACATCACAGATCCTCCTGAGAAGTTAAATGGAAAACTAAAATATATTGGCACTATGGGCTAAATAAGATGCAAAGGGCCTAAACCAAAAGAAAGGCAGCAGGGAGGGGGATTCAAGTGATATCCAAAAAGTAATAACTCCACAGTACTTGATGGCCTGGTGGATGTAATGGAAACAAGAGATGGAAAAAGATTCTAGGTTTCTAGAGACAGGAGAGGATAAGACTGGCTGTGACAGGCCTCCCTGGCCACTGTGCTTAGAATCACTCTGTGTGTCATGCACCCCCGGGGCTTCACAAACAGAATAATGATTCTCTTGCCTGGTGAGTTCCTATCATTCCATACTACAGCGGGGAATGGGGTGGTGGCCTCAGGGAAGTAAAGTAGAAGGAGGAAGGCTCCACAGAACTTATAAAGAGGAAAGATGGAGATTCTGAGGCCTCAGTGCAGACACTCATGCACCCTGACTTGTGGCAGGAAGTTACTCAAGTGGTATAACCCGCTGGGGATCTTGTGGGGACTGCCCTGGGCCTAGTTTCTTCACCCGCTATTTTATTTTTAGCCTACACCACCTCTCAGAGCAACCAGGTCTATAAACATCCATACAGTTAGCTGTGCCTGGAACTTGGCAGAAGGGAACAGCTAATAAAAAAGAATTGTACTTGGCTTTCTGCTGGGTACTTGGTTGCCTTTGATTGACAGATGCCTGATTTCACTTTGATTTTCTGGGTGTCTCACTATCATCACCATCCCTCAGCAGCTCTCCTCCCATTGGGTTTCAGAAAGAGGGTTCCCTGAGCACAAGGGTTTTTTAAAAATATTTTATTAATTATGCATGAATCTTTATTTATTTGCTTATATGTGGTGCTGAGACTCAAACCCACTGCTTCACACATGCTAGGCAAGTGCTCCACCACTGAGCCACAACCCCAGCCCCCCTCAGCACAAGTTGATCAGATCTATCAGTAGATAGATCACAGCAAATTGAGGCTCCATACAGTCCCAAAAGATGGATTACCCAAGGCCAGTCTCTTGGGGAATGCAGGAGGGCAGTCCCCAGACTGTGTTGCTGCTTGAAGCTGGTTGACTTCTGCCCTCCTCTCTGTGGCCCATCTGCATCCTGCTGTCCTGGCTTCCTGGGCTTCTCTGTTGGCAACCTGGATCCATGCTGGACTGCTCTCATATATCTGGGCTCTCGGGCACCCAGCACACACTCTTTCATTGTGATATTATTTCTGCACAGTGGGGAAGGTGAGCTTGGACTTAGGGTCAGGCAACTGATCAGCAGAGGGACCTAGGTTTCCCCACCTTCTCTTGGAAGAATAGTCCCTATCTCACCGGACTATGGCCCCAAGATAAGGTGTGCAAAGTGCAAGGTCCTTGCCTTGCACATAGTAAAATGTAAGCAATGAAGCATTGAAAACTCTACTATATTAAAAAAAAGCTGCCTGTGCAGCTTCTCCTCCTTCTGAGGTTTATGTTTATACTTCACCACTCCAGATTGCTTCCTGGTTATTTCTACTTGGGTGGCCCACAGGCAATTCAAACTCACCTTGTCCCCCTGCACACAGAATTACCTTTAGTCCGAAACCAGCGCAGATGGTGTGAACGGTTTGGCTACGTGGGAAAATCCTAAGGGAGTTTAAATTAAAGACACAGCTCTCATATTTTCACCTCTGAACATTCTTGCATTATCTCACACATGAATTTTTGAAGGACACCTCAGAACAAGATTATAATAGACAGTTACAAAGTCAGACCCTTCAGGAAACCTCTGTATGCATCCCTAAACTCTCTACTCCTTTTAGAATATGTCCTCATTCTTGTTGCTTCCATAACTTCCTGTATTTCCTGTCTGACAGCATTTAATATGTTATCGCATCTGCTCTTTTGCTTATTTTCCTTCTAGAATATAAGCTTTATGAGGGTATGAACTATAACTTTTTTTGCAGTGATGGAGATTAAACCCAGGACATTGCATATGCTAGGCAAGTGTTCTACCAGTGAGCCACAGCTTCAACTATTTTTAAATTTATTTTGAGATGAGGTCTTGCTGAATTGCCCAGGCTAGCCTTGAATTTGTGGTCCTCATGCCTCAGCCTCCCAAGTAGCTGGGATTACAGAAATGCACCACCCTGCCCAGTGGACTATGTCTATTTTTTTTTTTTTTAATTTTCTAGTTGTTGATGGACATTTATTTATTTATATGTGGTGCTGAGAATTGAACCCAGTGCCTCACACATGCTAGGCAAGCGCTTTACCACTGAGCCCAGCCTCAGTCCTGGACTATGTCTATTATTGCTTTTATTTAATACATGTGAAGAGCTTACTCTCTACTAAGCACTTCTATATGAGCTTTATAAGTATTAATTCATATCATCTTCAAAACAATCCTGAGATGCTATTATTATTACTGTTATTTAGATGATAAAGCTGGGTCAGGGAGAGATTAAATAATTTGCCTAAGGTCACAATCTGGTAAATGGCAGAGCTGGAATTCAACCCCCCAAATCCAAGGACTTAATCACTAAAGTGTGCTGGTTCCCTTATTCCCCTATGTATTGTCATTGCCTGTCATCTGCAAGGCCTACCCAAGAAATATTTGAAAAAAAACAAAGAAAGGATGACTAAATGAACAGACTGTGGAAATAACACAGTCCTTTGTGAGGGCAGAGGGAAGAAATAAGTAGCTACAGAATGGGAAAGAGATTAAGCTAGGAATTAGCAAATGTTGGGGGAAAAAGTCCAAGGGGTCAAAAGACTCCAGGAGAAATGGCAGGTGATGAAAAGCAAGGTAGATGGGGGTGGGGGGAGCTCAGGAAGGCAAGTGACAAACAGCTCTGCAATCAACAAAGGAAAATATAGAACAGACCATTGAACTTGGTCAGGGGCAGGCCACTGGGGACCTCTGAGTGGTTTCCATGGAGTGCTGGGGAGAGAAACCAGATTGTGCATGGTTGAGGAGTGAGTGGGTGGTGGAGAAAGCAGGCGGGAGGTTGAACTCCCCTCTGAGCCCTGAAAGGCAGGTTTTGGGAGGAGGTTAAGTAAGATGTTTTTGTCAAGATGTGGTGATTAGGAGCTGCTTGAAGCCAAGAGGGAAGAAATCTTCAGAGGGAGAAGTCAAAGAGGCCTTCACCAAAGCAAAGTGTCGGTGTCCTACATGGTGGTGGACCACATGGTGGCCAGCCATATGAAGGGTAAACAAGGGGAAAGTCTTCTAACATCTGTGTGAAGGGAATAGAAGCCAGGAGAGAATACTTTGTAGAAAATTCCTTCCCAAGAAGCAAATGGGGCCTCAGACATGAGGTAGAGAGTTCTGGAATAGGGGAGTGTGATAAGGTAGAAAAGCAAATTGATTTAGGGGCTCCTAGTGAATGAAAAGCAGATAAAGACCAGAGACATACAGAAGAAAGAGGAAACTATTTTCAAGAGCCCACAAGTTCAAAAAACATGAGATGACTAGAAAGAAGACAGGATGATTAGAACTACAATGAAAAAAAAAAAAAAAAAAGAATCAGTTTATCGGTCAGAGGCCTGACAGTGAAAAATGAGCCTGAAGTTAGGTAACAGTTGGGAAGAAGATTTGACTGAGGGTGACAGTGAGCAGTGCCACTGTCACTTTATAAAGTAGGATGATTGGAACATAAGGGATGCTGCCAGAGTTTGGAGGGGAAGGATGTCAATTCAAGATCTTAGTCTGAAGGGGCCTACTGGTGCCCCAAATTAAAAGGCTGTTGATCCCTAGGGACAAGGACTTGGTCCTACAAGCCAACTCTGATAGGGGCTGGCAGGCAGGAGCAACACAGCAGGGCTGAGTAGCCAGGAAAAGAGCCACAGGATAATACCCAAGTAGGAAAACAGGGAAAGAATGAGAACCACAGCATAGTTGACAATTTCTTTTTGCAGCCATGTATTTTTGTTTTATTATGTATTTATTTATTTTTGAAGTACTTGGAATTGAACTTGTGGCCTCAAACAAGCTAGATGAGGGCCCTACCACTAAGCTACATCCCCAGCCCAACAAACATTTATTAAGCAAGTATTTTATACCACACATTTGTTACAGGTACTGGCTGAGCTCAAGGAGTTTGTGTTCTAGTGGGACAAATAAGTCCATTCAAGGCACAAATGACCCCAATACAAGGGGGTTGATATTCTGTAGCAAAAATATGTCAAAAGAGCTCTGGAGTTTTAGTGTTGATGTATGCCAAAGAAATATGCTATAGAGGTCTATATACCCTCTACTATAATAAAGAGTTTATTTTCCTTCAGAAAAGGAAGAGTGGTTGCACACTGAGGGCTTAGGTTTTGGTTTAATGTGAATAAATAATACATTCAGTAAATTGGTATTTTTTGTATATTGTCACCATTTTTGTATTTTATGAGACGTGGTATTTTTCAGATTCTATGTTTTCATTATTTCAATTACATTTGAGCTCATGCCACAAAGAATAAATAACATGCCTTGTTAGAAAAAACAAAACACACAAATATATTAAAAGGCATTTGCCTGCCTGGAAAGAATACTTTTTTACAGAGGTCCACACTGTGGGAGCTGCATGTCCTCAGCCACTGCAGAATTGTGTAAATGAAACTATTTGTCCTTCACTAATGCTGGTAAATCATGTGTTGAGAGCCACAGTTTAGTCTGAATAACGCCTGGCATTTTGCTAGAGGGAATGGTTGAAAGGTGACCCTGCTCTGGGATTAGGGTGGCTAGGGATTAGGGCGGATCCTGCGGAGCCCAGTGGAGGGAGTGTCTTCTGGGGAAGTGTGTGTTGAGTGAGAGTTCGGGAATAAAGAGTTGCTGTTTGAACCTACAAGGCTTGTGGCGGCTCAGTTATTTTGTGCCCAGCCAGACTGCGGCAATCAGTTTGAAAAGAGTTTCCATATTATTCACCTGGGAGGGACTTTTTCAAGTTCTTTGTACGTGATTTTTAACATAGCCTCTTTTCTGATTATTAAAGTAAGGCACGCTAGTTGGAAAAAAGTTGAGAGAAAGTGTAGAGGAATTTTTTTAAATGTCATCTTAAAATGCCACTTGTGAACTGGGGCATATCATGACTTAGCAGTCTTTTCATATATATATATACATATATATATACATATATATATATATATATATATATATGTGTGTGTGTGTGTGTGTGTGTGTGTGTGTGTGTTTGCACATATATATATATACATATATGTATATAAATATATGTATATATACATACATATATATCAATCACAATAAAATATAAACTTATAATAAGAAATTCTATAATTCTTCAACAAAAGCATAGTCTAAGCAATCAACTAACCCAATGCATGTATTTTGGCAGGCTGAACATGTCATATTATTACTCAGAATTTACTTTAACCAAAACTGAGCTAGGTGTTTCCAGGTAATGATCTTCTCCCTACCTAATGATAGGCTGAATTCTTAGATGGTTCCCATGATCTACATCTACTAGTATTATTACATCCAATGTAATCTCCTGCAGGACCTGTGGCTTTCCTCTAGTGAACAGAACATGACAAAGGTAATGATTATGTTATATGAGGTTCCTCATTAGCAGATCAGAGTGAGAGATTTCCCTGAAGACAAGGCCATGCCCCCATGGCTGGGAACTGCAATAGCAGGTGGGCCTGAGGGAGGCATCTAGCTTGCATACATACAGCCTCAAGGAAATGAGTTCTGCCAAGAGTCTGCATGAGCTCAGAAAATGATTCTTTTTCCAGTTGAGCCTCCAGAAGAAAATGGCCTGACCAGGCCTTCACTATAGCCTTGTGAGACTGAGTAGAGAATCAGCTAGCTAAACCCAGACCCCTGACTTCTTGAAACCATGAGATAGGTAATAGATGCATGTGCCATTTTAAGCTGCTGAATTTGTGCTAACTTGTTACAAAGAAATACAAAACTAATATACAGGCCCACATCATTCCTATACTTTTAGTACCCTAGCCCATAAAGCTATTGTCCTCCATAATATTTGTATCAGCAGGATACACATATTGTAGTTTTTTCATCCTTATTTCTCCATCAGTTTCCTAACATTCCACCACACTGGCCTGAAATACACCGTGCATAGTACAGTCTCTGACTGAATTTTCGTTCATACCATTCCTTCCAACCAGAGTCCCTCCGGTCCCTCTTTGTACCTTGACCTTGAAACTTTCTGAACTTCTAGAACACTGGACCATTGCTTCCATTGAACTTTTTATTTGCATCACTGTTTGTCCCTGCCACATGACCTCTTTTGAAATCTTATTTCCCTGAAAATACTATTGAGTATGCATACAGAATATGTATAACACATAGAATAAATACATAGGATGTCTACATCGAACATTTAAAAGATTATACATGTGTGTGTAAGAGAGATCATCTCTACTCACCAAAAGTGCAAACTCATTGAGGCTCAGGATTCTACATCATGTGTGCATAGCATGTTGCTAGAAATACTCTGTATTTAAAAATTGTGTCACATGGTCACCACCATGTCTAGTTGACCACTTACTTACTGACCCCTTCCACAGAGACAGACCTGACCGCATCCCCATTGTTACCCTAATCTCAGGAGCTGCAATTTCCTATTCTGAAAATTGAGTATGATGTCATTTACCATAATTATTTCAAAGATTAAATAAGTCTACCACGGGTGCCTGGCACTTCATGGGTGCTCAATTGTGAATTGAAGCTGAATTTAGGTTGGCAAACCTCCCAGTGTAAAGGCTGTGCAGACACACAGTGGTGGAATTATCACAGGCTTGCCAATGCTTCAAAGAGCTGAATAAAACTGAAGAAGTCTGTGTTTACAAAACGCCAGTTTCCGTATTTGTTAAAGATTTAGTTTCCTTTCTAACTAAATATATATGGAATACAAGGTCAGCAAATAATGCACAAATACCGATCAAGCCAGTGCTGAATCCAAAGGAATGCGAGTAATTCTGACCAGGAAACTTTGCTTCTGAAATGTTTTGGTCTTAGCCACTGGCAGGATTGATCGGTTGCAGTTAGTAAAGCATTTTCTGTGCGGCCCGTCCAAGCATCTGCTTCTGTACTTCTATACAACTGTTGCTCAATTCACTATTCCTTTCGAGTTACCATCTTTGAGGAGCAAGAGAAAATCTATCCAAGCCACCTGCACGAGTCATCCTAAAGGCTTCCAAGTCCTTTAACTGAGAATCTGAGCCTACCAAGGGTCCTTTACATTTCCCTTTACCCCCTGTCTTGGTTCTAATTTCAACACCCTGGGTTCGCCCAAGTCCCTCCCCGTGTCCTGTCATCTGATGAATATGCAAATTCAAGATAATTGGCAGCCAATGGCGTGGATTGTGGTCACATGGTACTGATGGTAGGTGAGCAGACAGAAGTTGTGTGTCGGTGAACAGAGAGAGCTCTCAGTCTGGGGCGAGCACTCTAGTCAGTGCAGACGGATGCTTAGGCAGTAGTCCTGGCAGCAGCAGCGGCGGCAGTTGTGGTGGCAGGAGGAGAGGGGAGGGGGGAGGTCCCCGAGGGCTACACACGCTCACACTTTCAAGTTCCCGTGCAGGGAAAGGAGGTGGGGCTGCTAAAAGAGGACTCTAGGAGCTGTCCCATCTGTCCCGTCCCGTCTCCCCCTCTTCCTCTTTCTCCCTGCCCCCTGGCTCTGCCAGAGTTCAGGGTTCGGGTGGCCGTACGTGGCAGTGAGGGCAAGAGGGCCAGGAGAGTGGGGAGCAGAGCCAGGGGTGCGGGGCAAGATGCCCATCCTGCTGTTCCTCATAGACACGTCCGCCTCCATGAACCAGCGCACTGACCTGGGCACCTCCTATTTGGACATTGCCAAAGGCGCTGTGGAGTTATTTTTGAAGGTAATGGGAGGGGAGGGGAGTGATGGGTCTAGTTCCTGAGGGATTGGGAGGTGGATTTAGGTGCTTCTGTAACGCTCGTGTCATTCCCCTCCTTTTCCACGCGACCCCCTCCGTCATCCCTCGTTCCGCAGCTGCGCGCCCGGGACCCGGCCAGCCGCGGAGACAGGTACATGCTGGTCACCTACGACGAGCCCCCGTACTGCATCAAGGTAAGCGGGCCATCCAGGGAGTGATTGGTGAGAAGCAGCAGCAAGTCGGCTGGGGCTGCCGGCGCCTCGGCCCCCTCCCGCCACGGTCCTGCGTCCCCGGAGGGCGTGCGGGCGTGGGTGGGGGACGCAGAGGGCGGGCGGAGCGGTGCAGTCAGCCACTTCCGAAGAGCCAAGGCGCCCGGGATCCGGGATAGGGGAGCCCACCCGCGCCCCCCCCCCGGAGAAACAGCGGGAGGGCAGAGGTCTTGGCGCGACAACGGCGGCCGCCTCGGAAGATGGCGGACATTTTGCTTTTGTATGAGGCAGAGAGAGAGAGTCTGAGGGCGCTGCGGAGATGGAAAGGAGGAGGGGAGGGAGCAGAAGAAGGAGGAAGGAGGGCGGAGCCCAGGAGGGAGGCTGTAAGGCGGACCCGCCCCTTCGGAGAGCTCTGCGCGCGGCCCGGCCCGGGCGGGCGGGCGGAGCCTGAAACTCCACCGGGAGGTGTTGCGGACTGGGCGCGCGGGCTTTCCTGGAGCCCCAGCTCCTCCTCAGGTTCCTCCTTCCTCCCCTCCGCTGGCCTGCCCAGTCTTCCTCCCCCTCCTCAGATTTTTCGCTGTTTCTCCTTCTCCTCCTCTTCCTCTCGCTCCCTTCCCCTTCCTGCCAAAGCTTGGCAGCGCCAGCCGCCGGCCTTCAAAGGCCACACACTGCTTTTGCACTCTGCAGCCTCAAACCTACCCCCGCCCAATCGGAAATCTGTCCGCCCAGCCAGCTCCCAACCCCCAGGCCCAGAAACTCAGTTTCTGCTGGGGACTGGGTCAGGTTCAGCCCCATTCTGTTACCTTAGCTACTGTTAGTGTTTCATCTGAGATTCCAGGGAAGCAACGACGTGGGAGAGATGCCCATGCACAACCCTACCTATTTGCATCAGAAATTAGGTTTCTGCCAGCCACGTAGGGATTTGTCCAGGGACAAGCAAGAAAGGAAGGGAAGACTAAAATGTGAGCAGTTATACCCACCCAATTCGATGAGTAGATTCTCAGAGTTCTGATCCACCGGAGGAAAGTAGGGAGGACTTAGCCAATGTCGGATAGTTCGTTTATGCTCTCTCATGGTGATGAGATAAAGAACTTCTTCGCCTGAAGTTGCCAGATAAAATAGAACTCAAACTGGTAAACCAACCTGTGTAAGAGACATGCTTGAATATATTGTCAATTTAAAGTTATTACTATAATCCTTGACGTCTTTCACTAGACTTTTCCCCCTCGGAATTATCTCCATAGTGCTGCAGAGGTGCGGTCTGCATGTGTTGTAATCCGTTTCAGCAGACTGAGGTGTTTTAATGACTGGAATCTACCAGACTGAATAGTTGGTCAAAGAGTTCCCTTCAGACATAAGAAAACCAAAGGGAAGCTAATTTGGTAACCTGTAGCTTCCGTTAACAATTTCATTAATAGGTCCCTCTTGACACTGTTCTGGTTTCATTGCTTTGTTTTCAGTTTTTTAATATATCTTTTTACAAAGTATATATCTTTCAAAATGCCATTAGCTTTTTGAAAAATGTCAGTTTTCTGACAATTTTTTTTTACACCTACTAAAGCACATGTTTGTATATCCTGGGTTTAAATGGCCACACCTTTTTGACTACTAATACAGATGAGAACACATCATTTGTAGTGTGAACGTTTGAAGGCATGCTCCTCAATGTGGAAAAGTAAAAAGGATAAACTACAAAGTAGCGTGCCTGTTTTTTTCCTTTAAAGGAACAACTTACTTACATTTAAAAAATGCTAAGACTTACTTAGCAAATGAATATATATATATATATATATATATATATATATATATATAGAGAGAGAGAGAGAGAGAGAGAAACACACACATATATACACACATATATATTATCTATAAAACTTGCATGGCAATGTTTATAGAATCATTTTCTTTGGAAAGGAAAAAGAAAGTTTTATCCTACTCTTTTAACTCCAGCTGCCACATAGTTTTCAATACTTAAATTTTTTTAGTGCTTATATATCTTAACTGTGGTTTTAAAGAAGCTCCAGATGGAAAAGAAGGGAAAAAAAGATGGATTTTAGTTCAGTAGAAATTTCATCTGTTGGCTCTTTTTATCCTGTTACCTTATACTATATTTATTTTTTCAAAAGCAAAAAACATTTGATTTTTTCCTCATTAGGTCAAATATGGTAAGCTACTTTGTTTATGTGTTTTATTATTGATCTTTGATTATCTTAGTCTTTTTGCTTTTCCACAGTTTTTAAGGGCTTCAACTTTACTCTTAAGTGATAACTACATGTTCTAGAAAAAGGTTAATGATCTCATGATGTTCTTTTCATTTTGTTTTTCGTACTACAAATTCAAAAAACATAGGTCATGTTTTGGTAATATTTTCCTCTTCTGAGCCTCTTTGTGATCATTCACTCCTAACCGCCCCCTAGCCATCATTCTGTTCTTTTGCTTTTAGGATCTAGTCTGCTTGGAAGGTTAGATATTTTAGAATATCTGGTGATTTTTTTTTCTTAAGATTTACTCTAGTCTTTTACTTGCTAACAGTTAGGAATCATAGATCTGTTTTCCGTCATCTCACTGTTTATGAAACAGGCCTTTCTTTGATTGTCAGCAGGTATCTTAGTTCCTACTTAAAAGGGTTCATTCTTCATTAGGAGTCTGAGGTCCTTTGAGCAAAGTGATGTTAGGGTTTTATTAGTAGATTATTCTTTGAAGAATAATCTCTGTGTGTTTTTTAAATTTATCTAAGGTTAGAGAACCATTGTAACTGTTTTTCTCAGATTTTGGTTCTATCCAACTCTAAATACTGTAAAATGAATTTTATTTTCTACTAGAGGAGCCATTTCTATTGGTATTGTAACAGGCATGAGTTGTGCATTTGGTTGGGAGATTTTTCCCTAACAGGCATGCCACTATTCCCAGTATATCTACTTACAAGTTCTGATAATAAATCTTGTGAAAAGTTACTGTGACTGGAATTTTTCCTGATGTATACTGTTGAGTATGTAAATATAGTATTTCGCCAAAGACTTAGTAATTTTTTATTGCATACCTCTTGGCAAATAGCTGTGTGTTCTTTTAAAATTAGTCATACCTTTTATTTGCAGTTAGCTTTGCATGGATGGAATTAAGCTTGATTTGGGGATCATATAAAAAAGCATATGGAATGTAAGCATAGTGTGCCACATCTGTTTTAAGTGTTACTCTGTAAACAAGTTTTATAAATAGTATCACAACTGTTAACATTTATTTATACAATGCATCTTTAGTGTTCACAGCTAGGATAAAACCCTATTTAATACTTTGAAATTACCAATACATCCTTACAAGGCTAATACAGAATGTGGCTTTAAAAAATGTGTGTGTGTGCATAATAATCCCTAATCATTTTGGCTGAGGTTCTGCTGTCTTGTATGTATTGTTATGAATTACAAGTTCCTTTTATTCAGTGATGAGGAGAGGAATGCTTGTTGAAAGAATGTAAGCCACCAGTCTGGGATTTATATTAGCATAAGTAATCAAAATACTTTTATATTTGAAGCTAGTTTCTTAAAATTATTTCTATTTTATTAAGGGATTTTTTTAAAGTTTTTTTAGTTGTAAATAAAAAAAACAGTATCTTTTATGTATTTATTTTTATGTAGTGCTGAGGATCAACCCAGTGCCTAGCATGTATGAGGCAAACACTCTACCACTGAGCTACAGCCCCAGCCTGAGGGAAATTATTTTTAACATAAAATGGAGTCATTTTTCTAGAAATAGTTGAAACACAGGTATAAAAATAGTGTACAGAATTTTTTAAAAATATATAAATAGGAAGAGATACTGTTTCAAAGATATATCCTAATCCAGCAATTTGAAAACCTGAAACATTTGAAAAGGGGGAAATTTCCCTTGAAGGTTGCTTTTTTTCACATTCTGTAGCTAGCTTGGCTTCCTGGTGTCTGCATGTATCAGAAAAAGGCAGAATTTTGGCTTACAGATCAAGGAAATTAACTTAAGCTTTTAAAATGACGTGTGTTATATAGACATTTATTGGAATTTTAACTAAGACATACCTTTTACATATACCCATGAATATATTCCATGGCCCTTATTTGGAAAAGGGACGACTTTGAAGGGTGCCCTTCATTGTCTAGGAAGCTGAGGAAGTGCTTTGGGTGACATCTTAGAAAATGCAAGGTGATTTTAATACAAAATGCTGGAAGGCAGTGCAATGATTTTCATGATGGATTGTTTCACTTGTGATTTTGCTTTCTTTTTCACCTTCCTCACTGCCCATTGGAGGCATTTGGCAGTAGTTATTTTGAGATAAGAAAAGGGAACGGTTGGGGCTTAGGGGTAGAGTACTTGCTAGCATGTTTTAAGACACTGGGTTTAATTTTAAGCACTGCATATAAATAAATGAATAAAATAAAGGTCCATCAAAAAATTAAAAAATCAAAAAGAAAAGGGAAGGGTTAATGTACGAGACTAGATCTCTGGGCAAGGGAGTAAGTACAATTTTCAGAGTAGGGTCCAAACTCTAAGATAACTAGGGGACATTGACAAAATTATGGATGCCTCTCTATTCTGTATCTTCAACCTCTCTTGTATCCATTCACTCTTATTTGCTCCAAGTTTTAACCTTCATCATTTCTTCCCTGGACCATTGTCACATCAGCCACTCAATTGATAGTCTTGCTTTTCAACAAATTTCCCCCTTCATTGCCAACAGATTGCTCTTCTCCTTCTCCTTCTCCTTCTCTTCTCCTTCTTTCTTGTCCTCCTTTCTTCTTCTCCTTTCTTCTTCTCTCCTCCTCCCCCTCCTTCTTCTACTGGGGACTGAACCCAGGAGTGCTCTACCACTGAGCCACATCCCTAGCCATTTTTATGTTTATTTTTATTTATTTTGAGACAGGGTTTTGCTAAGTTGTTGAGGTTAGCTTCAACCTTGGCAGTCCTCCTGCCTCAGCCTCTCAAGTGACTAGGGTTACAGGCATGTACCACTGCCTGATAAACTTAATAAAACACAATGAAGTGCAATAAAATCATCATTCCTCTATGAAAAATAATCTTCCAGTGGCTCCTCATTACATTTCAGAATAAAGTCCAAATACCTTGGCCTGACTTCCAAGGCCCTTTGTGATCTGGCCCTGTGTTACCTTTCCAACAATTTCTTTCCACATTTTTCTCTTCTAATGGGCATCAGTATCCAATCACAAGGAGAAATTAAGCCCCCTTTTCCAAACTTACTGTATCTTTTGCTATTTCATACCTTGTTCTCTCTGTCTGGGACATACTAGTTAGCCTGACATCACAACTCTTCATTCCACAATTATCAAAACTTACCTGGCTCCTCTTCCCCACCCCTACTCCAAACAGTGTAACAATTCCTTCTGTGATCCCTTAACACTTTCCACATACCTTAACTATATATCCACATCTCTGTGTGTGTATCTGAACACATACACATACACATTTAGCATGTTATTTTATGTGTGTGGATGCTGAGGTTCAAACCCATGTCCTCATGAATGCCACGCAAGCATTCTACCACCGAGCTTCATCCCCAGTCCCTAGCATATGCATTAGATGGTGAATGTTAGAATTCATATTGGCCTAAAAATGCAATCTTTTTAAGGGCATATATTGGAACATTGCTATATTTGTACCTCTGATACCTATGGGAGTGCCTCGATTTTAGTAGATAGTCAATAAGTGGAGAAAAAATTTGAGGCAATATGTATGAGTGAAAGCTACTTACCCCCCTTCCCCTCTCATTGCTACAACTATTCACCAGAAGGTGACCACTGTTAACAGTTTAATATGTTTAATGTTTATTACAGTTAACATTTTCATATGGGTTCAGTTTATGATATGATAGAATTATATTTTTATAAAATGAGTGTATATACCTCCTTTTTCTCTCTTTTGCTTATCAAAGTATATTTTATATACAGTAAAATACAGGAATCCTAATGACTTGATGCATTTTTATATTTATACATTCATGCAACCACATCCCCATGCCAAGATAGAGATTGTTTCCATCAACCCAGAAAATGCCTTTTGCATCTTCTATAATGCCTCCCTCCCCGCTTGCAGGTAAATATGGGTCTGGCTTATATAAATATTACAGTGATATGATTAAAATGTTTTTTTTTCCATGGATAGTCTGAATACCTTGGCCTGACTTCCAAGGTATAGTCTGAAGGTGGTTTGCTGCTACAGCAGTCTAGCTATTTATTTACCATATGATTATTGAGCATCACCTGTGCACCAGACTTTGTTATAAGGACCTAAAGTGACACCAAGAAACATGTGGCCTAAAGGGACCAGAATAGTAAAAGATATGGCTCTAGTCATCAGGGGTCTTGAGAATAGTTGTTGGGAAAAGGTGACTGGAGAAGGTAGGTGAGGGTATGGGTGCTGTCAAGACTAGTGGACTCTTAACCAAAGAATTAGAGAGGAAAGATGGAGGGAGGATGCACAGGCCTCTGCGAGAATTCAGTTCATCTGGTCAAGATTGTAACTAGTTCAGGCTAGACAGCAAAAGGACTTTGAAGCCTACAGGCTAGAGTGTGTATATTTTGAGATGAAGAGCTATTCAGCGGATTTGAAGAAAAATGGGGCAAGGTTGTTATCTGTCTCTGTGCTTGTTTGATTATTATTATACAGCATTCCTTGAAGTGGGCTGGTGAGAGGGGAAATTGAAAGGTGAGGGAAACCCAGAAGATGTAGTTGATGTTGCCTAGTTTTGCATTAATAAGATGGTTGCTTGAAAGTGTTTGGCCTTGGCATCGGGATGGGAGTGGTAGCAGGCAGTGAGGAGCAGAAAAGGAGAGGGCAAATGTTTTCCTTTTCAGTTTGCCTTTGCGTCAGGAAGCTAATTTGAACTGCTTGGAACACAGGGTTCTCAGTTTCAACAGAGTGACCAAATCAGGCAGCTGCTTCATGTCTCATGGAGAAATTGCTTTCTGGGGAAAGGCCAGATTGAAGGACCCTCTGTTTGGCGTAGAGGATGTGAAGAAAGGAACCTGAAACTTTGTAAACATGGCCAGTTCCCTTTGACCAATAGAGTGTAAATGAGAGATCCAGGCAGATCCTTGGTATGTGTACTGGGAGCTTAGAACACATTATGTCCTGAGTACAAGGTTGGAAATGATGATTAACTTCCCAGAACTTCCTCCTTAGGAAAGCCTTTTTAACCCTTAGTGGTCACTTAGCCATAGAACTATTGTGTTTATGGGTTGGGGGTACAGCTTACTGGTAGCGGGTGTACTCAGTGGTAGAGAACTAGCCTAGCATACTCAGAGGCCCTGGATTTGGTCCCCAGCACCTGCAAAAAGTGAAAAAACAAAAACCACAAGTATCGTGTGTATTTTTGTTTCTACTATTGATAAATGGGTTTGGGTTTCCAACTTGATTTGTTAAAAGCATATCCTCCCAGCTTCTTCCTCACAACTTCCATCAGAGAAAGTGGCAGTTTTTCATATGTGTAGATTGACTTTATCTACACTCTTCAGCACAGTATCTATGAGCTATGTGTGGTTATTGAGCACTTGAAAAGTTGCTAGTCTGTAAGTAGATGCTGTACCGAATAATGGAAAATTTAATATTTTGTGAATATATGAAGCTAAATAAACTATGTCTTTTGTTTGTTTGTTTTAGTACCGAGGATTGAACCCAGGGGTGCTTAACCACTGAGCCCCATCCCCAGCCCCTTTTTATATTTTACTTAGAGACAGGGTCTCACTAAGTTGCTTAGGGCTTCACTAAGTTGCTGAGGCTGGCTTTGAACTCGTGATCCTCCTGCCTCAGCTTCCCGAACCACTAGGATTATGGGCATATGCCACCACGTTTGGCAATAAATTATGTTATTAATATTGCTTGTTTCAATTACAGTTTTTTTTTTTTTGATCCAGGGTCTCCCTCTGTTGTCCAGACTGGCCATGGTCTCCTGAGCTCAAGCAAACCTCTTGCCTCAGTGTCCCAAGTAGCTGGGACTATAGGCATGCTCCATCATGCCTACCTTTTACTGTTTTAATGTGATTGCTTGAAAATAAAAAAATTACATACATGACTTGCACTGTATTTCTGTTAGATAGCAGTGTTGGTCTGTATTCTTTCAGAAGGTATTTTCTGATATTCATGCCCTAAAATTTGTTTCTAAGGGAGGATCCTTTTGAAGTTCTATTTAAAATGAATAATGCCATAAAGGACTCATTTAAGCACTAAAGGTTATCATACAGTTCAGAGTTGATAGCTTGATAACCCTTTGCCCTGGGGCAGAATATGAAAGCATCCTATTCTTATTTGTATTGAGAGCCGGTTTGTTGCTTAGACTTTTGGATCCAGTTGCTGATCCAACTGGTTGGGTTAGAAGTCCCCCCAACTCTGGGTTAAATATGACAAAGAGTATATATGTGGATTAATCTAACTGTGGTAGTTAAGAATTCTGTTCATAAAACATGGTCATTGGTAGTAGTACATTTTTCAAGTTTTGGGTATTATTACAAATATATATCATGTCCCTTTTTAGATTTACTTAGCTACCTTGCCTAAAATTTCTCTAGAACAACCCTTTTTCTGGAAAAGTAGGATAAAGAATAAATTCTCCACCTTGGCATAATGTTAAACCTAGGAAACAAAGAGGAGTTTGTATCATTGTTCTTACTGAAGCCTTTTTTGATGTTCCTAGCAGAGCCTCTTTGTCTTATCATAGGAAGTCATCAGTAGCATTAAAATGACAGGGGAGGTCCACTGGACAGGAAGGTTCCCAGGATTCTTACTGCTGGTGTTAGTCAACTTCCTAGTGGGATTTCCAAGAGTGTGTCTTTGTATTTTTATCACTATAATTGCTCCTATTTAAGGAATATTTAATTGTGAAGCTGAATGGGAATACAGATAGAGTAATGAGTAGCCACATATAAGAGGTGAGAGAGGAGGACAGGGCTATAGCTCAGTGGGAGAGAGTTTGTCTAGCATTCCTAAGATGCTGGACTCAATTCCCAGTGCCAAAGAGGTGGGACCATTTTATAGCCCTAGTTTTGGATCCCTCTAAGTCCTATCTTGCAGTCAAAGGTGTTATCTAGTTTTTATAGCATACCCTGTATTTCATCTATGAGATAACTTATATCTGCTTCCTTGTAATCATGAATGATCATATAATTGGTTTCTAATAATAGCAGCTGACATTTATTGAGTAATGCTTATGTACAGGGAAGTGTGCCAATGAACATAAAGTATTATTTAGCTTATCTTCCCCGTCAGCTTATGTTGTCATAGGTACTATTATTATCACCATTTAATAGATAAGGAAGAGGTTTTATCTGGGGCCTGGAGAGGTTAAGAAACAAAACTGATAGCAATGTAGGTCTAGACCTATTCCAAAGACTTAAGTAATTAACCACTTCACTTTTTCTATAAATTGTGATAGGAGTTTTGTTTTGATAACTTCTCATAGGTATTTTTTATTACCATATGTCCCAAAACCATCATTTTTCAGAGTCAGAATGCTATTATTTATATCTGCATTTAATATAACTGTTTGATAATATAGTAAACATTCAATGGATGAAAATTGTTAGTACTAGCAATTATTTTTATTATTTCTCTGGCTATTTCTGGGTGAATATCATTATGCATTTGTTTGCATAAATTTGTTTGGGAGGATACTGAGAATTGAACCCAGAAGCACTCTACCACTGAGCTACAACCCCAACCCTTTTTACTTTGTATTCTGATACAGGGCCATGCTGAGTTGCTGAGGCTGCCTCAAACTTGCAGTCCTCCTGCCTCAGCTTCTTGGGTAGCTGGGATTATAGCTGGTGCCACCATGCCCTGCTATACTTCTGCCTTTGATGTTCCACAGATATGCCCTTACAAGGAATTGTTGAGATTCTGAGTTGATGGAGCTTGAGATTGAGTGTATATGTTGGTGAAAGTTGGAGTGATCTGGTGACTGGGCTGAGTGGGCCCTATAGGAAGGGTGGTAGGCTTCTAAAAGTAACTGGGTAGTCCTTGATTATCTAGTGGCACCAAAAATTGAAATGCCATTACCACTTTACTAATATCTGATAAATGTTTTTTTCTGTGTAGAAAAGAAAGATAGTCCACGCTTTCCTTGGTAGCTACTTGGCTTCTTTTAACTCACAGACTGTGGCTGAGGAAGACATTTATTTTTTAAGGCCTGGATGTACCATACTGCATCTTAGAGTTTTATATGCCTCATTTTCTGGTATGATCCTCATTTCACCCAGATCTCCCACTGTCTTCTCCAGCAACATCTGTCATAGCTAGATGGCTTTCCACTCTACTGTTTAGTCAGATGGCCTACTGTAGAGGGGTGGATTCAGAAAAGAAACAGAGATGCTGTCAACTCAACCATTGGGGTCCTAACTAGGGAAACATTACATGAAGGCTTTTGGTGTGATGTGTAACATCATGTAGAAAAAGTAATGTACTGTATCTCAAGCCTTATTCACTTGATGATACTACTCATTGATGCCTGTTGCTGTTTTCATTGTGTAGATTTCCCCCTTTAGTTTGAATAGTTCAGTGAATTAAATACTAAGAGCCAAGCTCTGGATTTGAATGCTATAGAAACAAAGCCTCTGAACATTATTGTTTTTGTTTGTACAACTGAGGAACAGTCCTATTGAGAAAAGTAAGTATGATTTATTAAGGTCTTAGGATTTACTATAGGGCTTCTTGGGCAAATTTACTGTTTCTTCTACTTATTCTTGACTGCATTTGAAAGTAGCTACTCCTTCCTTCCAGAAACTTGTAACCTCCTTTATTCTGTTTCTCTACCTCTCTCTTTTTATTCTTGTTTTATCTTCTAAATTATTTCCTCTGATAAGTACACCCCACCTTACTAATAGTTCCAAATATTTCATCTACACTGATGCCTCAACATTTCCAACTTTTCACTCAGGTTTCTCAACTGACTCCAGGTCATCTCCCCTGGCTCTCTGTCCTACTGTCAGCTCACAGTTAGACCTCCTATGTCTCTATAATCTTACCATCTCTTCTACATTCCTCATCTTTTAATCACTCAGGATTAAAAGCAAAGTCATTATTCAGCTGTGATTCTTTTCTTCCATCTTCTAAGGACCATCTCTCTTCCCTATGAAATGTCTCCTACATTTATTCAACTCAATTTCTACTGCCATTACTTTAATCCAGGTCCTTAAGTTTTAATGCTTTGACCACTCTATCAACCTTCTAACTGATCTCCCAAGTATTTCCCAAATTCCTACTCCCCACTCACACCAACTAACAAAAAAGAAGCTTTTGAGCTGTATATTAGAAGCAGATTTACACCATTGCTGGGTACTTATAAAAAGTGGTCATAGTAATCAACTGCTTACTTTCCACTAAAGCTGGTTCCATCATATCACCCTCCGAACAAACCTTCAAAGACTCCCCATGCCAATGGAGTTAAGTCTAAATTGCTCAGCTTGGCATTCAGAGCTTTGGAATCTGCTCCATGTGTTTGTATAAACTTATTCCCATCATTTATGGACATACACTTTAGACAGACCTGTCTTTTCTACCCATGAGTGTGCCTTCCCACTCCTGATGACAACCCTTAGAACATCAGTCAACAAAAGAAAAAGAGGTCCAGAGCCAGGAGTTGAAGGCCTGGGTGAGGAAAGGAAGTGAACTGACAGCATCCCATTAAGGGTGTGACTTGAGGGGAAAGCTGTGACGGAAGATGCTTTAAAGTGCTATTATAATGATGAGAAGTTGCAGAAGGAAGGGGGGAGGGAGCTGGAGTATGACCTTTAGTGGTTGATTAGCCTGAACTAGACCAAGATGGTTTGATTTAAATTGGCACTGCTATTTAATAAGAAACCCATTTCTCTTTGCATTTCTGTATCATAGGAAGAGGGCCCATAGAACTAACTAGGCAGTGGACTAAAGGATTCTAGGGAATATCTAGCATTTAATACAGATTTGGCACTGAAAAGTTAGGGCTCCTTCATGTATTTGTTCATTCATTCTTTTTTCTTCCTCCTCCTCCTCTTCCTCCTTCTCCTTCTTCCTCCTCCTCTTCCTCCTCCTCCTCCTCTTTTTCTTCTTTCTCTTCCTTGCCCTCCATCTCTCCCTTCCCCACTTCTCCTCCTCCTCTTTCTTCTTCCTTCTTTCTTCCTCTTTTTTTTTTCTACCAGGGATTGAATTCAGGGGCACTTAACCACTTAGCTGCATTCCCTTGTATTCTTTCTTGAATGAGAATGCTGGTGATATACAAAGCAAAATTTTCATTTCTCTTGAAATCTTATATAGATGCATAGACATCAAATACTCCATAGTGATGCTTTTGAGCTGTATATTAGAAGCAGATTTACACCATTGCTGGGTTCTTATAAAAAGTGGTCATAGTAATCCTTTCAGGTAGATCACACCATCCACTGCCATGTTATATGGCAAGCTGTGCTACTTTGGCAGCTCTGTAAAGAGTACTAGACTGGAAGGCAGTAGAATTATACACATGACCTCAGGCAAGTCATTTAATCTTTTATGGTGTCAGTTTCCCCATCTATTAAATGAACAGAGTAGACTGGATTGTTTCAAGGGGTCTTTCTGGAAAAAAGTACAGGAGAGATTGTATAACTGAAAGGCAGGAAGTGGAATAATTGAGGATTGGAATTCAGGGTGATTTCAAAATTACTTTAAACTTTAGAAAACAGTTCCTAGATGTGCTTAATGTACAATATCATACACTTAGCAGTTAAATCTGTAATTGTCACCCTGTCTTATTGATGTTGTTTCCCTTTGCCACTAATAAATAGTTAAATGTTCAGGACAGAGTCCTTCTGATGGTTACTTTGAAATGATGGACAGAGTGGCTAATTTTGTTTTTCTGTTGAAATTTTCAAAAATTAATTTGAGTTCCTTTTATCATGTAATAAATAGCTCATAAAATTATTTGAGGCTTTAAAAAATTAGTCTAGGGGAAAGAGATGCTATCTAATCTTTATAAATTCATAAATGGCCATTCTATTATTTATTTTCAACTCTTTTTGCAGTGTTTAGTTGGCTAAACACATTCCTGTCCATGTGTTTTTCCCCTAAAACTACCTTTGTTAATTTTTATTTTGTGTGTGTGTTCATAAAAAAAGTCTCATTTTAGAAGCCAAAACTTAAGCAAACATGCATGTGATCTGCACAGTACCATTTTTTCCCTGATAATAGCTACAATTGAAACAGTCTGAGCGTGGAAAAGGAACCCCCTCCTCACACACACACACACACAGTGATTTAACCCAGGATCTCAAGCATGCTGGGCAAGCACTCTACATCCCCAGCCCCAGGGTAAAGGAAACTTAACAATTATATCCTACCAAGCTTTCTAAATTCTAAGACATTTCTGTTGCAACAGCACTGCAATTGACTCTTGCATAGAGGAGAAAAGTTTCTAAAACCTATTTGTTTCTATGTGTTAACATCCACTAGTGAAGATCGATTTTCTTTTCATCTTATATTTTCCAGTGCACTTTTTTTTTTTTGCAGGACTAGGGATGGAACCCAAGGCCTTGCATATATTAGACAAGTGCTCTACCACTTAGCTGTACCCCCATTAAACTCTGGAGAGATGTGGTGCTTCCTACTTTTATCCAAATTCCTAGGGTAGGAATTGGAAAACTTTACAAAAGTATTTTGAAAATTTGCTTTATTAATCTTTATGATCATTCAGCCACTAAAAAAAATTCATAGATATTATATAGACAATGTGCGATGGTGAACTGTATCAATGGAATCAAAATGTGCATCATTTCTTTGCTAGGTTCACTTAAAATATGTAGTCCTATGAGTCTTTAAAAAATAAATGCCTTTATTTTATTTGTTTATTTTTATGTGGTTCTGAGGATTTAACCCAGTGCCTCACACATGCTAGACAAGTGCTGTGCCACTGAGCTACAGCCCCAGCCCTCTAAGAGTCTTTAACCATCTGCTGAAAAGCAATTCAGTGGTCCTAGACTGTCAAACAAGTTTCTGTTATATATTAGGTAACTTCTTAAGAATAGTTTTAAAGTAGAAGACTCAAATAAGGTAGACTTCTTTTATGTGATCTTGATTGGTAATATTTCCTGAAGGATGTGGATAGAAATTGGTAGATTGAACCCCAGAATGATAGCATTTAGAACTCACTGGGAGAGAACTCATTTAATCAAGTAAAATGGACTTTGCACATACATTTTAGCAAGTTCAGGACACCAAGAAAGGACTTTGGGAGGTGACTTTGACAAAAGGGAATCCAAGAGAACTAGATAGTCTTAAAACAAGAATTTTATAAGAAATTAACAAAAGAAATTAAAAGTACATATAAATTAAAGAATAGTGAAATGCCTCCTTTGTGCCCAAAAGTGTATCAATACCTTGAGATAATTGATTGGTACTTGAGTAAGTGAGAAAACCACAAAAAATGGGAAATCAAATCAGGCCAAATTGCTAGAGTATTAAGGGGAAAAATGTGTCAGGGTCAGAAAATATAATGCAAAAATGAG
This sequence comes from Callospermophilus lateralis, assembly GCF_048772815.1. Classification (NCBI taxonomy): domain Eukaryota; kingdom Metazoa; phylum Chordata; class Mammalia; order Rodentia; family Sciuridae; genus Callospermophilus; species Callospermophilus lateralis. The sequence continues at coordinate 110,328,713 of NC_135325.1, forward strand.
TCTGAAAAGGAGGTACAAGAAGAAAGATAAGTCTATTCTTGTAACGGTAAAGCTTCTTCCTAACATGTCCTTCATGATTTTAACAACCTCCTTTAAAGGTGTAAACATATTTTGAAAGGATATTTTAATTTTTTAAGGTGATTCAGCTGTCAGTGTTCTATTAAGAGGGCAGGTAAACCTTGTCTTGTATCTATCAGAATTGGAATTCATTTTAATTGCAAGAAGAAAATCCTTGCCATAGAAAAGTTTTAACTTGCATAAATGTTCGATATAAGGCTAAGAACAGAGACAAAGAGAAAAGCCATGTGTCTCCTTGGGAGACAGAGTTGATTGGAAAAGCAGGACTTCTTATTGTTCACTTCATTCCATTTTACTAGTCAGTTTACCAACATAGGAACATTTTGTAATGACAAAGATGATAGAATGTTAAATTGAAGAAGAAAGTTGGTTAAGAAACACTGTTGAAATTAATTTATTCCAATTGTCTGGGTTTTTGCAGAGCAAGTTTCCCCTAAACTTACAGAGAGCAAATGGAAAAGGGAAAATAGTTTATCTTTCACCAAGAGAATTGATGGCCCAGCTAAATTTAGACTCTCCAGCTTTAACTTGGGACATCTGGGAAAACACTCTAATCTGTTACTCATCTAGTTTGTAACCATCTAGAAAGAAGCCCAAAGTCCAGAATAGCTCTAAGATGGTCTTGTAAAGGGCAAATAGTATTGGGCTGATTTTATTTCCTTTAATAAAAGATAAAATGTCTGTTGAGAAGGGAAAGCTACATGAATTACCTGTGCATGTCAGTGACACATGTTTTTTCCTTATTGCAAAAGGCTTGTTGACAAATTGGGAAGACTTGGGATGCACTGCACCATTCTTCAGGGGGACATCCAAATAGGCTTAGGGGAGAAGTGTGCCCCCAAATCGTCTGTGTAGTGGCTCAGCACCAAGTTTGGGACACAGCAAGTGGTACCTTCCAGGGAGTTCTCTCCCTGATGTAATATATGGGATTCTATTTTATTTATTTATTTTTTTGGTAAAAATCCACTTCCAGTCCCTTTAAATAGCTACCACCTTAGAGAATCTTAGTTATTCAGTTATTTTTTTAATTTACATGTGCTCAATTTAAGTACATTTTTAAGGAGGATTTCTTGTGTGGAAAGTTAGGTGCAGCTGGCTGAAATTTCTTTTATAAGTTAACTTGGAGGGGAAATTAATAGTATGTTTATGAAACCTTTGCATTATACTCAAGCAATGTCACCAGTATTTTGGAAAATGATTACAAATTACCTTTGGAGATAGAGTGACAGTTTTCAGAAAGGGCTCTAACACTGTTCCCACATCCTCTTCAGGGACAGTTGATTTGCTTTTTTCTCTTTTACTTGTTTATAGTTCCTGGCAAGATTTTGATGAAGGAAAGAGTTCCTCATTTTAAAAAAATAAAAATCAATGAGAAATAGACTGGCCAAAATGGGATGAAGTTCAGGAAGGATAAGGATTAGGAGGCTGAGGTTTGAGGAAGACACTAAGTAATACCCCCTCCTTTTCTTCTTTCATTTGAAATCAATGGAGAAATATGTCCCAAGAACCAGCCTGAGTTCTAAGTACCAGTTTTATTCCTGATAAAAGCTAGAGCTGAGGACATAGCCTAGATGTGTGTTCACCAAAGCATCCAAATGGCTTACATATTGTCAGACCTCCCTGTAGGTCTGTTGTAATATATGTATAACTAAGAACTACATGTCAGGGCTGGGATTGTGGTTCAGTGATAGAGCAGTCGCCAAGCATGTGTGTGAGGCACTGAGTTTCATTCTCAGTGGAAAGAAGGAAGGAAGGAAGGGGAAAGGAAGAAGAAAGGAAGGAAGGAAGGTCTATCGACATACACATACACACACACACACACACACACACACACACATACATGTCAGAGAATATACAGAAAATGAGAAAGAGCCTTAGCAACCGGCCTAGAGAGAACATCTTGGTTTCCTGTTCCCAAACACAGCAGTCAGGATAGAAAATGGAAACAAGGGTGCAAGATGGTAGTAGGAAAGGATTTCTTTTGGTTTTTGCCTTTCTGAGCAAAAAAGTGCAACTTTTCTCTGTTCTGTGGTGATATGGGTGGGAAATAAATAGCTAGTGGCTAGCCAGATAGAGCTGAGACCAGAACCCGGGCCATCAATAGACTGAAAGGCCCATGCTTTTTTTAGTATGGAAGGTCATTTTTAGTTGACTATGCAAATTTAAACCAGGTCTGCACTACATTTTCTAAAGCAGGAGGTGTTTTCTTTTTGATTTATTTAAAGGGCTGTTATAAGGTGTAGAATAATAGGACACATAAGTCCAATTTATATAAAGGATTGCTTTGAGGTATCAAATTACAGGATATGAAAACTGGAAGAGAGCTTAGAATAGGGTTTTTTTTTTTAGCCCTTTTGTTCCTTGAATGAGAAAACAGAAGCCCAGAGGGCTAAGTGAATTACTATGGACCACTCACTTGTCAAGCTAGTGACAGCCCGGAATAGACCAGGGTCTTCTAATTCCAAACTTAATGTCTGCCCTACACCCAATTGTTCTGTATTTAGTCATCAGGGAAAGTAGGCTTAAATTAAATGAAATTTGGAAAATCTATTAAGTTTAAGAACTGTTAGGCAAATAGTTCTATATGAAATATATGAGTGTGTAATATAGTGGTTTAAATGGGGGGAGGGTGGCTCAGAATTTAGGCTACCTGGGATCAAATTCTGGCTGCACCAATTGTAGTTGTCTGAACTGTACAAGTTCCTTCACCTTGTTGAGACTCAGTATCCTCATCTATAAAATGGATATCATAATAGCACCCACCTGGAGGGTGGTAAGGAGACTCAGATGAGAAGGGTTTATATAAGATACTATGCTTGGCATAAGTGAGTTCCTAGCATGTAGGCACTTATAAATATAATTTGTCATCATTCATCACCATTTTCATTTACCTCTGAGAGACTTTTAAAACTTGATCTGCAAAGACAATAAATCCTTAACTTAGGATTCTACCCATGCCAAGATCCTCCTTTGTCCTAAACCTCCCTTATTTATGTCTCTCAGGATAGAAACTTTATAATCATCTTTTTTCCTCTCACCCCACATTATGGTACCTGCTCTGTCACTAAATCCTATCTTGTTGTTTCAAATGTTTCTCAATTAACTCCTTCTCTATTCTCATCCTAAGTCAGACCCTGATTCCCACAGCCCTGTATTACTATTTAAATCAACTCACTTCTTTTTCTGACTAGTTTCTCCTTCCTCAGTCTGTCTTCTATGTTAGAACCAGACTGATCTCCCTGAGACCCTGCTTTTATTCTATTTGCCCTGCATTGGAACCTGTAATGAATCCATTGTCTGGTGCTTCAATGCCAAGCTCTTCTGCCTGTCTTCAGTCCTTCTAAAAAACCAGTGTCCAATAGGAATATAATGGCAGCCGTCAACACAAAGTATTCTAGTTGTCACATTAAAAAGTAAAAAGAAAACATGAAACTTCTTTCTATTAATATATGTAACTCAAAATATCCAAAGTAGTATCATTTTAACAGGCAATATACAAAGGAATAATGAGATATTTTACATTTTGAGGATCTACATTCTCAAAATCCCATGTTTAGGTCTAGCAATATAGCTTGTGGTAGAATGCTTGCCTGGCCTGCATGAAACCCTAGGTTAAATCACCAGTAACACAAACATACACACACACACACACACACACACACACACACACACACACACACGTATTCTATACCTACATCAAATCTTGATTTAGACTAGTCATGTTTGAAGTGTTCCCTGGCTACTTGTGGCTGAGGGCTTCTGAATCAGATACTACAGTTCCAAAATGTGACTTGTCACCACTGTCACTCCCACAAATAAGATATACCTAAGTCTCCTTTCTTCCTCATTTTAAAAAATAGAGTTTGTAATGTGCTGTTGTATAGGTTGTCCTAAACCACTGTAAAGTGTGAAGGTGCTTTGTAAGCTACAATTTTGCAAGAATGTACAAATTTCACCATCCTGAGAGGAAGATATCTTTGAAATAAAGTAATTTGAAAGAAAGACCATATTAAGATGGCAAATTAGGGTTTGGGGAATATAGCTCATTCAGCATTTGTTTAGCTTGTGAGAGGCCTTGGGTTCAAATTCCAAGCATAACACACACAAAAACATGGCAAATTAGCTGTCCTAAATTCATTTCTGAAAAACTTCACTTCAAGCAATGAATAGAGACTATAACACACACTTTCTCTTGCTATCTCTTTATAATAGACTATTATAAAGAGATTTGTCACATTATTAAAGTTCTCTAAATATTTTAATCTGTGGTTCTTTTATTGTTTTTCCTTTGGCATTTTGAAAAATGGATATAGGAGCATTTAATTTTTCTCTTGAAATGGGAGGGGGACCGTTAGCAAGAAATTCATTGTCTTTGGTAATGCAGTGTACACACTTTTTAGTAGTGAGGTAGGAGGATTACAATTTGCTCATATTGTCCAGTTTATTGCAAAGGATCAGAATTGACCTAAAAACAGAATGTCAGAGTTTCAGATGGCAGAAAATGTAAAAATGCTTTAAAATCATAGTACAAAAGAATATTTAAATAGTAATTATTCTGACAGATTGAATAAGAAGAATTAGGACATTTTTTTAAAATATTGATGAGTTATAAAGTGACACCCAAATCTTATCCTAGGGCTTTGTCAAGCCAAATAGTCCAGTCATTTTTCTTTAGTCATACCCTGAACTGTCACATGGTCCTTTAGGAATTCGACACTTAATATAGATATTGTCATAAGGTTACAGTGTGGAAGGAAGATTGCTAAATGAAGTAATATCCCAAATAGTTAACTTTATAAGGCAGCTTCTTGATAAAGAACCCTACCATTCCTAAGTTTGCCCAAGCCAGAAACACTAACCTAATGTATAACTCTTTCTCCCTCACCTATCCCTGTAATTAGCTGCCTAATCCTTACAACTCCACCTCTTGAAATCCTTCTTTAATCTGCAACCTCTTCTCTGTCCTCACTGCCCTAGACAGGCTTTCATTACTCTTTTCATACCCTATTGCAACAGTCTCTAAACCAGTTTCCCAGCCCTAAGCTTCAGCCTCCTCTCCACCCCGCAATTTAGCCTCCAACTCGCAACAGAATTATCTGGCTAGAATGCAGATCTGATCATGCCACTCCCCTAATTAAAAACACCAAGCTCTTCCCAGGGCTGACAGATAAAATCTAAACTATTAAACATGGTATAAAAATCACTGTAAGTCAGAGCCCAAATTATTGGATCTGTTGTGCCTCCTGCCATGTACCCAGAACAATGATAATCAGGTTACTCCTGGTTCTCCAGTAAGTCCTATCCTTTTGTGAACTCTCTTCTCTTCCCTTGGGTAGTCCCCTCCACCCCTTGAGTCTCATGATCTTCAGGCTTATTCTCTCACTCTCATCATCTGTTCTTTCAGCCTTCATATTGCCTCCATACTTCCTAGTGCTATGAGAGACCATGAAATTGGAAAAGAGTACTATACTTATATGAATAATGGACAATTGAATATGAAATCCAAATAATTTAATTCATCTCAGTATTATTTGCTCTTGCTTTCTACCTCCAGCTATATTGGCCTGCTTGGCATAATTGTAGAATTCAGGATATCACCCTGCTGTCTTTAGGACTACCATGCTCAGTTCCACCATGTTGCCAAGATGTGCTATTGGCTGTCATCCTTGCTGCTTCACTCCTGGGACTTACTCGTAGTTGCATCTGTTTCTGTTGGTCTATTTCTTTTGGCTTCTCTTCTTGACATTTTGTACCGATTTGTTTTTATATCCATCCCTGACCAGTCAACACCATCCTTTCCTTCCTTTTGTTCTACAGACCAGTCAATGAAATCATGTTGACTGTTGACCTGAGGTCATTGGTTCTTTGATACTGTTCATGGGGTGCCTAGAGAATGCTGTTCCTTTGTCAAAACTTTTTGTTTCTTTTCTTTTTCCCCTTATTCTAGAGTTGGTGCTTTCTGAATGCTTGAGAGACTAGAAAGGTTATCTCCCAAGAAATGTGGCTCTATTATAATTCCCTTTACTCTGATTGAAAAGTCAAAGTAATTTGCTTGGGAGGAAGAATCCTGACTAGCAAAATTCATGAAGATCAGACACTTAGTAGCTAACATTTGTCTGTATTGAGAAAAATGTGTTTAAAAACTGCTCCTTTTTCTTCAGTGTCAAGATAAGGTAACAGAAGTGTCTTGGTCAATTTGGTTGAGCCTAAATACAAAAATAGACTTCTTGAGTCAAAGCTCTCCTGCCCTAGTAACTGAATATATTTGCTTGAGATTTTTGCTGTTGATCATTAAAGTTAGCAGATCTTTCTCAAACTGCTTACTTTAGTTCAACTCAAGCAGGCAAAATATAAAATAGAATTAGGTTAAGGAGTGATTAATTTCCCAGACAGAGGCTCGATACTTGCTGTTTAGTTCTTGTTCATACTTTTTATATTGTTCATTGTATAATCGGGAATTTCTTTGTAAATGTTTGGTTTTCAGGCTGGTTGGAAGGAAAATCACGCAACATTCATGAGCGAACTAAAAAATCTTCAGGCTTCTGGACTGACTACTCTTGGTCAGGCTCTAAGATCCTCATTTGATTTGTTAAATCTCAATAGATTAATATCTGGAATAGACAATTATGGACAGGTAAAAAAAAATTGAGTGAGTACAGCTAATTTATTTTGATGACTTGGGGTAAGAATTCAAACTTGGGCATAGTTACCAAGATTTCTTTTACTTTTCACATCCTCCAAAAAAGAGGTTCACATGCCTTTTAAGAATGTACTTTGCAAAAAGAAATCCTCTTGTTTGGTTCTTGTATATTGTTTGATGACAAAATAGTTAAAATCACCTATCATCAGATCATCAGAGAATGGAATGAATAAATTGCTGAGAAATATTGGAACAAGACAGTTGGAGAGAAACTCTGTCCTTAATCCACCTTGCTCCTCCCAGTCTGATGAAAAAGCTCTAGAATAAGAAGGCTGAAAAGCATTTGTTGTTTCTACCATTGTCCTTTTCTACTCTAAAAAATGCCCATAGTCTCCAGAGTCACTCTTAAGGTTGCAGAGTGAATCTACCAAGATTTTGACTCAGGTGAATTGATTAATGAATATAGATGATACTGTCATTATGATCCCTTTAATATCATTATTTTGTGATTACTTGAAAAGAAGAGAGAGAAAAAAAGTATTTTGAATATTAGGGATTAGGGAGTTTCTGAATTGTAAGAATTTCTCAGTTTATACAAGTATCACTTTTACACAGGAGGTATTGTTATTTTGATTCTCACATATTTTGGTCTCTAATCTTTTCTTCTTATTTATCCAAGCAGATTTTATCATTTATTTGAGAGGTCATTGGCAGGGCAAATGTAAAACTTGAAATACAATTTTATTACTTTATATAGCTCTAATGCTTTTTAACTGTATTTTAGGGAAGAAATCCATTTTTTTTAGAACCATCTATTTTAATTACCATCACAGATGGAAACAAGTTAACAAGTACTGCTAGCGTTCAAGAAGAGGTGAGATTTAATTTTTTTTTTTTTTTTACATTTCACTTACATGGCAGAGAACATGCAGCTATTTGTGTGGGAGGCATGTATTTCCAGTTAAGAATCAAGTTTGGACAAACCTCCCATCTTGGTAATCCTTGAGAGATTGCTTAATTTTATTGAGTTCCATGAAAGAAAAGTGAACCTTTTAACTCTTTCCTCATTTTTATATGGGTTGTTATGATGAACCTTTTTAAATTTTGCCTTATAGCTTCATCTTCCTTTAAATTCTCCTCTGCCTGGAAGTGAACTAACCAAAGAACCTTTTCGTTGGGATCAAAGGTTATTTGCCCTCGTGTTACGTTTGCCTGGAGTGGCTTCTGCTGAACCAGAGCAACTAGGGAGTGTACCCACAGATGAATCGGCCATCACACAGATGTGTGAAGTCACAGGAGGTATTGGCAATATTTCCTATTTCTGAAGGAAGAAATTAGGGCAGCAGAGTGTAGTTTTATTAAGTGCCATATATAGACTTGGCTTGTTTTCCTTCAAAACCTTTTAACTCTACTGCTTAAGCTCATTGTATTATATTTGCAGTCATTGTAGTTATGATCATTCCAAGCTTTATTTTAGGATTTCAAATGCTTGTATTATGAAATAGTATTTTTTAAAATATATTTTTTTAGTTGTCGATGGACCTTTATTTTTTATTTGTTTATATGTGGCACTGAGGATCAAACCCAGTGCCTCACACATGCTAGGCAAGTGTTCCACCACTGAGCCACAACCCCAGCCCATGAAATAGTATTTTGTTCTATCAAACTTGTGCACTTTGTTTTTCTCTCTGATATAGGTCGCTCCTACTGTGTTAGGACACAAAGAATGTTGAATCAGTGTTTAGAATCTCTAGTTCAAAAAGTTCAGAGTGGTGTAGTTATTAATTTTGAAAAGACGGGACCAGATCCACTTCCTGTTGGAGAAGGTAAGGTAAATCAACTTATTTTTAACCCTTAAGTGTTTCATAGGAGAATGACTTGAGATTCAGAAGATATTAAGCAATTGGTAATAGAGATAGCTTTTATTATCCATATGCATTCGAATAGTTATGGTATCCTTCAAATAATTGCCTATGTATGCATATCAGGTAGCCAAATTCTAATAACCTTAATTTTTTTTTAAAGAGAGTGAGAGAGGGGGAGAGAGAGAGAGAATTTTAATATTTATTTTTCAGTCATCGGCGGACACAACATCTTTGTTTTGTATGTGGTGCTGAGGTTCGAACCCGGGCCGCACGCATGCCAGGCGAGTGCGCTACCGCTTGAGCCACATCCCCAGCCCAATAACCTTAATTTTTCACATGAATGTTTCTAAGAAAATTCCTCCTTTTCCTGACCTCTTTTATATTCCCTGGTCCCACTGTGGAGATGACACTAATTCATTTACCTCTTTATTCCCAAAATATCTGGATATTCACTATGGTATGGTACTTCAGTAGCAGTCTGTTTGGGGGATTGTGAGCACTATATTTAAAGGTGCCTGTCTTTATGAAATTTGTTAGTTAACCTCACTGAAACAAGAGATTGTGAATATTTATCTAGGAACTTATAATATTCCATGCTGGTATTTTCCTTATCACTTTTTAACTGCAGAACCTTTTCAAATGAGATTTTACAAAAAGTTTTGACATCTAGAAATAGATAAAAGTAAAGCTACTTTTGCATGGGGGAATTTGGCCATAGTCATTCTTTAGATGCTTTGTGAATGGATGTTTGTAACTATTGAATATGTGTGGATTTCAAAGGGACCAGGGAACTAAACCATACTATAGTAATTGCAGGACTTCCTTAGACTTCTGATCTAGGTTATTATTTTTCCTCATGTGTCAGTTCAAACACATATATACATATGCATATATAGGTTCCATTGTTAATCATGATGCTTATCTGATCTGATCCATACATTTTAATTGTCTTGGCCAAGGCTAAAGTGATAGAATGGAAGTTACACATTTCTATCTGATGTAGTCCATTCTGTGGTTCTTGACTTTTTTTCTCTTTAGTTCTTGGATCCTTTTGAGAAGATGTTGGAAAAATATGGAGTCTTTTCCCTACAAAAAAATGATAGCTCATAAACAAGTTTTTCTACCAGGATTTCTCCCTCCCATCCCCCACTCACCTCCCTCTACTGATCCCTCTTCAATCCATTTACTTCTTTTTTTTAAATTAAAAAAGGTGTGTCCTAAGGATACACCTGATGCCAAGACTCACTGAACCACATCCATGCATGCACATATAAAAGGTTGATCAGATTCATTCCACTATTCTTCCCTTTTCCTGTTCCTTCCTCCTCCTCGATCCTCTTCATCTACTCTACAGATTGTTCCTCTATATTAATGAAATTCTCTCTCCCTTTTTTTCATTTCTCTTTCTCTCTCTCTCTCTCTCTCTCTCTCTCTCTCTCTCTCTCTCTCTCTCTCTCTCTCTCTTTAAACTCCCTCCTCCTTATTTTGGATTAGCTTCTGCATATCTGAGAAAACATTCCACCTTTAACTTTTTGGGACTGGCTTGTTTCACTTAGCATGATACTCACCAGTTTCATCCATCTACCCGCAAATGCCATAATATCATTCTTCTTCAGGCTGAGTATTACTCCATTGTGTATATATATCAAACACAACTTTATGTGTAATTTTAGGAGTTTCTTGAACTCTGAAATTAAAAATAGCTTCCATAGAATACTGAGGCCTCTCAGCCTATTTTAAATCAATCATATTGGAAGGGCATGCTATGTTGCTAGCAACTGACTGCCCAGGCCATAATTTTGTGTTTACTACTTTGATGTGAACTGAAAACTTTCATGTGGAAATCCTAGTGGGAATTGATGTCATGTAAATGGCTCACATTTATTTCCTAGCTCCAGTTCCCCTTTGACCAGAGTTCTTAACCTTTCACACTCTGATGAAAGCAAAGAACTCTTTTCTTAGGAAAATGCACATCCCCAGAATTGTGATCTCAATTTCACAGGGGTCCTCTGAAGCCATTATATGTTCTCCCTAGAACACAAGGGACCCCAGAAAATCTGATCTGAAGTAATTACTTGTTAAAGTAATGCTGAAATAAGAAAATCAAATGAATGTAATTTAAGAAAAATGAGACTAAATCATTAAAACATATTTTTTAAAAATATAATTTAGACTAATGAATCATGGGATAAAAGGTTATGTCACTCCACCTACTGGGTGGGGGCAAATGAAATAGGCTAGTTTAAATAATTAAAATTCATTCAGGACATGCACGTTACTCAGTGTCATACAATGTTCAGTTTCCATGGAATTTTAATGGTGAGTGTGAAAACAATAGTGAATTAACCCAAAATAACTTTGATGCATTTGCTTTTTGTTTATCACCCCTAATGACACACATAGATGGTATCTTCAGCATGCCTTCTACCTTCAAGTGAATTTGGTTAGATTTTATTTTGTTATGTGGACATTAGCTCTAACTGTTCCATAAAGAATACTTTTTTTCATCTGATTAGCATAGAAAGAGTATATAAATGGAATTTATGATCTATTTTATCACATTCCAAAAATATAAAAACTCTGCTGGGAAACAAATGATTTCATTTGCTTAATTTAGTAATTGACTTCTTGAAAAACAACTGTAGTGTTTTGGTATGTTTAATTTATGTGTCCAAGTCTCATAAAATTTAAAACTGATTTTATAATATTTTTCCACACATCTATATATTCTCATAATAGTTGAAGGATAGTGGAGGTGTTGAATTAGAGGGGATGGATTAGAGGAAGAGTTGCTAGAGAGGACATTTGGAAATCTTAGTAATATTGTCTTTTCTTCCATTTTTCATGAATCGCTTTTTGGTTTGCTTTGTTCATTGCTTTTAGCTGGAAAATTTGTACAAGACGATCAGCAATTATGAAAATAAATTCATGCCTCCATCTATCTTTTGTTTAATTTTTAGATGGACTTATGGATTCATTTAGGCCAAGCAATTCATTTGCTGCTCAACTGTGGCATAGTTGTCATAAACTCATTTATGTGCGACCTAACTCTAAAACCGGTGTTCCTGTTGGGCATTGGCCAATTCCAGAATCTTTTTGGCCAGATCAGAATTTACCTTCACTAGTAAGTATCATAAACAAAAAGGTAAACATCATTCTGAATTTTTCAATTTGCTGATTACGGTGAACTTTTAAAAAATATCTTTGAGACTTTTGAGCTGTACCACAGGCAAATGGATCTATTTTTTAATATCTTTATTTTTATGTGGTGCTGAGGATTGAACCCAGTACCTCACATGTGCAAGGCAATCACTCTGCCACTGAACCACAACCCTAGTCCCCAAATGGACCTTTTCTCCTTTGCCTTCTGTCTCTTCCTGAATGTGTAGCTTGTGCCTTAAAGCAAGAGAGAAGGGCTTCCTTTATTTTCTGGCGCTTTTCATTCTTTCATTTGCCTTTGCTGCTTAAACTGCCCTCTTTGGATGTTAAAGCATTATTGTTTTTAATATTGTCAAAATCTGTGACTTGGTTTTCATTTTAGAGGGGCTGACTTGATTTACTTGTAATTACAATGTCTAAACAATACTGGTGTTGATTTGCACACATAGCCTCAGGAAATTTGAACCTAGTTTACACCTTATATAGGTTCTAGAAGCATATTCAAAGTATCTTCAAAGTTCTACTAAAGGAGTCCTTAATCCCTACTGGAATGTGGTAGACCTACTTTCATCTTTTTTATTTTTTCAGTGCCAGAATCTTTTTAAATCAGTGATCTTCTGTTCTGTAGCAGTGCACTTTTAAGTGATGAATAATTAAATAATATTTTTAAATGATATTTAAGACTTGTCTTTTTGATCATTTCAATTGATATAATAGGGCTTGATACTATTGTTATTCCTAGTACCAAGTGGATGGTCTATAATGAGGAAGACTGTGAAGTATCCTCTCTCCCCAGCCCCCAGTGAAAGAAAACCTGTGTAATAACTCTTGTTTGGGCTGAGGAGTGGATGGGGGGGACACAAACATACTGTTACTCTAGTTTAACACCTTCCTTGTTCAGCTTATCTGTATTATAAATTCTAGAAAACTGCATTTTCTCCTAGATTACTATTTTGAAGCCCCTGCATTTCTTTTCAGGAGTATCCATGGAAGGTTTGCTTGTAAAACTAAAGAGCTCTTTGGTCCTTGCTCTGAGTGAGAGTGTCTCCCTCCTCACCCTGGTGCTCCAAGGAGGCACATGTGTTAAATCTCAGCTACTTCAAACACCCAAGTGAATGTTTTAGTGGCAAATTTTCTCATAGTTGCTAATGATAGGGCTTCTTATTGCCCTTTTACAAATCTAGGAACTCAAATGTTTCATAAGATGAATTGAAACTGAACTCAGGAAAATCTAGAATAAAAGAACTTCCAAATAATCTGCAATTAAATTGTGTTTCCATTCTTCTATCTTTAAAAGCTCATTGGAGCTGGGAGTGATGACTCACTTCCTTAATATAAGTGACTTGTGAGGGAGGATGAAGAAAAAGATAGCAAGTTTGAAGCCAGCCTCAGCAACTTAGTGAGACCCTGTTTCAGCAAATAAAAAGGATTATGGATATAGCCCAGTTGTTGAGCACCACTGGGTTCAATCCCCACTACCAAAAATATTAAATTTAATTTAAAACTCATTTGAGGGCTATTTTTCTCAACCCTCAAACATCTTGTAGGATTGTAAATGATAGGAGCAAATGAATGTATTTTTCCTTTTTATAAAGGGCATTAGTATTTTATTGTATATATGTTAACCTTCCAGATCTCTCTGCCCTTGCTGTCCCCTTTTCTCTCTCTGGTGCTTTCTAGTCATACAAGTTAAACCAAAATATCATGACTTCTCCATTAAACCTGCTGGGCTACCCCAGTCACACAGGCCTTTGCAACCCTACCAAAATCATACACAGCTCTAGCTATTTGAGGCAAGTATGTGGACATGAGCAATACTACAGAACTCCACCTGGACCCTCTAGTTGCAAATGGCTCCTTTTTGGTCGCTATTTTGCCCTTTCTCGTATCTTTGCTTTTTTTTTTTTTTAATTTTGCTTATAATTGGCTGTAGCTTTGCCCTTAATTACCTCATTAGAAAGTTTCATAGATTTTTTTCTTCCCCAGTGGTATCTGGATTATCTAACCTCATGACACAAAGAAATGAAGAGCAAGCAATGCTTAGAGGTTGTAAATGTAATTAAGGGTTTATCCTATGGATCATAATAACTTAAACATATTTAAAGCTGGGTTTTTACTTCACTAAAATTCTAGTTATGAGTGTTGTAATATACCTTTCTTCTTCCAGTGCTAAGTAGGTGGTAGAGATAAAGAATCTGAGTCCCCTCCCACTGTAGAAGCCTCTGATGATTCCTACAGATCTTGTAGCTTTTTGCTCATGTCCACATGTAGTGTTTTCTCAAAACACTAGTCTATATTTCAGTGATGGGTAATAGAATATAAAAGGGCTTGAAGAATTGTCAGAAATGTAAGCTTGCTTGATATCTGATCATGTTTTCTTCTTATTTTTAAATTTTTTAAGCCTCCACGAACATCTCATCCTGTTGTGAGGTTCTCCTGTATAGACTGTGAGCCAATGGTAATAGACAAACTGCCCTTTGACAAATATGAACTTGAACCCTCTCCCTTGACTCAGTACATCTTGGAACGAAAATCTCCCCATACCTGCTGGCAGGTATTTATCCTTGTCAATTAGCCAAATGTCTTTAACCACTCTGAGATATGGGAATTGTCTTAAGAAGTTTCAAAGGTTAATCTGGAAATATTAGACTAAGTTTTTTTTCTCTGAAATGCTAACAAATAGGCAATAGAACCAACCCAATAATTTTAGACTGATATGAATCATTAGCCTTCTGTACATTGCCATTTAAGGCCATATAATCTGATGAAATCTATATATTTGAAAACTTCAGGGGGCCCTAAAGCTTATCCATGAACCCCAGGTTAAAAAACCCTAACTTAAAGGTTGTAATTCTATTATGGTGTGGCCTCTGCAGTTGAAATGAGGTTTTCAGCTCTTGGTTTGAACTGGAAAGATTAGAAGTGCAGGATATTTGGGGCAGAAAACCATAAGACTATATTAGTATAATATAATAAACTCTTCTTAAAATACAAACCACACTCTGTATGTTTTGGGATTTTGTGTGGATGAGACAGATATCATACTCTGGCTCTTCTGAGTATTATGGTTCAGTTGGAAAGACTTGCTGATTGGTTAATAGTCACCTGTGGAGTTTGATTTGTAAAAATCTGGACATAGTAGTCACATAGTCTTTTTATTTGTATTCAACAAAAATTCTGCACTGTAAAGATGTTTGTTCTATTTCTAAATTACAGGGCCATATAGCAATCACTGATTTTTAAGTTCTGTTGGTGCAAGAGCACTTTCAGATTTCCATTTGTTTCATCCTAAAATATGACATTATTGTTACTAGTTCTCTGTCTGTAAGCTTATTGAATTCACCAAGATGCTTAAAACAGCAAAAAGGGAACAGGGTTGAAGCAAAGATTTAAGAGTGCAAGAAACAGAACAATATCAGAAACATAATATTGAGCAAAAGAGGCCAGACAAAAATTATTACATATTATTATATAATTCCACTTAATATTCAAAAAGAGTTAAAATTGCCTTACTCTGTTATAAGTCAGGATAGTGGTTCTTGTTGGGGGCAGCAGGGTAGTAACTGGAAAAGGACAGGAGGATGTTTCTAGTTGTGTTCTGTTTCTTTACCTGGGTGCTGTTTGCATATATACATCCACTTTGTAAACATTCATTTAATCATACACTTATAATTTATCCTCCAAAATGTTAGAAAGGTAGAGATATGGATAATAGATTGCTTAAAATAAATATGTGAAGCTTGAATTCATAGGTTGTAAAGCATTTTTGCAACAAATGCAAATAAAGTTACAAATGACACTTTTCCCTTAAAATAAAACATTTTTTCTATATAGTACATTCCTTGTACACCCCCTCTCATGAAACTTAAGAAATCCAGTATTCATTACTGCACAGCACCTCAAATATACCATAGTCCTTTATCCTGATGTTATGTTACTTTGTTTTAGAGTATTTTTAATGTGATGAATTATTAGGAGTGAAAAAGAATAAAATAAATCAGGAGCCAGGAAGTTTGGCAAAACCATCGTGAGAGTGGATTCTAACCCTAGCTCTGCCACCAACTATGTGGCCTTGTACTGGGCACTTACTTTCTCTGAATTAGATAGCCTCTAAAGACCCTGTTTTCTTCTAGCAATCTAAATTTGTGAGTGATAATAAATTTAGAAAAAGTTAAGGGTTTTATACAAAGCAAAGAAAGGGATGGAGAAAGTAAGGGTAGAAGAGAAAGAACCCCAAAACAGTGCTTTTCCTTTCATGGTAATCACTGGTCTGGCCCCTGACTGCTATGTGTATATAATTTTTTTTATCTTTCATGATGAATTTTCCCCTTCTTCTAATGTACACACACAGGGAATAAAATCTAGCATGGTTAATTACAGTTGTACATTTATATTGAGGTTCAAAACATAATACAAAATCTTGAATTATGATTTAGCACAGCTCATGCTTTGTGGAGCTTTAAGTCACATGGAAAAAGATATATTCTTTGTAGTTACTAAATAAAACAAGAATTTAGTGAACTGGTAAGTGATATTGCTGGTACCAAGAGCTAGCAAGATAAATGGATGTTACTAACATCAGGTTTTGACTTTGTCTTAAGTGATCCTGCCAAAGGACTTTGGAAAAAAACATGGTGTCTCTACAAGTATATACTGGTGTCCTGATTTGGACCAAAGAATATGGACATGGAACACAGAAAGCATAGTAGCTAGAGGACTCTGGCACAGCACAATGAAGTGTACAGGGGATGATAATATATATCACAAAGATATCAATAAGGAATAAGAAGATAGTCATGTAGGATAAGATTAATGTTTTAATCTTTATTGAATGTTTGCTCTAGCAGTGTACCTTATAGGAAAAAATGCCTTCCAGATTGAATCAAAGCATCTCCTTGCTTCCTCTTAATTATCTGCAACAGTGCCTGCCTTATAGTAGGTTACTAAAAAAATGCTTATCAAGTGAAAAGTGAATACATGGGTAGCGGAATGGGACAGTGAAGGGAAATAGAGCAAGTTAATAGTAGTACATATGAGGACTGTTCACACATCTTTTAAATGGGCTTTGTTTTTGTAGTTGCTGCTTTAGGCATGGAACCATGTTCCGTTTTCCTAGAAGTCTACCCTAATCACTACTTGTTCTTTTGAGCAGTTAATTTGTTTTAATGGCTGTTATCATTTAATGGTATTTCAGCCTTATTTTACGTTGTACTAATCAAGTAAATATTTGTATATTGTTGATGTGGCCTGTGGTCTCTGAATGGTTATTGCATAGTTTTGTTTTATTTTTTTTATTTTTATTTTTTTAAAATTTTTTTTTAGTTGTAGATGGACATGATATTTTTATTTTTATTTATTTTTTTGTGTGGTCCTGAGGATTGAACCTAGGGCCTCACACATGCAAAGCGAGCACTCTACTGCTGAGCTATAACCCCTGCCCATTGTTTCATTTCTTAATGTAATATATGGAAAAATTATAATCTCAACATTCATATTTAATGTCATATATTATGACTTAACCATAGGCTAAAAGCACTATACTATTTTTAAACTTGAATTAAACTGTGCCACAGATGTTGCTATGAAATGTTGCTATGAGTTTAGCTTTACATAAAATCATTATTGTACTAACTGTACATTAATTCATGTTCTTTTTAGGTATTTGTTACTAATAGTGGAAAATACAATGAACTTGGATATCCATTTGGTTATTTAAAAGCCAGTACAACTTTAACTTGTGTGAACCTCTTTGTGATGCCTTACAACTACCCAGTTTTACTTCCTCTTTTAGGTAAGTAAAATATGTCATTTAATCATCTTTAAAATACAGCAAAAAGTAGATATGAATTAAGTATTTCAAATTAACCAAATAATACTTGATACCAGAGTAAATAAAAGTATAAAAATTGATTTGAAAGAATAGAATTTGCATATTTTCTGGATTTCTTTTCTTTTTATTGATTGTACATCAAAGAGAAGAGATACCTGACCTCTGCTGTGTGATTATTATGCTGTTCTTAAGGTAGCAAGCCCCAATGAAATCCTCCTCTTCATTTTTAAAATGTACCTGGCCTTTTTTGTAAACTGGTTTGGGCCAAAAAATAAGGGTTTTATTGTGGTTGACCTTCTAAGAATTGGTAGGTTTTTCTTCAGAAAATAGGGTTTTCAATTCCTGAGTAAGAAAATGGTGCTGGATGCATCATAATACCTGATCTCAAATTATACTACAGAGCTATAGTAACAAAAACAGCATGGTCTGGCATCAAAACCGATATAAAGGCCAATGGAATAGAATAGAAGACACAGGACATAGATAGTCATTTGATACTCAAAAAGTAAGGTACCAACAGCATATGTTGGAGAAAACATAGCTTTTTTAACAATAGTGCTGGATATTTTTAACAATAGTGCTGGAAAACTGGATATTCACATGTATAAGAATGAAACTAGATCCCTGTCTCTCACTCTTCACAAAAGCCAACTCAAAGTGGATTGAAGAAAAGGAATTAGAACAGAAACACTACAATTGCTAGAAGAAAACATAGGGTCAACCCTCTGTCAAATTGGCCCAGGCACTGACTTCCTTAGTAAGACTCCTAAAGCTCAAGAAAAAAAAAAAAACAGATTCACTATGTAGGATAGCATCAAATTAAAAAGCTTCCACACAGTAAAGGAAAAGATTAAGAGGGTCAAGAGAGAGCCTACAGATCGGGAGAAAGTGTTTGCCAGATACTATTCCTCCAGGGGATCAATATCTAGAATATATAAAGAATTAAGAAAACCTTAACAATGGAAATCAAATAACCCAATAAATAAATGGGCAAATGACCTAAACAGACATTTCGGAGAAGAACCACAAATGGCCAACAAATATATGAAAAAATGTTCAACATCTTTAGCAATCAAGGAAATACAAATGGAAACTACCCTGAAATTTCTTCTCACTCTAGTCAGAATGGCAATCATCAAGAATACAAAATAGTAATTGCTGGCAAGGATGTGGGGTAGGGTTGCAAATTAGTACAACCACTCTGGAAATCGGTAAGGAGGTTACTCAAAAGACTAGGATTGAGCCACCATATGACACAGTTATCCCACTCCTTGGTATATACCCACAAGATCTAAAATCAGCATACTGCAGGGATACATCCACAACAATATTTATAGCAGCACAATTCTCAATAGCCAAAAATGGAAAAGTGCCTCTCAACAGATGAATGCATTGAGAAAAAGTGGCATATATTTGTGGTATATATACACAATGGAGTTTTACTGAGCCATAAAGAACTAACTTATGTTAATTGCTGGCAAGTGGATGAAACTGGAAACCATGCTGGTTGAAATAAAGCCAGACTCAGAAAGTTAAGGGTCAAATGTTTTTCTCATATGTGGAAGCTGGGTGTGGGAGGGGTAGAGGTGAGAGGAAGAAAGAAAGAAAAGGAGTAAAAAGAATGATCTACTGAAAATAGAGGGGAGACCAGGAGAGTTGAGGAAGGGAATCAATAGGGAGGGAGAAAGGGAGAGAATGGGAAGTACTGGGGAATGAAATTGAACAAATTACACTTTGTCCATGTACAAATATATCACAATGAATGAAGTTTTATATATAATTACAGTGTGCCAATTAAAATAATAATAATAATAATAATAGAAATAGAAGGGGAATTCATACAGTAGAGCTAATGGATGAGGGGGAGGGTGGAGGGAAAAAGAAAGGTACACGGGAATGAAATTTATCAAATTATGTTATGTGCATGTACAAATAATGGCATAATGATTCATATTATTATGTATAATTCAAGTCCATCAGTAAAATATGTATTTGATAATAAATTAATCAGTGAAAAAAATTGGGCTTCCTTTAGGGTATTGGCTTACACTCTTTCTCCTCAGAATATTAAGTGCTCTTGAGGTCTCTGTTTTAGGCAAGGCAGGAAGTTAGATAACAAGAGTGAATTCTGCAGTCACTGTGGTTATAGAGCTATGGTTTCCATGGAAAAATTCTGAAATTTTTCAAGCACTTGTTACTCAGAGACTAATGAAAATGTGTGGAAATTTTTTTCTCATTTGAAGAGCTATATCTATTTAGAGTTATAGATACTTCATGGTGTCTGTTTAGTTGTAAAGTTGTAAGAAATTTTGTTTGGGGGGATTTTTCAATTTTGTGAAAAGGATCAATCATTATAAAGTTTTTATACAAAGGGTCAAATCTTTACTAAGTTTGATCGTTACAAGTATAAGACTTTACATACTATAAATAGTACACATTGAGTACTGAAAAAGTAGTACTTTAAAATGTTAAGAAGTTTAAGAAGGGGTCATCATAAATATAGTAGCATGATTGTTTTGCACAGTCTAGTGACATTATTTCCTAGTCCAATCTGAAAAAAAAAACAACTTCTTTCCAAGAGTTGTTGTCAGTAATACAAAATGTAGGTTATGTCTTGGAGATGCATAAAACTGCCAATAAGATAATATATCTTTTATATTCATTTTTCCTTTTTCTTAAGTTTCCATTATTAGAGAGATTAGACCAGTTAATCTTCACTTACACTGTTAATTGTATTTTTTTTTATTTTTAAGCGTACTTTTTTGATCCATGCTATTGATTGTTGATTGATATACAAAAGCTGTGCATATTTAAAGTATACAACTTGATGAGTTTGGAGATAGGTATACAATCATGAAACCATACCACAGTTTATGATGTAAACCTATCCATCACTTCCAAAAGTTTCCTCTAAAAACTCTCTATATCAAAGGACACAATCAATACTTTGAAAAGGTAGCCTGTGGAATGGGGAAATATTTGCAAATCATATATCTCATAAGGGTTTAATATCAACAATAAGAACAACAAATATCCCAATGAAAAATAGGCATTTCTACAAAGATGTATACAAATGGCCAACAAGCATATGAAAAAGCACTCAACATCACTAATCATTGGAGAAATACAAATAAAAGCTACCATAAGCTATTACCTCATTAAAATTACTATGATTAAAAAAAGTGCTGGTGAGGATGTGGAGAAATTAGAATCCTTGTGCACTGTCCCTAGGAATGTAAAATGACATAACTATTATGGACAACAGTAGGTAGATTCCTCAGACTGTTAAAAATAGAATTATCATTTGATGTAGCATTCCTATTTCTGGGTATATATCCAAAAAGATTTAATCCAGGATTTTGAAGATACAGTTATTCATCTGCATTCATTACATCATTATTCACAATAGCCAGGAAGTGGAAGCAACCCAAGTGTTTGTTGATGGATGAATGGATAAAGGAAATGTGGTGGGCTGGGGATGTAGTGTAGCTTAGAGGTAGAGCACAAACAGAGGCTGTGCCTTTGATCCCCAGCACAGAAAGAAAGAAAATTTGATGTATACATACAATGGCCTATTATTCAAATTTGGAAAAGGAAAAATAAATCAGATGCTACAACATAGATGAACCTGGATGAACTTATGCAAAATGACATTCACAAAAAGACATACTGTGTGATTCCACTTATATGAGGTATCACATTCTTAAAAACAGGCTGGGGAGGGAGGAATGAGGAGTTGTTCAGTGGGTGTAGGGTTTCAGTTTTGTAAGATATAAAAACTCTTCAGATCTGTTGCACAACAGTGTGAAAATAGTTAACCCTACTGAATTGTATACTTAAAATGGTTAAGATAGTAAATATTTCATGGTTTTAAAACAATTTTAAAAATAAATTATATAAAGACCCTCATATATTCTTTACCCAGATTTTCCAATTAGATTACTTGCAAAACTATAGTACATTATCACAACCATGATACTGCATTGATAAAGTCAAGATGCAGAACATTTTCATCACCACAAGGCGCCCTCATGTGGCCCTTTTGTAGTTCTACCCTTCCTCTTGTCCCCACCCCTCCTTAACTACTGGCAACCACTAATATATTCTACATTGCTATAATTTTATCATATCAAGAATGGTATATAAATAGAATCAGTTAGTATGTGATCTTATAGGACTGGATTTTTTCACTCAACATTATTTTCTAGAGATTAATCCAGGTTATTACATAAATCAGTAGTTTGTTTCTTTTTAAATAATAAATCATGTCATGGGTATATCACATTTTGTATAGTAGCCATTGAAGGGCATCTTAGCTGTCTACACTTTTGAATGAAGTGTTGTGGTGAATGAAGCTACTATAAACATTTATGTACAGTTTTTCTGTGAACTTGAGCATCTTTATTTCTACAGCATAAATATGCACGACTACAATCTAATGGTAGTTGTATGTTTAGTTATTTAAGAAACTGCCTAAGTGTTTTCAAAGCACCTCTACCAGATTATATTTCCATGATCAGTGTATGAATGGTCCAGTTTCTCTGCATCCTCACCAAACTTTGTTGGTGGTAATTTATTTACTTATTTCTTGTTGTTTTAAGCCATTCCAATAGGTGTATGTTGATACAGATTGTGGTTTTAATTTGCATTTTTCTAATGGCTAATTATATTGATCATCTCTCCAATATGTTTATATACCATCTATATATCCTATTTGGTGAACTGACTTTTGCTTATATTTACTTGGGTAGTTTGCTTTCATTAGTGCAGAGTTTGTAGAGATCTCCATATGATGGAGATATCAGTCTGTGGTCAGATATGTGGCTTGCAAAGATTGACGTGGATCTTCTTTGGGCAGTGTTTGGCATTCAAGTACCGTGCATATTCTGTTAGATTTGCATCAAAGTATTTCAGTTTTTTGAGCGCTTACAAATGGTATTGTATTTTGAATGTTGGCATCCACATGTTCATTGGTGGTATATAGAAATGCAATTGACTTTTTAATGTGTATATTGTATCCTGGAACCTCCCTTAACTCACTTTCAAGTTGTAGGAGCATTTTGTAGATCCCTGGGAGTTTTCTAAGGAGGCATTCATGTCATCTGCAAATGAAGACAATTTTACCTCGTCCCATCTGATCTATTTACCATTTATTTCCTTTTCTTGCTGTATTGAACTCTGGAATAGCAATGGTAAGAACAGGCAGCCATGCCTTGTTCCCAGTCTTATGGGGGAAAGCATTCATTTTGTTCATTGTGAAATACGTTTTTGTAAATGCTCTTAATCAGGTTGTAGATGTTAACCTCCAGTCTTATTTTTTTGAGTTTTAAAA
Source organism: Callospermophilus lateralis (assembly GCF_048772815.1). Taxonomy (NCBI): domain Eukaryota; kingdom Metazoa; phylum Chordata; class Mammalia; order Rodentia; family Sciuridae; genus Callospermophilus; species Callospermophilus lateralis. The sequence continues at coordinate 110,351,617 of NC_135325.1, forward strand.
ATCATGAATAAGGGGGCTGGGGTTGTGACTTAGCAGTGGAGTGCTTGCCTAGCCTGCATGAGGCCCTGGGTTCAATCCTCAGCACCACATAAGAATAAATAAATAGGGCTGGGACTGTGGCTCAGCGGTAGAGTGCTCGCCTAGCACGGGCGGGACCCGGATTCGATTCTCAACACCACATAAAAATAAAGGCATTGTGTTGTGTCCATCTACAAAAGAGATATTCTCTCTCTCTCTCTCTCTCTCTCTCTCTCTCTCTCTCTCTTTCTTTAAAAAAAAAGAATAAATAAATAAAGGTACTGTGTCCAACCACAACTAAAAATAAATATTTTTTTTAAATCACGAATAAGTGTTGAAGTTCTTTCAAATGTCTTTTATTTATCAATTAACATGACCATGTGATTATACTGATTGGTTTTGGAATATTGAACCAGATTTGTATTCCTGAAATAAACCCCATTGGTCATGGCATATCATTCTTTTAAATCTTATTGAGTTCTATTTCGTTATATTTTTATTAAGTATTCATGAGAGATACTAGTCTATAGTTTTCTTTATTATTTTGTATTGTTTTGGTTTAGGTATTGAATAATACAAGCAATGGGGGATCTTTCACTATCCCCCACCCCACAACACACACACAAATACTAAAATCTATAGATACTCAAGTCCCTGGTGTATAGTAGTAAAGTACATGCAACCTACACACATCATCCCATGCACTTTATTTTGTTTTTATAGTCTACTTATGACTGATAAATAAAAACAAAAATAATACATAATTGGGGGCATTATGTGATGTTTCCATGCATGTATGCATTGTATATTGTATTAATCAGGGCAAACATGTCCTCAGACATTTATTATTTCTTTTTGGTAAAAAAACATTCAAAATCCTTTCTTCTAACTTTTTGAAATATATAGTACATTATAGTTATCTGCATTCACCCTACTGTGCAATAGCACAGCACAGCTTCTTACTCTCACTATAACTTGGAACCTGTTGATTGATTTCTCCCCAGCTCTCTATCCCCCCCCGCCCTTGCTTTCCCAAGTGTCTTGAAACTACCATTCTACTCTCAACTTCTATGAAGTCAACATTTAGATTCCACATGAGGGAGATTATATCATACTTGGCATTCTGTGCCTGGTTTATTTCATTTAGCATAAGAGGATTTCATTCTTTTTCAGGAATGAATAATATTCCATTGTGTCGAAGTACCACATATTTTTGTTCTTTTTAGTTACACATGACAGTAGAATCTATTTTGATATATTCATAAGAACATGTAATATATCTTATTCTAATTAGTATCCCAGTCTTGTCAATGTACACAATGTTGAGATTCACTTTGATGTATTCATATGTATACATAGGAAAGCTGTGTCAGATTCCTTCCTCTGTCTTTCCTATTCCTATCACCCTTCCCTTCCCTTCATTCCCCTTTGTCTAATCCAGTGAACTTCTATTTTTACCCCCTTGTTGTGGGTGAGCTTCTACATATCAGAGTTCTCATTTAACCTTTTTAACATTATCATTGATTTCTAATTTTTTCCATTACAATCTGATAGAATGCAAGGTATTATCCCTATTTTTTGTATTTGCTAAGAGTTGCTTTGTGGCCTAAGATGCCGCAGTCTGGCTGGGCACAATTCAGGAGCCACTTGTCAAAAGAAACTAACGTTATTTTTAGAACCACACAGGCCAAACAAAACAGCTCCTCAGGAAAAACCCTCAGAGCCCAACTGCCACCACCAGCTTCCCACAAGCCACTCCCCCAACCACCAGCCTCTCCACCTCCCACAATCCTCCAGCTCTTGAGGTCGATTGCCTGGTCGCGTGGGCGGAGCCAAAAAAGTCTCCCAATGAGCAGCTCCGTGGCCTGAAAGGGCAGGGAAACAGCCCAATGAGCATCACTGCAGAGGAGCCAATCAGCTAGATGTTGCTGGGGCTGCTGTGAGCCAATCATCAGCTGGCAGTCTGAAAGTTTGCTGGGGACCCTTTGGCTGTGGCTCTCAACACTAAGATGTGGTCTATTTTAGAAAATGATCCAGGCACTCCTAAGAAGAAAGTGTATTCAGTCATTGATGCATGAAATATTTTATATATGTCTGTTAAGTCTAAATCATTAATTATATTTTGGTTGTATAGCTTCTTTATTTAGTTTTTGTTTCAAAGATCCATCCAGGGATGAGAGAGGGTTGTTAAAGTCACCCAGTATTATTGTGTTGTGGTCTCTTAGATTCTTGATATTCACAAGGGTTTGTTTGATGTATGTAGGGGCATAAATATTTATGACTGTTTTATCTTGTTGATGTATAATTCCCTTAAGCAGTATGAAAAGACCTTCTTTGTCCCTTCTGATTAACTTTGGCTTGAAGTCCACTTTATCTGATATAAGGATAGAAACCCATTCTGGGATCCTGGTCCCAGGAGTCCCCACTAGGTTCCATTTGTGTGGCAGAGTAGGTAATCTTTCACCCCCTCTGCCACCTGTGGATGCCGTCCTTCCTGGTCTCCTGGGTCCGGTCCCCAAGCATACTTACCTGCTTGATCTAATTCTCAGCCCATTCCAGCTAACCACCAAACCCAAAGGGTGGAAAGGACCTGGGATCTCTCAAGTCTCAATGACCTGTATTTTCCTGGGTAAAACACTTTACAGGCCTGAATTTATCCTGGTCAACTATGCACACTCTGAATCATGTGGTAGGCATCTGCCCAGTCTGATTCTTGGACCCAGCTTGGATGACACAGGCTTGGGCTCCTGGACTTGTTTGCATAACCACCAGCTACCATAGCATGGTGGGGAAAATGACATCTGCCTTATCTCCATGGACAGCCAGGAGATAAGGAGCATCTTTCCTGCACCAGCATATGGTTTAGCTCACTCTCTGGATCAGTCAGGCAGTGTCCTTGATCTCTTTTTCTGTATCAAGACATGCCACCATGTCACCTGAAATGCAGGTTCTCTTAGTCTCCCTCCCTGCTTTACCTGTGATGGATCAGCTCTGGTGGCCACTGCTGCCAGTGGTGGGTTTTCTTCTTCTATTTTATTATATCTAACCTTCTAAGTCCCTAAGCTGTTCTGGGAGTCTGATGTCTAAATCCCAGTATAATCCCTGTCACTCACCTCACTGAGAATCTGTTTACCTGTTTTCCTGGTCTCATGCCATGGAGCAGCTTGGAAAGCAACCTCCTTTACTTTGCCATCTTCAGGAATTCCAGATTCATTTTTTTATCTATTCATCAGTTGATGGACATGTAAGTAACTTTGATTTCTTGGCAACTGTGAATATTGCTGCAATAAACATGGGAGTGCAGGTGTCTCTTCAATATGTTGATTTCATTTCCTTTAGATGCATATCCAGTAGTAAGATTACTGGATCATATGGTAGTTCTATTTTAATTTAAAAGAAAATTTTTTGAGGAACCTTTATACTGTTTTTCAAAATGACTATAGCAATTTACATTCTCCCCCCACAATTTGCAAAGGCTCCCTTTTCTCCACATCCTCATCAGCACTTGTATTGCTTGTCTTTTTGACATGAGTCATTCTTACTGCAATGAGGTGTTATCTCAATGTGGTTTTGCTTTGCATTTCTCTGATGATTAGTGCTGTTGGGAATTTTCTCAAATACCTGTTGGTCATCTATATCTCTGTATCATCTATATTTGTTTATCAGGTCTGTTGCCCATTTTTAATTGGGCTGTTTTTTGCAGTCGAGTTTTGGAGTTCATTATATATTCTGGATATCAACCTCTTGTCAGATATACAATTTGCAAATATTTGCTCCCTCCCATTCTGCAGGTTGTGTCTTCATTGTGTTGATTGTTATTTTGACTGTGCAAAAACATTTTAGTTTAATTTATTTGTCCATTTATTTGTCTAGTTTTTTGCTTTTGGTTCGTGTGCTTTGGGGTCTTGTCCAAAAAATCCTTGCCCATACCAATGTCCTGTAGTGTTTTCCATATATCTTCTACTAGTAGTTTCATAGTTTCAGATCTCATATTTAAGTCTTTAATTAGATTTTGGTTTGATGTTTATAACTGATGAAAGGAATCTAGTTGCATTCTTCTGCATGTGGATATCCAAATTTCCCAGCACCATTTATTGAACAGATTGCATTTTCTCTGCTGTGTGAATGTTCTAGCATCCTTATGGAAAATCAATTGGCTGTAGATGTGTGGGTTTATGTGCAGGTCTCTATTCAGATTCCTTTGGTTTGTTTTTATGCCAATACCATGCTCATTTGATTACTATAGTTTTGTTGTATATTTTGAAGTCAGATACCACAATGCGTCATTCATTCTTTGCTCTTTTTGCTTAAGATTCATTTTGCTATTCAGGAATTTAAGGGATTACGTACAAATTTTTAAAATTATTTTTCTCTAATTCTGTGAAGAATGTCATTGGTGTGTTGATAGGGATTGCAGTGAATCTTTAGATTATTTGAGTAGTGTAGGCACTTTAACAATATTAATTGTTCAAATTCATGAACACAGGATGTCTTTCAATTTTTTTGTGGGGGGTGTCCCTTTAAATTTTTTCATCAATGTTGAATAGGTGTCATTTAGAGATTTTTCAGTTCTTTGGTTAAACTAATTGGAGAGATTTCTTTTTTCTAGCTATTTCAGATGGACCTTTATTTTATTTATTATTTTTATATGGTGCTGAGAATTGAGCCCAGTGCCTCACACATGCTAGGAAAGCATTCTACCTCTCAGCCACAACCTCACCCCTCTAGTTATTGTAAATGGGATTTCTTTCTTGTTTTCCAGTTCAGATAATTGGCTATTGGATATGACAGTGTTACAATTTTTCTGTGTTTATTTTGTATGCTGCAGCTTCACTTGATTTGTTTACTAATTCCAATAGTTTGTTTTTTTTTTTTTTTTTTTTTTTTTTTTTTTTTTTGGTGGGCTCTTTAGGGTTTTCCATATATCATGTCTTCTACAAACAGTGACAATTTCATTTCCTTTTTTTCCAATTTGTTGCCCTTAATTTTTCTTGCCTGATTTCTTTGGCTGGGACTTCTAGTATTATGTTGAATAAAAGTGGTAAAAGTGGGCTTCCTTATCTTGTTCCAGAGCTTAGAAAGAAAACTTTCAGCTTTACTCCACTTGGTATATTATCTGTCAGCTTATCACATATGACCTTTATTATGTTGAAGTATATTCTTTTCATACACAATTTGTTCCACATTTTTATCATGAATGGGATGTTGAATTTATCAGATGCTTTTTCTGCATCTCATTAGACGATCATGTGGATTTTGTCCTTAATTTTGTTGATGTGTTAGATTGCATTTATTTATTTGGGTATGTTAAGCCACCCTTGTATTCCTCCTACTTGAGCATGATAAATACTCTTTTTAATGTGCTGTTGGATTTAATTTGCTAGTGTTTGTTAAGGATTTTTGTGTTTCTGTTCACCAAGGATATTGGTCTGTAACTTTCTTTTTTTATTGTATCCTTGTCTGGTTTTGGTATCTGGGTAATTTGGGCCTTGTAGAATGTGTTTGGAAGAATTCCCTGCTCCTCAAAATTTATTTGAAATAATTTAAAAATAATTGGTATTAATTCTTTAAATGTTTGGTAGACCTCAGAAGTGAAACATCTGGTCCTGGGCTTTTCCTTGATAGGAGACTTTTTCTTACTGATTCAATCCCATTACTTGTTCTTGGTCTATTCAAGTTTTCTATTTCTTCATGGTTCAGTCTTGGTAAGGTGTATGTATCTAGGAATTTGTTAATTTCTTCTAGATTATCAAATTATTATCAAAATAATCTCTAATGATTGTTTGTATTTCTGTAGTTATTCATAATAATCTCTAATGATTGTATTTCTGTGATGTCAGTTGTAATGCCTCTCTTCCATATATATTTAAAATCATGTCTAGGTTACTTATAATGCCTAATACAATGTAAGTGCTATGTAAATAGTTGCTATGCTGTATTGTTTAGGGAATAATGACAAGAACGTAGAATATATGGGTTAAGTACAGATGCAATCCCTACCCCTATCCCTGTTTGAATCTGTGTGTGTGGAACCCACAGATACATGGAGGGCTAATTGTTAATTTCATAAAAGGAAGTGGGACTTGTTCTTCCTATTCTGTTTTCTAGAAGAGATTGTGTTTAATTCATATTATATTATTATTATTATTATTATTATTATTATTATTATTATTATTTAAACATTTGATAGAATATTTCAGTGAAACTGCCAGGTGCAATACCATGCATATGTAATCCCAGCTACTTAGGAAGCTGAGGTGGGAAAATCACAAGTTTGAGGCCCACCTTAGCAATTTAATGAGATGCCATCTCAAAAAATAAAAAAGAAGTAAAACATTCCTTGGTCCAATCTCCAATACCACCACAAAAAGAATATCTCAGTGAAACTATTTAGGCCTAGAGATTCCTTTGGCAGGGGTTAAATGATTAATTCAATTACTTTCATAGTCATGAGGTTCTTCAGATTATTTCATTGGGTGAATAATGGTTAGTTGTGCTTCTGTGGAATTTGACCATTTCATCTAAATTGTCACATTTAAGTATGGAGGATAGTTCTTAGTAATCCTTTACTATTCTTTTGGTATGTGGTTCTATGAGGATATCACTTATTTCATTCATGGTATTGATAATAGCGTCTCATGTCTTTTTTGTCAGTATCATTAGAGGATTGTCCCTTTAATTGGTCTTATCAAAGAAACAGCTATTTTGTTTCTTAATTTTATCATTTTTCTTTTGTTCAGTTTCATTGGTGTCTTTTTTGTTGTTGCTATTTCCTTTCTCTGGGTTTGTTATAATTTTTTATTCTCTGGATAGAATCTTATATTATTGGTTTGAATCTTTTCATTTTTAAAATTTCTCTCTCAGCACTGATGTAATCTTAACATGAAAATTGTCAAATTTTAATATGCTATATTTCATTTTCATTCACTTCAATATCTTTTGATGTCTCTTGACACTCTTTGACTCATATATTACTTAGAAGTGTATTGTTGGATTTCCAAGTATTTTGAAATTTTCCTGTTACTTTTCTATTAGCAGTTTCTAGCTTGATACCATCGTAATCAGAACACACACTGCATGACATCCATTCTTCTAAATATGTTGACATTTGTTTTATGGCAAATGCTATTGTCTGTCTTGGTATACGTTCCATGGATGCTTGAGAATAATGTGTGGTACACTGTTGCTGGATGGAGTATTTTATAGCTGTTAAATTGTTCCTGTTGGTTAGTGTTCTGCTATGTTTTTGTTCTTTTTCTACTTGCTCTTGCATTTTGTTGAGACAGAAATCTTAAAGTCCCCAACTATAATTATGGATTTGTCAGTTTCTTTTTCACTTCCATCAAGTTTTGCTTCAAATACTTTGCAACTCCGCTTGTTATTTGGTGCCTACACATTTGGAAGTGCTGTGTATTCTTCCTGTAATGAATCTCTTCTAATTTTCTTTGCTCTTAAGTGCACTTTATCAGATATTAATATAGCCAATCCTGCTATTCTTTAATGTTTGTAGGATTTCTTTTCCATTTTTTCATCTATCTATCTATCTATCTATCTATCTATCTATCTATCTATCTATCTATCTGTTGGTACTGGGGATTGAACCCAGTGGCATTTAACTACTGAGCCACATCCCCAGTCCTCTTTTGACTTTCATCTAGAGGCAGGGTCTCACTGAGTTGCTAGTTTCTGAGGCTAGCTTTATCCTCCTGCCTCAGCCTTCTGAGCTGCTGGGATTACAGGCATGTACCACCAGATCTGGCCCAACATTTTATTTTTAACATGACTATGACCACTAAGTTTTAATGAATTTCTTGTAAACATGTTTGAATTCATGTTTTTTCATCCATTCTGCAAATCTTAGCCTTTTAATTGGTATGCTTACACATGTAATATAATATTATATATAATATATAATTTAATATAATTATTGTTATATGTTAGGGCTTAAGTCTGCATTTTGATATTTTTATTCTTTATCTGTTTTTCATTTCTCTATTTTCATCTTCCTGGCTTGTTTTGGGTTATTTGGACATTTTTAAAGATTGCATCTTCATTTTTCTATAGTGTTTTTGAGTATATCTGTTTGGATAGATCTGTAAGGGACTTTTCTAGATGTTATATATACATAACTTAGGCAGTATACCAGTGTCATTATTGTATAAATTCGAGGGAAATATAGAATCTTTACATTACTTTATCCTTTTCCATTTATGATAAAATTAGCCTAGCTATTCCCTAAATATTTAGAAACATGTGAGGCACAACTTTTGTTTCAACTGTCAAACAGAAAACACAAGAGGAAAAAGAAAGCCTATTGTATTGACTCTATTTTTGCTTATCGTGTTATTTCTTCCTTCCTGATGCTCTAAGATTCATTTTTTTTTTATTGTTTAATTTCTGTTTCAAGAGCTTCTATAGCTGTTTTTTTTTTTTTTTTTTTTTTTTTGGTGGTGAGGGGGCAGTCTGCTATTGACAAATTCTCTTAGTTTCCTTTTATCTAAGAATGTCCTAATTTTAGCCAGGCCTGGTGGTGCATACCTGTAATCACCATGACTCAAGAGGCGAGGCAGGAAGGCAACAAGTTCAAGGCCAGCCTCAGAAACTTAGTAAGACCCTGTCTCAAAGATAAAAAGGACTGAAGATGGAACTCAGTGGTAGAATGCTACTAGTTTTGAACCCCAGTACTTGGGGAAAAACACACAAAAGAATGTTTTTGTGAAAGATGTTTTTGTTGGATATAGGACTCTGGGTTGACAGCATTTGTATTTCAACACCTGAAATTTCTGTGCTACTTCCTTCTACTCTTTAGTTTATAGAAACAAATCCACTTTTATTCTGATTGTTTTACCACTATAGGTGAGGTGTTGATTTTCTCTGCTTTTAAGACATATTTCTGTTTTTAGTTTTTAAAAGTATAATTAGGATGTGTCTTGGCATGCATTTCTTTGAGTTTGTTCTGTTTGGAATTCATTTAGCTTCAAGAACATAAATATATGTGTCTTTCCAAATTTGGACATTTTCAGTTATTATTATCTTGAATACTTTTTCAAACCACCTTCGTTCTCCTCTCCTTCCATAACCCCTATAATCGCATGGATTTCTGAGGCTCTGTTCATTTTTTTCCATTCTACTTTCTCTGTTTTTCAGATTAGATTATTTCCATAATTCTGTTTTCCAGTTCACTGATTACTTCTTCTGTCCCCTTCATTCCGCTGTTGAGACTATTCACTGAGCTTTTTAAATTTTGGTTATTGTACCTTTCAGTCCTAAAATGTCCATTTGCTGCTTCTTTATATCTTCTACTTATTTTCCATCTGCTTGCTGAGGCTTTCCATGTTTTAACAAGCCTGTTCATCATTATTTATTGAAACAAGTTTTATAGTGGCTTCTTTAAAATTCTTATAAATATTTCTAATATTGATACCTTGTTGTTGGCATCTTTTGGTTTTTTAAAATATTTTAAAATGTTTTTAGTTGTTGATGGACCTTTATTTTTATTTATTTGTACGTGGTGCTGAGAATCGAACCGAGTGCCTCATGCCTGCTAGGCAAGTGCGCTACCACTGAGCCACAACCCCAGCCCCATCTTTTGTGTTTTAAAATTTATTTTGATATCTTTCTGGCTTCTGGTATGATGAGTGATTTTTTTCCCAGTTGAAATCTATACATTTTCAATATTATGGGTCTCTGGATTTTTATTTTTTATTTTTTGTCAGTACTAGGAATGGAACCTGGGGCCTCATACATGCTATGCAAGTGCTCCACCAATAAGCTGCATCCCAAGCCCCTTTTAAATTTTTTTTATCTTGAGCCTGGGTCTTCCTAAGTTGCTCAGATTGGTCTCCAACTTGTAATCCTCCTGTCAGCCTCCTGAGACTGGAATTACAGGCGAGTGACACTATGCCTGGCTTGTAGGTTTCTTTTTTTCCTTTTTTAAATTGAAGTCTGGGGACTTATGTAAAAAATAAAATTCTGTTTTATATTAAGATCAGTTATGGGAGGTGGGGTTGTAGCTCAGTGGTAGAGCAGTTGCCTAGCCTGCACTAGGCAGTGAGTTCAATCCCCAGCACCTCAAAAAGAAAAGAATACTTCAGTTATGATCAGGAAGAAGAAAGGAAGATGTGTCAGAAAAAAAGACTAAAGAAGAATAATTTGTATAAGTTTCTATATATCTCATGCTTGACAGTTTACATTCCATACTAATTCAGTTCCTTAGAATATTATTGTGGTAAGGCAGTTATCACTTAAACCATTTTATAGCTGAAATGGGTGCTCAAAAAGGTGAATTGACTTATCCAGACTCACTTAGCTAGGGAAGTGACTGAGCTTGCACTCCAAAACAGATCTACTCTCTGTAGGAGAGTGGAGTAGAAAGAAAGAAACTGGAAGAGAAAATATCAGTAGCTTTTGAGGTATTGCCTGTATTATTTTACTTTATTCTACACTTTTATCTCCTATTCTTTCAAATATGAATCAGCTAATTGTTGACGAAGTTTTTACTGTACCATCCTAGAGACCCCATGCAAATGGACATCTAATAGCATAGAAACCATTTTCTGAGCCACAGAGGTAGCAACTAACGCAGTATTCCTACTATTATTCTAGACTATGGAACATTTTCTTCCTTCCCCTGACCCTCATTTAAAAAATTGGACAAGAAATATTTAGACTAATCCAACTTCTGGGCAGAATCATTGCACTTGGCCTTGTTAGAAATACTAAGTGTATTACTGACTCTGGTTATCTAATTTATTTGTATCTAAAAGTCTCTTCAGTGTTTTTATTTGTCAGTTTTCAAAAATCTGCCTAATTCCAAACAGATTCCATGTAAAGACACAGTATGATGGGATATTTCCATGGTGTCTCATGGTATCAAGATATGAATGAAGATCTGAATGGTCTATAAAGGACTGGCATGCTGCAATGAACCAGCAATCTCTTCAGATCTTTTTTGTTTTTGTTTTTAACCCTATACTAAAGAATGAAAGACCTACATTTTATGACTCTGTAAATTCATTTCAGCAGGAGTGAATAATTTGTTATAGCACTAAAAGGAAGAAAATGTGTAGTTGCTTTTTATTTATTTATTTATTTAGGTACTGAGGATTGAACCCAGGGGTACTTAACCACTGAGCCACATCCCCAGCCTTTTTTTTATTTTATTTATTTTTATTTTGAGACAGGTCCTTGCTAAGTTGCTTAGGGCCTTCTTAAATTGCCAAGGCTGGCTTTGAACTAACAATCCTTCTGCCTCAGGCTCCCAAATTGCTGAGATTTCTGGTGTGCACCACCACATCCAGCTTATAGTTGCCTTTTTAAAAAATATATTTTTAGTTGTACTTGGATACAGTGTCTTTATTTATTTTTATGTGGTTCTGAGGATCGAACCCAGTGCCTCACACATGCGAGGCAAGCTCTCTACCACTGAGCTACAGCCCCAGCCCTATAGTTGCTTTTCTTAACTAAAGTAATTCAGAATTTCAAAGAAAAGCCTATTTGTAGAGAAATTAAGCATGGTTTTATTTCTGGAAGTAAATATTTGCTTTTTTAAAAGTAAAAATTAATAAAACCTGAAGAAACAGAGTAGATAATGAATTCATGGTATATTTTGTATTTGTAGTATGTATGTCAGATTCATTTTGATGTCTGGGGATGCCAATTTTGAATAATTATATATGCTTCTTACCCTTGAAAGGAAATAATAAAGTATGAAGGAAATAATGAGATGTTTTGGAAATTTTCTTACAGTATATAAAATATATTTAGATTATCAAAATAATTAAAGTGTGAAAAGATAGGGAATGTCTGCATATTTAAGTTAAATATCTTTAGTTACATTGATATACATGGTACTTAAGAAACATATTCAGGGCTGGGGTTGTGGCTCAGTGGTAGAGCACTCACCTAGCACACATGAGGCCTGGGGTTTGATCATCAGCACCACATAAAAATAAGTAAATAAAATAAACATATATATATATATATATATATATGAAAATGAAACATGTTCATCTGTACCGAATTTTCAACTTTATCCTAACATCTCTATGTGCTTTTACTATCATCCAATAACTAAAATTTAAGTGACACAAAGTTTGGCTCAAAATGCTTGAACACAGAAAACGAAGCAATGAAGAGGAAGGGAAATATGGATGAACAAATAGGAGCCAATTAAGGAGAATCCAAAATATAACTTCGAGCTTGTCCTTCACTGCCTTGAAACTAGAGGCTGAGCTTTTCTTCTCAGATGTTTTGTAAAATCTCTCTCTTTTAAAAAATATTATTTTTTAGTTGTAGTTGGACACAATACCTTTATTCCATTCATTTATTTTTATGTGATGCTGAGGATCGAACACAGAGCCCCGTGCACGCTAGGCGAGTGCTCTACCGCTGAGCCACAACCCCAGCCGCTGTAAAATCTCTTTACCTTAACCTTTCAGCAAAACCAATAACATATTCTATGTTTAAATGAAAGAAATATTATTCCATCCACCACTGACTATGGAGCCTCCCTCTGATGAAAATTTACTACAGTGGAATCATCATATGTAATAGATCAGGAAAAATATTTCAAGTGAATCAGAGTCAACATATAGCTTTGTAGATGGAAGAGGAGTGTGTTTCTCAATAATTTGTTTCATTTTCTAGAAAAATTCTACAATACAGATGCTTTCCAACTTGTGATGGAGTCAAGTCAGATAAACCAGCTTTAGGTGATAAATGCCCTAATCTACTAACCACCCCACCATAGCTTAGCAACACAGTACACTGTAAAGTGTTAGTTGTTTCCCCTGTTGATTGCATGGTTGACTGGGAGCTGCAGCCCACAGTTGCTACCCAGCATTGTGAGAGAGAGTTGATTGTGCTACATATTTCTAGGCTGGGAAAAGATCAAAATTTGAAGCTTGATTTCTACCAAATGCATATTGTTTTCACACTTGTAAAGTTGAAAAATCATGAGTTGAACTGTTGTGAGCTTGGGTCATCTATATAATTTTGAAAAATACAACCACCAAAAAAAGACAATAATATAAATGATGGAATATTCATCTCAGTAATTAAAATCTGACATTTATGGATGCAAGTTACTAACTGCTTGATTTAGATGTTGGAATTCAGATGTTGGGATTTATTATATTAAAATAATGTAATATTTTATTTGTTTTTCTGTTACAGATGACTTGTTCAAAGTTCACAAGCTTAAGCCAAATCTGAAGTGGCGACAGGCTTTTGACAGCTACTTAAAAACTCTGCCTCCATACTACTTATTAGTATGTATAGATGTGTATATGTATTAACTGTGTCAATGATGATTCTTGTCATAAGAAATGTCAATGAATCAAAAGCTTTACCTTGCTATAAGATAGTTATCTTTTTATTTATTTTATGAACATTTGTGTCATCACTGTCTTCTCAAACCATGTAAGAGTTTAGAGATGTCATGATAGCATAAAAGAGCACTGTTTTCTCTTTTTTGTTTCTTTTAACTGCCATGGTTATTTTTATGAAACACATCTATGTTTCTCTTATTAAAACTGATCTTAAGAAATTATAATTTTGGAATGAAGAATATATAGGTATTGATTCATGTGTTATATCAACTTCCCTTTTTAAATCTAGAAATTCTCAATCTTGGGGACTCCCTCTGAAAACAAAATGCTGAAGACATTGTAGTTGTTTATGTTCTAGGCACAGCAAGAAGTGGAGGCACTGTAAACATTGCTTGGCCTCATTTTGGGTATTATAGTTGGAGACAAACACTCACAATGACTTTGAACTTGTAATGTAATCTAAATCCAGATTCTCAAACCTATTTCAGAGGTTGATGTGGTAACTTAAAACCAATTTTCTAGAGGTGAAAAGGCAGAATCTTCATTGGTGTCACTGGGAGGAGAAATTGGGGTGTATTGGTATTGACCATGGCAGGAATGGGGTCCACAATAAAATGCAATGTGAAATGATTTTATGACTTTGGAATTAAGACTGAAAGCAATTTACTTATTTGAATTTGCTGTTACTTGCTCTTCTTATCCCATTCTCTCCTGATTTTTTTTTTTTTTTTTTTTTTTTTTTTACTTTCTGCTCCTTACCTCTCTGCTATTTTCATTGCCACTTTTTAATGTTCCATGTTTGGTTTTATGTGCAGCGCCTTGACTTCTAAAAAATTAATCATGTCCCTTTGCCCCTTATAACTGAACTTTGAGTATTTTAAGATTTATTCTATTCTTACTGTTGTGTATTTTGTTTCCTTATAGCCATTAAAGAAAGCACTAAGGATGATGGGAGCTCCAAATCTGATATCAGATAATTTAGATTGTGGACTTAGTTACAGTGTTATCTCTTACCTTAAAAAACTCAGCCAACAGGTAGTATTGGTAAAAACAAACAAACAAAAATCCTTTGCCCTCAGAAGTGCATTTCCTTATTCTTTAGTATAATTGTAATTTTTCCAATTAAATGTATATATATATATATATATATATATATATATATATATATATATATATATATATATATCTACACTTTATTGGCTAGTAATAATGTGATTTTCTATGGCTTCTAGCTTCACCATTTAAACTGCAGTTAAGGGTCTGTCAGTATCGTTTGATGCTGTGCCATTTTTCCTTCTGCCTACTGGTTTGTCCTATTCACAACTGGCTGATATTTTGTGGCCTAAGAGGGACAGAGGCTTAAAAGAATTCTCTCCTGGGTCACATTTTGTCTATCCTCAACCTAGTTTCTCCTTGAATCGCTTTGGGCTAGAGCATCCCCCTTTGTAGGTCAGCACACTGAGGCCTGGTATGGTGAAATGACTTACTTGAAATTCATTTTTAGGCAGCATGTAAAGGACTTACACTCTCACATGCTACTAGCCCTTGGATAAACAGCTATCTGCTTTACCCTGGAGAAGGGGAAGATGAGACCAGTGTTCCTCAACCTGAAGAGTGGGATTCAGCCTCCTCTCTTCTTGCCCTCGACCTCCATCTGTTCCTTTAGACCCCACCTCATGTGCCATTATTCACTTTGTCCCTTGGATGCCCCTCTCTATTAGTACCTCATCCTCCACTCACCCCTCCTTATCATACTTCTCACCTCTACCTAGCCCATTCTTGTAGGATGGAAATGTTTAGGAACTATTGAGTTAGCACTTTACTACCATACAATTGTTCTATATTATGTGACAAATTCAGGCAGCAGTTTTACTGTCTTGTGCAAATTGAATTCCCAGGTAGGGAACAGTAGTAGCATTTGCAGTGGCTACAATGCTTCAAAACAAATAGATTTGGATATTTGGCCTTTGCAAAAACCAAGAATAGTAAGCAAAGTGTCAATTTACTAAAGGACTGAAAGGAGTCCACAACTGGCATGCTAACACATCTCTCTAGGAATGGGCAAAAACTTCAATACTGTTAAGAGCTTTCCTACCAGTCCAGTGTGCCCCAAAATGAAAAAAGAAAGTAAAGGCAAACCCAGAGATCTTATCTGCCAAGTGTCCCCCCAACCCCTTTTCCTCTCTGCTAAGTTTTTTTGTTTTTGTTGTAAATGTTTTGGTTTGGTTATTTATTTATCTATCTATTGGTCCATTTATTTTTTTAACTTGATGTTTACCTTAGGCCTTTAAGGCTGTGTCAGCAGGGTATGGCCACAAGGAAGAATAATGAACAGATTTGAAACTAATGCAAGTTCTTGGACCTTCTGGGGCACATTGATTATATATAGTTTTATAAATGAGCTTTCAAGGAAATTTAATGAAGTAGACCACTCATTTGCTCTTAAGTCATATTTAAGAATTTTTTAGAGCTAATAAACATAGACTCAGTTCCAACTATTAGGGAAGATCAATAAATATCCATGACCAAACCAAAATAAATCCAAAGTTTTTGGGGGACTTAATGAACATTGGTGGAATTTTACCTTTTAGAGAGAAAGATATCATAAATAATTTATAATATTTCTAATTACTAACTTAATTACTACTTGAATAACTATGTCACCAGTGCTCCTTAAACCATCTCAGATGTATATAGAACACAAAATATGTTAAATATCTTGCTACAATGCATTCTCAAGCAAAATTAATCAAGATAGTATAAAAATGTCTATTAAAAGGATTTTTCATAATAAATTAGTGAAAAACTTATTGAATACACATTACAAATTATTGGTTTGGTAACATTTGTTAAATTAAGCATTACAATATAAGGCTTTTTTATGTAGTCCAATGTTAAAAATAAACAGTTTAATTTTTTATATATAACACCAGTCTATATAATCTGAATTTTAGCACTAATTTACATGTGTACATAGAGTCTAAACCTTTATGTCTGTTTCTGAAACAAATATGTTGATGTAGACTAGATGCTTTAAAATGACTATGAATGAAATTCTTCCCCATGGTTTCCATTCTTTCCACAATTTAGCCATAGTTTTGACAATAGACAAGAGACAAAATATATTACTTGCCTTTCCAGCCCCCTCTTTGTTTGCTGTGATAGTACAGAGAAGCACAGGAAAATGTTTAATTATCTGTTTTTCTGTAATTTGCAATTGAAGTTGTTCTTTGAGGTTCTTAAAGTATTATCTTTCTTAAGTAGTAAAAATGGACAGCAGTAAGGTAGATGTTTTCATAACATACTATGTACTTTCATTTTAGACCAAACTAGAATCAGAACGAATACTAGCATCAGTGGGGAAGAAACCTCCCCAGGAAATTGGTATCAAAGTGAAAAATCATTCTGGAGGTGGTGTGTCCTTGGTTCACAATAAGAATTTTAGAAAACTATTGAAAGAGATTACAGGGGAAACTGCACTGAAACTGACAGAATTGAATACCAAAGAATTTGCTGGCTTCCAATTAGGGCTCTTAAACAAGGTAAATGGTGACATAAAGAGATTGTATACATTTGAACTTGTCTGATACATTTATGTTATTTATATGGCTTTAGTTTTGAGATAATGACAGTCCTATTTTGGAGTTAGTAGTTATTAATGGAACAGTTTAGGAATTCTCCTTATAGTGATGCCAAGATGGAATTAAATGTACAAGGAATGTTTGGGAAACAGCACCTGTGAAAGGTAATGGAGAGAGCCTCCAGGCTGCCATGCTGATCTAGCACCTGTGAGAGAGCAGGCAGGAAGGAGGATTGAGAATGAAGAGACTCAGATGTTGGTGCAGCTTGGAGAAAGTCTGGGCCAACCCAGTGGGGGCATCTGGTATGAGCTTTTCCCATGGAGAAGGTCCACTGGCAGAACTGGCCAGGCTCTACCATTTTCTTCATTCTTAGAAGGAGCAGGACCTCAGCTCAGTTCTGTAGCAGTTGCCTAAGTCCCTACAGCTGGACTCAGCTCACTGTACTCCCTTTGGAGTCAACCATTGCTGTCCTGCGGGGAGATTCCAGCAGCCCACCTCTACAGCTGCCAAAAGACTATGTCTAGATTACAAGCAGTGATCATGCAAAGAATAAATCTCAGGATTTTGAATTTAAAATGATATACTTGAAAAGGGATATTCCAGGGCTGGGTTTGTGGCTCAGTGGTAGAGTGCTCGTCTAACATGCATGAGGCACTGGGTTTCATCCTCAGCACCACATAAATGTAAAATTAAGATATTGTATCCACCTAAAACTAAAAATTAAATATTTATTTAAAAAATTGAAAAAAGAAAAAGAAAAGGGATATTCCTAGTGACTTTAATAGTGTTGTGGGTGTCTTAGAATAATCAGAACAACAAATGGAAATTTTTCACTGTGAAAATTCTACCATAGTTAGTTAAAGTAAATATAGCTCTTTTCAAAGAGTTTAAGAGGTCAGGTATTACATTTCTAGATTAGAAGCCTCAGGAGTAATTGAAATTGTTTCATTTCAAACAGGATTTGAAACCTCAGACATACAGAAATGCTTATGATATTCCACGCAGAGGTCTTTTGGACCAGTTGACCAGAATGAGATCCAATCTGCTGAAAACTCACAAGTTTATTGTTGGACAAGATGAAGGTAAATTGAACAGGGGAGTAATTTTCACTAGGAAAATGCCAGGCATGACTTTCATGAAATTTTCTATCTCATTATGAGTAGTTTATGTTGTAATAGTTTAATGTTTCCAAGTGCCTGTTTTCATGGAATCCCTACATCTGCTCAGACATAATTTATTTTTCTCAAGTTTAAAGGCAAGTGTACATTCATCAACACATACACCACACTCAACCATACTTTGCCTCAAACAACCCCATTAGACAGATAGTGTGTTTATGCTCATAAAATGGGCATTAAAACTGACAATGAGCATTTTTGTAGTTTTCCCAGGTGTAGCCCAAAGTAACAGAACTTAGGTCTGTCAGATTCTCCAATCTGCACACCCAGAACTCTACTACCCACTGTACCACCCAGCTTACTGTGATAAAGAGAATACCTCATTTCTAGAATAGTAATGAACTGGATAGTAATGAGCTGGAGAATCATGATCGTTTGCAGTTTCCCCTTACTCAGTTTTGTTCATTTTAAATGGGTTCATCCATCTAGCAAAATCAGCAAATCTTAAATTGGACAATCCTCAGAAACCCCTCACAAAATTTTGTGTAAGGGGACTTAGCTAGAAAGATAGCATACATATTTAATTAAATCCTCACAGGTTATGGCCCACTAACCAAGATTCTCTGTATAATAAGAGAATGCCATGGAACCTCAGCTCTTTCAAATGTAGCAGATTCATAGTGTTTTGGGTTAAGATGAAAGGCATGAAGCAGGTCATCCATTCTTTTTTTTATTAATTTGTTCTTTTTAGGTATGCATGACAATAGAGTGTATTTTTACATATCATACCTACATGGAGTAGAACTTATTCTAATTAGGATGCCATTCTTGTGGTTGTACATGATGTGGAGTTTCACTGGTGTATTCATATACAAATATAGGAAAGTTATGTCCAATTCATTCTACCGTCTTTCCCATCCCCATCCTCTCTCCCTTCTCTTCATTCCCCTTTGTCTAATCCACTGGAAGAATAGAAGGTCAACCCATTCTTAAACCTGGCTTGAAGGTAAGGGAGTTGTTCTCATCCTAGGGATATGAGCCTGAAGGCAGTAGTAATGGTAGACTAAATAATGATTGGGATGAAGAGAGATATGATTCAAGATCCCAGAATGCCAGATTCAAGATTTTCAACTTTATTGGATGCCAAGATGCACATTGTTAAACCCAATGATGATCAAGTCATCTCAAAAGGGACATGCACTCCAATTGTAGAGCATCAATTTAATTGCTGGTGATTTTTACAGATTCCCTTCATAGTGTTCCAGTTGCACAAATGGGTAACTATCAGGAATATCTAAAGACAGTGGCCTCCCCATTACGAGAGATTGATCCAGACCAACCAAAACGACTGCATACTTTTGGCAATCCATTTAAACAAGATAAGAAGGTAGGATGCCTATTTCTATTTCTGTCTAAATTGTGATACCCCTTTGATTCTCTTCTTTTTTGGTAAGAGGAATACAAATGAGAGATAAAATGTGATCCCAGGGCTCTTTGTGGATGGAAATGGGAGCCTCCTGACGCAAGAATGTGTTGATTGAGTAAAATAATACCTGCCATTTTTTAAGTACCTGGTAGGAGCTGGTGACTTTAATGATTACATTTTAATCTTACAATTGTTTTGCAAGGCTTATATTGAGCAAGTTTCAAAGTTTTGTGACATAACTGATAAGAACCAGGATTTGAACCCACATCTTTCTGGCTCCAGAGTCTATATTCAGTCCTACCACCACACATTAATTTCACCAATTATTTTATTTCATCTATTTCCACAAATCAGGTAGCAGGCTCTAGCTAGATGGTGATGAGTGTGTCCCTTGAAATATGGAATACTAGGTGATGTGAACTTTTTTGGGGGTGATGTCAATTTTTTGGAATTATCACGCTAGAGCTCTCAATGTGGTACATGTGTGATACATCAACTTGACCATTTTAGCATGAAAACAAATGAGATTATATATGTACTCATGGAGGAGACCATTGCTATTAAGGCACAGACCAGGCAGTAATCTCTTTTACAATCTCTTTTATATCTCTGAACTTAAAAGTATTTCACCTCACTGCAAAGCTTAACTAATTAAAGTATATTTTATCTTTCTGTACCTTAGTATCCTTACATAACATTGGGGATAATAATTGCACTTAACAGGCAGAGCTTTGTGGAATATTAAGCAAGTTAGTACATGCACACCGTTTAGAACATTACTGGGCATATAATAAATGCTCCATGAAAATGTTTTCCCCTTCCAGTATAGTATATGGGGGGTTCCTCTGGAAAAGTCATTTTCCATGATTTTGTTCAAATTATAGGGTACATACTCTTAGGTTATTCTTCTATATTTCTGGCTCTCATCCTTCATCTACCCTCAAGAGCAAAAAGTCTCCTTGCTACTTTGCTAGCACCAAGGTGAACATATTTGAATTCATATTGGAAGTTCTGGTTGGAAAAATCACTTTTTCCATCTAACTGTACAATGATAATCAGTGTTTCTTAATGATTAGTTTTAAGCACAAAAGCACCAAAAGGAGAACTTACTGGGGTAGGGGTGGGCAGGTACGCAAAGTGGTTTATACTTCTCCAAAAAGGTAACTATGAGTTTATCCCATTTTGGTTGGTCAGAACTGCTCATTCCTGAAGCTTTCTGATTATTGTTGTTGCATGTTTGGCCTTGGACAACACCTTGTATGTTAGTTTCCTCTTCGTTCCACTTAGACTGGATTAAAATTGAGTGTCATTTCTGAGAATAGAGTTGATAAATATTTGGCCTGTGTTTATACTTATGTTAAGTAATGTAATGTGTAATTGATTGATTGTATAAGACAAGTGTTTGCAGTTTTTTGATAGTGGAATCTTTGTTTTCAATAGAATATGTTTGTTAATGTCTTTTAGGGAATGATGATTGATGAAGCAGATGAGTTTGTAGCAGGGCCACAGAACAAAGTGAAACGTCCTGGAGAACTCAACAGTCCTATGTCATCTAAGAGAAGGCGGAGTATGTCCCTGCAGTTGAGGATACCACAAACACCGCCTACTGTAACTAACCATGTGGGCGGAAAGGGACCACTCTCAGCCTCGTGGTTCCCATCTTATCCAAACCTCATAAAACCCACCCTTGTACATCCAGGTATAGAGTAGTGGTTGTGATTTCCTTATGGCTCCTAGAGGACTAAGACGCTAAACAGTTTTATTTTCTTTTGTATTCCTTTTTTTATGTTTAGTTGTTGTTTATTAAGTAAATCATTTATTAAACCATCTATGTGGTAGGTGCAAAAGACCCCATGGGGAGCAGACAACCTGTTTCAAGGATCTTAGTATATATGAGAAGAGATTCATAATAACACAGCAATTAACACATGGCATGGACATAGTAATTACTAATTAATTCATAACTTAGTAAGTAAATAAATAACAGTAATTAATAGAGAGATGGAGAGTTATGGGCATGTTCATTGTAGCCATTTGAAGCAGCTTCAAGGGTTCGGACAAAGTAGGTTTCCAAGGCAATTGGAGTGAATTGGCTAGAGCGTGAATCTACACTTGCTCCCTGTGCTGTCACCTCCTGTTCATGCTCTAGCCAAGTACAGCATGGTGTCTGCCACCTTGAACCCACTAAAACCGTTCTCAGGCTCACCAGTGTCTGCTGCACCTTGCCATTACTTCTCAACAGCATTTGGACACCGTTGTCCATTCCCTTCTTCATGAAGACCTTCATGAGTTCCCAGATACCTCGTTTTCTTTTCCCTTTAAAAATGGTTCTTTCCATCCTTTTTCTGTGTTTTTCCCCCTTTCTTTCCTACCTCTAGAAATTGGAGGGCCTCAAAGCTCAATTCCAGAGCATCTTCTCTTCACTGTGTTTTCTCCCTGGGTGATCCCATGCAGTCTGGTGGCTATTAAATTGATTTAGATTTCAACAACTTCAACATTTATACCTCTAGATGAGAGCTTGCTCCTTAGCTCCAGATTCTTATTTTACCATGGACATGGGTTCTCCACTTAGGTGTCTAATAGTCATATAAAACTCAATAGGTTGCATGTGTTTCAACTAGGCTCCCAACCTTGCCCCTCTTCAAAATAACTCTGCTGACATCCTTATGCATAGCAATTAATGACTTTATCCAGTGACATGCTGGTAAAGCTACAGCACCTGTGGGGACTGAGATGGCAGAGAAACTCTAGACTATAGCATTTTCAGATTTCTCTAGAGTAAATAATGCTAATAGTATTAATGCCAGAATAGCAATCTGAGACTATTGAATTAGAGTCAGGAAGAATTGGGCGCAATTCCCTCTTAAGAGCAGTAGAAAATTGGCTCATTCATACCCCTGGCATTGTTATTTACTCAGTAGTTCAGGTGACAAACTTTAGAGTCACTCTGATTATTATTTTATTCTTCTCTTACTTCCATCAATTTATCAAATCCAGGAACTTGACGTTTAATATAATCCCTGTACTCTACCGTTTTTTCTATTCCATGACTCTACACTACCATGATCTCTCACCATGCTACTATGATAGCTTCTTTTCTGATCTCCCTGATTCCTGTTCTTTTATTTTTTTATTGTTTGTGCTTTTGGTAGTATGGTCATTTTGATAATATTAATTCTGCCTATCCAAGAGCAAGGTAGATCTTTCCATCCTCTAAGGTTTTCTTTGATTTCTTTCTTTAGGGTTCTGTAGTTTTCATTGTATAGATCTTTCATCTCTTTTGTTAAGTTGATTCCCAAATATTTTATTTTTTTAGGCTATTGTAAATAAGGTAGTTTTCCTCATTTCCCTGTCAGAGGATATGTCATTGATATACAGAAATGCCTTTGATTTATGGGTGTTGATTTTATATCCTGCTACTTTGCTGAATTCATTTACTAGTTCTAGAAGTTTTCTGATGGAGCTATTTGCTGATGATATGATTCTAGGTATCATATCATATATTATAAAATCATATCATCAGCAAATAGTGATAAATTAAGTTCTTATTTTCCTATACGTATCCCTTTAATTTTTTTCATCTAATTGTTCTGGCCAGTGTTTCAAGAACTATCTTAAATAGAAGTGGTGAGAGAGGGCATCCCTGTTTGTACTTGGGATGGAACCCAGGGATGCTTAACCACTGAGCCACATCCTCAACCCTTTTCTGTATTTTATTTAGAGACAGGATCTTGCTACCTTGCTTAGGGCCTCACAAAGTTGCTGAAGCTAACTTTGAACTCGTGATATTTCTGACTCAGTCTCCTGAGTCGCTGGGATTATAGGTGTGCACCACAGTGGCACTCAGGTTCTGATTCACATTCTTGCTCCTAACTCACTCCTGGCCCTGAAGCCAGAGTTATAGTGTCAGCAGGTAAATGGGTCCATGCCATGCCTATTCTGGAAGTGCATCCTCCACTTTCCCAAGCACTTAGAACACACCCTGAACTCCTGACTCTGGGTCATAGGCTCTGCACAGCTTTGCCTGGAGGCAGGCAGCCTCTTCCTCCACTCCTTGGTCCTCAGCAGGTCCCTCTCTGACCCTCACCCTTACTGCAGGCTGAACTGTCCCTCTAAATCTGCACAAGCCTGCTCTGTCTCCTCCTCGGGCTCTGCTCAGAGGACACCACCCAGAAGGCCCTGCCACCACCCTCAGCCCTGGAGGCCCCTCTGCTGCTCCCTCCCACTCCCCTGCCCACATCTCCCCCAACAGGAGTCCAGCTGGGATGGCCTGTTGCTCTCCATGCACTTCCTCTCTGACTTCCCATCTCGGTGTAGGTTCCATCAGGGCAGGTGCAGTTTCTGTTTTCCTCAGTGATGATCCATCTCTTGGGATAGCAAAAGATGAGTAAAAGATATGTCAGGCTTGGAGTAAAAAGAAACCCACTTTGACACAGAAGGGGCGAAGGATGAGGACAATCATATAGATAGATAGATAGATAGATAGATAGATAGATAGATAGATAGATAGATATAGAGATATAGATATAGATAGATACATTGATTTGGGGTGATGGAGTAGAGAGAGCATATTCAGCCCCAATGTATTTTCTCAGAATATTTTAGATAGAAGTGAGGCAGAATTGTCTATTCATGTTACCTGGCTTAAAGCTCAGGTAACAGCTAGCTCAGGCAATGCATGGTAGTTTATATGTGACTTTGAGAAATCATGTCATCAAGTGAGACTTGGTACTTTTTGCTTTGTAAAGAGTAATAGGATGACACTAAATCATGAGTACCAGGGACTTCCCAATGTTTGTTGTGCTATCTCAGTTTCTACATGTTTTCATAGTAGCAAGAGGGAAAAAGGTGATCATGTAATATTATTTTCCTGAGCTCAGTGTGAGGGGTTTCAGATTTCCACCTGGTACATATTTCTGCTCTGTGAAGTAAATAACTTCCTTGAAACTTAGAAGCACAGGGATGTATCTGTGGGATTGACATAATGCAACTACCTCATAGCTTAACTTCTTAAATTGCTTTCCAGATGCCACTGTCATTCATGATGTGCATGAAGAGAAGATGGAAAATGGGCATACCCCTCCTGATGGCTTCTTGTCAAAATCTGCTCCAGCAGAGCTTATGAACACAACAGGAGATGGTGTCCCACCCAGCCAATTGGATTCTCTATCTGATGACTTCACTAGTCTCAAGAGAGATGGACCATTTCACAAACTTGGTAATAACGTACTTAGAGGAGGAGCCCCAAACTGCAATCTCTCTGTGGATGACCAAAAAATTGCAGTAGTATCTACTTTGGGAACTGCACCAAATGCATTGCAGATCACTCCTGCAATGGCACAAGGAATCAATGCTGATATCAAACATCAATTAATGAAAGAAGTTCGAAAGTTTGGACGAAGTAAGTAGGACTATCTATCAATAATGTAACAGTAAAACAGGCGGTACCTCTAATTCTGTGATTCTGAAAAGATCCAAACTACCTCGTGATGTGCATTTTTGGGCAATATTGGGTTCTCACATAATTTAATGTGGTTCCTTCTGGCTTTAACTAAAAAGATATAATCACCTTTCTCCTTGTTTCTTGTAATAGTTCCATTTTGCTGCTATAACAAATTATTGTGTTTATTACACACATCATGTGTCACTGAGTTATTTAAAACAACACAAATTTATTATTTGATAGTTTAAGAAGTTAGAATTCTGAAGATACTTTCACTAGGCTAATATGAAGGTATTGGCAGGCCAGTGTTCTGAGGGCTCTGGAAAGAATCTTTTCCAAATTCCAAAGGCTGCCTGTATTCCTTGGTTCTTAGCCCTTTTCCTCATCTTTGAGTCAACAGAATTATCACTTTTTCTTCTCTCTAACCACTACTTCTGTCCTTCCATCTTTCTTCTCTCCGGCATTTACTGTCCCATCTTATAAGGATATTTGTGTGATTACATTGGACCTGCACATATAAATCTGGATGATCTGCCCATCTCAACATCCTTGGCTTAATTTTATCTGCAAATAACGTTTATTAGGCAACATTAAAAGTAACACTTTCACAGGCTCCAGGGATTAGGGCAATTTGAGGCAGCCATTTTTCAGCCTTCCACATTTGGTAGTGTTTGCAAGAGTTTCCTTACTAGATACAAGCAAATATTTTCATTTGAGTGTTTAAAATACCCATGAAGAATGATTATTGAGGATGAATCATGATTCAATACTGTATCTTATTCATATTTTTAAAAATACTAAAGTTTTTAAAATCTCTTCAGAGTATGAAAGAATCTTCATTTTGCTTGAAAAAGTGCAAGGACCTCTGGAGATAAAGAAGCAGTTTGTTGAATTTACCATCAAGGAAGCTGCAAGGTGAGTATAAACAAGCTCTTCAGAGTATGTTTTGTTTTGTTTTAGCAGCATGGCCCAATGCAAGACAGAGAAGAATAGCCTCTGCCTTGATTTTCGCAAACTCTCGTCCTAAGTCATAGTTAAGGCTGTCTCTAGAGGTATTTAGATTGATGTTATCTGCATCCAACTCATTCATTACTCTAGACTAATGTGAGCTTGGGCCTTCAGCTGGCACTCATTGTATTTGGTAAATCATATCTTCCTGTAAGGACAAATTGTATATCCCCCTGTAGGTTGAAAGTTCTGCTTTGTATCCCATTCGGTACCTTGCACACCATAAGTGCTCTAAGTATCATTTAGTTAATAAAATTTTCTTTTTTTTTTTCAGGTTTAAAAGACGAGTCTTAATTCAGCAACTTGAGAAGGTGCTAGAAAAAATAGATTCTCATCACCTTCTCAACAATGTGAATCACATCAACAGCAGATCATCAAGTTAATGCAGAGACAAGTGAAAAAAAAAAGATAAGATTTCTGAACTGTAGGACTGGTCAGGATATTGTTGAAGCCTCAAAGAGTCTAAGAGAAAGTGGTAGAGCTTTAAATTTTATGATTATCTGGCAGTAAAAGTTGGACTTTTGCCTTAAAAATTTTTGTGAAAAGCATCATTTTTTAAATTTTCTTGTTTATTTTCCCAATTAAAGGAAAGTGGTGGTGTTAATTCAGTAGGCTAACTTCATAAAACCCTGCTGTCCCTACCACAGGCAATAAGGGAATCACTCATTTAAACTGCCATTTCAGGCATTTTCAAAGTAATGAGGGGCTACCTGCAAGTGGAACACCACTTGATGTTCTTACAATGTCTTTTAGAAAGAATAAGCTTACAGAATCCAAGTATTAGTCATGTGTGTGCTAAAGAGAACTTTCAACAATTCCTAATTGTGCCTTTTAAACCATGCAATATTTTGGAAAGTTTGAATCAAAGAGTAAGAAGCTGCTATTTGGGTAACTTATTTCTCTGTGGGAAGGGGCAGGGAGAGTCACCAAACAATCTACCTCCAACTCTCTTGTATTTTGTCTAAAGACATTACAAAGTGCACCTGAGGCTGCCCTATGCTCTGGCTTTTGTTCTTGCATGTGATAACAGAACATCTTCAGGTGGACTTCAGTGCTTTGGAAGCACTAAAAGAAAAAAAAAATCTATGTGTCCTTTAATGTTTATATAAAAGTTTATATGGAACAGTATTGTTATGTTTGTATTATTTGTGAAAATTTAAGTATTCAAAGAGATTTTTTACTTTGCATATAAAAAATAAATCATTTTATTGATTTTCACAGTTTATTGATGATAGAGAAGTTTCTAGTGGTGTGTTTCTTGTGATGTGTCATTTTCAGAAAAAGTGCTTACTATTCAATAATTAAGATATTAACATAGGCTTTAAGCTTTCAAATATCACTCACAGGACTGAGTGATGTTAGTGAAAGTACTGGGGAGGCCAGTCTTTCCTAAGAAACACTGAAGAGGAAAAACTGTCAGAATCAAGTTTATTGAATTTCTAGAATATAAGTCAAAAATTTATAGCAACCAAGCAAATGCTATATCATGAGAAAAACCATTGAGTATGATAAGAGCTTTGATGCATTTCAGTTTACCCTTGTCCATGCCCCCCACACCATGGCATGGCAGTGATTTTGAAGATGGCAGCCTACATTCCAAGTATGGGCTCTCGTTTCTGGAGGGAGTGTATGTTTGCACCTGTCTGGAGGACTCCCTGAACTGATGAAAGGGGATTAATTGCCTTTGTTTTACATAACTCCAAAGTCTCTCAGCATCTATGTGGAGGATATTTCTCAAAAATATTTCAAGGCAGACGAATAAGCTGCAGCAAACAATATGGCAAAAGGCTGGGAGGAAATTGGGGGGTATATGACACTTTAGAGAATTAGGGCTTTAAAATTCTCCCATGTATACCTGGAAATCTAGGAAACCATATACATACCCAAAGTTAGAACTCCTGTCTATAAAAGACCTGAGAGCACAGATTTCACCTCTGTCTGATCTTTAGACCCAGTTCAAGCAGGAAATGAAGGCTAAAATAAGGCAAAGTTGTAAACAACCTGTTTAAGTGTTGAAGAAGCATCCCAATAGACAGCTAATGTACTATCACTTGGAGAATATTTTTTTTTCTTTTTATTCCAGATTTGTGAGAAAATCTTTTGAACTACTAGATGACCTCCAAGTTATAGGAACAAAGACTCCAGAGACTATACATGACAAAGAATACAGTCCTTAAAAAGAGTTTAGAGAAGTTAATAAATAATTGACAAAATAGGTATGGGGCTGTGGCTCATTGGTAGAGCGCCTGCCTCGCACATGTGAGGCACTGGGTTCGATCCTCAGCACAACATAAAAAATAAATAAAGATATTGTGTCCAACTACAACTAAAAAAATATTTAAAAAATAAGACAAAATAACCCACAAGTAAACAATAAACCCTGGGAGGAGTCAGAATTTCCAGGGTCATTATATCATAATATTCAAAATGTTCAGTTTTTAATAAAAAAATGTGAGGTTTGCAGAGAAAAAAAGTATGGATCAATAATGAGGGAGATGAGGGGCTAGGACTGTGGCTCAGTGGTAGCATGCTTGCCTAGTATCTGTGAGGCACTGGGTTCGATTCTTAGCACCACATACAAATAAATAAAATAAAGGTCCATCAACAACTAAAAATATTTAAAAAAACAATGGGGGAGAGGAGGAAATTAACACAAAGTATCCCTCAGAAGGTATGGGAATTGAACTCAATAAACAAATACTTTAAACAAATGTCTTCACTGTCTTCAATATGATCGAAGAGCTAAGGGAAACCCTGCGTAAACACCAAACAACCAGGAGAATGATGAACAAAGCAAAATGAATAAAGGGAACCAAATAAAAATTATGGACCTGGAATATACAATAATTGAGATGGAAAATTCTCTCAGAGGGTTCTACAGCAGATATGAGCAGACAGAAGAAAGACTCAGAAATTATCCAGCATAAGGAGCAAAAAGAAAACAGAAATTCAACAACAAATAGAACCTAAGAAACTTAGCCCAAATAACATCATCAAGCATAACACCACATAGACATAAGATCCCTGGAATGAAAGATGGGGGAAAATAATTTTAAGTAAATGTTGGCCTCGAACTCCCAGGTTTAATAATATACATGAATCCATATACCCAAGGAGCTCAAAGAACTGTATTGGAGACAAACTGAGAGATATTATAATCAAAATGCTCAAAGACAAAGAGACTCCTGAAGACAGCCAGAGAGAAAACACCTGTCATAACAAGAGATCAACACCAAGATTAGCAGCTAATTTCTTATCAAAAGCATGGGAGGTCAGAAGGCAATATAATGACGTTTAAAATTCTAAAAATGGGGCTGAGGGTGTAGCTCAGTGGTAGAGCACTTGCCTAGCAAGAATGAGACCCAGGATTGATTCCTAGCACTGAAAACAAAACAAAAAAGAAAACACACACACACACACACACAAAGCCAAAAAAAAAAAAAAAAAAACCAAGTTGTCTGTCCTGGGCCAAAGTAAACTTCAAAGAGGAAGGAGAAATTAAGACATTATCAGAAAAACAAAGGTAGTTCATTACTAGTAGACTTTCCCTATGAGAAAGGGATTTTGATTAGGGCTGTGGGGAGGAGATAATATAGAGTTGTTGCTGATGGTTACATCTGCTTGAGTGATGAAAAAGTTTTGAAAATAGGCATTGGTGATGTTTGCATAGCATTGTGAAGTGTAATCAAAGGCACTGAATTGTATGCTTAAAATTGGTTAAAATAGCAAATTTTAGATTATATATTTCAACCAATTTTTTAAAACATTAACTAGGTAATCTACCAAAAGGCATTGAATCATATACTTTAAATGGATGAATTATTGGATGTGAATCATGTCTCAAAAAAGTTGTTTGCTAAAGATTAGTAAAATGGTT
The DNA here is from genome assembly GCF_048772815.1 of Callospermophilus lateralis. NCBI lineage: Eukaryota > Metazoa > Chordata > Mammalia > Rodentia > Sciuridae > Callospermophilus > Callospermophilus lateralis. Next base: position 110,381,419 of record NC_135325.1, read on the forward strand.
AAAAAGGATATGATTCAACTACATGCTATGTAAAAGAGGCTCACTGTAGATTTGAAGCCTCATATAGAGAGAAACTGAAAGGATTAAAAAAAATATTCCACACAAATAACTGAAAATGAGATGGGTGGCTATACTAATATCAGAAAAAAGAACTTTAAGTAAAAAATTGCTACAAGAGAAAAAAAGGGATGTTATATATTGATAAATAGGTTAATCCATCAAGAACATGTAAAAATTATAAATATCTACTCAAAAGAGAGTATCAGAATAAATGAAGCAAAAATTGACAGATTGAAGACAGAAATACACTGTTCTATAATATTGTTGGGACTTCAAGAATAAATAGAACAACTAGTGAAAAGACGAATAAAGAAATAGAAGACTTGAATAATAGTATAACCAATTATATCTAACAGATACCTGTAAAACAATCCACCCAACAACAATCAATTACTCATTTTTCTAAACTCATGGAGTATTCTCTAGGATTGATCATATATTAGGCCACAAAACAAGTAAAAACAAATTTTAAAATATTGAAAAAGTACCTTATTTGATTAAAAGAGAGTCAAACTAAAAATCAAGAGCAGTTGGACACTTACCTCATACAAAAAAAAAATTAACTCAAAATGGATCAATACCAATACCTAAACATTAGAACTAAAACCATAAAACTCTTAGGATGAAAACTTTGGAGTAAATGTTAATAACCTTGAATTTGACAATGATTTCTCAAATAGGACATCAAAGCCCAAACAAAAAAAGAAAAAAAATGGAGATAATTTGATTTTAACAAAGGTAGAAACATTTTTGCATCAAAAAATGTTAGTATATTTTTTTTGTATCAAGAGAGTGAAAGACAACCCACAGGATGGGAGAAAATACTTGCAATGCATACATGTGATAAGGATCAAGCATTCATAATATTTAAAAAAATCTTCAAACTCACAACAAAAAGATGACCCAATGTATCACAGGCAAAGATGATGAAGAAAACCCGAAGTGAATATATAAAATTAACAAACATGAAAGACGCTCAACATCTTTAGTAATTAGGGATAATTATATCAAAATCACAACAAGGTAGAAGCTCACATATAATGGCCATAATTTTTTTTTAAATTTTGGTTGTTGTTAATGGACCTTTATTTTATTTATTTATATGTGGTGCTGAGAATAGAACCCAGTGCTTCACACATGCTAGGTAAGTGCTCTACCACTGAGCCCTAGGCCCAGCCCCAATTGGAATCCTCATACACTCCTGCTGAGAAAATAAATGGTAAAGCCCCCTGGGACAAAAATTTTGATACTTAGTTTTAAGTTATATATAGGGTCCCTATATGACCCAGAAATTCCATTCCTACATGTTTTCTAAAGACTTGAAAAACAGGTGCACAGAAAATTCTTTTCACAATTGTTAATAGCGCTCTTCACAAAAACAAAAAGGTAGAAACAGTACAAATGTCCTGCAATGGGTGATTAGATAAACAGAATGTGATATATACTTACAACGGGATACACGTGGTCATAAAATGAAATAAAGTATTTATACATGCCACAGAGTAGGTGAATATTAAATATATTATGCTAGTAAAAGAAGACAATCAAAATAGGGCACAAGTTGTGATTCCATTTGTGTTAAAATATAAAGAATTGGCAAATCTACAGAGAAAGGGGGAGGGATGGCGGACGGGGAGCCACTGTTGCATAAAAACAAGGCAAACATCGGCATATATCAGTCGTAAATATCACTGGTAAATATCAGCTAAGTATATTTTCCCCAGGGACGGGCGCCCTCCTGTGGTCCCAGCTTCTCCCTGGGCTGAGGTGGAAGGAGTTCCACAACAGCCAGGGCAACACAGTGAGACACGGTCTCAGAGAGTAAAAACAAAACACAGGTTTTCAGAACTCTAAAATTAACCAGACGCTTGCAACCACAGGAAGAGCCTTTCTTCAGCCAAAAAGGTGGAATCTCAACATGGCCAGCAAGCTCTGTGGTGTTTCAACTTGCCCCATCGCCATCCCCCACCCTCGCCTCCACAGAAGCCTTGAAACCAGCAATCTTACTCTGTGGGAGCTCAGGACTGGAGCATCTGTCTGCCACTGGAGGGGCGGCTGCCCTCAGATCTCCATTCCGACCCAATTGTCACTGCTCCGCATGCAGGACGACCCCCTGAAAAGCGCCATTCTCAAGGCTGTTCCAGAGAACTCGCTGGGCGGGAACAGCTTCACCTGCCACCTGCAGGTGCGAGCTGGGAACCCCTGGAGCATAGTGGTCCACACAAGAAAGACAGTGGCCGTCATCATCTCACTTGGACTCTATTAGGATTGCTTCTAACATTCTGCCTGGGAATAATGTGTACCTTTGGTTCTGGGGAGCGTGCTTTCCAACAAGTCCTTTATTTTTTTTAAGCTTCAATTTTTTATATCGTATTATTTGTTTATTTATATGTGTGCCTGGGATCGAACCCAGTGCCTCGCACAGGCTCCACTAGTGCTGTAGCACTGAGCTACGATCCTACAATCCCAGCCCCTCCCTTTTTTTTTTTTTTTTTTTCCCGTTCCAGGAATTGAATCCCAGGCTGCTTTCCCACTGGGCCACATCACCAGCCCCCTCCCCTTTAAGATTTTATCTGGAGACAGTTCTCCCTAACTACCTCTCGGCCTTGTTAAATCGGTGCAGCCGACTTTGAATTTGCAATCCTCCTGCCTCAGCTTCCTGAGCCCCTGACATCACAGGTGTGCGCGATGCACCGGGCTCGCACAAATGCTTTATTTTTTTCCTCACGGGGAGTCGTGGGATTTGATCCTACGAATATTTTACCCGGTAGGAAGATCCACCAGCGTCTTCCGTCAAGTCGGGTGGCACTTGCACTACCGGACGGCTCCAAATATACGCTTTTATCCCGCTCAGCTGAAGAGGTACTGGTTCCTTTGGAGATGTTTCTTGTGGCAGTTGTCAGGGAAGGTTGTGCCTGGAGGGCGCCAGAGACAGGGAAACGGAAAGTGGCGCCCCCTGTTTTCTGTGGCTGACACAGAGGGTCTGCTGGTCACCGGGTTTGTCCCCCACGGAGCTCTGGGCACTGCAGGCGGCTACCCCAGGACCCGGCTGGGCAGGGTGCAGAGGCCAGCCGCGCTCTGGTTCCAGCGACTTCCCTGGGTCTCCCTTGGCAGGCATGTACCAGATGCTTCCGGAAAAACACCCCCATTGACCCGCAGATGCCCCAGGGGGCGCATTCTAGAAAGCCCACTGCGGGGGTGGGGGTGGGGGTGGGGGGGCGTGTGCCCCAACCTCCCTGCCCTTTGGGGAGGTGCTTCATCCCAGGCTCCCTTACAAGGTCGGCATTTCAGCTGTGGAGCGGCCACTTTTCCTGGGGTGCTGTCCTTCAGCCCAGGAGGTGTGCTTATTACGGGGGTCTCAGTGCAGTCTGGGGTCCTATACCTGGGGAGGTTCTGCTCAGCCCTATATGGACGCCTGGTGAGGCGATGCGCTCAGTCCAGGAGAGCTTTCCCTTGGCACCCCTTTTTAGCTCTGCAGAGGTCCTCAGGAAGCCCCCACAGTTCCTCAGGAAGCCCCCACAGTTCTGGGAGGGACACTGTGCTGGTGACGCTCTCTCTCTCTCTCCACACACACACACACACACACACACACCCGTGTGGCAGTTCTCTGCAGGCGAGCAGCCATCCTTAAGGGGGCAGTGTTCCTGGCGTCCTGGGTGAGCCCCACGAGGGGACTCTTCCCTTCCTTCCCTGCTGCCTGGCCACCAGGGCTTCGCTCCTTACCTTGGGACTGCTCCCCGAAGTGTGGATCTCCACACAGAAGGGGCTTCTTTCCTGACGGCTCTTAGCCCCAGGTGAGGTGCATTCCTTGGCCAGTCCAGCTCCGCGGCGTGGGGGTGGCGGCGTCATCTCGCCTGCCTTGGGTCTCAGCCCCTGTCTGTCTGGTGGGGATTCCCGCCGCCCTTGCCCGGGGCACATTGTCGGCGAGCAATCCTGCACCTCTGGGCTGTGGCGAGGGGTTGCTGGGCCTCAGCCCCCACGGAGCTCTTCCACCGTGGTCTTGGGCGCCTGGGTGTGAATCTGGGTGTCGGAAGGTTCCAGTAGCCCCTCATACTGGAAGCTGCGCTGCCCAGTCAGTCACGCTGGAACATCCGCCACCCTGGCGGGTGTGCAGCCATCCCCTCTGTCTGCACTTGCATTTCTCTGCTGGTTGATGAGTTTGAGGAGGGTTTCAGCGTTCAGGACTTTTGCACAAACTCCATTGGCGTGTTTGTACTTGCAGGAGTGGTGAAATATGTAGCTCTACTATGTCAGGGTTCCACTCAGATTTTTTGATTTACATTCTTTTATGTACGTAAACACATCGACAAAAGCACAAGTTTGAGTTTTGATTCAAATCTTTGTTTTCGTTTTACAGTGTTTTTTCCCTGGTACTGGAGATTCAATTCAGGAGTACCCTACCACCACTGAAGGACACCCTAAGTCCTCCCTTATGTGTTAACTTTAAGAGTTTGAGCCAGGCTGGTTGGTGCATGCCTGTAATCCCTGAGGCTCAGGAGGCTGAGACAGGAGGATGGCAAGTTCAAAGCTGGCCTCAGCAATGGCGAGGCGCTAAACAACTCCGTGAGACCCCGTCTCTACATAAAATACAAAATAGGGCTGGGGTTGTGGCTCAAGTGCCCCTGAGTTCAATCCCTGGTACCCAAAACAAACAACAAAAAACCCCCGAGTTTGACACAGGCATTTGCTTAATTGCCCAGGCAGCCTGACTGGGATCCGCCTGCCTCAGCCCCCTGGTGTGTGTGATTATAGGCCAGCGCCAACACGCCAACCATAAATGCTGTCTTCTACCGGCACAGAAGCTACCCATGTAATTACTCAGACTAGTTTTTATGGTCGGTGTTTGTATTCTTTAAAAATCTATCTTTGCCCCCCACCCCAATCAATGAGGGTAACCCCCTGCTTTGGCTTCCCGTGGGGTTGTGGGTGTGGTTTTGCTGGTCTCTACGAAGTGAGCTGGTTAAAAGGAGGGTGGTGGGCTGCGGGCACAGGTCAGTGGTAGAGGTCCCCCGCAGCATGCGTGGGAGCCTGGCTTCGGCCCTGCACCTCAAATGGGTAGCCCGGGAAAAACACGCCTATTTTTCTCACAAGGGTTTTCTGGCCCCAGGGCAATAAATACAACTATTTTTTTTATTTCCAAATTTGTTGTGAGACTCTGTGCTGCTCTATTGGTGTATATGCCTGTCTTGCTCCAGGACCCTGCGATTGGACTTACATTGGCTTTTATAGTAAATCTAGTATCTAGAAGTATGTGTCTTCCAACTGTTGTTTAATTTCTTAAAGACTGTTTGGATTGTTTAAGACTTTGGTTTCCATTTTTGTATTACCAGCTTGTCTGTGCAAAATGACCATGGTGAGATTTTAGAGAAGATTTCCAGAATCATTCTGGGAAGAACCAAGAAAGCTTGTTTGTTGGTTGGTTGGTTGGTTTTTGATTTTTGTTTTGGTAGAGGGGATTGAACTCGAATTCGATGGAGCTGTTGCCCAGAGCCACATACCCAGCCTCCCCTATTTATATTTTATCTAGTGACAGGAATTGCAAAGTTTCTCAAGGCCTAGCTAAATTGCTGTAGCTGGCTTTGAATTTCCGATCCTCCTGCCTCAGGATCCTGAGCTGCTGGGATTCAGGCATGCATGACCACACTTGGTGACCGTAAAGTTTGAATAAGGATTGAACTCGGGCATGCTTTCCGAGTGACCCATCTCCCCAGACCCCCCCTTTTTCCCACTTTATCTAGAAACCGGTCTTGGTAATTTTACCAGGGCCTTATTAATTTGCTGAGGCTGGTTTGCAATTGAGATCCTCTTGCCCCAACCTCCCAGGCTGCTGGGATTTGGGCATGCGCAGCGCCCCTTCCCCACCATTAGGCTTTAACAAGGACTCATCCCAAGCACAGAAAGCCCATTTGTCTCCACTTAAGCAGCTCTTCAGTTTCTCTCGATGCTCTTTTCTCTTCGTGGAATGCCCCAGCACATCATCATTACATGTGTGCCTACATTTTCAGTGATTTGGGCACTGTTTTCAGTGGGGCTTAAATGTTCTTTCTGGTGACTTGTTGCTCTTATACGGATGTGCTGGTGGTGTTTGAAGAGTGTTGCTGGATCCAGCAACTTCCTACAGTCACTTCCTACCTGCAGTGGCTTTGTATCCTTCCGAATATTCTCCCTACATAGAAATGTCCTCAGAGAAAGATTGAAAGTTCCACTTGAAACATTATACTGTTCTGTTTATCTGGCTGTAGTGCACTTGGGGGACCTTCAACACCTTATTGACTATATGGTAGACATCCTCATCTTGTTGACGAATTTAGGGACAAAATGAGCAATACTTCACCTGTAATTTGGGTGGTTCCATGTTTTTTTTTTTTTTTTAATTTTCGTTGAATTGTTTTGGGGTGTTGGTTTGTTTTTGGAGGTGGGGGAGAATATTTTTATTAGGTTAAGGAAGTTTCCTTCTCTTATAAGTTACTGATAGTTTTCAATCATGAATAGGAGTTGCAAATTAACCAAAATATAAAAATGATCATGTGAATTCCCTTACTTCCTTCTGCTTCTTGTTGTTAATGTGGTTAACTCTGACTGATTTGAGGATGTGGACAGGTCTTGCCTTCCTGCATTACATGGTGCCATGCCTTGATGTATATGTTTTTATCTATCATTGCACTGGGTTGGCTTTTATTTTACTTAGGATTTTCATCAGTGTTGTCCAGACAGATGTTGGCCCATGGTTTTCTTTCCTTCTAATGTCCTTGCTAGCTGTTGGCATCAGGTTGACACTGGCCTCACAAAGTGAGCCGAAAACTTGTTCCTTTTATCTACTTTACAAAGGAGTTTGTGTAAAACACATTTCTCACCTGAGTATTTGGAGGACTCATTAGGGAGATGTCTGAACTGGAAGGTGTGCATTTTTTCTTTGTTAATAATTTTACCATCCCAGTGGCTCAGGGAGGCTGGAGCAGGAGGATCTCGAGTTCAAAGACAGCCTCGGCCACTTTGCAAGGCCCTAAGCAACTCATTGAGACCCTGTCTCAAAATTAAGAAATAAAAAGGGTTGGGGGTGTTGCTCAGTGGTTAGGCGCCCAATGGTTGAATCCCTGGTAGCATGACAAAAATTTTACCAGACATGAGAGCATTCAGATTTTCTCTTTCACATGGGATTGAATTTTATTTTTTTCTACAGGTGTTTTCTGCTTCATCTCATTTTTCAAATCTGAAGTCATAATTTTCACATTAATCCCAACCTCTTCTTTTCCTTCTCTTAGCATGCTTTATTTTCAGATAAAATTTTCCTTTTTCTCTCTTCTCCTTAAAAAGTTATGGAATGTTCCACAAATTTGCATGTCATCCTTGCTCAAGGGCCATGCTAATATTCTCTGAGTCGTTCCAATTTTAGCGTACGCACTGCCCCAGGAAGCACTAAGATTTTTGTTGCTTGGTGAAGTCAGACATGTCTACCTTTGGTGTGTGTTTTAAAAGATCAACTTTGCCAATGTTGGTCTTTGCTATTGTCGCTTTCTCATTCCATTCCATCAGCTTTGCTTCCCCTTAAATAGTAAAGTGGGGCTGGGTGTGTAAGTTAGTGGTGTTAGTGGTGGAGCCCCTGCCTGCCTGTGCTACAACCCCAGCTTCCCCCTCATACCCACCCCCCGCCAATAAAAGTAAAGCTCCTTCTCCTATTTTCTTTGCATTTGGATTTCTTGTACTCCTCTTTTACCTTACTGAAACTCACAGCTTAGGAATTTTCAGAATTTTTTTTCTTTTCTAATACTGCATTCCACATGTTATGCAATGAGATATATTCCTCAGAGCTCGATTACTTCTGTTGATTTCAGTTTAATTTATATTTTTGAGATGGGGTTTCAACACGTTGGCCACATGGGCCTCACACTCGCTGCTTAGGATGAACGGGGCTGGGGAGGGGGGGGGTATGAGACAGCAAGAGGGAGAGGGAAGAAATGTGTGTCACTGTAAAGGCACACGCCCAGTGACCCATGGCTTCCAACTCGGCTCCACCTCCTAAGGTTTCTAGCACCAACCAATAATGAACCCCACTGAGGACCAAGCCTTTAGCCCATGGCTTGGGATCAAACCATAACAGGCAGGAAGAACCCACGGGGTTGCCATGTTCCCTGGCTGCAGATGGAGTCACTTGGTGGTGGTGATGTCTCTAGGGGCTGCTCAGCTCTCACATCATCACCAGAGACTCGGGCTGATGTGCAGCCTTTTGGGTTCAACCTTCAGTCTAGCAGCTTCCGGGGGCTTGAGAATTCCAACAAGTGTTGATTCACACAGAAATGTCCCGAGAGCTTTCCAGAGAGCCAAAATGCCCAGGGTGGAGTGAGAAGCCTGGTACTGCTGGGCAGACTGCACTGCTCTTTTGCTCTATCCTGCTTCCTAGGTGCCTGGCAACTGTCACTGAAGGAAGCCCATGGAGCCTCCTCCTATGCAGTTCAGTAGTCCTCCATTTCCTTTCTTGCTGGCCTCAGGGCTGACCACCCCTGTCACTTATCTTCCTGACTTCCCCAGATGTTCCTCCTTCACGTCCAGAGGGGTTCGCTTAGCAGGTGATTCTTGGGGCAGAGTGCTTGTGACTGGAACAGTTTACCTGTAGGACAAGCCATCCCTGCCAAGGGGGCTGAACCTTCCTAACCACTAAATCTTCTCTTCCCAGAATTGTGCTTTGCCAAATAGCCGGCTAAGACATGGAAGGCATTGGAACAAGTTATGCTGTGTGCGTGGATGAGGATATGAAAATGCATCTCATTCTTATGTATAATTCTAATCCACAAGGAAAAGTAATGACAAATAAAACAAGAAATTCCTGGCCGTTATTCAATGACCTCTGGAAAATTCTTCCCTCCTCTTTGCACTCCTCTTCATGGGTAATACAGGAGGCTCACAAAACGTGTTGTACTGATTTTATTCCAGTAATGCTGGGGAGATTCTTGGGTTTCGCCTGGACAATAGGGCCTTACGTTAAGTCTTCTCTGTCACTGCCTCTCACCTTTACCTGCCACCAACACTGCATGGTGCACATGCAAGCTTTTCAGTGCCATCGTTGTGGTATGTGATGAACTCTCTCTCATGAGAACAGGAAAAGGAATTCCATCTCCAAACATGGGTAGCCACAGAATAGTGGGGAGTTATTCACTGAGGTCACTGTGAGTTCCAGTGTGGTTGCTGATATCCGCTCATTCCACAAGTACTAATTAATCATGAGCCATGTCTGGGTGTGAGCAGCACCTTGCATGTCACTTTCCTCCATGATCCACCTAGACTGGCCTAACGTTAGGTTAGTTTTCTGAGAACAGTGTTTGTGAGGTATGGCCAAACTTGGCCCACGGGTGAACTCACATGGGGACACAAGCACACAATTCTTTCTGCATGCAAAGTCTGCTGGCACTTATGTGATGGTCACATTTAGTAATGAGCAGAATGTATCCACTGGTGTGTTTCAGAAAACCATGGCTAACAAAGCAGATGAATTCTCGGGCGGACCTAGACCGAGTCCTAGACCACACAAGCGGAGGCGCACTATGTCCCTGATGTCAGTGCCGGAGGAAGGAGAGGGCCACTCCCGTTGGAAGGACTCCACCAAGCCCCAGGGAGATGGTAATTGTGTCCTGGGTGGGTGGGCAAGCCTGCAGTTGGCGTGTCAGATGCAGTACCTCCGAGAACAGGAACCTATTGGGAGAGGCTGCAGGAGGCCAGCATGAAGCAGCTTCCTGCAGGGCAGGATGGGGGCAGCAGCAAAGGAGGATGCATGGGAAGGCCCTCTCTGTCTGGCTCTTCTGTGGGTCAGGACACAGCGTGCCCTCAATCTGGCCTCTCCTCACACTGCCCAACAGGGGCTTTGCCTCCTGCCTCCTCACGCCACAGAAACCAGGGTGGAGAAGGCCAGCATGGCAGCTGGCGTTGCCAGTCATTTCTCAGCTGCATTTGACCCGTTGTTCACTGGCTCCGTGATGGGGACGTTCAGGGATTTCCATCTCTCCAGGCTTCTTTCTTCCTTGAGGTGGATCCTGATCTTTCGTTTATCTGCCTCTCCAATCTCACTATTGTGATGACTTTAAAATCACACCATGTTTCTCGAGTCTTTGCTCCTACTCTGACATGATTGATTGCCACTATGTTCCAGTAACATTTTCCCGTCCTTGTGCTTCTCAGTCCTCCCCTTTCACCCCTCCCCTCTCCCCCTGCAGCCAGACTGATGGTGTCAGCAGGTAAGGAGTGGGCCCGTTGTGTGTCCTTCCTGGAAGAGCATCGTCCTCTATGTTCCCAAGCACACAGAACACAACCTCAAGTCCTGGTCCTGACAGTGGACCACAGTCTCTGCGTGGCCCCACGTGGGTTCTGGGGGCCTCCTCCTCTGTCTCTCTGCTTCTCTCCTCCACTCCTTGGTCCTCAGCAGGTCCCCCTCTGGCCCTCTCCCTTACTGCAGGCTGAACTGTCCCTCTAAATCTGCACAAGCCTGCTCTGTCTCCTCCTCGGGCTCTGCTCAGAGGACACCACCCAGAAGGCCCTGCCACCACCCTCAGCCCTGGGGGCCCCTCTGCTGCTCCCTCCCACTCCTCTGCTCCCTCCCACTCCCCTGCCCACATCTCCCCCAACAGGAGTCCAGCTGGGATGGCCTGTTGCTCTCCATGCACTTCCTCTCTGACTTCCCATCTCGGTGTAGGTTCCATCAGGGCAGGTGCAGTTTCTGTCTGCTTCATTGCTGGTGGCCAGCTCCTGGCACCAAGGGGGTGGTGTAATTAGGGGTGTCACACTTGAGTGACATAAATGCCTTTTTCTGATACTCCAAACATGAGTGAGGAGGGTCTGTCCTCTTGACAGGGATCTCTGGTGACTAAGCGTGAATCCCATCAGGCATCTTGACACCACATGAACCTTCCAGCTTTTTGACACCTAAAGTACATCACAGGACACAGACTCATGAGTGCCATGGCTCTGTGAATGTTTTACTGATAGATGTCCTGTCCCCTGTGTTTCTACATGCAGTCCCAGAGCCACAACTTAGGAGGTGCTTTCCCTGTCCTCTGTGTCGCGATGTCCACTTTTGAGGTCCAAGAATTCTCTGGTGCTCCCAGCTGCTCTGAGAAAAGCAATCGCAGGACACGAGCTTGTAAATGTCCCGTGTAGGGCGTAGGGGGGTGAAGCCCACCTGCCTCATAGCTGAGCCTCTCCATTGGTTTCCAGATGCTACTGCCAGCCGCGTTGTCCCTGAGGAGACAATGCAAAGTGGTCCCACCACAGTGAGAGGCTCCTTGGCCACAAGCATGGCAGCTGGCAGTGTCCCCTTCTATCCGCTGGCTTCTCCACCTGATGCCTCCACTGGTCCCAGCCAAGGGGGGCTGCTTCTCCAGGCCGGTGGGGACCCCTTTGGGGCAGGATTCGTGAGCAGTGGCCCCTCTGCACGTGGCCCTGAAGTTCCTGCCATGCCCATGGTGGCGGTGGTGCCTGATCCATTTCCACAGAGTATTGAGGAAATCAACGTTGGTATCAAACATCAGCTCATGAAGGAAGTTCGACAGTTTGGACGAAGTAAGTGGTGGGGGGATGGTAGCGATGAAAACGCAGGAAGGCTCTCTCAACCTGTGGTTTAGAAGAGCTTGGAACTGCCTGAGTGGACTCGGCCTTGGCCAGAGTTGAGTCCTCACTAATTTCAGACGGTTCCCCTCTACTTTGCTTAGCGTGTCCCCCATACGTCTTTTCTTGTCTTGTCTTTGATGGTGGCTGTTTCCTAGAACTCTTTAGTGGCTGTGTGCAGAGGTCCCCATTTCAGCATTTCAGCCCCACACACTCTGTACCTTTGCAGCCCAGAGGGCGTGATTAGTGAGGGCCACAAACGGCAAGACTGAGTTCTGTTTCTTCCTCAATATTGAGGTGTTCTTAATACCTTCAGAATACGAAAAGATCTTCAAGTTGCTTGAAGAAGTGCGAGGCCCTGTGGAAGTCAAGAAGCAGTTTGTTGAGTTTACCATCAAGGAAGCAGCAAGGTGGGTGGCCAAGGAACTGGTGGAGTTCTTTCAGCAGTTGGGCTGGGGCGGTGTGGGGGCTGAGTGGTGGGGGCAGGGCCTGCCCCTGCTTGAGCATCCTGGGTCCTGCCCCCACTCACAGTTAAGGCTTGCTCTGTGTTGTTCAGCCTGTGTCCTCTGAGTCTGACTCACCCTCCCACACCCACTGGGCCTGGCCATCTCGCCATGGTCTGGGCTGGTTGCCGGCCCCCGTGGACACTCCTTGTGCACCTGAGCATCTCTCCCCAGGTGTGTGTTCCTTCCCTTGCCGTGTAGACCGTGAGCTCCCTGCCTGTCTGCCACAGCGCCCCCCCACTTCCTGGTGTCTTTGGGATTCCGCTGGGTAATGGCATGTCTCTTCATTTTCAGATTTAAACGCCGTGACTTAATTAAGCACCTTGAGAAGATCCTGGAGAAAACAGTTTCTGGCAACTAAGGTATCAGACCTGAACACAGTCCTGCTCTCACAATGATCAGATAGAAACCAGAACCCATTCGCTGTGCTTGAGAACGTAGCAAGATGTCACTGAAGCCTCGTGGCCTGTGTTGCTTAGGAGACTTGCCTTCCAGAGGCTGAGTCGAACGGGCGGAGCATTTTGATGTTATGAATTTCTATTAGTAAAAGTTGGCTTTTGCCCTCATTGTTTGGAAAGAGTCGTTTTTTTGTTACTCATCTGAGCTGGGGATGTTTTTATCTCAGCAAGCCAGATGCACCTTAGTCCTCAAGTGTCAGTCAGCTTGTCATCATTGTGACCAAAGTACCTGGCAAGAATAACCTAGAGCAGAAATTTCGTTTGGGTTCACAGTTTCAGAGTCTCAGTCCATGGACAGCTAGCACCGTCACTCCGGGGCTGAAGTGAGGCAGAACATCATGGTGGACTGCCACAGTGGAGGAAAGTTGCTGTGTCCAGACAGCCGGGAAGCAGAGAGTGAGACAGAGACAGACAGAGCAAGGGGCCAGCAACAAATAGGGCCCAGAGCTCGTGCCTTTGAGGTCTATCTCCTCTAGCCACGCCCCACCTGCCTATAGGTACTACCCAGTTAGTTGATTCGGTTCATCCACCAGATGGATCAGTCCATGGCTTAGGTCACAGCTCTCATAATCATCTCACCTCTTGCATCAGCACAGGGCTTTTGGAGGGACTCCTCCTTCAAACCAGAACACCTCATTTCTGTAGAAGGTCACAAGGTGATAGCTGCTATTTATAACCATCTTCTGCACTGCCTATTTCTTATTCCTTTTGCCCTGGGACAGCCCCACAGCAGGCCCTGGTGCTCGGTGTGGCAGGATGACATACAGAGTTCTTACTGAAGGCTCTGTGCCACTACATTTCCTGCTGAATTGGCTTCTTGCCCTATTCCATGGTCTCTAGTCACAGAACCTGTCAGTGCTAAAAAGGGCTCTGGATGTTCTACACACATTTCCTCCTTGGTCTCTGTTTGGCTGCATCCCATTCCCCTCTGATGGTCATTCCAGACATTAAGGAAGCCTTCCTTTGTATCTATTGATTGACAGGGAGGAACAATCCACAGTGATGAACTTGCTCAATGCCTTAACTTCCATTTCAATGGAGTCATTTTTGTATCCCACTATGAAAAGGGATTCAATTTGCAATGACAATATGTAGTCTACAGGAGCCAAGTTGTTGGTATGGGAAGTAAAATTGTGCTCCTGGATACTCAGTAAGTAGAGGAGACTTCGCATTGCTTTCATTGCTGAAGACATGAATATACCAATGTGAGCAACAGCTTCTCATCCTGGATGAAGAGTCGGGGTGGTAGTGGTGGGTGGAGACCCAAGAGAATATTATCTCCTACATTATTTGATCCAGCTCCAAAATGACTGCCACAAATCTAGAACTACAAGTGAAACTTTATAAGATTTTCCTATAGTTTATAATGGTGAGAAATATAGCCAGTCTAGTGAATAATCTGTTAGCATGAGCCCATTGCTGTACTTCATTTCCTATTAGCAAGTTCCATATTTAGATGTGATGCACTGTCAAAAGACCATCATGGAGGATTTGCCCTTTCCTAAGAATGTATTTTGAAAGTACATTAGTTGTGAATGAAAATCCATATTTAGAGTGTGTGTCTACTCAAGTGAAAAAAAAAAAGCTACATTTTTCCTGATGGACATAGACCAAGCTAAGTTGTAATCTGATATCTCACTGACCACACTGGGCTATGGTGCCTATTGAGGGTTCAGTATTTGTTTCTGGTCCTGGTAAACTGGACAGTTGACAGTGGCTATGCCAACATCAATCTTGGTAAATAGAAATTCATTTTTATGGGCCTATGTATAACTTCTGTTCCTGACTCCATGAACATGATGCACCACTACTACTTAGAATATTCAGGGGTGTACCTAAGGAGATATAATCTTGGTTCTAGGAGCTTAGATTGGCCTCAGTAGAAATAACAATGAAATGGGGACCTTGATCTTACAACATTAAGAACCTAGACCTGCCAGTAATGCAAATGAGCTTAAAAACATTTTTTTGTGTGTGTGTGTGTTTGTGTGTCTTTTAGTCATGGTTCTCCAGAGACAGAAACAATAGGAAATATAGAAATGTGAAAATAAATTTATTAGGGGAAATTGCTCACTTGATTATGGAGACTGAAAAGTCCCACAGTAGGCCAAGCTGAAACACTAGGAAACCCATTACCATGACTCAGTCTAAATCTGAAGGCCTTAGAACCAGGGATGCCAATGTGTATATTTGTCAGGTTAATGTTACAGATCCCAGAGCCTGGGCTGGAGGAGGCTAGTGTGGTTGTAGTATCCAAAGGCAAAAGAATATGAAGTTCTAAAATCCAAGGGGAGGTGAAAGATGTCCTCATTTCAAAAACAGAGTTCACCCTTTTCTGTTTTCTTTCCCATCCAGGCCTCTAGCCAATTGCATGGTGCCTGCCCATATTGAGAGTGTATCTTCTCTTAATCCACAGACCCACAAACCAATACCATCTGGAAATACCCTCTCACACATACCTGTGGTAGTCCATTCATTCTAATTCAATGTCAAACCCCCTGGATTTCTCTCAATAGAAGAGGGACAGGCTCAATGCCCACTGAATCATTGAGAATCATTAATGCTTTACTAGCTATCTTGGTGTCATTTAATCCAGTCATTAACATCCAAAAATCAACATTGTATTGAGTACTCAGTCACGAACCTGATTAATGCCTTGATGTCGATTTTGTGAGACCCTAAGCAGTTTTTCCAGGAATTCTGACCTACAGAACTGTATATTTGTGGCTTTGTAAGCTGCTAAATTGGGGCTATTTTGTTATTCAGTAATAAAAACCTAATACAAGAGGTATGTGTGTATTTAGAAGAAATTGAAAATCAGGTGCAATGTGTTTTTCTTTCCCAATTGACGGGTAATAGGGAACTCCCTGTGAGGCCACAGAGAATTTTTCTCTCAATCTGGACTCTACTCTAAGCTAGCAGGCTTTCAAGTGACTTTCCAATTTGTCAATGTAGCACAGAACATTAAATTTTATGTTACTACCAGCATCTAATACACCAACTTATTGTTGCTTCCTTTTTTTTTTTTGCAATAAGAAGGTTCAGCTATATCAGTTTGCTCTTTAGCTTATAACTATCTCGACATGCCCGTAGTCTACTAGATCATCAAAAATTTCACTCATTCACAAGGCTCTGATGATGTGTGGAATTGATGTCCCAAATTCTCTTGCAAGCCTGCTGTCGATGTGTGTGTGAATTAGTTGCTGCTTTCTTCTTAATCAGAATCATGTCATTGATGTTGCAGAATGATGTTATGTGTGGTATAAGGGAAAGATGATCAAAGTCCCTAAGTAGTAGTTCATGACATTTGTCTGGAGAGTTAATATCAATCTGAAGTAGTAAGTAATGGTGTATTGCTACCCTTTCCATGAGAAGCCAAACTCTTCCTTGTGAAAATTACTGAAAGGAAAACAAAAATCACATTTATCCAATAAGTACATGTTTATCAGGTGTTCAGGGATGTGTTAATTGCCCAAGCATCAAAACCACAGGTAGAACAGCAGTGGTTACTGAAACAAATAGCAGATTTGACTTATAATTTCTTGTCATTCTCCATGATCCAACTGTTTCTGCATAAAACAAATAGACAAGTTTAAATGGATGGTGTAGTAATAACTACGCTGCATATTTCAAATCCTTGATGATATCACAAACCATCACAGGGCAGATTTGGGGAAAACCTGGGCCTACTATATAAGGCATAACTGAGGCAAAAGTCCTTGATCACCTGACTTCCATAAGCCTCTACTTTGACTGGGGGCCTACAGTGTCATATTGGCACCCTTGAAACTAGTGCCATTCAGATCCAGCATCTGTTACCCCTGAAAATCAGGATACTTAACTTTCTACCATGTACTGACACACTATTAATTGGTCACAGGTCCATTTGAAGAAGGTTGGAACAATTAATAGCATAAACATTTGGCAGTGCAGCATGGTATATTAGCTGCATATTATTACAAGGAGATACCTAAGGTTTTTAACTTATAAAGGAAAAAGTTATATTTTGTCTCATGGTTGCAGAGGTTCTAGTCCAAGATCAGGATTACCTGATCAGGTGATACCTTTGCTTTGGATGTCTGGTGAAGGTAGCACATCATGGCAGGCAGGCATAGTGGGGTAACTCTACTGACATCACAATCCAGGAAGCAAAAGACAGGATGGATTGGGGTCCTACATTCCCCTTCAGGAGCACATCCCCAAAGACCCAAACACTGCACTCAGGGCCTCACCTTCTAAAGGTGCCACAACATTTCACTCTGAAAACCAAGCTTTTAACACATGAATCTTTTAAATATTTTTTTAGTTGTAGATGGACACAATACCTTTATTTTATTTTTATGTGGTGCTGAGGATGGATCCCAGTGTCTTACGTGTGCCAGGTGAATACTCTACCACTGAGCCACAGCTCCAGCCCTAATGCATGGATCTTTGGGGGACACTCATACAAACCATCACACATGGTCCTTCCTGAAGGGCAGGACCACAGCAACAGAACAAAGTCACCACAGGGGTCACCACAGATACCTGAGATTGCCTTAGAAAATCATTTACCATGTTTCTGAAAGTCGTGTCCTTTAGCCCTAGATGGATGAGTCCTGACCCTGAGGCTATAGGAGATAATGTGTGTGTGTGTGGGGCGGGGGGGGGGGGGGGGGGGGGGGGGGGGTGTTGGGGAGCATTTTAGGTTACTATTTCACAGCAATCACAGACTATTTCATTTCACTTATGTGGATACTTTGCTGGGAGTGTAAAGCCCTTGGCACATCATTTTCTTCCTCCGGAGCTCCAGCACATCAGCGATAACCAGTCATCTCTATTAGTCTCCTCAGTTTAGCAATATCACAGGTATTACGTGCTGTTAGGACCTTTAGCTTTAAGAGAGACTTTGGAAACAGGAAGAGGCAAGGTAACTAGCCCCAGGTCATAAGTAAATACGGGCATACTTGGAGCAACACTTCAAAGCCAGATCTGCCTCAACCCAAAGTGCTTTCCACTGCAACTATGTGGCCTTACCAGACTATAGACCCTCAGGCTTCCCCTGACCTACTGTCTCCTATGGGTTCTTATTCATCAAGTGATCCTGGATTCAGAACATTCTCTGCTTATTTTCCCTCCTTGATAGGATCTTCCAGGAGAAGAAAGGGCAAGCACTCCCCTGTATCAGCTTCTGCCACAGCCTGTCAGCTCTGATCTCCCAGGAAGCTGCCCCTGCCAGGATGGGCCCCACTATTCTCACTCAGCTTATCCTTGGCCCTCCCAGCTGGCCTCTCTCTATTCCCTCAAACAGACACTTGAAATCAATCAGTGACCCACCGTGAATTCTTCTCTTTCCCAGAACTTGCAGCCTCCACTAGGTACTTGGCCATGACTCTTTTTATTTCATATGCATCAAGAATATTGAGAATCTTACTACACAGTAGGCAAGAGGCTAGGTTCTACCACCCCTTGTGCTCCAAAAATACTCAACTATCATATTAGCAGGAAAAATGTTTATTCAAAGCTATCTTTGAAGGAAGATAGAGGAAACTTGTTTCACATCACCATGATCAAAGAACTTAAGGGTAAGGGACGTTTTTATAGAAGAGATGGCAAATTGGGAGAAAAGGCAGGAAATATATATACAGAATTAGTTAACCCAGAACCTGTCAGTCTTAATTTCCTAGGTATTTGGAGTATGGTGTGCTCTTCAGCTTCCACTTTCAGTAAGCAGAAGTATAGAAGTTAAAACCATGGAAGTTTCTCTTAATTTCAGAAGGAGTCTATTTCAGGAGGACATATTCCCATGTAACATGCAAAGCATGCCAGGCACTGGTCATCCCATTCTGCCATCATGTTCACTTTAAACCCTTATACAACCTTTTGAGGGAGGGGCTATGATTTCCCCTTAACAACTGAGGAAACTGAGAGATTCAGTCATCCCATAAGATCAGATGCCTGGCTGGCAGTGGAACCCAGGCTTAAACCCAGTCTTTCACTGCTGCCCATCTCTAAAGAACTTTACAACAATGTGACTGTACTACATAAAAGGAAGACTACATTCTTTACTAAACTGAGAGATTAAAAACTCAAAAGTGCAAAAGGTTTGCCTTACCAGGTGAAATCCATGGCAAGAACCTTTTTCTTCTCAAAGCACAATGCAACCCTCTCCTGGGTTTAAGAGAATACAATACAAGGGCAACATCGGCAATTTGGACCTTTTCAAGGAAGAAAGGAGGTTCTCATTACTAAAAACTTGCCCTTGGTAAGTGTAACTTGCACTTACAACAAGTCTCCTCTCAACAGGAGGTACTCATAAAACCAATTCATACCACACAGCAGAAATTCCGCTTAAAGCTATGATGTAATATCTCAAATCTGGTCTGTTTTCCTGCCTCTAAAATGTATGGTCACCTGTCTCCTGGCTGCCCTTTGAGACACACATCTCTACCCCTTCCCCATTTCTCCTTCTGTGTTCAGACCTCACCAGAGTCTGCTGTCCTGTGATCATTACACAGCAATGAGGAGTCCAGGCACCCTGGGGCAGAAGAAAGGCATGACTATGGAGGAAATTGCAAGAGAACCTGTTTTTTTGTTTTAGTTTTTAGCCTGTGGCCCCTACCTGCCTCCTTTGCACACATGACTTTCAGATTGTGCAAGTGAGATCCTGTCTTTATTTATAATTTAAATGTTTTGCTCATCATGGGTGTTTTGACTTTTAAAAAATTACAATAAACTATTATTCATCTTAATTACTAAGTGCTAAATTTTGCACCTGAGTGGCTCACTCCTCCCAACCTGGACCCTCCTGCCTGTCAGCCTATTTACCTCTCTGGGGACTTGTCAATGGTGAGCCCCTGAGAAACCCCAGGCAGACTGTTTGCTTATTACACCCAGCTGCACTCCTAAGTCACACCACTACTGAACTGTGGGATGAGAAAAGCCAATCACCCAATATCTTAGACACTATCTCCCCAGCATGTAGGAGAGAACCCAACCATAGAAGACTCTCCAGAAACATTTGCCTAGTAAAGGAAACACCATAACACATGTCTGAGGATTATTTAAGTTTCTCACTTGGATTGATTGCCAGTAAAGTGACTTTCAATCTTTAAAATAAAGGAATTACAGAGGAACACTACTTTTGTGAATAGGGGAAGCAAGGTCCCCAGACAGGAATGTCAAGACTACAAGGACTTTCAGACATTGTCTGTATTGGAGCTCTTACAGAGTTACAAATGAGGTCACAATAAGGAAAGGTTGCACTTAAGATAAAGGCATCTAGGGCCAGAGCAGAGTCTAGAAGCCAAATGCCAGAGCGTGTGCTCTACCACTGAGCTGCATCCCCAGAAATTTTTATTTATTTTTATTTTTTACTTTAAGAAAAGGTTTTGGTAACTTTCTCAAGCTGGCCTTGAACTTGCCATCCTCCTGTCTGAGCCTCCAAGTTGCTGGGATTACTAGTGTACACCACCACAACCAGATTCTTTCCCACCAGTTCTTACTCAATCTTTTAATGTCAAGAACACAGTACATTCACACTAAGTCTGTTAATATCAAGATCACAGTTTACTTGATCTTGACATTAACAGATTAATTATGGATGAGTGGGAAAGTATCTAGACTCCAGAGCCAGAATGCTATGGGTTCAATTTCTAGCTTTATCTCTTCTAAGCTATCACTCTGGCAAGCTGTTGACCACTGTGTGCTTTAATTTCTTTATTTTTCCATAATATCTTTATTTATCTTATCTGTTTATTTTTATGTGGTGCCAGAGTCAAACCCAGTGCCTCACGCATGCTAGGGAAGCACTCTACCACTGAGTCACAACCCTGGCTGCCTTTAATTTCTTCTTATTGAAGAGAACAGAGTAAGTCCCACCTTGCAGAATGGTTCTGAGAATTAAATGTGATAGTTCAAAATGTTATTAATGGCAGATACTATTTCATTCAACAACCACAATCTTGAATCAAAAGACTTGCACATTCCACATAAGCTCTCTTGTATCATATTTTACTTTTTAAATAGAATGGACTGATGCAGGTGATGTCATCAAGACTGCAGAATGGGAAGCTCTTAGAGCCTCTCTCCCCTGTCCTCCACAATTAACAATAGCCAAAAAATTACCACTCTCAAAAATACAGAAACCAGTTAAGTTTCTGCACCCCAGGTGAGCATAAAACCAATCACATTTAAGACTAGCAGGAAAGTTTATGACATTGCCTCTCATCGGAGAAACTCTCCCTTGACCCTGGGGCAGTTCAGCAAATTTTGGAGGAAATCCTCAACTGCCATCTTCTCCCTAGACAGGGAAAGATGTGAAATATATGTTCGATGTTCTGACTCTTTGGGGGCTGCCCAAAGGACCAGTTTCAGTCTCGCCTGAATTCAAGCATTGATTACAACTGGGCTCCAGATTGGAGTTTACTGAGGTCAGCATGCACTGGAGTCTACAATATTATAGATAGACACTAGGTGGAGGGCGTGTATCACGGAGTAGCGTGGCATCGGTGAGGCTGCAGTACCACGGATAGGCACCAGGGGTACTTCAGAGTAGAAATCAGCAAAACAATTAGGATTCATCCACAGAAAGACTTAGGAGGGTCCCGCATTGATACCCAGAAAGAGTAGATAAAATCTTCTTTCTCTGAACGCAGACTACAAGGTCTGGGATAAATGGTTGATTTTTCAAAAGCTGAAATCCTAACAGAAGGCAATGAGAGACACAAAAATAAACAAGCAAACATGGCCCTCTTAGAGTAGTTGATTAAATCTCCAAAAACAAACTCTAAAAAAAGCCAGGAATATATTAGCTGTCTGACAAAAATTCAAATAACAATCAGAAAGGATGTTTAATTAATTCAAGAGAATACAGATAAAATAACCAAATGAAATCAGGGAAATTATGTAAGTGTGAAATTAGATTACAGAGATTAAAACAGAGAAACTACAAAAAAAAAGAAATTCTGGAATGGAAATATACAATAAGTGAATTGAAAGAATCACTAGAGGGACCCAATAATAGGCAAAAGAATTAATGAACTTAAAGTTAAGACTTTTGAAATCACCAAAGTAGAGGATCAATATATATGAAGAAAAATGAAGAGATCCTAAGGGATTTATAAGACTACCATCAAGCAGAACAAGATATCTGGAACAAGGTACTAGGGAGTCTCAGATTACGAAAAAAGAGTGAAAGGGTCAGAAAAACAATTTAAAGACCTATCAACAATACCAACAACAAAATAAAAACCAAATCTAAGGACAGACATGGACATACTAATAGAAGCCCAAAGAGTTCCAAATATAAAATTAATGTAAAGTGACCTACACTAGAACACATCATAATCATACTCTAAAAGTCAAATACAGAGAGCACCTTGAAAGCAGCAAGAGGAAAAGCAATTTGTCACATATAAGGAGGCTTTAATCAGATCATCTGCAGATTTTCCAGAAAACTCCTTGTAAACTAGAAGGGAACGGGATAATATATTCAAAGTCTTCAATGAATAAAAGCTGCCAATCAAAAATACTGTATATGGAAAAACTGCCTTTCAAAAACAAAGGAGCAATGGGACTTTTGTCCTGGGTGAGCAAAAGCTGAGGGAGTTTGTCACCACTGGAACTGCCTCCCCCCATCCACACTACACACAAAATTCTGAAAAGCCCTTCAAGATTCAATGAGAATGTGACACACAGAAATATACCACCATATGAAAATATAAAATTTCCTGGTGAAGGTATATAGAGAATTCTGTAATACTGTAACACAGGTACATGAGTCGTATTTAAATTTGGCATAGACTTTACAAACAAAAAGCATAAAGCATAATTACCAATTTATGTTAATGGATGTACAATATAAAAAGAGGTTATTTGTGTCATCGATAACAGAAAGGGAAGAGTAAAAATTGGATTAGCATTTTCTTTTTATTTATTTATTCTAATTTATTGTATATGACAGAAGAATGCATTTCAATTCATATAGAGCACAATTTCTCATGTCTCTGGTGTTCACACAATAGAGTCACACTATTCCTGTCTTCATACATGTACTTGGAGTAATAATGTCCAGTTCATTCCACCATCTTTCCTACCCCCATTCCCCTTATTACCTTTCCCTCCCCTTTGCCCTATCTGAAGTTCTTACATTCCTCCGATGCTACCCCCCATCCCTATTATGGATCAGCATCCAAATATCAGAGAAAACATTCAGCATTTGGTTTTTCAGATTGCCTTACTTAGCACAGTATTCTCCAACTCCATCCATTTACCTACAAATGCCATGATTTTATTCTCTCTTAATG
The DNA here is from genome assembly GCF_048772815.1 of Callospermophilus lateralis. Classification (NCBI taxonomy): domain Eukaryota; kingdom Metazoa; phylum Chordata; class Mammalia; order Rodentia; family Sciuridae; genus Callospermophilus; species Callospermophilus lateralis. The sequence continues at coordinate 110,404,315 of NC_135325.1, forward strand.
CTGAGTAATATTCCATTATGTCTATATATCACAGTTTCATTATCCATTCATTTACTGAAGGGCATCTAGGTTGGTTCCACAATTTAGCTATTGGGAGCTGTGCTGCTATAAACATTGATGTGGTTGTGTCACTATAGTATGCTATTTTTAAGTCCTTTGGGTATAAACTGAGGAGTGGGATAGCTGGGTCAAATGGTGGTTCTATTCCCAGTTTTCCAAGGAATCTCCATACTGTTTTCCACACTGGCTGCACCAATTTGCAGTCCCACCAGCAATGTATGAGTGTACCTTCCCCCTCACATCCTCGCCAACACTTATTGTTGTTTGTCTTCATGATAGCTGCCATTCTGACTGGAGTGAGATGAAATCTTAGAGTAGTTTTGATTTGCATTTCTCTGATTGCTAGAGTTGTTGAACATTTTTTCATATATTTGTTGATTGATTGTATATCATCTTCTGAGAATTGTCTGTTCAGCTCCTAAGCCCATTTACTAATTGGGTTATTTAGGCTTTTTTGCTTTTTTTGGTGTTAAGATTTTTTATTTATTTATATTATATATTGTATTTATATTTTATATTATATTTTTTGATTAGTGTTCTATCTGAAGTGTGTGTGGTAAAAATTTGCTCCCATTCTGTAGGCTCTCTATTCATCTCACTGATTTTTTCTTTTGCTGAGAAGAAGCTTTTTAGTTTGAATCCATCCCATTTATTGATTCTTGGTTTTATTTCTTGTGCTATAAGAATCTTATAAAGGAAGTTGGGACCTAATCTGATATGATGAAGGTCTGGGCCTACTCTTTCTTCTATTAGATGCAGGGTCTCTGGTTTAATTCCTAGATTATTGATCTACTTTGAGCCTTTGTCTAATATGAGATAACTCTATTTATGTAGTTTTGTCTGTGTGTCTTCTATTCTGTACCATTGGTCAATAAGTCTACTTTGATGTTAATACCATGCTGCTTTTATTTCTATTGCTCTGTAGTATAGTTTAAGGTCTGGTATAGTGAGGCCACCTGATTCACTCTTCTTGATAAGGATTGCTTTGGCTATTCTGGGTCTCTTATTTTTCCAGATGTATATCACCACTGCCTTTTTTTACTTCTTGAGGAATGTCATTGGGATTTTGATGGGAATTGCATTAAATCTATATAGTGCTTTTGGTAGTATGGTCATTTGGACAATTTTAATTCTGCCTATCCAAGAACAAGGGAGATATTTCCATCTTCTAAGGTCCTCTTTAATTTCTTTCTTTAGTGTACTGTAGATTTCATTGTAGATGTATTCCCAAGTATTTTATTATTTTTTGAAGCTGTTGTAAATGGGGTAGTTTTCCTAGTTTCTCTTTCAGTGGATTAGTCACTGAAAAAGAAAGTTAAAAGGAGCTAGGGGGAGGAACAGAGGAATGAATGAGTGTTCAGTAGGCATAGAATTTTAGTGTTGCTGATGAAAAAGTTCTAGAGATCTGTTGTACAATGATTTGAATAAACTTAACATTACTAAACTATTCACTTAAAGATGATTGAGAGTCAGGTGCGGTGGTGCACACCTGTAATCCCAGCAGTTCAGGAGGCTGAGGCAGGCAGATCACAAGTCCTCGGCCAGCCAAAGCAGCTAAGCAGACCTTAAGCAACTTAGTAAGACCCTGTCTTTTAAAAAAAGCAAAAAGGCTGGGGATGTGGCTCAGTGGTTAAGCATCCCTGGGTTCAATCCCCAGTAACAATGACAACAATGAATAAAGTGGTTAAGGTAGAAAATTAAATGTCATGTGTTTTTCACCAAAATAAAAATATGATGAACATGAGGCAAATGCACATGAAAGTTCCTTCATCCGCTGAGTGGTCCTGACAGGGCAAGAATAGAGAATGTTCTGGACTATTGTGAGGTGGCCAGCATCTCACCAGGGTAATTTTTCCTGCTCAGAAGGGGATTGTTGAACCCTGATGGAAAGAAAAGACCACTGACTCCAATTTTAGATCAAATTAAAGCAAGCTTGTATTTGTGTACACAAAGAGGGCTGAGTAGCAGCAGGGTAGAGATTAGCACCCCAGCTTTCCAGGAACAAAGTTTTTTTAGCACAAAAAGTTTGCAAAGGGGGGTGTCTTGAGAACTTACAGCTAACAGGAAATTGACAAGCATAATACAAAGGCAGATAGTAGGTTAATGATCTGCATAGCATGATATTTCAAGGTAGGAAGTAAATTCAGATCCCAACATCAGAACTTATGAGGCACCACTGAGGTTTTAGAGAGGGTTATTATCTGGTCAGGGAAAGCCAGGCATGGGTGAGTTCAAGGCATGGGCAGGAATTCCAAACAAGTTTAGAAATCACAGTAATTTATAGTAAAGTAGAAATTAACTTTTCATGACTTTGTGACAAGATGGCTCCCAATCTTAAACTGGAATTAGGCTGGGTTCATCAGGGATGAGCCACCTAAGAAAATGAAAGTCGGAAATAGTGAAGAAATAAGGCGTAGAGTCAGAAAATTTGTTTTTAAGGGAAAAATGGAGCACCTGAAAGTTTCTTCCAGTTTACATAGGAGCTGAAACAGAACAGCTAAAAAATGGCTCCAGTTCTTTAAGGGAGTACATCAAAGGCAGGGATAAGGTTTCAGCGTGGAGTCTCACTTTATGGTGTCTTGCAGTCAACAGGTTGATTGGCATCTTGTCAAGCCACCCATCTCTGAGAGGCTGTGTATCTATGTGGCTGTAGAAGGTCACCCCATCTCAGGCATTGTGTGGGACCTTTGGCAGAGCTGGGTGAGACCTTTGGCAGAGCTGAGTGGGAGTTCACTTGTATTTGGGCCATCTCAACAATAGGAGTGCTGCTGTGAGTTTCCAAATACCAGACTTTTCCATTCACTGGCTTCCATGCTGATCTATTCCATGCACATTTCACAAATGACTCCTGACACTAGACTCGGATCACTTGATGAGTAGGGACCAATAGGTGACAATGGGTTGGTGAGCAGGAGTCTATACCTGTGTAGTCTGGTGAGGCCACATTGGATGAATGCAAAGTACTTTGGGTTCAAAACAGACCTTGTTGGAAGTGTTTTTCCAGGTATGCCTTTATTTACCTGTGACCTGGGGATAGTTACCTTACCTCTTTGTGCTTCCATACCCTCTTGTGTAAACTGATGGTGATGGAAGCTTCTACCGTTTAGTCCTATTGTAAGAATTAAAAATCATTTATTCATTCTACATCTATTGAAGACCCAAGGGCCATGCAGTTATCTAGGCAGGAAGAAACAGTGAACAGACCACCATTTCCATGGACCTTGGGTTCCAACTGGGAGATAAGACACTGAGCCACCAGAGCCAAAGTGAGATCAGGTGGGTGCATGCAAGAAGGATGAAGTTGGGTGAGGAGCTGGGAAATGAGCAGATGGTGTGATATCAACAGGTGACTGGCAGTGAGGGAGACCTCCCTGAGAAGACGGCTACTGAGGAAGGAGAGGAGGGCCTTGGGCTCCTCGTGCTATTGTGAAATGCCTCCTGGGTACAGAATACTCTTCCCTGAGGTCAGTGCAAAAGGAAAAGAGCCCGTGTCCTTTACTGGGGCTCCAGTTCATGTGCATGGATTGTGGCCTGCTCCCTGTCTTTTCTTCTTAGAGTTCTGCTCTGCCACAGCATCAAGTGAGGGGATATCGACCACACAAGGATTGCTTCTGCCATTTCACAAGGCCATTTCCCTGTGACAAATCCATAACACAAACACATGTGTACATGTATGCATGAACATATATGTAGTTATATACATATGAACACACATATTGTCTTCTGATATTGTTATCTACTGATTTCCCTTTTCTGATTAAAGCCTAACTAATAAAGACTTTGATACTGAAAGACATTTTAGAGAACAATATTAAGGATCAGTTTCCTGAAATTACTTTGGGTTTCTGGAAAACCTTCTATAATCTTATTTAAATTATATTTAAAGGCATTAGTGACCTAGTTCCCAATGGGAAAGGGGGGCTCTTAGTCTATGGCAGGAAGTACCAAGAGAGATTCTCAAATAATCACATTTTAGATACCTATAGTCTATCACAAAATGCAAGGGTCTAGGTGATAAAGTAGGTGCTCCCTGGGAACACTGTAGTCACAATGAGAAAGATAATATAGATGACTTTTTGTCTCTTAATGTGCTGGAGTCTCAGCAGCAACCTGTGCTGACCAGATGAACTGGGCTCAAAAGAGCTGGCTGCAACATTAAGCTAAGAAAACAGCAAGAAAGCACAGGACACAGAAATAATTTCATATCGAGGGCGGAACTGCTCTGCAACCTTAAAGGTCAGCTTCCGTGCTGGAAAGAGCACTAGAAAGGAAAACATGCACCTGGAATCTCTTTATTTTTATACGGGGACACAAAAAGGAGTTTCCATAGAATGCTTTTCACCAAATAAGGCAGGGATAAGGTTTCAAGGGGGGTTGTTCAATCCCATTGGGTAACGCCCAAGTCCAGAGCTTCAGCAAACTTCTTTGCTGAGCGAAGTTGGAGGCCACTTGCATAGCACAGCACAAGGCGTGCAATGCCAGACCAATACCCCCTTACTCAAGGCTGAGGGAGTCTGCTTAGCTTATGGGTGGGTGGCTTCCCACACTGGAGAACCAGCCAAAGAAAAACATGTGTTCAGGTATTTCATGTTCCATATCAAAATCTACATGAAAAGCCTGAAATTTTCCAGGAAGGTTATGAAGCTATTATCTCCTATAGCTGTGATATTGAGATGTGGGAAAACCAAACTCAAAGGCTAATCATGTGATTAGGTGAATTATAACACATATTGAATTTTTAACCTCAGGGGGTCCATTCTGTTAATCTTAGGGCACTTATTGGAATAAAAGGGATCATGAAAATTGATGGGTAGAACCACAATGAAATATCACCTCATTCCTGTCAGAACTGCTTTATTTAAAAAAACCCAAAACAAAATAAGAAATAATAAATATTGCCAAGGATGTTCAAAGAAGAGAACCTTGTGGAAAGAAGGGCACACTGTTGATAATTATGTGAATTAATACAGCTATATAAAAAACTGAAAATATCACTACTTATGATCCAGCAATCCCACTTCTGAGTATATATCCAAAGGAAATAAAATCTGGATCTTGAAGAGATGTCCACACTTTCATGTTCACTATGGCAGTTGTTTACAATACCCAATTTGTGGAACCATCCTACATGCCCATCAACAAATGAATGGATAAAAAAAAAATGTGGTATGGGGCTGGGGTTGTGTCTCAGTGGTAGAGCACTTGCCTAATATGTATGAGGCACTAGGTTCAGTTCTCAGCACTGCATATAATAAATAAAATAAAGGTCCATTGACAACTAAACAAAATTTTAAAATGTGGTATAACATAATGGAGTATTATTTATCCTTTAAAAAGAAGGAAATTTTGTCATTTGTCATAATATGGTTGTAACTGGAAGTCATTATGCTAGCTGAAAGACAAATACTGCATGATTTCACTCACATGGAGAGTCCAAAAAGTAAAATTCATAAAAGTAGACAGAATGGTGGTTGCCAGGGCCTGAGGGTTGGGGGGATTCAGAGATGTTGGTCAAAAATCAAAATTTTAGTTAGGAGCAATAAGTGCAAAATATCTATTGTACAACCTGGTGATTATAGTTAATAATAATTTATTGCAATAACAATGTATAGTATACTTAAAAATTGCTTAGAGATATTAAATATTGTCACCATACCAAACAAAAAAAAATATGAAGTGTTTTTGCCAGTAGAAAAACACCTTCTCCTTGTGTTTGATGTAGTTATTTCTCCATTATCTGAAAAACCTGTAATTAACTCACCTGAAGTAGTGTTCTTGCAGGGCACTACTGATCCTCTTTAGGACTAACACTCACCACCTCTTATTGTTTTGAAAATATTTAATGAGCCTCAGATTCCCAGAGGCCAAAAAAGTTGGAGGTAAAGTTTTGACCCTTGTGGAGGTATAGAATGCACTGAAGAAATCAATTATTTTTAAAACCAATGCATATAGACAACAAAGTCGGGAAAATTTGTGTGGGAATGGTTCTTGAGGGTTGAATATGAAGGTAGGAAGAAATTCATATCAAATGACACCAAATTTATTGATATGGGCTCATATCAATGCTAAATATTATACATAACATCTGGATTCAATGGTTTAATTTCAGATGTTAGGGAAACTTCTCATAGTTCACTTGTTTGGTCAACTGGAAAATGGCCCAAAGGTGTCCAAATTAAACTCAAGTGTAAAAACTTGGTGTGCACAGGAAGAGATATGAATGCTTTAGGAGATCGCAATGCTAGAGGGAATTGATCATGCAAGAACTGTTCACCCACCTTGGTAGGCCTGGAAGACATGACTTTCACAAGGCAGTGATGAATGACTTCACAGAGCCCAGGCATCTTGTGAAGAACTCTGTGGTGGTTGTGCTCTGTTGGTAAGAAAATACTGTGTACTCGATCTTGAAGAATTGCTACCAACATAGCTAAATAATTATGCTGTTTAAAACATAGAAAATTTTATTTATATATTATTGTGTTAATTTGTTTTAATTTGTGTGGATCAAAAAATCAAAAAATCCTGAGGCAAAGTGTTCATCTGTCTTTTGCATAACTCAGAACATGTGGGGAAAGTAGCAGTACTGGTTGCAAAATCCATAAGGCATTTTGGAAACCCACAGATGCTTGTGGTATAAGATTATGGATTATGGTTGGAAACCCAATATTGTCTAAGGGAGAATATGGGATGGGACATTTTGAGAAATGAGAAATAATTATGCTGTTTATTGTTGTCCCAACCTTCACCAAATGGAACTGTGACCAATTACTAGTGTAATGATGTATTTATTAAAAGGTAAGTGGACTCCTTAAGGTTATCCAGAGAAATAGAACCAATAAGATATATGACTATAAGATATATACATATATGGATATATCTTATTGGAGAGAGGGAGTTTTATATTTCTTTGTACCAATGATTGAACCCAGGGGTGCTTAACCACTGAGCTAAATTCCCATCCCTTTTCTTATATATTTTAGAGACAGGGTCTCACCGAGTTGCTTAAGGACTCACTAAGTTGCTGAGGCTGGCTTTGAACTCATGATCCTCTTTCCTCAGCCTCCTGAGTCTCTGGGATTACAGATGTGTACTGAGAGGAAGATTTTATTTTTTATGAAGAATTGGCTTGTGCAGTTATGCAGGCTGAATAGTCCCACAAGCTGGAGACCCAGCACAGTTTGTGAGGTAATTCAGTCTGAGTCTGAAAGCCTGAGAACCATGGGAGCTATACCAGTGTAAGAATATTGAAAGGTGGGACCTTGAATAGGTGATTACACCATGAGGTCTCTTTCCACAGAAACAGATTAATGTCATTATTGTGGAAGTGAGTTATCACCAGAATTGTTTTGTTACAAAAGCAAGTTTGGCTCTTCCTTGATTTCTCTAGCCATTTGATGCTATCTACCATGTCATGACACAGCAAGAAGGTCTTCATCAGATGTGAGCCACTTGACCTTGGACGTCCCAGTTTCTAAAACTGCAAGAAACAAATCTCTATTTTTAATAAACTACCTAGTCCCAGATATTCTGTTATAGCAGCACAAAATGGTCTAAGATGGAAGGGCAGTCTACTTTACTGAGTGTACCAATTCAAATGCTATTCTAAACCAGAATCATCATAATTTCATTCAGAAATAATGTTTTACCCATAGTATAGTCAGGTTGATGCACTATTATTACAGAAATAATCTGAATTCTCAGGGATTATTTGATACTGGCTTTGAACTAGTACTAATTTCTGAAGAACCAAAATTTCACTATGGTTAATGGATCACTCTAGTAGCTTATGGAAGTCATATGATCAACATAGTTTTACCTCAGATCCATCTCACTGGTTGGTCCCTGAATTCACCCTCATATGTCCCCAGATTCAGAAGGTATCATTAGAGGAGATGTGTTCAGAAAATGGCAGATTTCATACTTTGGTTCACTCACCTATGGAGTGAAAGCTATTATGGTAGAAAAGGTCAAATGTGAACCACTAGAACAGCCTACCCTTATTTACAGTAAACTAAAAGCAACACGTCATTCTCAGAAGGAATGTAGTGATTGGTGACATCATCAAGGATTTCAAAGATGAAGGTTAGTGATCCTTATGCCATGTACAGAAAAACATGAATCATAGTGAATGATAATGACTATAATAATCTTGGCCAGATGATTACTGCAATCACAGATGCCCTTCTATATGTGGTTTCCTTAGTTTAGTTATCAATACACTCCTAGGTACCTAATTATAATAAAGGAAGAGTTTGGCTTCAGTTGGAAAGGGCAGCAATTCTCTATCACTACTTTTTCCATAGCTTTATTGAGGTAAAATTGAAGTACAATAAAACACACACATTTGAAGTACACAATCTGATCAGTTTTGAGATGTATGTAACCAATGAAATAAATTCAAAATTTCCATTACTTTTTAAAATTTGAAATCATGCAGACTATTTCATGCACGATTTATTACATTAGAAATCAATCACCTGGGGCTGAGGATGTGGCTCAAGCGGTAGCGCGCTCGCCTGGCATGCGTGCGGCCCGGGTTCGATCCTCAGCACCACATACAAACAGAGATGTTGTGTCCGCCAAAAATTTTAAAAAAAATAATAAATAAATATTTAAAAAAAAAAGAAATCAATCACCTTTATATAGAAACCCATCCCCACGTGTCAACTATTTCAAAATTAAATGGCACCCTTACAAATATCTGAGTAGTTAAGGAAGAAAGCATAAGAAAAACAAATAAAAAATGTTTTGAACTAAGCACTATCACTTTTTACCTCAGGGTTATATCAACTTTCTAGATTTACATACAAAAGTTAATTAGGGTCCTTGATCACTTTTCCCTTATACCACACATAACATCATTTCTTTTTTATTGATTTTTAAAGTAATGATACCAGAATGTATTACAATTCTTATTACATGTATACAGCAAAATTTTTTCATATCTCTGGTTGTATACATAGTATGTTGATACCAATTCATGTCTTCATACTTTGGATAATGATGTACATCACATTCCACCATCCTTGCTAATCCCCTGCCCCCTCCCATTCCCTCCTACCCCTCTGCCCTATCTAGAATTCATCTATTCCTCCCATGTTCCCCCTCCCTACCCCACTCTGAGTCACCCCCCTTATATCAGAGAAAACATTCACCATTTGGTTTTTTGGGATTGGCTGACTTCATTTAGCATTATCTTCTCCAACGCCATCCATTTACCTGCAAATGCCATGATTTTGTTCTCTTTTATTGCTGAGTAAAATTCCATTGTGTGTATATGCCACATTTATTTTATCCATTCATCCACTGAAAGATATCTAGGTTGGCTCCACAGTTTAGCTATTGTGAATTGTGCTGCTGTAAACATTGATGTGGCTATGTCCCTGTAGTATGCAGTTTTTAAGTCTTTTGGGTATAGACTAAGGAGAGGGATAGCTGGGTCAAATGGTGGTTCCATTCCCAGATTACTAAGGAATCTCCTTACTGCTTTCCGTATTGACTGCACCAATTTGCAGTCCCACCAGTAGTGTATGAGTGTGCCTTTTTCCCCACATCCTCACCAACACTTATTGTTGTTTGTCTTCATAATAACTGCCATTCTGACTGGAGTGAGGTGATATGTTAGAGTAGTTTTGATTTGCATTTCTCTAAAGATAGCATCTTCAACAAATGGTGCTGGGAAAACTGGAAATCCATATGCAACAAAATGAAATTAAGCCCCTATCTCTCACCATGCACAAAACTCAACTCAAAGTGGATCAATAATCTAGGAATTAAACCAGAGACCCTGCACCTAATGGAAGAAAGAGTAGGCCCAAATCTTCATCATGTCAGATTAGGCCCCAAATTCCTTTATATGACTCCTATGGCACAAGAAATAAAATGGGTTCAAACAAAAAAGCTTCTCCTCAGCAAAAGAAAAAAATCAGTGGGGTGAATAGAGAGCTTATAGAATGGGAGCAAATTTATACCACACACACTTAAGATAGAGCACTAATCTCTAGGATATATAAAGAAATAAAAAATCTTAACACCAAAAACGAAACAAAACAAAAACAACAACAAAAAATAACCCAATCAATAAATGGGCTAAGGAGCTGAACAGACAATTCTCAGAAGATGATATACAATCAATCAACAAATATATGAAAAAATGTTCAACATCTCTAGCAATCAGAGAAATGCAAATCAAAACTACTCTAAGATATCATCTCACTCCAGTCAGAATGGCAGTTATTAAGAATACAAACAATATGAGTTGGCAACGATGTGGGTACAAAGGCACACTCATACATTGCTAGTGGGACTACAAATTGATGCAGCCAATATGGAAAGCAGTATGGAGATTCCTTGGAAAACTTGGAATGGAACCACCATTTGACCCAGCTATCCCACTCCTCAGTTTATACCCAAAGGACTTAAAAACTGCATACTATAGTGACGGAGCCACATCAATGTTTATAGCAGCACAATTCACAATAGCTAAATTGTAGAACCAACCCAGATGCAGATGAATGGATAAAGAAACTGTGGTGTATATATACAATGGGATATTATTCAGCATTAAAAGAGAATAAAATCATGGCATTTGCAGGTAAATGGATGGAGTTTGAGAATATTACACTAAGTGAACTAAGATAATCCCACAAAACCAAATGCCAAATGTTTTCTCTGATATGAGGATGCTGATCCATAATGGGAATGGGGGAGAGAGCGTGGGAGTAATAGACAATTTTTAGATAGGGAAAAGGGGAGGGAGTGGAATGGAGGGGGAAAGAGGGCAAGACAGACAGTGGAATGAGACAGACATCATTACCCCAAATACAAGTATGAATACACAAATGGTGTCACTCTACTTTGTGAACAACCAGAGAAGGAAAAATTAAGCTCTATATGTGAACTATGAATTGAAATGCATTCTGCTGTCAAATTAGAATAGAAAAATTTTAACAAAAGATAATTCTTGCAAGGTAAGAAACAAGTTCCTACATTTTGCCTTTCTTATTACCACTAAAAGGGAATACAGCAATGAGTTGCCTAATAGTTCTGGTAGTAACATATACCCTATAGTTGTGCACTACTATGGCAAATTGATAAGTGTCCTGAAATCCTGCTAGAATGGGGTCCAGAAAAAAAAAAGAGCTTTTCTGGCATTATCTGTGCTCTTATGTATAATTTCCTGTCATCAATTTACTAGAAAAACCAAGAAAAACAAACAAACAACAACAACAACAACAAAAGATCATGCGTGGTTTTCAGTTGTTACTTCATGTTTGCAGGCATCATCTGCATCATTTTCCTACTGCTACAAAACAAACTACCAGGAACAACAAAAAATTACTACAACAAAATTACATAAACAAACATTTATGTGTGCCTCAGATTCCATTAGTCACAAAATCAAAGGGAAGGTATCAACCAGGCTGATGATTAAGGGAGATTAAGAGATAAACAATATGCAAGATAATTCAGGGTACTGGCAAGTCTAATTTTTAAGGTTACAGGTATTAAAAAAACACTCTAAGTTACAGGGCCACACCTATACTTCCCTAAGTGCACATCTAAATCTTTCTTATATTGTATTTAGTGCATTTTGGTAATGGTAGCAAGGATGGAGGTTAATTAACTTCCATGCCCAAGATCAATCCTACCACAGACACAGCTAACTATACAACATACCACCATGAGTAATCAACACTGAGGAACCAATAATGAATTACCTTCCAGAGCAATTAATGGGCTTCCAGGAGGCAGGCTGATTATTTTGTACTTACTTCATTAGACATTTATGCAGTGCATAGAATTTCCTCCTCAAATGTGTGTAGAGGAAATGTGTGTAGAACATCCAGAGCCCTTTTTAGCACTGACAGGTTCTGTGACTAGAGACCATGGAATAGGGCAAGAAGCCAATTCAGCAGGAAATGTAGTGGCACAGAGCCTTCAGTAAGAACTCTGTATGTCATCCTGCCACACCGAGCACCAGGGCCTGCTGTGGGGCTGTCCCAGGGCAAAAGGAATAAGAAATAGGCAGTGCAGAAGATGGTTATAAATAGCAGCTATCACCTTGTGACCTTCTACAGAAATGAGGTGTTCTGGTTTGAAGGAGGAGTCCCTCCAAAAGCCCTGTGCTGATGCAAGAGGTGAGATGATTATGAGAGCTGTGACCTAAGCCATGGACTGATCCATCTGGTGGATGAACCGAATCAACTAACTGGGTAGTACCTATAGGCAGGTGGGGCGTGGCTAGAGGAGATAGACCTCAAAGGCACGAGCTCTGGGCCCTATTTGTTGCTGGCCCCTTGCTCTGTCTGTCTCTGTCTCACTCTCTGCTTCCCGGCTGTCTGGACACAGCAACTTTCCTCCACTGTGGCAGTCCACCATGATGTTCTGCCTCACTTCAGCCCCGGAGTGACGGTGCTAGCTGTCCATGGACTGAGACTCTGAAACTGTGAACCCAAACGAAATTTCTGCTCTAGGTTATTCTTGCCAGGTACTTTGGTCACAATGATGACAAGCTGACTGACACTTGAGGACTAAGGTGCATCTGGCTTGCTGAGATAAAAACATCCCCAGCTCAGATGAGTAACAAAAAAACGACTCTTTCCAAACAATGAGGGCAAAAGCCAACTTTTACTAATAGAAATTCATAACATCAAAATGCTCCGCCCGTTCGACTCAGCCTCTGGAAGGCAAGTCTCCTAAGCAACACAGGCCACGAGGCTTCAGTGACATCTTGCTACGTTCTCAAGCACAGCGAATGGGTTCTGGTTTCTATCTGATCATTGTGAGAGCAGGACTGTGTTCAGGTCTGATACCTTAGTTGCCAGAAACTGTTTTCTCCAGGATCTTCTCAAGGTGCTTAATTAAGTCACGGCGTTTAAATCTGAAAATGAAGAGACATGCCATTACCCAGCGGAATCCCAAAGACACCAGGAAGTGGGGGGGCGCTGTGGCAGACAGGCAGGGAGCTCACGGTCTACACGGCAAGGGAAGGAACACACACCTGGGGAGAGATGCTCAGGTGCACAAGGAGTGTCCACGGGGGCCGGCAACCAGCCCAGACCATGGCGAGATGGCCAGGCCCAGTGGGTGTGGGAGGGTGAGTCAGACTCAGAGGACACAGGCTGAACAACACAGAGCAAGCCTTAACTGTGAGTGGGGGCAGGACCCAGGATGCTCAAGCAGGGGCAGGCCCTGCCCCCACCACTCAGCCCCCACACCGCCCCAGCCCAACTGCTGAAAGAACTCCACCAGTTCCTTGGCCACCCACCTTGCTGCTTCCTTGATGGTAAACTCAACAAACTGCTTCTTGACTTCCACAGGGCCTCGCACTTCTTCAAGCAACTTGAAGATCTTTTCGTATTCTGAAGGTATTAAGAACACCTCAATATTGAGGAAGAAACAGAACTCAGTCTTGCCGTTTGTGGCCCTCACTAATCACGCCCTCTGGGCTGCAAAGGTACAGAGTGTGTGGGGCTGAAATGCTGAAATGGGGACCTCTGCACACAGCCACTAAAGAGTTCTAGGAAACAGCCACCATCAAAGACAAGACAAGAAAAGACGTATGGGGGACACGCTAAGCAAAGTAGAGGGGAACCGTCTGAAATTAGTGAGGACTCAACTCTGGCCAAGGCCGAGTCCACTCAGGCAGTTCCAAGCTCTTCTAAACCACAGGTTGAGAGAGCCTTCCTGCGTTTTCATCGCTACCATCCCCCCACCACTTACTTCGTCCAAACTGTCGAACTTCCTTCATGAGCTGATGTTTGATACCAACGTTGATTTCCTCAATACTCTGTGGAAATGGATCAGGCACCACCGCCACCATGGGCATGGCAGGAACTTCAGGGCCACGTGCAGAGGGGCCACTGCTCACGAATCCTGCCCCAAAGGGGTCCCCACCGGCCTGGAGAAGCAGCCCCCCTTGGCTGGGACCAGTGGAGGCATCAGGTGGAGAAGCCAGCGGATAGAAGGGGACACTGCCAGCTGCCATGCTTGTGGCCAAGGAGCCTCTCACTGTGGTGGGACCACTTTGCATTGTCTCCTCAGGGACAACGCGGCTGGCAGTAGCATCTGGAAACCAATGGAGAGGCTCAGCTATGAGGCAGGTGGGCTTCACCCCCCTACGCCCTACACGGGACATTTACAAGCTCGTGTCCTGCGATTGCTTTTCTCAGAGCAGCTGGGAGCACCAGAGAATTCTTGGACCTCAAAAGTGGACATCGCGACACAGAGGACAGGGAAAGCACCTCCTAAGTTGTGGCTCTGGGACTGCATGTAGAAACACAGGGGACAGGACATCTATCAGTAAAACATTCACAGAGCCATGGCACTCATGAGTCTGTGTCCTGTGATGTACTTTAGGTGTCAAAAAGCTGGAAGGTTCATGTGGTGTCAAGATGCCTGATGGGATTCACGCTTAGTCACCAGAGATCCCTGTCAAGAGGACAGACCCTCCTCACTCATGTTTGGAGTATCAGAAAAAGGCATTTATGTCACTCAAGTGTGACACCCCTAATTACACCACCCCCTTGGTGCCAGGAGCTGGCCACCAGCAATGAAGCAGACAGAAACTGCACCTGCCCTGATGGAACCTACACCGAGATGGGAAGTCAGAGAGGAAGTGCATGGAGAGCAACAGGCCATCCCAGCTGGACTCCTGTTGGGGGAGATGTGGGCAGGGGAGTGGGAGGGAGCAGAGGAGTGGGAGGGAGCAGCAGAGGGGCCCCCAGGGCTGAGGGTGGTGGCAGGGCCTTCTGGGTGGTGTCCTCTGAGCAGAGCCCGAGGAGGAGACAGAGCAGGCTTGTGCAGATTTAGAGGGACAGTTCAGCCTGCAGTAAGGGAGAGGGCCAGAGGGGGACCTGCTGAGGACCAAGGAGTGGAGGAGAGAAGCAGAGAGACAGAGGAGGAGGCCCCCAGAACCCACGTGGGGCCACGCAGAGACTGTGGTCCACTGTCAGGACCAGGACTTGAGGTTGTGTTCTGTGTGCTTGGGAACATAGAGGACGATGCTCTTCCAGGAAGGACACACAACGGGCCCACTCCTTACCTGCTGACACCATCAGTCTGGCTGCAGGGGGAGAGGGGAGGGGTGAAAGGGGAGGACTGAGAAGCACAAGGACGGGAAAATGTTACTGGAACATAGTGGCAATCAATCATGTCAGAGTAGGAGCAAAGACTCGAGAAACATGGTGTGATTTTAAAGTCATCACAATAGTGAGATTGGAGAGGCAGATAAACGAAAGATCAGGATCCACCTCAAGGAAGAAAGAAGCCTGGAGAGATGGAAATCCCTGAACGTCCCCATCACGGAGCCAGTGAACAACGGGTCAAATGCAGCTGAGAAATGACTGGCAACGCCAGCTGCCATGCTGGCCTTCTCCACCCTGGTTTCTGTGGCGTGAGGAGGCAGGAGGCAAAGCCCCTGTTGGGCAGTGTGAGGAGAGGCCAGATTGAGGGCACGCTGTGTCCTGACCCACAGAAGAGCCAGACAGAGAGGGCCTTCCCATGCATCCTCCTTTGCTGCTGCCCCCATCCTGCCCTGCAGGAAGCTGCTTCATGCTGGCCTCCTGCAGCCTCTCCCAATAGGTTCCTGTTCTCGGAGGTACTGCATCTGACACGCCAACTGCAGGCTTGCCCACCCACCCAGGACACAATTACCATCTCCCTGGGGCTTGGTGGAGTCCTTCCAACGGGAGTGGCCCTCTCCTTCCTCCGGCACTGACATCAGGGACATAGTGCGCCTCCGCTTGTGTGGTCTAGGACTCGGTCTAGGTCCGCCCGAGAATTCATCTGCTTTGTTAGCCATGGTTTTCTGAAACACACCAGTGGATACATTCTGCTCATTACTAAATGTGACCATCACATAAGTGCCAGCAGACTTTGCATGCAGAAAGAATTGTGTGCTTGTGTCCCCATGTGAGTTCACCCGTGGGCCAAGTTTGGCCATACCTCACAAACACTGTTCTCAGAAAACTAACCTAACGTTAGGCCAGTCTAGGTGGATCATGGAGGAAAGTGACATGCAAGGTGCTGCTCACACCCAGACATGGCTCATGATTAATTAGTACTTGTGGAATGAGCGGATATCAGCAACCACACTGGAACTCACAGTGACCTCAGTGAATAACTCCCCACTATTCTGTGGCTACCCATGTTTGGAGATGGAATTCCTTTTCCTGTTCTCATGAGAGAGAGTTCATCACATACCACAACGATGGCACTGAAAAGCTTGCATGTGCACCATGCAGTGTTGGTGGCAGGTAAAGGTGAGAGGCAGTGACAGAGAAGACTTAACGTAAGGCCCTATTGTCCAGGCGAAACCCAAGAATCTCCCCAGCATTACTGGAATAAAATCAGTACAACACGTTTTGTGAGCCTCCTGTATTACCCATGAAGAGGAGTGCAAAGAGGAGGGAAGAATTTTCCAGAGGTCATTGAATAACGGCCAGGAATTTCTTGTTTTATTTGTCATTACTTTTCCTTGTGGATTAGAATTATACATAAGAATGAGATGCATTTTCATATCCTCATCCACGCACACAGCATAACTTGTTCCAATGCCTTCCATGTCTTAGCCGGCTATTTGGCAAAGCACAATTCTGGGAAGAGAAGATTTAGTGGTTAGGAAGGTTCAGCCCCCTTGGCAGGGATGGCTTGTCCTACAGGTAAACTGTTCCAGTCACAAGCACTCTGCCCCAAGAATCACCTGCTAAGCGAACCCCTCTGGACGTGAAGGAGGAACATCTGGGGAAGTCAGGAAGATAAGTGACAGGGGTGGTCAGCCCTGAGGCCAGCAAGAAAGGAAATGGAGGACTACTGAACTGCATAGGAGGAGGCTCCATGGGCTTCCTTCAGTGACAGTTGCCAGGCACCTAGGAAGCAGGATAGAGCAAAAGAGCAGTGCAGTCTGCCCAGCAGTACCAGGCTTCTCACTCCACCCTGGGCATTTTGGCTCTCTGGAAAGCTCTCGGGACATTTCTGTGTGAATCAACACTTGTTGGAATTCTCAAGCCCCCGGAAGCTGCTAGACTGAAGGTTGAACCCAAAAGGCTGCACATCAGCCCGAGTCTCTGGTGATGATGTGAGAGCTGAGCAGCCCCTAGAGACATCACCACCACCAAGTGACTCCATCTGCAGCCAGGGAACATGGCAACCCCGTGGGTTCTTCCTGCCTGTTATGGTTTGATCCCAAGCCATGGGCTAAAGGCTTGGTCCTCAGTGGGGTTCATTATTGGTTGGTGCTAGAAACCTTAGGAGGTGGAGCCGAGTTGGAAGCCATGGGTCACTGGGCGTGTGCCTTTACAGTGACACACATTTCTTCCCTCTCCCTCTTGCTGTCTCATACCCCCCCCCTCCCCAGCCCCGTTCATCCTAAGCAGCGAGTGTGAGGCCCATGTGGCCAACGTGTTGAAACCCCATCTCAAAAATATAAATTAAACTGAAATCAACAGAAGTAATCGAGCTCTGAGGAATATATCTCATTGCATAACATGTGGAATGCAGTATTAGAAAAGAAAAAAAATTCTGAAAATTCCTAAGCTGTGAGTTTCAGTAAGGTAAAAGAGGAGTACAAGAAATCCAAATGCAAAGAAAATAGGAGAAGGAGCTTTACTTTTATTGGCGGGGGGTGGGTATGAGGGGGAAGCTGGGGTTGTAGCACAGGCAGGCAGGGGCTCCACCACTAACACCACTAACTTACACACCCAGCCCCACTTTACTATTTAAGGGGAAGCAAAGCTGATGGAATGGAATGAGAAAGCGACAATAGCAAAGACCAACATTGGCAAAGTTGATCTTTTAAAACACACACCAAAGGTAGACATGTCTGACTTCACCAAGCAACAAAAATCTTAGTGCTTCCTGGGGCAGTGCGTACGCTAAAATTGGAACGACTCAGAGAATATTAGCATGGCCCTTGAGCAAGGATGACATGCAAATTTGTGGAACATTCCATAACTTTTTAAGGAGAAGAGAGAAAAAGGAAAATTTTATCTGAAAATAAAGCATGCTAAGAGAAGGAAAAGAAGAGGTTGGGATTAATGTGAAAATTATGACTTCAGATTTGAAAAATGAGATGAAGCAGAAAACACCTGTAGAAAAAAATAAAATTCAATCCCATGTGAAAGAGAAAATCTGAATGCTCTCATGTCTGGTAAAATTTTTGTCATGCTACCAGGGATTCAACCATTGGGCGCCTAACCACTGAGCAACACCCCCAACCCTTTTTATTTCTTAATTTTGAGACAGGGTCTCAATGAGTTGCTTAGGGCCTTGCAAAGTGGCCGAGGCTGTCTTTGAACTCGAGATCCTCCTGCTCCAGCCTCCCTGAGCCACTGGGATGGTAAAATTATTAACAAAGAAAAAATGCACACCTTCCAGTTCAGACATCTCCCTAATGAGTCCTCCAAATACTCAGGTGAGAAATGTGTTTTACACAAACTCCTTTGTAAAGTAGATAAAAGGAACAAGTTTTCGGCTCACTTTGTGAGGCCAGTGTCAACCTGATGCCAACAGCTAGCAAGGACATTAGAAGGAAAGAAAACCATGGGCCAACATCTGTCTGGACAACACTGATGAAAATCCTAAGTAAAATAAAAGCCAACCCAGTGCAATGATAGATAAAAACATATACATCAAGGCATGGCACCATGTAATGCAGGAAGGCAAGACCTGTCCACATCCTCAAATCAGTCAGAGTTAACCACATTAACAACAAGAAGCAGAAGGAAGTAAGGGAATTCACATGATCATTTTTATATTTTGGTTAATTTGCAACTCCTATTCATGATTGAAAACTATCAGTAACTTATAAGAGAAGGAAACTTCCTTAACCTAATAAAAATATTCTCCCCCACCTCCAAAAACAAACCAACACCCCAAAACAATTCAACGAAAATTAAAAAAAAAAAAAAAACATGGAACCACCCAAATTACAGGTGAAGTATTGCTCATTTTGTCCCTAAATTCGTCAACAAGATGAGGATGTCTACCATATAGTCAATAAGGTGTTGAAGGTCCCCCAAGTGCACTACAGCCAGATAAACAGAACAGTATAATGTTTCAAGTGGAACTTTCAATCTTTCTCTGAGGACATTTCTATGTAGGGAGAATATTCGGAAGGATACAAAGCCACTGCAGGTAGGAAGTGACTGTAGGAAGTTGCTGGATCCAGCAACACTCTTCAAACACCACCAGCACATCCGTATAAGAGCAACAAGTCACCAGAAAGAACATTTAAGCCCCACTGAAAACAGTGCCCAAATCACTGAAAATGTAGGCACACATGTAATGATGATGTGCTGGGGCATTCCACGAAGAGAAAAGAGCATCGAGAGAAACTGAAGAGCTGCTTAAGTGGAGACAAATGGGCTTTCTGTGCTTGGGATGAGTCCTTGTTAAAGCCTAATGGTGGGGAAGGGGCGCTGCGCATGCCCAAATCCCAGCAGCCTGGGAGGTTGGGGCAAGAGGATCTCAATTGCAAACCAGCCTCAGCAAATTAATAAGGCCCTGGTAAAATTACCAAGACCGGTTTCTAGATAAAGTGGGAAAAAGGGGGGGTCTGGGGAGATGGGTCACTCGGAAAGCATGCCCGAGTTCAATCCTTATTCAAACTTTACGGTCACCAAGTGTGGTCATGCATGCCTGAATCCCAGCAGCTCAGGATCCTGAGGCAGGAGGATCGGAAATTCAAAGCCAGCTACAGCAATTTAGCTAGGCCTTGAGAAACTTTGCAATTCCTGTCACTAGATAAAATATAAATAGGGGAGGCTGGGTATGTGGCTCTGGGCAACAGCTCCATCGAATTCGAGTTCAATCCCCTCTACCAAAACAAAAATCAAAAACCAACCAACCAACCAACAAACAAGCTTTCTTGGTTCTTCCCAGAATGATTCTGGAAATCTTCTCTAAAATCTCACCATGGTCATTTTGCACAGACAAGCTGGTAATACAAAAATGGAAACCAAAGTCTTAAACAATCCAAACAGTCTTTAAGAAATTAAACAACAGTTGGAAGACACATACTTCTAGATACTAGATTTACTATAAAAGCCAATGTAAGTCCAATCGCAGGGTCCTGGAGCAAGACAGGCATATACACCAATAGAGCAGCACAGAGTCTCACAACAAATTTGGAAATAAAAAAAATAGTTGTATTTATTGCCCTGGGGCCAGAAAACCCTTGTGAGAAAAATAGGCGTGTTTTTCCCGGGCTACCCATTTGAGGTGCAGGGCCGAAGCCAGGCTCCCACGCATGCTGCGGGGGACCTCTACCACTGACCTGTGCCCGCAGCCCACCACCCTCCTTTTAACCAGCTCACTTCGTAGAGACCAGCAAAACCACACCCACAACCCCACGGGAAGCCAAAGCAGGGGGTTACCCTCATTGATTGGGGTGGGGGGCAAAGATAGATTTTTAAAGAATACAAACACCGACCATAAAAACTAGTCTGAGTAATTACATGGGTAGCTTCTGTGCCGGTAGAAGACAGCATTTATGGTTGGCGTGTTGGCGCTGGCCTATAATCACACACACCAGGGGGCTGAGGCAGGCGGATCCCAGTCAGGCTGCCTGGGCAATTAAGCAAATGCCTGTGTCAAACTCGGGGGTTTTTTGTTGTTTGTTTTGGGTACCAGGGATTGAACTCAGGGGCACTTGAGCCACAACCCCAGCCCTATTTTGTATTTTATGTAGAGACGGGGTCTCACGGAGTTGTTTAGCGCCTCGCCATTGCTGAGGCCAGCTTTGAACTTGCCATCCTCCTGTCTCAGCCTCCTGAGCCTCAGGGATTACAGGCATGCACCAACCAGCCTGGCTCAAACTCTTAAAGTTAACACATAAGGGAGGACTTAGGGTGTCCTTCAGTGGTGGTAGGGTACTCCTGAATTGAATCTCCAGTACCAGGGAAAAAACACTGTAAAACGAAAACAAAGATTTGAATCAAAACTCAAACTTGTGCTTTTGTCGATGTGTTTACGTACATAAAAGAATGTAAATCAAAAAATCTGAGTGGAACCCTGACATAGTAGAGCTACATATTTCACCACTCCTGCAAGTACAAACACGCCAATGGAGTTTGTGCAAAAGTCCTGAACGCTGAAACCCTCCTCAAACTCATCAACCAGCAGAGAAATGCAAGTGCAGACAGAGGGGATGGCTGCACACCCGCCAGGGTGGCGGATGTTCCAGCGTGACTGACTGGGCAGCGCAGCTTCCAGTATGAGGGGCTACTGGAACCTTCCGACACCCAGATTCACACCCAGGCGCCCAAGACCACGGTGGAAGAGCTCCGTGGGGGCTGAGGCCCAGCAACCCCTCGCCACAGCCCAGAGGTGCAGGATTGCTCGCCGACAATGTGCCCCGGGCAAGGGCGGCGGGAATCCCCACCAGACAGACAGGGGCTGAGACCCAAGGCAGGCGAGATGACGCCGCCACCCCCACGCCGCGGAGCTGGACTGGCCAAGGAATGCACCTCACCTGGGGCTAAGAGCCGTCAGGAAAGAAGCCCCTTCTGTGTGGAGATCCACACTTCGGGGAGCAGTCCCAAGGTAAGGAGCGAAGCCCTGGTGGCCAGGCAGCAGGGAAGGAAGGGAAGAGTCCCCTCGTGGGGCTCACCCAGGACGCCAGGAACACTGCCCCCTTAAGGATGGCTGCTCGCCTGCAGAGAACTGCCACACGGGTGTGTGTGTGTGTGTGTGTGTGTGTGGAGAGAGAGAGAGAGCGTCACCAGCACAGTGTCCCTCCCAGAACTGTGGGGGCTTCCTGAGGAACTGTGGGGGCTTCCTGAGGACCTCTGCAGAGCTAAAAAGGGGTGCCAAGGGAAAGCTCTCCTGGACTGAGCGCATCGCCTCACCAGGCGTCCATATAGGGCTGAGCAGAACCTCCCCAGGTATAGGACCCCAGACTGCACTGAGACCCCCGTAATAAGCACACCTCCTGGGCTGAAGGACAGCACCCCAGGAAAAGTGGCCGCTCCACAGCTGAAATGCCGACCTTGTAAGGGAGCCTGGGATGAAGCACCTCCCCAAAGGGCAGGGAGGTTGGGGCACACGCCCCCCCACCCCCACCCCCACCCCCGCAGTGGGCTTTCTAGAATGCGCCCCCTGGGGCATCTGCGGGTCAATGGGGGTGTTTTTCCGGAAGCATCTGGTACATGCCTGCCAAGGGAGACCCAGGGAAGTCGCTGGAACCAGAGCGCGGCTGGCCTCTGCACCCTGCCCAGCCGGGTCCTGGGGTAGCCGCCTGCAGTGCCCAGAGCTCCGTGGGGGACAAACCCGGTGACCAGCAGACCCTCTGTGTCAGCCACAGAAAACAGGGGGCGCCACTTTCCGTTTCCCTGTCTCTGGCGCCCTCCAGGCACAACCTTCCCTGACAACTGCCACAAGAAACATCTCCAAAGGAACCAGTACCTCTTCAGCTGAGCGGGATAAAAGCGTATATTTGGAGCCGTCCGGTAGTGCAAGTGCCACCCGACTTGACGGAAGACGCTGGTGGATCTTCCTACCGGGTAAAATATTCGTAGGATCAAATCCCACGACTCCCCGTGAGGAAAAAAATAAAGCATTTGTGCGAGCCCGGTGCATCGCGCACACCTGTGATGTCAGGGGCTCAGGAAGCTGAGGCAGGAGGATTGCAAATTCAAAGTCGGCTGCACCGATTTAACAAGGCCGAGAGGTAGTTAGGGAGAACTGTCTCCAGATAAAATCTTAAAGGGGAGGGGGCTGGTGATGTGGCCCAGTGGGAAAGCAGCCTGGGATTCAATTCCTGGAACGGGAAAAAAAAAAAAAAAAAAAGGGAGGGGCTGGGATTGTAGGATCGTAGCTCAGTGCTACAGCACTAGTGGAGCCTGTGCGAGGCACTGGGTTCGATCCCAGGCACACATATAAATAAACAAATAATACGATATAAAAAATTGAAGCTTAAAAAAAATAAAGGACTTGTTGGAAAGCACGCTCCCCAGAACCAAAGGTACACATTATTCCCAGGCAGAATGTTAGAAGCAATCCTAATAGAGTCCAAGTGAGATGATGACGGCCACTGTCTTTCTTGTGTGGACCACTATGCTCCAGGGGTTCCCAGCTCGCACCTGCAGGTGGCAGGTGAAGCTGTTCCCGCCCAGCGAGTTCTCTGGAACAGCCTTGAGAATGGCGCTTTTCAGGGGGTCGTCCTGCATGCGGAGCAGTGACAATTGGGTCGGAATGGAGATCTGAGGGCAGCCGCCCCTCCAGTGGCAGACAGATGCTCCAGTCCTGAGCTCCCACAGAGTAAGATTGCTGGTTTCAAGGCTTCTGTGGAGGCGAGGGTGGGGGATGGCGATGGGGCAAGTTGAAACACCACAGAGCTTGCTGGCCATGTTGAGATTCCACCTTTTTGGCTGAAGAAAGGCTCTTCCTGTGGTTGCAAGCGTCTGGTTAATTTTAGAGTTCTGAAAACCTGTGTTTTGTTTTTACTCTCTGAGACCGTGTCTCACTGTGTTGCCCTGGCTGTTGTGGAACTCCTTCCACCTCAGCCCAGGGAGAAGCTGGGACCACAGGAGGGCGCCCGTCCCTGGGGAAAATATACTTAGCTGATATTTACCAGAATTTCTGATTTTTTTATGGTACAGTGACTCCCCTGCCCACTTCAGTCCTGAGGATTGAACCCAGTGGTCTCTCCTACTCACCTACATTCCCAGCCCTTTAATTTTTTTTAAACAGGGTCTTGCTAAATTGCCCAAGATGCTCTGAAATTTGTGATCTTCCTGCCTCTGGATTCCTTGGATTACCTGCCCAGCTTTAGTGGCTTTTGGAAATCCCTACTTCACTGTTCTGCAAGTGGTTTTTAGTATGTGGAACATTTTAAGGATATTTACATCCATGTAATCAGACTAAAGAGTATTTACTTTGTTTCTCATTTTGTTTTGGTAGATAATTTTATAAATCAGTGTGTGCATACTGTGAAGAGTTCTCTGTAAACAAGGCCTAAGGAATTACTTCTTTAGTGAGCTTGTTATTGCAATATCCACATGATGAGATGGTACACTCAGTATATTCCCTGTGTGTTTGTGTGTGTTTGTGTGTGCATGCACAGATAGTTATCCTGATTTAATGTTTTAAAACCATTACCCCCAATTTAGTGACTTAAAGTACACCTAGTTATTATTTATTATCTCAGATATATATGTGACAGGTGTTTGTGGTCTTGATTTGGTTCTCTGCTATGGAGGTCAAAACATTGAAATCCCAATCTGGGGCAAACCGTGTTCTCTTCCAGAACGTCTGAGGTGGAATAGTTGAAAATTCATTCAGATTGTTGGTAGAATTTAATTCCTTGTAGTGTGGAACCAAAGCACTTGATTTCTTCATGGGTGTGACCTGAGTTTCACCCCCCACTCATAGGAGTAATTTCATGTTTCTGCATTCTTCTCTCCATCTTCAATCTAGCAAGGGCTAATCCAATTTTGTGCATGCTAACAGCAACAGAAGATGTTCTGCTTTTTCAGGTCTAATGGGTACATGTCTGGACCACTAAGGGTAATCCCCTAGATGTACATGAAATAACTAGTATCCTTAGTTGTGGCTGCAAATTGCGTTTGACATGTTATGTACATAATCTGGGAGTGAAGTTTATGGGCACCATTTTAGATATTTGCCAAGCATAGACAGAGGAGTTCATCTAGCATTTTTAGGACCCATGGCTACTTCCTCATGGAACTTACTTTTTGGCTTCAGTACTTGGCTGAATCTAATATTGTACATATTACTTCTATTGATAACAGGGTGTTTCTGTGCCTATCTGTTGCTATGACTTTGGTGGATCATGTGGCACCAAGGTTAAGACAAATAGCTCAGGTGGCACCACAACTTGGTGTCCAAACTCAAGCACTGACTGTTAGCAAAAGTCAGTGACCAAATGTTTCCCCAAAGGACCAGAATGACATTTGTGTCTCTATGGAATTAGTATCATTTTGAAGCTCATGTCTCGTAATTATTAAGGAATCTTTTTATCTGGGAAATGCTAGTCAAGACTACATTGAGATTTCATCTCACCCCACTTAGAGTGGCAATTATCATGAATATAAATAATAAATAATAAATGCTCACAAAGATGTAGGGAGAAGGATACACTTATACATTGTTGGTGGGACTGCAAAGTAGTGCAACCACTATTGAAATCAATATTGAAATTTCTCAAAAGACTAAAAGTGGAACCGCCATATGTCCCTGCTATTCTACTTCTTGGTATTTATCCAAAGTAACTAAAATCAGAATACTAAAGTGATACATGCATTCCAATATTTGTAGCAGTGCAATTCACAAAAGTGAAGTTATGGAACAAAACTATGTGTCTATCAACAGATAAATGGATAAAGAAAGTGTGGTATATATACACAATGCAGTTTTACTCAGGAACAAAGAAGAATAAACTTATGGCATTTGCTGGTAAATGGGTGAAACTGAAAAACATGCTAAGTGAAATAAGCCAAAAACTCAGAAAGTCAATTTTTCAGTGTCAGATATTTCCTCTCATATGCAGAAGTTAGAGGGAAAATGGAATAAAAAAAACGAAATAAAAAGAGGGAAATCTCATTAAAATTGAAGGGAAAACAGTAGAATAGAGTTCAATGGGAAGGGAGGATAAAAGAGAAAGGGAAAGTACTGGGAATGAAATTGACCAAGTTATGCTATGTGCAATTATGAATATATCACAATGAGTACCACTTTTTGCATAATTATAATGCACAATTTAAAAGTTAGAGGGGAGACCAATCAAGTAAAGGAGGGGGGCCAGGGATACGGAGGAGAGGAGGGAAAGGGGAAATAGTGGGGATTTCAATGGAATGAATTATATTATGTACATATATGAATATGTCACAATGAATCTCCTTATTATGTATAATTATAATGTAGCAATAAGAACATGAAAATTAAAAGAAATCTGATTATATTTCTCTCCCTTGTACTCTCACCTTAGTAAATTTTCCTTGAATAAGAATGATAGTGTAATTTTTTTTTCAATGTAGAAAAGTCTCTCCTCAAGAGACAACCCCTTTATTCATGAGATTTTCAGTCTATAAAATAGTCAAGTCTAGGATTTTATCGAACCTCAATATTCATGGGGTTAAGGAGGTATATGTTCAGAATGCAGAATTTCCTGTACAACATTGCCTAGTATGCCCATATCCAGTGATCAAGGTCATTGGAAACTATAATTCATTCAAGACTGCTAGTGGCCCTGAACCTCAGGAATGAAGGTTTGGGTCATCCCACCAGGAATAGGACCATCATTAGACAGTCAGTTTGCTGAACACAAAGGGGTTATAGAGTGGGTACTGTAAAAAGTAACCACAAGACCAGCAGAATTTAGACATCCACATAAGCCCAGGCTTCCTGGCTCTCTTTTCTCATCATCTGCCTTTTCCCTTTTCCCAGGAGAAAGCAATCAGTTAGAGTGTCCTCCAAATCTGTCTTCTCTACACCTCCAGAAGACATAAAGGCAATAATTATGACTACCAGTTTCTTATTTTGATATTCATTTACATATACTAAAAATATATATTTGCTTTAAATAAAGGGAGTACTCATTCTTTTAATTTTAAGACAAGGTGTGTTATTAAGTTAACTTTATATTTCAGTATTTAAGATATAGGATAGTAAAATAATGACCAAAACAAGAAAAATAAAACTTCAGGTTGGAGAGATATATCATGTTAAGCAGAATTATGACTTTGTTCTTCTCTCTATTTAGAGACTAAGGATGGTATAAAGAGATGTGTCCGGATACCAAAATGACAAGATTATCACTTATAGTGTGTCACTTTTCTAGACTGAATTATATTACCCACAATCCACTTTGTGGGGTGTATCTGGTATCTCACAGGGGGATGCTTTGAAAGTTGTGGGTGGTGGTTGAAGGAAAGCAGCAGCCATTTGTAGCTCCCACACATTGCTGCTGATCTGCAGATTTACCTCATTGGCATGAAGCAACAACTGGACCTGCAATTTCTCTACTTTCCTCGGTATTCTCCTTCAGCTTCTCCATCTTCTGGGTCAGACGTGTATGTTTAGCGCAGGAGAAAGGGTCTTCCATGACTTCTTCAGGAGCCCTTGCCACCAAACTCAGAGGCAACAAGAAAGAATGTGTACCTCAGTCTGTCCTTACAGTATTCCAGATCATGTTTATGGGTTTCAGCTTATTTGTTACTGCCTCGTTCTCAATTGAGATGACAACAAACTTATAGAGACTGTTTAATCACCTTTCATAATTGCATAATACCAGTTTCTTTTATCTAATCAATGAGTCTATGTATCCTGTACTGCTATTAAGCTTCATTGTATTGCCACTTGTAGTTGTGTGTTTTCCTCCATGTTGATAGCTGTATACATGGCCTGTCTAGAAATCCATCATTTAAAACTTTCTTGCTATTAAGTTCAAGATTTCAAATTAAACATGAAGAAATACCATTGACAGTGATGATTCAGAGTCTAAATCCTTATATTCTTATTTAATTTTTTTAAAGAAAATGGCACAATATATTTTCCTATAAAGGAGTAAAAATCATGAGAATGACTAGAATTTCCTCTAACATTAATGAAATTGTGAAAATCAATAAATGTTCTATTTTTATATATGCAAAGTCTGAATCTTTTTACACAATATATCTGCAAAATAATAAAACATAACAATACTATTAAATACAAACATTTGTATTAATATTAAAAACAAACTACATAATATTTTTCTTTAGTTTTACTGTTTGAAAGGCATAGAATGTGGCAAGTCATACCTGGAGACAGTTGCCATACAGGAACTCCTTCATCAGCTCCAAACAACTATGCCAGTGTCACATGTACACACATGCACACGCACACGCACGCATGCACATGCATGCACACACACACACACACACACATTAAAATCTCCTATTAGTTTTGCTTCTCTGGTTAAAGACTTAATGAATCAGATTTTGGTATTAAGAATGGTTCCAGGGCTGGGGATGTGGCTCAAGCGGTAGTGCGCTCGCCTGGCATGCGTGCGGCCCGGGTCCGATTCTCAGCACCACATACAAAGATATTGTGTCCGCCGATAACTAAAAAATAAAATAAATATTAAAAAAAAGAATGGTTCCAAAGGAACAGAATCTTATGATGCTCTCCTTGAATTCATTCTGGGTTTCCTGGAAAAGATCTTTAATCTTGTTAGGGACTCTGGTAGTCTACAGCAGGAAGTAGCAAAATAATTATTCAAATTCTCATCTTTAGATACCTGTAATCAAATGACTATAAAAGACAAGTCTCTGGATCTAAACATTTCTTAGAATAGTTTAGTCAAAATAAGGAGTATTATGGAGTCCTTTGGTTTGTTGTTTCTAAATATGTTGAAGAATTTGAGGAAAGAAAATGATGAGTTAAAGTCCCCACTTGAAGGTCAAATAAAGGACCTGCAAACTCTAATGAAGCACTTTGTAGAAAGTGCTCTGTCCTATAGCCACTAGGCCAAGATTCTGGAAAACAAATATCACGTCTAATTCTGTGAGTGGCTCAGTTATAGATTGAATTTACAACTTTATAGGATCATTTCTGTTAATGTTAGAGCACTTGTTGGGAGAAATGGGATAGTGAAAACTGGGAATAAGTATATACGGTTTCATGCCAATAAACTTGAGCACCTTGAACCCTCTTACACAGTTAAGGCTACTATAAAAAAGTACCATAGATTGGGTGGCTTAGAAACAATCAATTTTTAAAAAATGTTTTATTTGTTCTTTTTAGTTATACATGACAGTAGGATCTATTTTGATACATTTATACAAACATGGAATATATCTTAATCTAGTTAAGATCCCAGTCTGTGGATGTACACAATGTTGAGATTCACTGTGGTATATTTATATATGTACATAGGAAAGTTATGTCAGATTCTTTTCACTGTCTTTCCTATTCCTATTGCCCCTCCTTTCCCTTCATTCCTCTTTGTCTAATCCACTTCTATCCTTCCTCTCCCCCAATTCATTGTGTGTTAGCATCCACATATCAGAGAGAACATTCCACCTTTGGATTTTTGGTATTGGCTCAATTCACTTAGCATGACAGTCTCCAGATCCATCCATTTACCAGTGAAAGTCAAAAGTCATTCTTCTTTAAGGCTGAGTAATATCCCATCGTGTATATAAACCACATTTTCTTTATCCATATTCTGTTGATGGGCATCTAGGTTGGTTCCATAGCTTAGTATTGTGAATTGAGCTTCCATAAACATTGATGTGGCTATGTCACTAAAGTATGCTGATTTTTAAGTCTTTGGGTATAGACTGAGGAGTGGGATAATAGGGTCAAATGGTGTTTCTATTTCTAGTTTTTTGAGGAATATTCATACTGCTTTCCAGAGTGGTTGCACCAATTTTCACTCCCACCCATAATGTATGAGTGTACCCTTTTTGCCACATCCTTGCCAACATTTACTGTTACTTGTATTGTTTTTAAATTTTTTTCTTAGTTGAGATGGACACAATGCCTGTGTTTTATTTATTTTTATATGGTACTGAGGATCAAACCCAGTGCTTTGCACATGGTAGGCAAGCACTCTACCACTGAGCTACAACCCCAGCCCTGTTGCTTGTATTCTTGATAATTGCCATTCTGACTAGAGTAAGGTGAAATCTCAGTGTAGATTTAATTTGCATTTCTCTATTTGCTAGAGATGTTTAACCTTTTTTTTCATACATTTATTGACCATCTGTATTCTTCTTTTAAGAAATGTATGTTTCATTCCTTAGCCCATTGGGTTATTATTATTTTTGTCTGTGTTAAGCTTTTTGAGTTATTTGTATATCCTGGAAATTAATAACTTATTTGAGGTATGAGTGGCAAAGATTTTCTTCCATTCTGTAGGCTCTCTCTTCATGCTCTTGATTGTTTCCTTTGTTGTGAAGAAGTTTTTAGTTTGATGCTATCCCATTTACTGATTTTTTATTTTATTTCTCACACTTTAGGAATCTTATTAAGGAAGTCAGGTCCTAAGCTGACATGATGAAGTTTAGGGCCTATTTTTTTCTTCTATTATGTGCAGGGTCTTTGTTCTAGTGTCTAAGTCTTTGATCCACTTTGAGTTGAATTTTGTGCAGGTTGACAGAGGTTCAATTTCATTTTGTTACATATGGATTTCCAGTTTTCCCAGCATCATTTGTTGAGGAAGCTCTTTTCTCCAATTATGTTTTTGGCACCTTTGTCTAGTATGAGATAACTGTATTTATGTGGGTTTTTCTCTGTGTCTTCTATTCTGTTCCATTTGTCTTCTTGCCTGTTTTGGTGACGATACCATTCTGTTTTTGTTACTATACCTCTGTAGTATAATTTAAGGTCTGGTAGATAATGTGATGCCTCCTGCTTCACTTTTCTTGCTATAGATTGCTATTCTGGGCTTGTAATTTTTATTTCATCTTCAATTCTGTAGCTTAATTTTTCTGGGTATAGATAGTATTCTTGGTTGGCATCCATTTTCTTTCAAAGCTTGGTATATATTATTCCAAGACCTCCTGGTTTTTAGAGTCTGGGCTGAGAAGTTAGCTGATACATGAATTGGTTTACTTCTAAATGTGGACTATTGTTTTTCCCTAGAAACCTTTCAAATTTTATCCTTACTCTGTATGATAGATATTTTCATAATAATTTGCCTTGGTGTGGGTCTGCATATTTGGAGTCCTGTGTCTCCTGTATTCAATTTTCCATTTCATTGTTAACATGTGGGAAATTTTGTAATATTATTTTATTAAAAAATTGTGCATTCCTTTAGTTTTTATTTCACAGTCTTTATCTATCCTGTTGCACCTTAAATTTGGCCTTTTCATGTTATCCCATATTTGTTGAAAGTGCTGTTCATGGTCTCTTAACATCTTTTCTCCATGGTTGATTTTATTTACAATATTATATATTTTGTCTTCATTGCCTGATACTTCCTTCCAAGTGATCTTGTCTGTTGTTGATGCTTTCCATTGAATTTTTAATTGATTCCTTCATTTCAAAGATTTCCAATTAATTTTTTTCAGAATCTCTCCTTATTGAAGTGATAGTTTCTCTTTGATTTCACTCCTTACATTGCTTTTTTACCTCACAGATCAGTTTAAGTATGAACTTTCTAAATTCCTTCTCTGATATTTCCTCCACTGTGGTGTGCATGGATTCTGTTATTGAGGTATTTTCACTTGTTTGAGATGGTTTGCTGCCTTGCTTTTTCATATTCTTTGGGTGTCTACCCATTTATCAGTATGAATCTGAGGTGGCAGAGTTTCTACCCTATGAACTTATAGTGTCCCTGAAGGTTTCTAGTGCCTCTTGATTTAGGAGGAGACAAATATTAATAACCACCAATGCAAACCATATACAGCATCAAACTAAATACTTAATTCCTATTATGACATGTACAATGTTAATTGGCACAATAAACAGAAATGGTATAAGAAATTACCATTAGTAAAAATGGTAAGCTTGCAAAAGGGTTTGCTATTTCAAAAGGTGAACTGGGAGAATGCAGAAGAGATGTAGGATGTGATGATTATGAAGGAGGAGGAGAGAAATTAGAAGTAAAAACTTAAAGGAAGAGTGAAAGAGAGAACATTTGAATTTGGTTATTAGCAAAAAGAGAGAGGGGAGAGAGAGAGAGAGAGAAAATCAAGACATATATATACGTGAAAAACAATACAAATGAAACCAAAATACACTAATCAAAAACCTCTAGACATGAATAGACAATGATGAAAAATAACTACCTTCAAAAAGTGCTAAAGATGAGAAAAGTGAGACAAATATATATATGTATAAATGTCCATGAACCATTCAGCATACAATCAAAAGAAAAAAGAGAAAGAAGAGGGAAAAATAAAATAAATATATAAAATTAAATTTTAAAAAAGGTTCTTGATGAAAAATTAAGAAATTGTTTCCATTGTGGTGGTCAAAAATTGTCAATGAGAATATATGTATGTTGCCTG
This sequence comes from Callospermophilus lateralis, assembly GCF_048772815.1. Taxonomy (NCBI): domain Eukaryota; kingdom Metazoa; phylum Chordata; class Mammalia; order Rodentia; family Sciuridae; genus Callospermophilus; species Callospermophilus lateralis. The sequence continues at coordinate 110,436,339 of NC_135325.1, forward strand.
TTCCCAAATGTCTTTTCCTTTCCACCTTTTCTTGAGGTATGTACTGCACACAAAAGCAGTAGTCGTAGGCTTTGAAGACCTTCCTCTTTTGGGGTTGTGTGTCATGTCGCCATTTGGAGTTCAAAATTTCTCAGCTTCCCTTCTTGGCAGTATGAGGTACAGTGGGTTGTAGAGTGTTGTCTGCTAAACTCCCAGGGTGGGGCCTGAGATTTCTGTGAGAGGAGTTTCTGTAGGCAGAGCTTCTGAAAATGGGGGTTAGGTCTAGGCAGGCCCTAGGTGCTTCATTGAATGGCAAATGGTCTCCAGATTTTAAATCAGTACTGTCCCAAAGCCCTGCAGCTGCTGATTCATGTTAGGAGTCTGTACTTCAGGAGTCTCCCCTAGGTTCCATTCATGTAGCAGAGGAGCTAATCCTTTGCCCCCTCTGTCACCCTTGGACCCCACCCTTTCCAGCATCTTGGGCTCAGTCCCCAAGCACATTCTCATTTCCAGTTGCCCAGTCGAATTCCTGCCCACCCCAGCTGATCCTGCAAGCTGCAAGACTTGAAGGGTGACTAGGACCCAGGATCACTTGGGTCTCAATGACCCATATTCCTCTGCATAAAATACACTCCATGCCTGAATTTCTCCTGGTTTCCTAAGCACCCTCTGAGTCATGTGGCAGACCTCTGCCTGATCTAGTTTTTGGACCCAGCTTGGATTATACAGGCCTGGGCTCCTGGACTTACTCTCACAGTCACTGGCCACTGCAGCATGGCAGTCTTTTTTCTCCATGGAATGGTGTTCCTGCATGAGGATATAGTGTAGCACTTCTTTTGGAGCAATCTGGCAGTGTCCTTGATCTCTGATTTCTCCATACCAATATACTCCATGGTGCCACCTAAAAAAATGGGTTCTCTTAGTCCTCCTTTCTGCTTTGCCCAGTGGATCTGCTCTGGCAGCTGCTGGCACCAGCAATGGGTTTTCTTCTTTTATTTCATTATATCCAAACTTCTGAGTCCCCAAGCTGTTCTGAGAGTCCAGTATTAAATCCCAATAAAACCCCTCTTTTCACCCACCTCACTGAGAAGCTGTTTATCTACTTTCTTGGTTTCACACCATGGAGCAGCTTGTAAAGCAACCTCCTCTACTCCACCATCTTCCCTTTTCCCAAATTTTATTTCTCACAATGATGAAAGCTGGAAGTCAAGATCAGGGTGCCAGCATGGTTGGGTTCTGGTGAGGACTCCCTCCTAGGTTGCAGACAGTTGATGTCTCATGTTTTCCCCTATGACAGAAAGTGAGTGAGAGAACTTCCTGGGGTCCCTTTTATAAGGGAACTGATACCACCACCCTCATGACCTAACCAACTCTCAAAGGCCCAGTTCCTAATAGCATCACAATAGGGAATAAGATTTCAATAAATAAATGATAGAGAGGCATATTTAATCCATTGCAGACTTCTGAATTTTGCAAAATATCTCAGCTAGTAGAAGTCCTTCCACTCCTTCTTGTAAAGGAATTTTTTCCTTTACCTACAGAACTTGTGAGGGTCTCACCTTAGATGGTTGTCTTGCAAGACACAGCTGATCCTCCCTAGAGCTACTATTACCATATCTTATTGCTTTCCCTACTCTACCCCTCCCCCAGGGGTGCTCAATCACTGATCTACATCCCCATCCCTTTTTATTTTTTATTTTGAGGCGAGGTCTCACTAAGTTGCTTAGGGCCTCACTAAACTGCTGAGACTGGCCTCAAACTTGTGATCCTTCTGCCTCAGCCTCCCTAGTCACTGGGATTACAGGTGTGCACCACCACACCTGGGCCATTGCTTCTAAATTGTACCTAGATTCAAGTTCCAACAGGCCAAAAAGTGAGTTACAAAATGAGAGCCATTTGTTAGTATGATATTCATCCAAAGATCTGCATCATTTTTCTAATTTTTAAATACAGTAGCCTGAGGTAATTGACTAAAAATGGTTCTTTTTTGTTTGTTTGTTTTACTTAGTTACACAAAAAATGGTTCTTAAATGGATAAAGAAACTGTGGTATAGATACATAATGGAATATTACTCAGCATTAAAAGAGAATAAAATCATGGCATTTGCAGGTAAATGGATGGAGTTGCAGAATATCATGCTAAGCGAAGTAAGCCAATCCCCAAAAAACAAAGGCTGAATGTTCTCTCTGGTAAATGGATGCTGATCCATAATGGAGGGGCATGAGGAAAATGGAGGGACTGTGATTGGGCAAAGGGAGGGGAGGCACAGGGGCAGAAAAGATGGTGGCATGAGATGGACATCATTATGCTAGGTACATGTATGACTGCACATGTGGTGCAGAAAAATGAAAAGTTGTGCTTCAGTTGTGTACAATGAATCAAAATGCATTCTGCTCTCATATATACCTAATTAGAATAAATTAATTAATTAATAACAAAGAATGGTTCTTAAGGCAGGGGTATGAAAATGGAAGCAACACAGTGTTCCATCTGGCTGCAAAAGTTTGTGTACAAATCTGTGTGTGGATAGATGCTTTCCTTTCTCTTGAGGATATGGCTAGAATTTGGATTGCTGGGTTACATGGTAACTTTATGTTTAATTTTTTGATGGAATGTCAAACTGTTTTCTAGAGATCCTGCACCATTTTCCATTCCTACCAATAATATTTGAGGATCCCAATTTTTCACACACTCCACAACACTTGTTAATCCCAATGTTGTGAAGTGATATCTCATTGTGATTTTGATTTCCATTTCCCTAATTTCTGATGGTATTCAGGATCTAGTTATGTGCTTAAGGTTATAGAAATAAGGTCTCCAACTTCCTTGCTGGATGTTAATAGAGGCCACTCTCAACACCTAAGTCCTCCCCATTCCTTCTCAGATGGACTCCCTACATCTTTAGAGCATTAAAATCATGCCCAATCTTTCTTCTCCTTTACATATCTCTGACTTCCTCCTTTGCTCTAGGATAGAAGAATCTGTGTGATTGTAAGGACTCACTTGTCTATGTCAGGGATATCTAAATTAAGGAGAGTTTTCCTTCTGCAAGGGCCCATCTCAGATGTGGCCAGTGGCGTGGGTAGAGGCTGCATGACTGTGGTTGGGACTTTGCTGTCATGAGCTTCCTGCAGAAGGATGATAGCTCAAAGGAGGTGGGGCCACTAAGACCCTGGTAACAAAGTCTGGCTGGGGTGAGGGCTCTGGTAGGGCTTCATCTTGAGTCCTGATACTGAATGAGGGACAGAGGCTCCTAGCAGCATGGATGCTGCCAGAATTGCAGTAACCAGGCTGGGATGTGTCCTACAGGTGCACAGCAGCTAAGATCCCTCAGGACCAGGGCCAGCATCCCAAGAACCCAGAATGAGGCCTCCAGGGCCTGCTGTGCCTCATAGAGGCCAAGGTGACAACACGTGGCTTTTTATTCTTTCAGCATTTGGTCTCACCCCTACAGCTCAACCATAAAAATAAAATAATTTTAAATTGGGTAAAGGACTTGAATATACATATCTCCAATGATGATATATAAATGACCAATAAAGTTGGGCATGGTAGCACCTGCCTGTAATTCCAACTACTGAGGAGGTGGAAGCAGGAGGATTGAAAATTCAAGTCCAGCATTTAATGACTTAGTAAGACTGTCTCAAAAGAAAAATTTTAAAGGAGCTGAGGATATATCTCAGTGACAGAGCACCTCTGGGTTCACTCCCTGGTGCCACACACACAAAAAAATTACTATAAGATAAATATTAATAAATGGCCAACAAGCATATAAAAGGATGTTCAGTCTCACTAATCATCAAAGAAATGCAAATCAAATGCACAATAAGATGTCACCTCATACCCATCAGGATGATTGCTGTCAAAACCAGACAAAACAAAAACAAATAACAAGGAAAATAACTAGTGCTGGCAAGGGTGTAGAGAAATTAGAATCCTTGCACACCAATGTGTGGGATTGAAAATGTAAAACACTGTAGAAGTTTATTCTAAAAGTTCACCACCCAAATTAAATAGAACTGCCACATGATTCAGGAATCTCTCTTTAGTATATATGTCCAAAGGAATTGAAATTGAGTCTTAAAGAAATACTTGTGCACTAATATTCATAGCAGCATTATCTATAGTATCCAAGAAGTATAAATATCCCAGATGTACACTGACAGATAAATGGATAAATTAAATGTTACAAGTTATGGTTGGAATGTGAGGTGTCCCCCAAAAGCTCATGTGTAAGACAATGCAAGAACATTCAGAAGTCAAATGATTGGGTTATAGCTTTAAACTAATCAGTGAACTAATCCCTGATGGGATTAACTGAAGACTATAGGGTGTGGCTGGAGGAGGTGGGTCCTTGGGGGTGGCTTTGGTGTATATATTTTGTATCTGGTGAGTGGAGATCTGTTTCTCTGCTTTCTGATCATCATGTGAGCTACTTCCCTCCACCACACTCTTCCGCCGTGTTTAGCCTCACCTTTGAGTCCCGAGGAATGGAATCAGCTGTCTGTGTAGTGAAACTTCTGAAACCATGAGCCCCCAAATAATCTTTTCCTCTTCTAAAATTGTTTGTTCAGGTCTTTTAGTCACAGCAGTGAGAAATCTGACTAAAACATCATATAAACCTGTACATATACTAGAATATTGGTCAGCCTTAAAAAGGAAAAAAATCTTGTCACAGAATACAACATGGATGAATTTTGAGGTTACTATGCCAAGTGAAATAAGTCAGTCATAAAAAGACAAATATTATGTGATTCTACCTATATGTGGGATCTAAAGCAGTCAAATTCATAGAAAAAGTAAGTAGAATGATGGCTGGGGAGGGAGGCATAGGAGTTGTTTAATGAGTACAGAGTTTCATATTTGAATGATGAAAAAGTTCTAGAGAGTTCAAGTGTAGCTTATGGTAGAAAATTTGCCTAGCATGTACAAGGGCTTGGGTTTCATCTCTAGTACTGGGGAAAAAAGTCCTGAGATATTTCAAAATATGAATTTACTGGTGAGAGATCATGGCAGCATGGACTAGAGGAATGGAGAGAAATGATGTTGGTTGGGAACTATATTAGACAGAATGTTGCCTGGAGTTGCTAAGAGATTGCATGTATGTCTAGAATAAAAGAGAAATAACATTGATTTAATGAATTCCTGCCTGAACCACTAGGTAAATAGTAGTGACAGTGGGGTAAAAGAGCTGACAACAACTTAAGAAAGCTGATTGTGCCCAACTCTTTCTGATTCAGTGTTCAGTAACCTTGTGTGGTAACTTGAAATCAGCCGTGTTTGGATTATTTACATTATATAATAATCTGCAAACACTACAAACCAGGGCTTCTCAACCTTCTCATCCCTGCACACCACATATAGGTAGCTGGTTGTTATGCTTTGGGCAGCACATCAACAAATGGTGTCATTAATTGGGTTGGCAAATGCTGTACATAGAGGTTTGTTGGGAGAGGGGGGTCAGGGGTTCAGGTTAAGCACATGCATCAGGTTGAGTTTAAAAATTGTCTTGGACATGCCAGAGGAGACACTATTTATGCATTTAAATTGAAATACAGGAGAATGAAATTGGATCCTCATTTCTGACCATATAAATAATCAAAACAATTAAAACATAAGACTTGAAACTATGAAACACCTAGAAGAAAACAGCAAAAACTTCTTAATATTGTCCTGGCAGTTATTTCTTGGATATGATCCTGAAAGCACAGGTGACCAAAGAAAATAATTTTGGAGATCTAATTTACAGCATGGTGCCTTTAGTTAATAATAATAATGCACTGTATATATGAAAATTCCTAAAAGGGATCCTAAATGCTCTCAACATGAAAAAGTGGTAAGTATGTGGCCAGGAACAGTGACACATGCCTGTTATCCCAGCAGCTCGCGAGGCTGAGGCAGGAGGATTGCAAGTTTAAAGCCAGCCTCAAGCAATTTAGTAAGCCCTAAGCAAGACCCTCTCTCAAAATAAAATATAAAAAGGGCTGGGGATGTGGCTAAATGGTAAGGCACCCCTGGATTCAATCCCTGTTAACAACAACAACAACAAAGTGATAAGTAGGTGAGGTGCTAAATATATGGATATGTTAATTGGCTTAAATTAATAATTCATTATTACATGAATTTATTGTAATCATAAAAATATATAATTTTTATTTGTCAGTTTTACCTTAACAAAGTTAGGGGGAAATAATAAAAAACTTAAAGCAGTAACAAAACCAATAATAACAACCAAAAAAGAGAAAAGTGATACAGTTATCCCTATCAATGCAGAAGAGGTGATGAATGCAAAGGAGTATTCTTGAGGACAAAATTAAACACATTTGTTAAGACATGAATATACCACAAATCTACAGTGTACATTATTTCTAGTGGTTAAAAGTTAGAATTATTCTTCATAAGATAAAGAACAAGACAAAGTTGCCCATTATCAGTACTTCTATTCAACAATGTGGTACAAAAATTTCTAGCTTGTACCCTAAGATAAATTATTTGCTAAACTAAAAGCTCAAATTACTCTATAAGCAAAAGAGTTTGACAAGGTTGCTAGATATAAAATCAGTATATGAAAATTAACTTTTTTTTACATAACAGCACCAAGAAAATTAGGAAATATAAGTTTTATGATAATATTAGAAAAATTACATGAGGAATAAATACATAAAGATATGTAGAAATGCACATATTATATACATGAAATATATATACAGAATATGTACATAATATATATGTGAATATAACGCATATAACTAAAGGTGTATAAAACTACTATGCAAACAGTATAAAATATTAACATTCTAAAATGTTACTGAAAGACATAAGAAGGGTCAAAGGGAGGGTTACATTGGATAGGAATACTGAATATCCTTCCCCCACCCCAATTTAATGTATAAATGCAGAAAAATTACAATAAAAATTCCAAAAGCTTTTTTCCCATAGAACTTGACAGGCTGATTCTGAAATTTACACAGAAGAGTAAATTCCTAAGAATACTCAAGACAAACATAAAGAACAAATTAGGGGAAACTTTATTATTATCCTCAAGACTTATTATGAATCTTTAGTAAGAAAGGCAATGTGATATAGAAGAGGTACCCAAATTGAACAATGAAATAAAAGCAGAGTCCAGAAAAATCCCATGCATATGTGGAAATTTTTATATAATTCTGTGGGGTTATTGCACATAACTAAGAAAAGGATAGATTATGCAATATATGGCACTAGGACAATTAGCAACCTTTGTGAAAAATAATGTAATTGAATTGCTTCCTCACACCATATATTAAAAAAATTCACATTGATTAAGTACTTAAAATGAAAAAGAAAAATTGATAAAGTCCTTAGAGAAATTATAGAAGAATTTCTTTAAGACTTCAAACTAGGAAGGTATTTTTATACCTTTATTTTATTTATTTTTATGTGGTGCTGAGGATGGAACCCAGTGCCTCACCCATGCTAGGCAAGCGCTTTACCACTGAGCTACAACCCCAGCCCAAAAATATTTCTTAAAGGGGACACAAATATTGCTAAGCATAACAGAAAAAGTCACTACAATAGTATTGGTACTTTTATATTTAAGTTTGATGGTAAGTAAACACATATCTCTTTTATTAAGTTCCATCATATATATATATATATATATATATATATATATATATATATATATATATATATATATATATATTCCATATATTTCTGTGTGGACCAAATATTGAATTATAACACATTTGACTACAAAATAAAGGAATATAAATCACAATAGAGGAAAAAAGGTCAGTATCCCTAATAATCATGGAATAAAGAAGCCCAGATGAAAAAGAAAATTTAATAAAATTTCATTTTTAGTAGAATTCTAGTATTATTAGTGAATCTGAGGTTTAAAGAAATTTGATAAAACAGGACTAACATTAAAGAAAAATTTTAAAACCAAAACTTCTATCAAGCTGTTATTTTAATGAATACTTGCTTTACCTGATGAATGCAAATATGGTTCACATTGACAATCAATTCTTATAATTCACTACTTTAATAGGAAGACGGAAGAAATGTGATTATCCTTATAGATAACAAAAGTGCATTTGACAAAATATAAAATCCATTGCTGAATTTTAATAATGACAACAAGGAGTAGGATTGAGGTTAATATACAGAAGTCAAATGTTTTCCTAAATACCAGCAATTGGAATTTAAGATTCAAAAATAATATTTGCAATAGCACCAAATAAAGAAATATGTATAAATCAAACAAAATATGTACAGCATTTTTTTGTGTTCCAGTAAAACTTTATTTTCAAGAATAGGAAGGCCAGATTTGGCTCACAGGCCTTGGTTCACCTGCCTGCCCAAGAGCACTGGTTATTTATTTATTTATTGAATATTGTGGTTTTACATATTGTTTTGATTCCATTTGACAAAATTATACATACAAGAAATTTGATTTCAGTCCCACTTTTTCCTCCTTCCTCCCTCCCTATTTTCTCCACCCTTTTTTTCTTTATTGGTACTTTCTATGTATACATAAAGGTGAAATTTCCTTTGATACATTGGTATATATATAAATTTTTAAAAATCATTCCATATTTCTTCCCTTTTCCCTTCCTTTTTCTTTTGTGTATTTCACTGAACTTTCCCACATCTTTATGATATTTGATCCCCTCTCCAATTATCTTTTCCTTTTTTTTTTTATCCCTTTGATTTATTTATTTTTATGTGGTGCTGAGGATTGAACCTAGGCCCTTGCTCCTACTAGGAGAGTGCTCTACGGCTGAGCCACAACCCCAGCCCCTTCTTTTCCTTATTTTACTTTAGGTTCCAAATGATAGAAAACATTCAACCCTTGATTTTGAGTCTGGCTTATTTCACTTAGCATGATTTTCTCCGTTTCCATGCATTTACTGGCAAATGCTCACTGGTATTTACTCAACTAATTTGAAGAATTATGTCTATACAAAAACTCTTGTTTACTGCAGCTTTATTCATAACCAGTACAAACTGGAAGCAACGAAAATGTCCTTTAATTCATAAATGGATAAATAATGTAGGGACATCTATACAACATCCTGTTATTCAGAGTGAAAAATAAATGATTTATCAAGATGAAGAGACAGAGGAATACTGAATGCATACTCTGAAATGAAAGAAGCTGGTGTTAAAATGCTACATACTGTGTGATTCCAACTCTATTTCATTCTAGAAAAGGCAAAACTATTAGAGACATTAAAAAGATCAGTGGTTGGGGCTGGGGATGTGGCTCAAGTGGTAGCGCGCTCGCCTGGCATGTGTGCGGCCCGGGTTCCATCCTCAGCACCACATACAAACAAAGATGTTGTTTCCATCGAAAATTAAAAAATAAATATTAAAAGATCAGTGGTTAACAGCATCCTAGAGGAAGGGGAGGGAGGGACAAATAGGTTAAATCTAGGGATTTTTAGGGCTGTGATTTTATATTATAATGTCATTGGGAATATGTAACTATGGATTAACTTTAGAACACAAAAAGTGAACCCTAATGTATAAAAATTTTAAAAAATCACCTACAAGGTTAAGGAAATTCCAGAATAGAATGTGGAATGTGATGAAATAATCTAACTTTATTATAAATTTATGAAACAAACATATCAAAGTGGGGCATTAACCTGAGTAACCTAAGTTAACTTTGGAAATGAGTCTATAAACCAACAGCAAACACAACCTACATAATCATGTATTCTTTGATAAAGTTGTTTTCCGTGGGGGTATAGGTTCACAATTCTGAAACTACTTTTCATGTATACTGGAATCAAACAATTCAAGTAAGTAGATAGCAGATGTTTGGAATCAGTTTTCTCAATTGAGGGGGAGTTGATACATAAGCAAGAGAAAGAGGTTAGAATGATCTATGTGGTAATGGATGAAATATCAGCATGAATTCATATTTCATAAATATAATTACAGATGTTACATACAGAAAACTTTACATTTATATGTAAATTCATAGGTTATTATGTACATATATATTTCCTTCTCTGTGCAAAAGACCTAGAAGCAATGACATGCTAGTAGCAATGAGGAAATCCAGTGGTCAGGTCTTAGTTTATAATACTGTTCTTTAATTCAGGGCTCTGGAGAAATGACTGGAGAAGGAAATGTACCACATGAGCCTGAAAGTCGTGTCAGAAAGTAAAGAAATACTCTCCATTTCAAAATCCATAATGATGGCAGTGGCAGGGGGTGGGGGGGTATGTCAAAGGACAGAAGAGCCCACTAAAAGAGCATTCAATGTTTGCATCGGGAACAATTTCAGGAACAATGTAAAGTAGTATTACATGATAATCCAAAGTATAAATATCCACAAATCCAAACTGATATAAGTGAAGAATTGGTTAAATTACTAAATGGAGAAGAAACATATCTTTGTAGAATAAATCCAAATAAGTTATATAGGTACTCTCTCCTCAAGGAGTAAGAGCATAACTTCTCACTCCCTAAATGTGGACTATGTATGATATCTTCCTTTCAAAAAGTATAGTATGGAAAAGGGGAAAGAAGAGTAACTTTACAGTGAAGAAACCTGGCTGAACTGACCGAGGTTAATGCGAACTGTGATAATATGTACCCTTGATATGATGAGAATAGCCGTTTACCTTGGTGTTCTTCCAAAAAATATAATTCTGGTCTAATAATGGGAAAAAAACATCAGACAAATTCACGTAGAGGAACATTCTACAAATATTTGACCAGTATTCCTCAAAACTGTCAAGATAATAAAAAACAACAGAAATCTAAGAATAATATGACTAATGTAATGTGGTACTCTGGAAGTATCCTGGATACAAAAAGGACGTTAGGGAAAAACCCAAGAATATCTGAATAAAGTATGGATTTTAACTAACACAATTATTAAGATTGGCCCAAGGATTTTATCAAAATGTCTTATGCTAATATGCTAGTGACTGGGGAAACTAAGTGTAGGACATATAGGAACCCTCTCTAGTTTTTTGTAAGTCTAAATCAGTTCTAATAAAACTTATTTAGAAAATATTTTTTAAGAGGTAGAGGAAGCTGGTACAGTGGTACCCACTTGTAATCTCAGCTACTTTGGAGTTTGCAGCAGAAGGACTCTAAGTTTTGAGGCCTACCTGGGCAACTTAGTGGGACTCTATCTCCAAATAAATTTAAAAGGGTTGGGGATGTAGCTTCGTGGTAGAATACTTGCCTGCCTAGCATGTGTGAGGCCATGGATTTAATTCCCAGTACTGAAAAGGAAAAAAAAAAGGAACTATTATTGAAGAGTGACTAGATAAACACATTGATCAATATAATTTGTGAACCTTTTCAAAGTAGCTACAAAATCTATTTTGGGGATACATACAGAAATTTGAATATGAAATAATATTGAGTTTTTTTAGGTCATGGTATTATTTAGTATGGTATTATGGTTAAATGGGAGAATATCCTCACTCTTTTAAGAGAGGCACACTGACACATGTAAGGATGTTGTAAAATGGGATGACAAAATCCTACAATTTATCTCAAATGACTGAGGCAAGGGAAGGAAAAACATTTGGAGAAAGCAAAAGCATCAGTGACAAAATGTTTAGGAATAGTGAATCTATGTGAATGACGAATCTAAATGAAATGTTCATTCATCATGTTATTCTTTCACATTTCTGTAGGTTTGCAATTTTCAAAATAAAGTTTAAGGCAAATTTTAAATATGGACAAAATGATATCTAAAGTATCTAAAGTTCATCTTGAAAAATAAACATTTGTGATTGGATACTGCTACTCAAGGACCAATTCTTATACCCCAAAGGGCATTTGATGACATACAAATATAAATGAGGTTATGCATTCTATTTTGACTATAAAAACATAAAACCGCAATAAGACTTTACATGTACAATTAAAGTACCTATGGAACTTAGTAAACAGGATCATGCTAGAAAAAGTACAGTCATGAAATACACTCTTAAATTTTTCTGGGGATAGTGAAGCAGAGGAAATGAGATTTAAAAAAAAAGTTAAAAACAAACAAACAAAAAAACACCACCAAAAACAAGGCAAGACAATCATTTATTTATTGGACAGGGCAAGGTCATTTAAAGAGAGAAAACATATTCAAAACGTGTTTAGCTTGGTGTTACAGGCATCGATGCTCACAACAAACAACACTACTCAATACATCATGGAAATAGGCCACAAATAACCAGGAAGATGCTGTCATGCCACTCAAAAATAAGCCATGATGCTTGGGAACAATTATTAGGGAGTTACAGAGCATAATAGTCTCTAATTCACCAATCTCCATTTTCTACCATTGGGCCATTAGCCCATAGTATTGGCTGGTTCCCTGGTTATTGAGTCTTCCTGTATTCTAGAGAACTTTGATTGGTGTGCACTTCTCACATTTCTGAATTGTCACTGAAATCATAGTCAACTGAAGGACTAACTGACTCTCATCACTATAGTTTTGAACTACTTTAGGCAATAATTAACTATCTCATAGTAATGTAAATAAAATTCCATTTAATACATTTAGCACTGTTATAATGCACTCAAATCACCTTTAGTCCTATGGTACATACTTTAAAAGACAGCAGAAATTCACTGGAGTAAATTTTAAGAGAGATTTGGGGAGCTCACCTGGCCCGAGGTATATGAGGTGCTGACAAAGACAGACACCTGAAAAGTGCTATGTCAATTATTTGCCAAATTATTTGGCATCATTTTTAGCAGGACTTTTCTGACTGGGCCAGCAAAGATAGATTTCAATGTCCATTCTACAAACTAGCCAAAATATTATAAGCAATAGTATACAATGAATGATTGGCTATTCAGCATAAGATTAAACTGAACATAAGATTAACTGAGAAACCCGTGAGGTATCTGGCCCTCCTTCCTTAAATTCATTGATTTACCAGTCACTTTCTTTTCCTACAATAAGAGTTTTCAAGATGAGAACAACTTTTTCATGCCAGAGAAAACCATTTTGGGGAAGCCAATCACAAAAGACTAGATTCTGTGTGAATTATTTTATATTAAATGATTAAAATAGGTATATAGAAAGTGGACTGGTGGTTGCCTAGGGCTGGGGAGCACTAGGGAAAAATAGGAGATGACTGCCAAAGGGTACAGGGTTACTTTCAGTGTGATTAAATGCCCTAAATTTGTCTGATCATGGGTGCACAACTTTGTGAATATAAAAATCATGAAGTTACACCCTTTAAATGGGTGAATTACATAGTATGTGAATCAAATGCCAAATACATTGTTACAAAAATTTTAAGAAAGGAAGACAGTCCCCAAAGAGAAGAAAACAAGAGGCTCTCCCAAAGCAGGCCATACCTGAGGAAATGGTAGACAAGCATGGTATAAAGAGCTTGTTTCCCACATGCTATTTTGACTTCATCACTTTAATCCCTTACTTCATATTTTTAACACATTTCTAAATTATTTTAGGTTATCAGCAGATTTCTAACTTTGTCTCATTAGAGACCAAAGTCAGGGTTCCACTGACTAAGCTGGTAAAACAAAATAAAATGATGATAAAAATCCCATGACAAAATAATCTCATCCTTTGGGGTTGTGTACAACTAGGCAGAATGTAAGAGCTGAGGTTTATTTCCAATGGAAAAAATGCCATCAGGTATAAGGGCATCTTATGACTCTTGCCTAAAGCATATTTCCTTTTCAAACCTGCATACATTTATTCCCTTTACACCTATACAATTCAACAAAAAGTAATGTTTTTATAACTGTACAATTCAACAAAAGCAATGCTCTCTACCAAAAAATGCTGAGCTTCCTGCTCAAAGAGCTAGCCAAATTTCCCTAAGGGTAAAATTACTATTTCTGAAAAAATCCAACTCTTTATCCATCTTCACCTTCAGCACTATACAGTGAAGACTGGAAACTAAACTGGCTATAATTTCTTAAATGACTTTAATTTTCTAAAATATTTAATATATTAGTTCCAAATATTTAGAATATATTTGGTCCAATTTTTTTGACTCTGCCTTTAGATTAATGAGAAGCTTCTTTTATTTTCACTTATTTAGTAAGAAATAACACAGATTTTGAATAAGTTAAACTGGCTAATGACAGGTAATCAGTTTTCCTCAATGATTATGATTGTTCCATAGAGGGATGATAATGAAATCACAAATGGTCTTTTTGGTCTATCTTCAACTAATACTACAAAGTTAGGAAACATTTTACAGCTAAATGAGGAGAATACAAGCAGCATTACAGCAAGTTAAACTTGTTAAGTGCATTTGTTATGACAGAATTTCTGACGCAAAAATTGCTCACTGCACACAGAACCTCAGAGAAGTGATGAAACAAGACAACTGATGTTAGAAGGTATATAGGAATGGGGTGGGGAGAGAATCAAGGATAAATTAATATCAGGCAAGGATCTTGGGGAAAAAAAGAGCCACTTTTGAGGGCACATAAGAAAAACTGAGAAGTCACTATTTTGGTCTCATTAGGGAAGTCCATTTGATAAGAACTGAAGACCTTTTTACTATAATTCATGCTGCAAAATGCAGTAGTCACGCAGTATTTCCAAAAGGATTCCTAAAAACTAGTGCAAAAGAAATCTAAGAAAATAAATAAACATAAAAACCAACCTTTTTCAAGGAAATGTGTTCAAAACAGTGACTTTTACAAAAGATGCAAATTTGTTTTAAATGAAAATATATATGAAAGATTAAAGACTCACTTTGCAGATAACTTACACTCCATCTACGATTTTTTAACAGTGTACAAACAAGGGGTATAGATTTGTTTAATTAGGTCTGAAAGATCAATATAAATACTGATTGGGGGGAGTGTTTTATACCCCAAACTCCAAGATTCAGCTCTGTGTCCTGTCCTGCTATTATAATTTGTAAAAACCTTAGCGACGCAGTGATTCGAGTTTTCGTAACTTCAATGATGTGTTAGAGGACAATGCCTCCTGGTTTGAAGAATTTGTTGTCTCCGAAGGCCGGAACAATACTCGACCACGATGATTAAATACATAAAATGATGGATGATTCCTTAAGGTATCAAATGTCCTTAAAAGAAAAAAAAGCATCAATTTTAGATAAATCTTTATAAAAGCAAGTAAATCTGTAAAGCACATAAATCTTTGAAAATAACCAGGTTTCTAATGAATTACAAATTTGCTATGGACTATATTTTAACTCAGTCTAAAAAGCCCATAAAATCAGACTGTAAATGATAATCATACTAGATATCTATCTCTCTCTCTATCTCTCTCTCTCTCTAACTGTACAGAGAAAATAAGAAACCTGGAAAGCCCACACAAAGCTCTCAAATTTCTTTTTTATTCATCCATTCCTTTTAGGTTGCTTATGAATAATAAACCAAACACTAGGTCAACTTTAATCACCTCTATAAATCTAAAACTGGCTTTTTCCAAATAGTCTTCCAAAAACATGCCCATAGATTACACCTTTTGATTATTCTCATTTGGCCCTCACTATTCAGCCATATGATCATTTCACAGATCTGTTTCTCACAAATATTTCAAGCAAACAAAGATTACAACAAAACCTCCCATTGGCCAAAATCATATATTTTCCTACCACCTACTTGATCCCATTCTGTTTTACTTCTTTCTTTCCAGGCCCCTTGCCTGTGATTCTTGGTAGACTCTTTATAAGAGCAGCAGTGATAGTGGAATATCCTTTCTTTTCTAGTGAGATCTACATAGTTTTAAAAAAAGTTCACAAACACCTTGGTGTATGGCCTTTAGTGTTTGCTTTCAAGTGTTATTTTTCAGAAGAACCCTTCCTTTGATTAAAACTCAAATCTCAAAGTCAGCTGACCTAATCATTCAAGCACACCCCCATATAAAACAGGACGTATATAAATGTACATTAAAATGTAACAGCATGTACAAATATGTAACAATGAATTCCACCATTATGTACAACTATAATACACAATAAAAACAGAAAACAACAAAAAGATGCAAATGAAAAATAAAAGTAAGGGGGTGAGGAGGGATGAGTTTCCTTTAACACATAAATTTTTACTGCGAACCCTTCTAAGAAAATACAGTTATTTCCAGGATCACGAAAGTGGATAAATTTCAGAAATGGAATTAAACAAAACTGAAGTAGAAATATGAGAAAGAAAAACAAACAAAGCTTGTGAAAACAGCTTAGAAAAAGTCCAGAAAAAAAAAGAAAGTAGAATAACATTTTTTTTTTCATCCAGGAATACAAAAGGGCCTGTGGGCAGAGCTTATGTCACAGACCAGGTTCAAACAAGAGAGTAAACACAAAAACCATTATTCTTCCAAAGACTAAGCTGTCACAAGAGGATAAAAGATGAATAAAGAAAGAAAAGAGAGAGAGGGAAGGGGGGAGAGGAAGGAAGGGAGAGAGAAGGAGGGATCATGGTTAATCTTTTGGAGGAATTATCTATGTATCTATTTCTCTCCCTCCAACCAACCAATAAATTTAAGTTTCTAGCTAGTACTATAAGGTAATACCTTATTCTAATATCAATGATCAGACATTCAGCTTCCATTTTTCCTATCATATCAAATACTTCCTTGATATTTTTACCTCTTTTTCATACAAACTACATAATCAAATGTAAGAACAAAACCAAGTTTCATGTGCCAGAAATTACATAATAAAGCAAATCCCTACAAAATAAATGCCTCTGAAAAGGGAAAGACTTACTTATTTTTTAGTTCTGAAGTGGCATCCATGTCTTTAAACTCCCCTGCAATATGAACTATACCATAACAGGTAACTGCAAAGGCCAGAAGTGTCTGAAGAACTATCTGTGAGTATAAAGATTGAGATTACTAAATAGCACAAAAATATTATACAAAACATTCACAATCTTCTCTTCTACTCTGTATGGCTTCTAACAAGTAGTCCCTTTCAGTGCCACTTATGTAGGAAATCAATTATCACTTGAAATGATTTGCACTCGGACACAATAAAATCTTCTATTCATCCTGTGGCTTGGCTACAAAAATAGGTGTGATGCTTCAATAAATAAACTCAAATAGGGGCTGGGATTGTGGCTTAGCGGTGGAGCGCTCACTTAGCACGGGCAGGACACAGGTTCGATTCTCAGCACCACATAAATATAAAGGCATTATGTTGTGTCCATCTACAAAAAAAAAAAAAAGATTCATATTCTCTCTCTCTCTCCTTTAAAAAAATAAACTAAAATAAACAAAACAGTACTAAATAAATACAAAATCAGTATTCATTTGTCAAGTATTACCTGTTTGAAGGAGTAACTGAGAATTTTGAAAATGTGTTTATTTTTTTCAAAATAAGTATACAAAGCATATGCTACAAAGTAAAGAAAAGCAATAAAATTACACCACTTACCCACTATCCAGCTTAAATAGACAGTTTCTAGAACCTTTCAGGTGCCATGTGTCCCCTCTGATTATTTCCTTTACCCTCCTTCTCAAAGTTGAATATTGTCCCCAATTGTGTTAATCAATTCTTTGCTCTTCTTAATAATTTTTCTAGCTATATATTCATCCCTACCTTCCTTTTACTTTTGCTCATTTTGAACCTTATTTAAATGGACTCATGTATTCTTTTGAATCTAGATGTTCCTGTTCAACATTATGTTTGTAAAATTATCCCCTGCTGCAGTATACAGTTATAGTCTGTTTTCATTATGTTTTGTATTTCATTATATGAAAGTTGCACAATTAATCCATTCCACTGTTGATGGATATATGGGTTGTTTCCTGTTATTTTTATGTTAACTTGAATATTCTTGTGTGTCTCCTGATGCACAGGAGTGGAAACACTGAGTATAAAATATGCACATGTTCAGATTTATTAGGTAATATCAAATGGCTTTCCTCAAAATTTGTGCAAGCAACAAAGTTGAATGTTTGAAACTAACCAACATGAGATTTCAAGCATATTTTCTTGATTGTGATTTTCTGAATTTAAAAAATTTTCCAATTTGTAATGTTATTTAAAATAGATATACATGAGTGTATGTGAATGTTTGTGTGCATCTACCACAAAGAAAATGTGATAGATAGGTAGCCACATCTACCATACCCTTAATTATAAACAACCCAAGTAAAAATTTGTCACAACCTTTTATTCTGTTCAGATTAAAACTTAATGTCATATGTAATACCAATTTACATTCTGACCACCAATGAACCAAGGAGACTTTTTTTCACTGTTAACAAGAATGTGTTAAATCTGAGTTGTCATGAAAATATGTTCAAGATAAATTGTATAATAAAAAACTATAAAATTTTATATATGTACACACGTATAATAACTTTTTTAAAAAGAAAAACTCTATGTTTTGATTAGATAAAACTATATATACATGTTGTTTACCCATAGGAAGAAGTCTGAACTTATATACTTCAAACTATCAGAGGTAGAAATGAAATTGCCAAGGAATAGGATCAGTTTTGTTATTGTTTAAATTTTGTGCAGCCAGTTTTAATTTTTATACTTATTGTTTGATTCCTTTACAAAGAACTTATTACTTTTTAAAGCTCAAATCTAATAAAGATAAAAATTGTGAGTGAAGTTGGAATATGTAATATTTTAGCTTAAAAAACACATTTTCTTAGTTTTCCCATCTATGCGTATCCCTAAACAATGTATTATTAGCTTTGTTGTAAAACTTTACATAAGAAGGAACTTTTCTAAGAAATAAAGTCAAGTAATAAACTTTTTTATTTTATTTTTTTAATTTAGCACTGACTTTTTATTTAAAATTCCTGAGAACCAAATAATTAATCTTTTAAGTCCCTTTCATACTATGGTCAGGGTAACTTTTAGATTATTTTTTAAAAATATGTTTTAGTAGTAGATGGACATAATAGCTTTATTTTATTTTCTTTTTTTTTAAGAGAGAGAGTGGGGGGGGGGGAGAGAGAGAGAGAGAGAGAGAGAGAGAGAGAGAGAGAGAGAGAGAGAAGTTTAATATTTATTTTTTAGTTATTGGCGGACACAACATCTTTGTTTGTATGTGGTG
The DNA here is from genome assembly GCF_048772815.1 of Callospermophilus lateralis. Lineage (NCBI taxonomy): Eukaryota > Metazoa > Chordata > Mammalia > Rodentia > Sciuridae > Callospermophilus > Callospermophilus lateralis. Next base: position 110,455,315 of record NC_135325.1, read on the forward strand.
CTGAGGATTGAACCCGGGCCGCACACATGCCAGGCGAGCGCGCTACCGCTTAAGCCACATCCCCAGCCCTTTATTTTATTTTCATGTGGTGCTGAGGATCGAACCCAGTGCCTTCCACAGGCAAGGTAAACGCTCTACCACTGACAGCCCTAAAAAGACTACAGTTCTAGAAAACAGAAATCTTCCACAGTTTCTAAATTTTGGGTTTTACAAAGAGTGATGCGAAGCAGAGAACAGATGTTATTTCATGTCTAAAAAAATGTTAAGAGGATAAAAACCACTAAAAAAATTATCATAAGCAAAGTGGCTAATTTTAAAAATATATTTTATATAAATGACCAACTTACATCTATTGGCAGTGATTCATCTTCTTTTTCTGTTAATCGCATGTAAGAACGATCTATAAACCAGAAGCATACCATTAAGGAAATTGTAGCCCATTTTTCTTTCTTAAAATGCAAGCAAATCAATAGATCAAAGAAGTGGCTGACTTATATACTACATAAAGTAATGCTAATCCCAGATTCCTCAAAAACCTCTATCCTCTAAGGCAGTCAGCCTTATCTTAATTAACTATTTCATTGTCATTTTGACCTGCTTTGTCACCTTGTAAGATGGGGTAAGAGTGATAGATGGGCAAGTATGAGGCAGAAATACCCAAGCATGATTTTTTTTTTACTAAAGGAATATGAGAAACTTCTGAAAACTGTTTATTTCACTAAGTAGTAAAAGAAATAATAATTTAAAAATTAATAAGTCTACAGAAAATCTCAGCTCTGAATAGCACCACATCACATAGTAAAGCCAATGTAATACTGGTCTGGAAACATTTTTCTGGAAAAAACATGATGGGGCACTGGTGGACAAGAAATTCTAGGACACCAATTTCTGTATCTAGTACTTTTTAATTATAATTCTGTGGCTGCCTTAAATTCAGGAGGCAGCAAGGGATGAAGGAAAAGGATCAGGATTTGAAAGCTGGTAAACTTGGATAATGGTACTGGTAATTTACAACATCTCACTCAAGTTAAGACATCCTCAGTGACTGTAACATGTAGTTCAATTTTTAGAGTGTTAAAATGTGGGAGTGAGAGGGGAGTGTGTCTTAGAATCAAAGAAATACAGTATCTTTTCATTTCTTGAGTTTCTGAAGCAGCAAAATGGGAATAATGTGAGGATTAGGGAGATTCACTATAACATAGCTGCTCCACTATAACAAAGGTCATTACAGCAAAGATGATCATGCTATCTGCTGCAGCAATCCCACATGACATAATTAGTTTCAAAGGTATTAGTGTCTTGCCAACATGAGTATTACAAAGAGGACTCACTGCAGTGACAAATCCACAAGGCATTCTCATCACTTGAAACATAAAAATACAGAATCCTCATTCTAGATAGACCTAGGGCGATTTCTATTTAATCATGTACATTGGACTTCAAATATCGAAACTGTTTTGAGTAAATGTGTATGAATTCTTTCTTAAAAGAGAATGAGTTTAGAGACATATTCTTAAGTTTTCACTTACAGAATTGTTAAGGACAGGTGTATAAAGAAAAAAAATCAAACCAAAACCAACAATAGATTTGGACTAATCTTCTACTGTCTGTTCCATTTCTAGCTAACTTTCTTGTTTCCATGCAGCTTAACCTGACTCTAACACTTTCTTTAGCCAGGCATTTCTTCATCTGTAAAATGAAGGGGTTGGACTTCAGTGATCTCCAAGGGCTCTCCTTGCTCTATGATTGTATAATTTTAAAGCTGAAACTTATTATAGAAATTAACATTGTACTCCAATGTATCCTAATCTCCTCCAGGACCATGCTTCTCAAACTAATGTGCATACAAATCACCTGGGGATCTTATTAAAATGAAGATTCTGACTCAATAGATCTGAAGAGAGGCCTGAGTGTATTCTAACAAGCTCCCAGGTGACGACCAGGAGGTTGGTCTGTTGACCACACTCAGAGTAGCAAGGATCTGGGACAAATTCCTGAACCACCAGTTCCTGGAATAATTAATGCCCCAACTCCCATGCATCCTTATAAACTTTTAGCATAATATATATCTCTTCATCGTGATTATATCTTGATCCACTTTTTTTACCCCCAGTAGCCTATGAACTCCCTATGGCATCGCGGTCGCTGTACTTGTAGCAGCTAAGCACGGAGTAATTTCAACCAATGACCAGAGACTGAATTTTATAATACAGTGCAGCACACATCTCTTTTGCCCAAGGTCACACTGATTCAGCGGTCAAACAAGTTTTTAACAACCGTCCCTTCAGACTCCCAATTCGGTATTCTTTACCGGTATCACAGTGCCTCCCTGAGGCAATGGGTCACTTAACTTCTTAGTCTATGCCTGGACAGCCTAGAAGTTCCCAGGATATTGTCCACCTAGTTGTCACGAGGCCACAAGCATTCAAAGTCCTCAATCCCACACTCTGCCTGATCTGCCCTATGCCGGATCTGACATCCCTGGCCTGGATTCCCCGACAGACTGCCGCTCTGAACCCTAACCCTGACACCAATCTTTCTTCAATCTCGGGTGTCCACACCCTTCAAACCCCAAACCTTACGCCGCAGATCCTGAATTGTATTTCTGAGTCTGTAATGTAAATAACCGTTCCTCGGACTTTCAGTCCGACAGTCCCTTAGGGGTGCACCCACATAACGCCCCCAGGGTCCACACCACAGAGGTCTCCTCCTCCAGGTACTTACGCTGCGCAGCAGAAAAGGCGGCGTGGGCTAGGGCAAAGAGGCCGATGCCTACTAGCCCCTTCCATAGCGATGGCGCCATGATTCTGAAAAAGCAATAGCCCCCCCCCAAAAAAAAAAAACGCGAAGGGCGGCTGAGTTGTTCCTTCTTTCACCGGCGGGTGTCCGCTCGGCGCGGGAAGATGACGTCACTGAAGCCCTGGGCGCGAAGTGCCTTAGTGGTGCAATAACTAGAGAACCGTGAGAAAGAGGAACCAGGAATGCCGGGAAGAAGGAGAGAGCGACACGGAAAAAGGTCGGTCAGAGTCTCCGAGCCTGCGCAGTGTGACCTCTCTGCGAGGGGCGGAGGGTGTAAAAGAAGAGGAGAAAGTGAGACCAATGGGGAAGCGAAGAAGGGCTCCAGCCAATGAACACGAGCCGCGGGAGAAGGGGCGGGGCCTGCGGAGAGGCCAGGGCGGAGCCGGGGGTCGGGGGGAGGCGGCAGTAAGCAGTAGGTTGCTAAAGGCAGTGTTCGGTGCTGGGTTCTGACCGCGTCCCCCAACAGTGTTTTGTTGTTGTTGATGTTGTTTGTTTTTGGTTTTTATTGCTTCGTTGGTTTTGGGTTTTGATTTTGGTTTTCCTTCAAGCTGTGTGCTTTTCTTTGATAGGTCTTTCCCGCTTTTGCCCTCTTGGAACTGGCAAGTGTAAGGAGACAAGAGTATTAAATTGAGGAGGCAGGTGGAGCTTCCAGGACACTAACCTGGATTTGGAGCCCCAAACACTTGGCACACGGGCGGCGCTCAGCAAAGTTAGTTTTTTTTTCTCTTAGTGTTCAAAGGGTCTTGGGGAAAAAAAAAAAAAAAAAAAAATATATATATATATATATATATATATATATATATATATATTTGTTTTCCTCCATTTTTATTTGTCTTGACCCCCTAAAATCCAGACATTCAATAGTAACGTTCTCCCCTTTACCACTTTCTGCTCTTCTCTACCCTGGTGAGCTCATCCACTCATTTCTTACTTCAACCAGCATAGATATTACAGTGATTCCAAATCAATAGCTCTTCTCTCAAATATCTCCTTTCTTAGCTCCAGATCTTTATTTCCAACTACTTTCTGAACATTTATTTTCATATGAGTGGTCCTATGGCACTTCAAACTTATATACCCAAAAGGGAATTCATCTTTTATTTCCCCAAACTGCACCCATTCATACACTGCTCCCTGGCTGAGTGGCACAACTTTGTTAACTACATATCACAATGTAAATGCAAACAATAGACTACCATTCTTTCCCTTGAACCCTATCAGAATTTTATGTTTAGCTTCATCAATTTACCTACTCTCACTTCCTCAAAGATGCCTAACCTTGCTGCTCCTTTTAAGTTTGCAACATTCTCATTTATGATCCCCTTAGCCTGCTGTTTTATATCACCTTCTAACCTACTAAATAATTGATCTATTTATGATATGTTAATGCTGTTTGCTGTGTTATTGTTTACTATTTCTCTTCCTCCACTGTAATGTAAGTTCCAAGAGGACAGATTTTTCATCGCCTAGAACCTTGACTATCACTTGGTGGGCATTCACTAAATGTTTGTTGGATGAAGAATGAGTGAATTGTAGAAAAGAAATATTACTGTTTGAAAGGATATCTACACACATTGTCTCCATTATTTTGAATTAGGTTCCAAAATCCCTGTGGACTTCTGATATACTTGAGTTTCCTCAAAGCTGAAAAGAACTAGAAAATAAGGAAGACACCCAAAGTTCAAAATACTTACTTAACTTTACCTATATAATTATTGCCATATATATATATATATATATATATATATATATATATATATATATATATCACTGTCCAAATCTTTACTCATAATCATTATTTTTCCCTGAACTGTTTCCAATTTCTTCACCTGAAAGCCAAAATTTTACACAGTACTTGATCAGTGTCAAATGTGGTATAATGTATTCCTTACAAATGTAGTCCTATTTATAAGCCTCATAATCAGGAAGAACCAGCAGGTAATACGTAGAGTTAGCAGGAAAGTGCTTCCTTCTCCACTCTTGGGAGTTAGCAAGATAGAAATGATAGTTAACAAAAAAATCTTAAAACCTCATTTTTAGTTGGATGATGGTCAAGTTGAAGGGTTCTGGTAAACTGCCTTTTGTAATATCCATTTATCAAAAGCAGAAAAGGATTATACATTTTCTTAAAGTAGCTGAGATGTGGTTCCTTTCTTTTAAAAATATAAGGTTATGGAAAAATAGATCCAGTAAGGTATGTGGTACTTGTACATGCCATTAAAGCATTATTTTAGTCTTCAGTGAGATGACTCATGTCTAGACATTGAGTTGCATTTTCTCTACTACTCTCTTAAGATGCCTTCCCCACTCTTATGGTCAGCCTCTTACCTATGTACTGAGTACAAGAGAAACTAGCCTAATTTCACATTTTCTAATAGTATTTAAATCATGATCGTGACATGAGATTTAAATTGTCTTTATCTGTAGATTCCAACCTGAAGAGAAGCCAAAGTATTCATAATCACAGTTATCAAAGATCATTCAAATAAGTACCTTGGGTTCTCTCATACACGATTCTAAAGGTTGGAATTAATCCTAAAGATGCAAAGTACAGCTAATGACAGCACTGTTTTCAAGACCTCTTAGAACAAAAGTCAAACCCCAGGAGAAAAAGTACTTAAATTCCTAAGTGACCCCAGAAATGCCTTTAGTTTTCCTAAGCAACTATTCATGTGTACCCCAGAAATGATGTGGATATTATTGAAGGTGGAGATAATGATCTCTAAAGCCCTTCCTACTGAGATATGAAGACTCATCACATTTCTCAGGGCAATCTGTTGAATAGAGAAAGCACAGCTAACCAAGAACTATCTTTAAAGTTCATTTACTCTGTTCCATGACACTGAACCAGATGAATATGTTCGCACACCACAGATTCATGTCTACATTTCCTATGCAAATTCTCCCTCTCTACCACACTGTCCTTTCCTACTTAGTTCACAAATCCACTTTCCCTAGGAATATGTTCTGATTATAGGTATCTATAAAAGGTAAGTATCTATTGTAGAGATTAAACCTTTCTTCAAGCTATTTGTATTTAGTACAAATAAAACAGTATATTTAGTACAAATATCTCTGGGTAACAAATTCTAGAAGCCTGCCACCTTCTGGGCAAACTAGTATTTTCAAGGTGAAATTGCATCCTTTGCTTTTTTTCTTTTTTAATTTTATTTTTTGGTTGTAGTTTATTTTTATGTGGTGCTGAGGATTGAACCCGGGGCCTCTCATGAGTGAAGCAAGCACTCTACCGCTGAGCTATAGTCCCAGCCCCTGCTTATTTTTTTCTTTACCAAAGTAATGTGTGTTCATTTTAAGAAATTCAAACAACAACAACAAAAATGTATTCCTCTTAAAGCATTAAAGTGGTGCCATGGTATTTTGAGTTTTGAATCTTAGTAAACAAGACTGTGGTTACAAGATCCATATCTTTAAGGTTTGTTTGATGGATGGTTTATATTATAGTAGTTAAAAGCATTTGCTCTGACATTGGATTGGGTTTGAATCCTGGCTCTTCCTTTTCTACCTCTGGGAGATTGGAGAAGTTACTTAACTTTGCTGTACCTCAGTATATTGATCTGGAAAATGAAGTCAATAATAGTGTTTATTTGATACAGTTCTTGTCAGGACGTAAAGTGTTTTAGAACCCTCTCACACACACACAAAGCACTCAGTAAACGTTACCTATTGTTATGGACTCCGCTAACTATTTTTTCAAACTGAACAGGTTTCTTATCCCTTTAGTCTTTTCTAAAACATCAATTGCTTCTTCTCTTTTATTATTTTAATTGTTCTTCTCTGGACACTTTCCAGATGTACTAGTATCTCTCTTAGCATTTCATTACCATATATGCAGAAAGTATCCTAGGTTATTTGTATGAGGTTAATATGATTATTCATTTCAAAGAGACTTCCTAATGACACTGATGAATGTATTTGCTTTTTTAGCACATTGGTTTGTTCTGTTCAGGAAATAAACTGTTGAAAACTCCAGCATTGTTATGCTGAGTTCTAAATGGTAGCTGTGACCTAATCTTGGTTCTGTTTTTTTTTTTTTTCTGCCAGCACCGGGGATTGAACTCAGGAGTGCCCTACCACTGAGCTACACCCCCAGCCTTCTAAAAGTTTTTTGAAATGGGGTCTTGGTAAGTTGCTGATACTGCACTCAAACTTGGGATCCTCCTGCCTCAGCCTCCCTAGTCACTGAGATTGCAGGCCTGCACCAATGTACCTAATTTTGGTTCTGTCTAAATATGGGTATTCAGTATAGTAACTACCCAATGACTAAGTCTCTTTCCATCCTCTCTTCTTGGGAGAATGCAGAAGCTTCCACAGCTTCAATATTGTGCATGTAGCTCCCCAATGTACTGCTGAGCCTGACTTCACTCCAGGACAGTTTCTGCCTATTTTGATATTTGCACTTAGATATAAATCCAACCTGTCAGCAGAGCTCTACATTCTGACTTCATATTAATGCTACTAATGACCCTATGTGTTTTCTGGCTATCTAGGTTCAAAACCTTGGAGTCATCTTTTGATTCTTTTTCCCCAGCACTTCCAAGCCATGCACCAAATCAACTGCTAAGCACTTTACTCCTAGAGGAGTGATGAGAGTGAGAAGTGTGGAACAGTGTTGGTTTGAGAGAGAATCACTTTCAGAAGGAAGCCAAAGGCTCATGGGGTTTAGTTGCCTGGTAGAGTTATTGTCCTCTCAATGTTCTTCCTGGGATCACAAGTTGGAGGCTGGCCTGGTCACAGAGTGAGTCCCTGGGCTGGGATGTAGCTCAGTGGTAGAGTGCTTTGCCTAGTATATGGAGGCCCCGGGTTTGATTCCCCAATACTGGAAAAAAAATACTCCTGGAACTCTGATATGATGAGGTTGCTGAGGAAGCATTCTAGGTAGCTGGGGTCACATAAACAGATGTAAAATCTGGGACTTGAAGACATTTGCTAGCTGGCCACCATGACACATGCTTATGATCCCAGTGCCTTGGGAGGCTGAGGCAGGGGCATCAGAAGTTCAAAACCAGCCTCAGAAAATTAGCCAGGCCCTAAGCAACTTAGCGAGACCCTGCCTCTAAATAAAAAAGTAAAAGGGCTGGGGACGTGGCTCAATGGTTAAGCATCTCTGAGTTAAATTCCCAGTTAAAAAAAATATTTGCTAACTGTGATCAGGGAAGGAAATGTGTGACGTTTTTGTCAAATTCCAAATACTTGGAGAGTGGAAAGTAGTTTTGTGCTGAGGCAAAACAGCCTTGGAATAAGTGGTTAGGTCTGAATAAGCAGACAAGCTATTTCAGTGGGTCTTCTGGGCCTTCAGGATATGTCTGGGGAGAGGGCAGTGGGAAGCCTAGGAAAGCTCCATACCTGGGTTTCATGCCTCCACCAACCCCAACCCTGAGTTAGTAGAGTAGTGAGATTAGGCTGGAGTTAAGGTATAGGGAACAGGTGGCCAGAAGTTTTCTTGAGAAGACATAGACAGATCCAGATAATAGTGATACCGCCAGTTATCAGTGATGAGTTCTGCTTCCTCACACGTTGAAGTTTGAATATTAGTGAAACATGCCAAGGCAAGCATATAATGCAGGGTTTATTTGAAAAGGGGTAACATAGACTTCTCCCTAGAGGGAGAAGGGGGCCATAGCTGGTATCTTGGTATCCCAAGAAGCTAAGAGTTCTGCTCTTTTTATATGTCCTAGGTTTCCTTTGTTCTCCTGTCCTCTTCCACTTATCTTTCTTCTTCCTGAGTAGGTAACTAGGCATTTGACTAGGCTTAGGAAATGCTCAGTGGGTTGGCCAAAAGGTGGGAAACAGGTGGGCTGAAGGGGGAAGGGCAGGATGGAGCAGCCCAGGAAACATTAATTAACAACCTTATAGCTCCCTATAGGAAGGGGTAATTCCTGGGACAGGTTACCTTGGCAACAGGTTGGAGCAGGAGGATGTTCTTGATAAAGGTGGAGGAAAGGCTCTGAAGGAATTAACATTTCAATCCCTCAGGGGACAGTCTCCAACTTGCCAGACTCACTCAAAATTGGCCTCCTTGATGTGGACCTGACTTGATTTATCTATCTATACTGACTGCCTGTCTAATTCTGGCTTCATTCCCCCCTCTAATTTTAGGAACTCCTTACTGCTGTAAGGAAATGATCACTCTGGCTGCTTTGGAGCTGGGAGGGGGCAATGTGAGGCGAGACAATCAAATTTGGAGTTCCCTTTTAGAAGTTCGATTGAAGTCTGGTTGGGGGAGAACAGGTTGTAAAGTTATCTGGGAATGGGTGCTTCTATGAGAGAGAAACAACAAACATGAGTACTGAATAAATGTTGCAGCATCTGGGACATGCCAATTTATACCATGAAGATGATAGCAGTCAATAATCTCTCACCAGGAAGTGTGAGGGCTGAAAAGTTGTCCCCATAATAAGATCAGAGTGGACAAGGCCTTTATTTGGAAATGTAAATCTTTAACATCTCCAGAGTTATCAGGAATATAAACACAACATTTAACATGTTACCAATGTCCATCCCCATAAGATATAGTTAAACTACTTAATGTCATCTGATCTTTTAAAACCTTTCTACTGGTATGACCTCTGTGTCTAGTAAAGAATCCTTTATTTCTGTTACTTAGGGCTAGGTAATCATGTTAGCAAACATTAATTCTACCTGTGTAGGGGGTTAGGAAGATCTGTAGACCTTAAACTGACTAAAAACTTCTGACTTGTCAGTTTCATTTGATAGTTATTAAGAATTCCTTCCTAAGAATCTCTCTTTTGTAGCCTCCAGTCTTACTTATTTTGGGGGGGCTAACACAAATGTTTATCTTAAGTTATAATTAACTATTGTTTTTTTTTTTTTAATGCCCAGGAATGGCTGTGTTTTTGTTTTAACTGTTTTTGCTAGGTGTTTAAGATGAAGCAGGTCAAACTGATTTTTGTTTCTATCTATTGTTAAGAGTCAGCTGAGTTTCCATGGGAGTCACTCTTGGGGGAACTTGAGAGCAGCTTCTCAGTTCTGCTAGTGCTATTTTCACTAGGTTTGGTCCAGGTCTTGCTTGACCATGTGACTTCCCTTGAAAGCATCAGGGATGTCTTACTTCTCCAATAACCCTCCTTTTCATAGCAAGTGCACTGATTCTGTTCTCCAGGAGTCTCATTAATCTCCCTGATCAGGAGGGAGAGTTGCAAAACTCTTTAGAGAAGTTCCCTGTTCCCTGGATTCAGACTGACTCAGAGGGCAAGAGCCAAATATTGGTTTTCTTGGCCCTTTTAATTTAACTTTAATTTTTAAGATTTTATCTTAAACATCCAGCAAATAAGTCTTTCCAGTCTTAAATTAAGTGTACTGGGCTTTAATGTCTATAACCTTATAGTCATTTACCCTTTTTATTCATTGGGGTCTACACTATCCTATCTGTCCTGTAGGTGATGGCTTATATTAAATTAACCCAGGTTGTGTGTTCTTAAGGCAATACCTCTGCAAAACATTAACAGGCAACCTTTAGACAGTTTATAAGGAAAATTCAAAATAAAATTAATAAGAGTTAAAAACATATTTAGTTTGTGTGATAACTATCTTGAATTTTGACTGAGTTATATATTATACCCCCTGTTTGAGATCCTAGTAATATTAACAACTAAAAATCTCTTTTGAACATAATGTTAAGTGAACTGAATTATGGCCTACTTTGGAGTCATTCTGATATGTAGTAAGATGGGAGGTAGACCCTTATCTCAGGTAAGATGGGGCTCTTTATAAATCATAGGTAAAATGTTTTAGATCTGAAGCTGATCTTTGCTTCTCAAATATAATTTTACAAAGTTTACATATATTGTTGCATGAGTTCACATGAACATTAGCTAACTATTTAAAACATGAATTAAATAAAGGCTGAGCGCTTTTAACCTTTTGTGGAAAAGTAGCAAAATGCTTTTGTGTTTTACAAAATTAACCTTTACATACATTAGGCTCTCATTAACTTAAAAATACATTTAAGTTGCACCCCAGTGTAAAAAAATAACAAACTTTATATCTTATTGATAACAAATCCAGTTGTAGAACATTAAATGATATAAATAAATCTCCAATAAATTTATTATCCTTATAATCCTAAAATTATCATAGAACTTTAATTTGGAGAATACCAACTTGATATAATGCACTTTTAAAGCTTCTACTTTAAAGACTTGTATACCTGAAAGATATGAACACATTTAATATACAAAGAAGAGTAATAGCACCACAATTACATTGATGTTTTTATATTAACCAAGTTTAACTTTTAAAGAAATAACATAGTACAATCCTCTAAAATAAAAGTGGTTGGGCTGGGGTTGTGGCTCAGTGGTACAGTGCTTGCCTAGAATGTGTGAGGCACTAGGTTTGATTCTCAGCACCATGTATAAATAAATAAAATAAAGATCCATTGACAACTAAAAATATTTAAAGAATAAAATAACAGTTGTTGTTTAATTTGAAGATTACTTGCTCTAAAAAAAATCTCCAAAACTTAATACACACAATGTTATGGGTAAATTAATGCTTTAAGAAATCTTTGTCCTTTTAACACATAGATTAAGCTTTGGTTTACATCAGTACATTAATATTTGACCTTAGGGAAAAACCTTAAATAGCTTTGACTGATTGTTTCATTCATATATATATATATATATATATATATATATATATATATATATATCCAACTTATACAGAAATTCTTTATCACTTACTTAAAACCTCTTATTTACTTCATCACACAAAGACTTTCTTATCCAGGTGCTGGGGTTGTGGCTGAGTGGTAGAGTGTTTGCTTAGCATGCATGAGGTACTGGGTTCAATTGTCAGCACCACATATAAATAAATAAAATAAAGGTTCATTGGCGATTAAAAATATTTTTAAAAAGACTTTCTTACCCAGAAACACATTTTCCCTTCTATTAAATATCGTTTCCATACCTAGGACCTTCTAATTCCTCTTTCCCATCTGTTAACCCTGTTTTCTCTTAACATTCTGAAACAATCCTTGTAAATTTCTGAATTTAGACAAATTATTTCATTTTAATAAAAAGAAATCTTAATTGGAACAGTTGAAACTTTTGGGTCTTTGTATCTAGGAATCTTCTATAAACCTTTGTATATAGAATCATATCTGTTTGCCATTTAATAAAAACATAATGTTTAAGTATATAGAATTATACCTGTTGGGACTTTAAATTCTTAAGCGATAACAAAGCAACTTTAAACCCTTTTTTTCTTCATTTACCAATTTATGAAAACATCAATAATGTTACCCAATGGAATTCAAGGAGTTAAGAGTATTGATGGTATATTAAACAGTTATTATTTTCACCTTGTAAATTACCCAGATGTCTAACAAACATAATTACTCATAAATATGAGTAATACCATGTCAAATCTACTTTATTTATTTTACCAAAATGTCAGACAAGTGTATTGAACAGTATTAACCATTTCTTCCTTGTTGGAGAAAAGTTCTAGAACCAAGGGATATTAGACATTTTATAGACATCAACATTTTATTAGCTCTTTGACCACCTAGAGAGACTTGTGAGTTAAGGTTAATTTTAAAGACATTTTTACTTTCATCTGTTTACCCAATTTAAATTGAATCATTTTAAATCATGTGAATTAAAGGTATTTGGATTCATTTTTTTTAAATTTATGCATGTTCCTTATATATCTGCCAATTTTGATATCATGTATATGATATATGGACATAGACACATATAGACATACAACACATAACGGAAGTGTGCACACATAACACAATAGCAAAGGCTTTTTAGCTTTGTGCAGGTGAATCTGCACTGCAATGTTACAGATGTTTAAAAACTCCATAGTTTAATTAAAAAATAGGGCTGATCAGAAAAACATTAACCTAGGTGCATAGGACCAAAATCATGAACTCAAAAAAAAAATACAGAATCTAAGAAAAAGCAAGAGTCCTAGAAAAAATGACCAGCCAATAATTAGTAAGGTACCATACAATTTAATTTTTGGTTTAGTCTAGTTTGAGTTCAGGTAAAAAACACTTACTTTTTTTTCTTGGGCTAAACTCACTCTCCTAAGCTTGCAGTCTTCTTCTATTTGCATTTCAATTAAGTCCTGGCTGAGGTCTGGAAGGAGCTGGGGAAAACTGCTATTCTGAGCAGAAACCTTATGCAAAGGGGTTTTAACCACTTTTTTTCCTAGTTCGTAATTGGACAGATTTGGATGTGGAAAATTATGATACCTTACTTTCTATTACTTTTGAGAACAAAGCTATGATGTTAAGCTCCTTACTGAGATAAGCTATTGGCTGATGAGCAGGTCCATTATTATGTATGACCATTCCTAAGGTTCTTCTTCTCTCAGTGACAAACAGGTTAAATCTTGCTCCTTAGGTAAATTGAGGACAGGGGCTCAAAATAAGGCCCCGTTTTAATGTCTTTAAGGCTTCCAAAACCTGTTCATAACTCAGAGGGGGAGTAAACTTTTTTGGTAAATTTATCCTTTAAAAGTCGTGGCCCTTTATGGATTCAGGATTTAGTTTTTATTGTCTCCCTGAGTTTCTCCATGAAAGTAGCAGGGTTTTCTTGAGGACCCTGAGTAATTTCAGACTTTCGAAAAGAATAGTTAATGGGCTTTTTGCATGATCCTCCTGAGGGCTTCAAGGGCCAACATTTGGAAATGTGTAATCTTCCAAGTATCCAGTTCATCATTTGGGTCCTAATTAGGGTCGTTTCTGGGAATTGCCTGTGATCTAGATGAATAATTAGGTTTGTTTCTAGTTTGTGATGCTGGGGGCATGGGAAAGATGTAGGTCCATCCCCAAATTCTTTAGCTACTTGCATTAGGGTGGCCTCTCTATTGGAGGCTAAAGTTTGGCTAAGTGGAAATATAATATCTTTCCAGGTGAGGTCAAACACCTGGCATAAGTTCTGAAACATCCCAATATTTTTATTTAGATCCTTCAAAAATCTCCCTGAATTTGTTCTTGTTTTAAGTTAGAGGGGGAGTCCCCTTGATTGCTCTTCCTCAGTAGGTGATTTCTTAAGGCTTTCTTTCATGGTAGAGATTGAGGTTAGGCCTGACAACACATGAAAATGAGGCGCTTTTCCTGATCATTTGTAATTTCCCAGTATGTAGACTAGTGGCCAATCTACACACTGACTTCAGAGAGAAGCTCCCACCTGAGTGATAGAAAATTCAAGTTTTCTACTGTGTCAGAGAAAACTGTTTATCCGATGTATTAGGGATGTCTCCCTAAAATTGCGCGTCATTATGGTCCAGAAAACCCCTCTCTCATCACCTGGCTTAGACAAATTATTTCTGGCCTCCTTTGACAAAGTACTAGGGTCCCAGTTTGCCCTATGCCAGAGACCCTGGGAGTATTCAAACTTAAGGGGGGTACTGATTTCCTCCCTGCCACTATAACTCCTGATTATGAAAAAAGAGGATAATTGTATATGTCTTAAACTTTTGTGCCTAATTGTTGTCCTGTAGACTAAAGGAATCTCCTGAGGGTAAGGGGAACATCTATTGGTTTTAAGTGCATAACAAACACCCTTTTCTGGAGGAATTTATGGGAGGGGTTGGTTAAAATAAAGTGCCTCCCTCTTGCAGCATTTAAAAAGAATACATTGAGTTCATCTGAGCACAGGAACAGTAAAGGGAGATTTTAAACTGGCTTGTGAAGGTTAACTATGCAAACAAAGGGAACCGGGATGTTTTCTTATTAATCATCCCATGTTTTTCTCTCAGTCCTACAATCTGAATTGCTAGTGTTTCTGACTGGCAAAGGAAGGGGAGTATCCAAGAGGGAACGGATGCGGGGGTAGAGAGTGTTGTGTGGCCCACATGGAGGCAAATGTAATTGGGTCTTTTCCTCAGTGCCATTCATCTACCGATCACCCTAGATACCCCTTAGGGAAGTGGAAGTCGGGAGGGGGATCAACAGAAGGAACCTCAGGATTTTCGCCTGAGTGTAGCCCAGGCGGGAAAGTCTGCAGTTATTCCATGCTCCTTCATCCACCTCCATGCATCCAAGGCAGATGAGGACTAGGGACACTGTGTATTCACACCAATTGCTCTCTGGGCTTGGACAGAAAATTAAGAAATGGCTTAGGCAGGGCCCAACATGACTGCTCTACACAGAACAGTTGATTGAGAGCCGCCTAGGCTGGGAAAGTGAAGAGTGGCACCTGCACTGATTGCATTTAAGTAGCCAACAGGTGCCCATAATTCTCCAAAATGAAAGAGACAGAAAGATGCACCTCAAACAGATGTGAAGGTGCTTGGATAGGAGTTTATCTCAGTGTAGATCTCGGTGGAACCGCTGGTTATCGGTGATGAGTTCTGCTTCCTCACACGTTGAAGTTTGAACATTAGCAAAGCGTGTAGAGGCAAGCATATAATGCAGGGCTTATTTGAAAAGGGGTAACATAGACTTCTCCCTAGAGGGAGAAGGGGGCCATAGCTGGTATCCTGGTATCCCAAGAAGCAAAGAGTTCTGCTCTTTTTATATGTCCTAGGCTTCCTTTGTTCTCCTGCCCTCTTCCCCTTATCTTTCTTATTCCAGAGTAGGTGACTAGGCAATTGACTAGGTTCAGGAAAGCTAGGTGGGCTGGCCAAAAGGTGGGAAACAGGTGGGCTGAAGGGGGAAGGGCAGGATAGAGCAGCCCAGGACACATTAATCAACAACTTAATTGCTCCCTGTGGGAAGGGGTAATTCCTGGGACAGGTTACCTTGGCAACAGGTTGGTGCAGGAGGATGTTCTTGATAAGGGTGGAGGAAAGGCTCTGAAGGAATTAACATTTCAATCCCTCAGGGGACCCTCTCCAACTTGCCAGACTCACTCAAAATTGCCTGTCTAATTCTGGCTTCAATAGGAGAGAACAAATCCACTCCCCACTGTCTCTGGTCTGGTTAGTTACTGACCTGACTGGGCTAGACTTGTGGAACACCATATTGGAGCTTTTTTTTTTTTAGAGAGAGAGAGAGAATTTTAATATTTATTTTTTAGTTTTCGGCGGACACAACATCTTTGTTTGTATGTGGTGCTGAGGATCGAACCCCGCCGCACGCATGCCAGGTGAGCGCGCTACTGCTTGAGCCACATCCCCAGCCCTGGAGCTTTTTTTTTTTTTTTTAAGTTCACCATCCTCACGGAGCCAAAAGAGCTGGTTAGTGGGACTAGGGGGATGAATCCACACTTGGGACGCCTGGAGTTAGGCTGAGTGTTGTTTGGCAGGGAGGCCTTAAGATGAAAACATTTGAGAATCATGAGTTCCACACGGAATGATTGGAATTAGATAATAGTAGTACCAATGCAGATATGAAAAACTTGAGAAAGGACACATATTAGGAAGGGGAAGAAATAAGCCCATTTCAAAATATTTTCAGTTTCGAAGGATAGTAGGAGCCTCAACAGGATACACTCAGCATCTAATAGGTAGAGGAGGCCTGAAGGGAGGGTGGCAGGCCAAGGCTTGAGATTTGTAGCTCATTCACCTGGAAATGAAAGTCCTGAGAAAACAAAGAGCTAACAAACTAAGTAGTGATCTGAGAAGTATGGCAAAAATAGGAATCTAATGCTGTGAAACACAAAGCTCAGGTATGGAGGTGAAAACACTGAAACTTGTGATGTGCAAGGGTGACAGGCACACAGAAAATACAAGAGAGATAACAGATGGGGTTCAAAGGTGACTGCTGACTTGGGGACATTGCTTTAAGACAGAAGTAAACAAGTAACAAGAAGAGAGGAAAAAAACACTCACCACACCGCCAAATATTTGTTCTTTGGTAAGGGAAGGGAGAGGGTGTTTTTTGAGCACCTGGTAGATCTGAGCACAAGCCGATTTGAATCTTGGAAGAATGATGGATTTCTCTGCATAGGTTCCTGATGTGACAGACTACATAAATCATTTACATGTAAAGCAAACTGAATACACAGATATACAAGCAGGATCCACACCTTTGAGTCACTTCTTTTGTTAACTACTAAGGTGTTGTCTTCTTTCCCAAATGAGGAAAACGAGGGGAATCCGCTTTAAATTACAGAGATGGAGATTGAGGTCACTCCCAAGGGGACAACTTCTTATCCTGTTAAGAGACACTGGGGGACGATATTGAGATGGGTTATGAAAGATCGATTCCCTTGAGGGCTCTAAGAATAGGATCAAAGTAGACAGAAGCACAATCTGCCTGTGCTTGAATACACTGAGCAGATGTGTCCTTAGCAGAAGGCAGTGGGCTAGATTCCACGGCCTTTCATTCCCTGACAACGCTCAACTGTGTCACACAGCTGGCACGGGGTAGAGGAATTAGTAGAGCGAGCTGGCATTGCCGCGGCCCCTTTAAGAGAGGAGGCGGCGAGGCGCGCTCCGACGGCTTCCCTCTGGCCCCGCCCCTTTCCCGTGAGCCCTCGGGGAGTGGTCCGACCGCGGGCGGCTGCTGGTGAGGAGAGGGGCGGGGGGCGGGGGGAGACATGGCTCGACGCGGCTGGCGGCAGGCGCCCCTCCGCCGCGGCGTCGGCGTCGGGCCCCGGGCCCGCCCGCTCATGAGGCCCCTCTGGTTGCTCCTGGCAGTGGGTGTCTTCGGCTGGGCCGGGGCTTCGGACGGCGCCAGCCGAGCGACAAGAGCCATGGACGAGGAGATAGTGTCCGAGAAGCAAGCCGAAGAGAGCCACCGGCAGGACAGCGCCAACCTGCTCATCTTCATCCTGCTGCTCACCCTCACTATTCTCACGATATGGCTGTTCAAGCACCGCCGGGCCCGCTTCCTGCACGAAACCGGCCTGGCTATGATTTACGGCAAGTTCCTCGACCCCTGTCCGCCCCCTGGCATTGCCCCTTTCTCTGCCCGCTGGCGGCTTCGCCTCCTGTCCTGGCCTAAATTCGGCTCCCCTTCTAATTCCATTTTCTGTCGCTCCTCACCCCCCTCATTTCTTTGCATCACCCCCTTTATTTCTGCTGTGCCCCCCGATTCTCTACCTCACACCCTACCTCCTGGGTCTCGCCTTCCCTCCCCCCATTTTCTCTGCCTCTCTGTACCTTTTTCACCTCCGACCCCACCCCCTTTTTTCTGCACCGGGCTCTCCCTCCTCAGCCTACGAAGCTCAGGACCGGGACTGGGATTGAGCATGAGAAGAGAGTGGGTGCGGTGTCTCGAATTGGGCTGGGGCCTGGGGGAGGGGAAGACACCATTGCGATCTGTTTCTCTAGGGTGTCAGACTGTTTAAGGCTCACAGAAGCTGCAGTAGTATCTCTACTGCCCAGCATCTGGCATTCTTTTGGAAGTAGAGTGGACCTTTACTCATTTCCCAGCTCTTGCTGTATCTTGTTCTTTTGAGGTTAAAAATGAAAACCTTACTCCTGTGGAGCCCAGGCAAAATAACTTGAACGTAAAATAGGCTACAGAAGGTTTGGGGCATTTTAGATGATGTCCTGATTTATTGTACTATGCCTGTAATATCTGATAAGGATATCTATGTTTGACCCTTAAAATTCAGGCTACAGAACTGAGGACAGGGAAGAGTTATGGTACCACCAGAAGTGTGGTGTACTATAGTATCATCAGGACGGTTCAGCTGAGCAGCAGTTAATAAATACCGCGTATATGCAGTATGGGTGACTTTGCTTTTGGCATGGAGTTATTGACTGACTGTTAAGTGGCTTCAGTTCTTGTGTTTCAGTGTGCTTTCTTTTTGAGATTATTTATTTATTTTTAGTTTTTGGTGTCAAGTTCGAGAAGGGTAAATCAAACCATGGACTCAGAGGCATATTGAGCTATGCTCAGGCCTCATGAGGGGAAAAGATGGTACATATTGCTGCTGATTGTCTCAATCTGACTATGAGAGTATGGACCAAAGAGATGAGGGCAGATATCCATCATGTCTGTGCAGTATATGTGTGAAGATTATCTTCATTTAGAACAGTCTTTAACTGTTAACCTTATTGAGGTTTGTCTCTGAGACTTGTAGATAGGTAGATGAAGCTCTGGCATGAAAAGACATTTCTCCATGCAACCTCCTGCCCCCACTCCTTTCCAGTAAATCCAGACTTCTGGAATGTGCATGCATCTCAATGGTAGCAAGCAAAGATAGTTGTGTGCCTCAGGAAAATTCATGAGTTCAAGCTTATTTTTCATTTGCAAGGTAATAAAATTCTAAGCCTTTGTGTACAGTATCTCTGCTCACTAGGATTCTTGGGTTTTAGAGATATTAGGTAGTTTTTTATTTCATTTTTTTTTTTTTACATTTCATTTGCAGTGTCCCTTAAGGCGAGTTGGCCAGATAATTTCTATATTTTATGGTGTTTCTTTGTATAACCGTGTGTGATTTTTTTTTTTTACTATCCTCAAAAAACATTTGCTGTTCAGTCTACTATGTATTATGCACAGAAAATACAAAGAAATATAGGCCCCTTTCCTTCAAGGAATTTATAGACAAGTCATAAGAAGAAAATAATGACATCTTAGATTTGGTAAGTATGAAGAGAGTACTATGTTAAAATAAGGAATTGATCACAGATATCTCTTTCTTATAGACAGAAATAATGTGATTTTGATAGTTAAAGGTACAAGGCTTTAGACTAGAGGTTGGAAAATTCTTTTCGGTAAAGGGCTAGATCCTGAAGATTGTTGACTTTATAAGCCACACAGATTTCCATGTCTGTGTTGCATTTTACTCTTTGTTGTAGTTGTTTTTCTTTTTATAATCCTTTAAAATGTAAAACTGCATTTAGCTCTTGGGCCATACAAAAACAGATGGAATGCTATAGTTGCAAACCCCTGACTTTAGAGTTGGACCTGGATCCCTGTCACTTTGTATCAGTAACTATGAGTGATCTTAGTCAAGTTCCTTTCCCCTATTTAACTCTCATCTATATTGGGGATAATGATTGTAGGCTTATTGTGAGGAAGAAATGTTTTTAACCTTCTACTTGGCCCCTAAGTAAATGCTTAATAAATGATAGTTGTGCAATCCAGTGACTTATAAAATTGCATTTTATAAGATTAGGCTGAGAATAGTTATTTAATTGCTCAGTCTTATAGTAATTTTTAATCAAATAGGGACTTTGAATTACCCTGAAAATATTTGCTCTTTGGTAGCTGATATCACTAACTTCATCTAATTTGTGGGCTGAAGTAAAAAAAAAAGTAAGATTACTGATGGTATTTCCTGAAGTTTCTAAGTTAATAAAAGTGATAGAGTACTTATGAAGGAAAAACAAAGATATCGCTTGTGGAATATGAAGTGCAAGAGTGTAAATCTGAGAGTCAAATCTGGGATTGATTTGGCATTCTTTAGCCTGTTCCTTTTCTCACTGTGGGTAGCAAGGGCTGTGAACTAAACAGCCTTCTAACTAATTCTCTTTTTAAAAAATGCTTTTTAAAAAAATTATGTATATGTGGTGCTGAGAATCGAACCCAGCGCCTCACAGGTGCTAGGCAAACTCTATCACTGAGCCACAGTACCTGCCCACTAACTCACTCTCAAGTCCAGTTCAAGTATAGATGGGATTGGGCCAAAGTATCTTCAATACTGGAAATTGAAATTTTCTAACCCTAGTTACTGTCATTTGTCTCTTCTTATGACTCTTGCACTGTCATAGCTGTTGTGTTACTATATCATTTCAAGACCTGTATTTTTCAGCTTGACTTGGTGAAAAGAGAATGGTGTACCTCCAAGATTTAGCCTACTGGTGATTTATTCCTGTAATGTTGGTTTAGCTACTTAACTCCTGGGAAAATTCTATTTAAAATGAACCTTTTCTTTATCTTTTTGAGAATCAAGGGTACAAAAAATTAGATCGCTAATGTGGTTAGTTTCTAGTTTGTAATATAGACTAATTGCTCCCATTACAAACACAATGTCAAAGCACCCACAATGTTTTTGTTCATTGGGCTAGCTTTCTTAAAAGGCTTAAGAGTGAGTCATTGTTAGTAAAAATTATTGAGGTAGTTAATTAAGTCCAAAAAATGATCATTCACCATTGTGTTTTCCAGATAGTATACAAAGCAAAAGATGGAAGAAATATTTGTTTTGCCTTAAGTTTAGGGAATATGGGGTCTAGGCTTAACTAGTGTGATTCATTAATAAGCATTTATTAAATGTCTATAATGTATGAAATATGATGGGAAATATAGGTCTGAGCCCTGCCCACAAAGTACTTACAATCCAGTGACTTAATAGATAATATTTATGGGCATTACAACATGTGAGACATTGTGCTAAGTGCTTTGCAAGTATTTCTTTTTCTTTGCAATGCTTGGGATCTAACTGGCATGCTAGGTAAGTGCTCTACCACTGAGCTACATCCCTATCCCTTAATTAAAATTTTATTTTGAGATAGGATCTCACCAAGTTGCCTAGGCTGGCTTTAAAATTTGCCACCTTCCTGCCTCAGCCTCCCAAGTAGTTGGGATTACAGGTATACCATGTGTAACTGCAATTATTTCATTTACACTTCCTAACATTGCTGTTATGAGATGGGCACTATTATCTTTCCCATTTAACAGATGAGGAAATTGGGGCTTAGAGAAGTTAAGTGTCCTCCCTGATGTCACATAACTTAGACATATTTAGCCAGGATTCAAACCCACTCAATCTAGTTCAAAAGCCCCATTTTCTTAGCTCTTAAATCACATTGCTTCACGGCAAAGAGATAAAACTTAACTGTAAAGACAGATGAGTTAGAATTATCACCACTGCATATGAGGAGATAGTTTCAATGAGGGGTTATCTACCTTAAGGTTACAGGTTAGAACTTGATGGAGCCACAATTTATACATCTGTCTGACTTCTAAATGTAGGCTTTTTGTCCTGTACTGTACTATACTCAATTTCATAAAATAAAATATATAAGAAAATAATACTTAAAGTTGAAAGGGCTTTGAAGGTAGATTGTAAGGGAAGACTGTGAGTGAATGGAGACCTAAATCATCTGCTTTTTCAAAGAAACACTGGAGAAGCAGTTCATGTTGACGTGAAAGTAAGGAGAAAATGAGAAAATTATAGTGGCTTTGGAGTGAGAAAGTCTAAATTTTAATTCTGACTTTGTCATTAGATGACAGATAATGTTAGGTAATTCATTTATCCTCATAGATGAAGAAATAGTGACAGAATTATAGTATCTCCCAAGATTATAAGGCTCAAATTATATATGTGTGTGTGTGTATAATATAAATATATTATTTTTTTGTAGAAACAAAACAGGAATTGGTTCAAGGTCCTAGGTGAAAAAGATGTTTATCTTTCCTAAGAGGAGAGATGAAGATTAATGTGCTTATATTAAGATGGAGAGGCTTGGAATTGAGGAAGCTGGTGTCAAAACTCACCCCTCCCCAGCTTCTCAGAAAAATAGTCATTGGGGTTGAAAACTTGAGAAGGAGGATAAAACTTGGAAGAGCTTCTATTGTGAATGTGCTAGGAGACAGAAATGAATACATATATGTAAAACTAAGATCAGCAAAAGCCTTGACTTTCTTGGCCATCTTGAATTAGTTTTCTTTTTTCTTTGCTGGGATTCAAACCCAGGGTATTAAACATGCAAGGCAAGTGCTTTCCACTGAGCTACACCCCCAGTTCTTGAATTAACTTTTTATGTAGGCTCTAATGGAATTCTTCAAGTAAGTAATGAATGTTTTTATACATATGCACAAATACATCTTAATCTATAGAAATTTTATCAGTTTTGGCCACACCTAATGTTCCAGTGATGTTCCTTCTTTATTTTTGACTGTTGGAGGATTCAAGTGTAGTGGGCTGGAAGGATGGGCTGAAATTCACTAGAAAACCAGTTTCTGCTAAGTGGAAGTTTGATACATACGATGGTGGTACCTTGGGTGAAGCTGAGTTCCTTATCACTGGGAGAATTTCCAGAACAAGTGGGTCATGAATGTGTAGGAGGGGTAGATGTCTCCGTTTTGTGAAAGATATCTCTTTGTGGTTATAATCCTTGGTGCCTGTTAGTGGTAATTTTAAATTCTATAATATCAATGTTTTCTGTGCCTCTGTGTACGTGGGAGGCTAGAAGTTTTTGCTCTATCCTCCTAACAAAGCACCCTTTTTTGTGTCCTTTTTCTTTGTTGAAAATTGCTTTCACTTCATGATTAAGATTTGACCTTTCAAAGAACCCATATTAACTTTCTCTGTCAACTCTTTTCTGAGGATTACAATTTTTCAGATGCCTGATATCATAATAGAAGGATCTCTATTTTTCCAACCTAAATAATTATTCTCCATGCTGTTGTTTTATATGCCAAGGTATGTGTTTCAAATCTGTGCAAGTACTGTGCCCTTTTCAGGCATGTTTTAGTCACCTTTTCACCACTGTGACAATTTTAGAGGAGGAAAAGTTTATTTGAGGTGTGTGGTTTCAGAGGTCTCAGTCCATAGGTGGCTAACTTCATTCCTCGGGGCCTGAGATAAGAAAGACTGTAGTCATGGAAAAGTATCACACAGGAAAGCAGCTGGAGACATGGCACCAGGAAGCAGAGAGATAAGACTTCTGCCACCACAGACAAAACAAAGGCAAGTCCCCAGGACCTCACCTTTTTACACCACACCCTATCTGTCTACAATTATCACCCATTTAATCCCTATCAGAGGATTAGTTTAGGCTCTCATAACCAATCATCTCCCATTGTTTCACACATGAACTTTTGGGGGACATCTCATATTTAAACCATAATGGGGCACCCAGTGATGTTTCAGCATAGGGCTAGAAATGCATAGGATCCAGTGTATACTATTCCCTACCTAAATGGGTTTGAGGATGTGGAAAGAATTTATGCTATGCCACTAATTTATTATATTTGTACTAGCTAATCTGTGATTTTTTACATGCAAATATAAGGGAATAACTTTTACTAAGCCACTTAATTAGGAATTCTTGGGATAAAAGACACAGAGATGTTTCTATATCATATAGGCAGAATAGACTATTTGAATCTTTAGTCTTTTCTCTCCCAGATTATATTTGTCAAGGATAGTTAATACCTAGCAGTCACTTTTTAATTTTTAATTTTTGTGGTGCAACTTTTAAAAAAGTGAATCTTTCATTTATGTTACATCTTAACTTTGGATAAAACGTTTTTAAAGTTGATGTCATTGTACTGTTAAATAATTCATCATTGTTGCTTACTTTAAAAAAGCATGTGTGACTGTAAGTTGACTAGAGGATCCAGTATATTTGCTCCCTCCTTCTTTCCTGGACAACTACTGCTTTTATAACCCTGTTTCTGCTTTACTCCTTCCCACTCTGGTCTGGATTCTACCCTCACTATTCCACTGGAACCTTATCAAGGTCACTGTGTTCTCTTTTTTGTCAGACACAGTGGTTATTTCTCAAGCCAGCCTTACTTGACTTTGCTGTAGCATTTGATAGTTTTTATCACTTATTCCTGCACAAAAATAAATTATTCCCTTTCTTCTTGAATTCTTAGCCACCACTTATTCCTCTTTCTTCTCCTGTGGCTTTTCCGCCATAGATTTCATCCCTCAGTTCCTCCTCTACCAGCCTCTCATTGTTGTCTATTAATGGATAAAAATCCTGAGCTTATATCTGTAGTCTTGATATTTTGTTTGCTTCTAGGTGATCTCATCTGAGCCTGACTTCTACTAATTTATGATTGCCCAGTATATATCTGCAGTTAGGACTTCCCGCTTGAGCTCCAGACCTCTGTGCATATGTCATAGGTACATTAAACTCAGCATGTCAAACCTGAGTTTAGCCTTTCCTGTGTAAATACATTCTGCCTGTGTTCATACTCCATTGACTGACCCTACAATTTAACTAGGTGCTCAAGATAGCTTATCTACTTGGTTGCCCAGTCCATTATGACTCCTGTAAAACTTAAGTCTTTCATCTCCCTTCCCCCTAACCTTTTCTTTTTAGTCACTGAATCTTTCTAAACTATATAATACCTTCTGAAACTCCATCTCTCTTCTATCACTACTCTCAGATTGTGATAAAAATATATAAATATATAGAAATGCATAGGATCCAGTGTATACTATTCCCTACCTAAAAGCTCTTATTGCCTGAATGATTGCAGTTGCCATCTAGCTGGCCTTTTAGACCCTCTCTAGTCTAGAATTTTTTTTTCAAAAATAGGAATCTGATATCAAACCCCAGCTTAGAACCCTTCTATGATTTCCTTTTGCTTCTGGGATAAACTCCAAACTTTCTCCCCAATATATGTCATCCTTCATGATTCAGCTCCTGCTCATCTTTTAAAATTTTTTTTGTTGTCAGTGGATCTTTTATTTTATTTTTATTTATTTATATGCATGCAGTGCTGAGGATTAAACCCCAGGGCCTCACACATGCCAGGCAAGCTGTACCACTGAGCCCCTCCTGCTGGTCTTTTAAACCTTACCTCTTATTACTATAAAAGTTAGCCATACTGAACTACTTGTAATTCCCTTGAATGGGTTGTGTTCTCTCCTTCCTTGTCTAGATATATACAACTATTTCTCCACCTGAAATACATTCTTTCTTCTATTTTGTTATCTGCTCAGGTGACAGTTCTGGAAAGACTTTCTTTAATGTCCTTTACCTCACTCTTGGTAAAAAGATATCATTTTATGCATACAAGTATATATTTTTATTATGAATATTCAGTCTGTTTTCACTAACTGGACTGAGAGCTCCTTGAAGGAGGGATTTCTTTACATCTCTGAACCCCAGGACCTCCCTAATGTAGGACTCCATTCAGATCTCAAAAGAATGTTTGGCTGGTCAGAATGAAAGGTCACAGGAAGGTAAAATGTAACTAATAGTGATGTATGATGCATCTTGGCATTAAGAAAGTTTCAGAAGTTTGGATGGGTTCAGCTTGTAGTTGATGGAATATTACTTGATCATTAAAAATGGAGTTCTGATACATGCTACAACATAGATTAACCTTGAAAACCTTATACTAAGTAAAAGAAGCTAGACACAAAAGGCGTATTGTAGAATGCCATTTATATAAAATGTTCAGAATGGGTAAATCCTTAGAGAAAGAAAGTAGATTAGTAGTTGCCAAGAGCCTGGAGGGTTTAGAGGTCGGGGGAATAGGGAGTATTCTAATTCTTTTTGGCAAGATGAAAATATTCTGGCATCAGATACTGGTGATTGATACACAACTTTGGAAATATACTGAAGACCACTGAATTGTGTAACTTAAAAGGATAAACTTTATATCATGTGAATTATATCAGCAAAGCTATTATTAAACAGATTTCCAGTTGATCAATGTAGTTTTATAGAACCTAACCTAGTACACTGTGCTTATTTGAATGCCAATGGAATAATCCAGGTGAAATCCTAGCGGTATGTTGATTATAGAACTTGTACTCCATCTTTTGATTTGAAGCAGACATTTTAATATTTAAATCTGACCTTTAAGTAGAAGAATTCAATTAATCTACAAATAATATATTGACTTTCTAATTTGTTAAATGTATATTAGGCCAGCCATATGCTTTGGGATTGAACTTTGGGAAGCATGCACTTAAGTCTGGTAAATTGATGGAGGCAAAAAAAAAAAGAACAGAACGCATTTCTAACATGACTACATTATCAAGTTTGGACAGCTTGAAACATATTCCATTGTACAGATGATCTGAAGATATTTTCTCATTTTTTCCTTTCCTCAACACTTATTTATATATTAATCTAGAAATGCAGTGATCCATGCTATTACCCTGGGAAATGATTTTCTCACCTGTCCTCCTAGATTACATGAAGATTAGGCATTTGAATATGTGAATTTAGTAATACTTTAAGCTATAACTGCATTTGGTCTAAAAATTGGTTCTGGATCACAGGGGAATATCATCAGAGATTTTGTGTTATCAATCCAGAGGTATGTGTGAAATACAAACAGGTGGTCTCTGCCTGCAAGAAGAGCTTACATTGTTCTTTTATTTCAGGTCTTTTGGTGGGCCTTGTGCTTCGGTATGGCATTCATGTTCCAAGTGATGTAAATAATGTGACCCTGAGCTGTGAAGTGCAGTCAAGTCCAACTACCTTGTTGGTAAATGTTAGTGGAAAATTTTATGAGTATACGCTGAAAGGAGAGATTAGCTCACATGAACTCAATAATGTTCAAGATAATGAAATGCTTAGAAAGGTAAGTTTTTAGTTAAAGGGAATCTTTGGATTTTTTTTAATCCAAATATTTGGATTTTTAACCAGCAGCAAAGTGATTCTGAAGAAAAATAGTGAATTTTTAATATTTAAAATGATTTGCCTTTTAAAATGCGGTAAAACCTCAGTTAATATAATAATGTAAGGAAGTGAATATTTCTGTATATCCTGATTGAGGCTAAGTACTAAAAACTTTTTTGTTTTATTCTGTGTTGTTTACAATTGTAATAAATAGTGACTAGGATTGATTTAAGCAGAATTTATAAGCATTTCTCTCAATGTACTGATGGTCTTTACAGTTTTAGAGTACTTTCGAGCTTTGAGGTTATTTGATACTGCCTAAAATATTCCATTAGTATTTCTTTAATTCTTTCTTGCATTGGTTGATTTATACACTGAGCACAATTTAACCTCTCTTGGATTTATAATGTGGCACAATTTCGGGGGCCTTGGTATGAGCCTTGGTTGTTGGGCAGTGCTGTACATAATGCTTTATGTAAGAGGTGGAGTTGCATTCATACTGGCTTCCAGACATTTGAGGAGCTGCTTGCTTCTGTCCCACTTATAGTTTCTCTTATGAAGCTTCTCAGTGCCAGTTTGTGCGTATCTGGTTTTGTCCATGCTTGGCCACTTGCCTCAACATCTCCTATGTTCTCCATTGGCTGTCCTTGATTTTTATAGCTACTTGATTGTTTTCCTGACCATTTAAAATTTCCTATGAAATTTAGCTGGGATCTGTGGTGCATACCTGTAATCCCAAAAATTTGGGAGGCTGAGGCAGGAGGATCACAAGTTTGAGGCCAGCTTCAGCAACTTAGTGAGGCCCTTTCTCAAAATAAAAAAAAAAAAAATTTAAGAGACTGGGTTATAGCTCATTGGTAGACCACTCCTGAGTTTGATCCCTGGTACCACAAATAAATAAAATAAATTTTCTATAAACTTAAAGTTTACTTTTCAAAAAGAATTATCACCACCCATGGAATATTCTAGTTCTTTAAAAGTTCTAGTAAACTGCTAGGCAGAGTGGTACACACCTGTAATCCTAGTGACTCAGGAGGCTAAGGCAAGAAGATCACAACTTCAAGGCCATCTTTAGCAAATTAACAAAACCCAGTCTCAAGATAGCAAAAAAAAAAAACACTGAAAAAGCTCAGTGATAGAGCAATTCTGGATTCAATTGCTAGCACTGCCGAAAAATAAAGTTCTGGTAAACTAAGTTTCAGCACGGGTATGTGTGTAGCTGCTTTGTGTTCATATCAAATTCTCCTGCAGCCTTATGGACAGAAGTGGGTGTCTGCATTATTAAAGCAAATAGGTTTTAAAATGAGTGGGCTATCAGGAACTGTCCAGAAAGTTTTTACCTTAATATTTGTATAGCTTTAGAGATGTCACCTATGTAACAAGTTGGTTTCCTCTTGCCAACAATAGTGACATACCTTAAATTCTATATTACCAGTTTTGGATCTCTTTTTTATTTAAAGCAAAACTATGTTCATGTGTTTTCCTATTTCTAAGATTTTTAATACAGTATTTTAACAAACTTTCCTCACATGTGATTTAAATGATTATTCCAACACCATAGCCTTGTCATTTGATTGAAAAGTAAAACAACAAATCATCCTATATGTGCCTAAGACAGGCAAGTATTAGATTCCGTATATGAAATATTTTTAAGTTACCATAGTAATGTTGTTGACCAGTGTGACAGTTAATTTTTTTCCTTTTTGATAGTTTGATAATGTAGTACAAGTTTTTCTAAGAGAATGCATCTAACATAATTCTTTATTTTAACAGGTTACTTTTGATCCAGAAGTATTTTTCAACATATTACTTCCTCCTATCATCTTTTATGCAGGTTATAGTCTGAAAAGGGTAAGTACTACATTTTATATACTTTGAATAACCTTAAACTTTCCATGGGCTTTATAATATTTGACATTTTAGAAATAGGCCATTTTTTCCAGGTACCCCTCCCTTCTATCTTTTTTAGATGATGAAATTTATCCTTATGCAAGAATGCATTATGTTACCGATTTCTTCTACTGAATAATGTTTTTAATATTAACATAGCATACTACAATAGAAAACCTTTTCTTTTTCAAACATTTGGGGAGTATTCTATGCTAATACAGTGTAACTTTTTCTTTTCAGAGACATTTTTTTCGGAACCTCGGGTCTATTCTGGCATATGCTTTTCTTGGAACAGCAATTTCTTGTTTTGTTATTGGGTAAGCATTTGAAACTTGAAATACTTTTAAGCCTTCAAATTATAATTGTAAAATAATTCATTTTTGATTTATGGGTATTGGGACTGTATTTCTGAATATGTCTAAGGACCTTTGCAGTAAGATGTATTCAAACAGGTAATAAGTTGTTTGCATTTTCAAGACCAAGGTATTAATCATACTTAAAAGTCATGATTTAAATTTGGGGTTAACCACAGAGTACTATAATAGATCCATCTTCTTACTCTTATTTTATTCTAACTTTTTTAACAGTGATTTTTTTTCTAAAGTAAGAATATGTTTATTGAACAGATCAATAATGTATGGCTGTGTAACGCTGATGAAGGTAACTGGACAACTTGGTGGAGATTTTTACTTTACAGATTGTCTGCTATTTGGTGCCATTGTATCAGCAACAGACCCAGGTATGTTTTACAAGAGGGGACCTTAAGTACTTTAGGTACAGTGTTTTCTAGTCAAAGCACTGTGGGTGTTTCTTTGAAGCGTAGAATTTTTGATTAGGTACTTCCCTAGCACTAAGCTTTCCAATTGTGGAAGAAAAATTACTGTCCGTAATTTCTTTTGGCTTAAGTGCACTTTTATTTTTTTCTCATTTATTACATTTGCCTATTACTGGCCACAAATTGATGCTGTCTAGATGAGAGCTGTAAGATATTTTCTTCAGAAATTTAGGTTGATCTCTATCATTAGTGATTGGGTATAGGAGAAGATGAACTACTTTTTAGATTGTTAAAATGGGTAATAATTATACACTTCTTTTTAAACTTCTAGAAAACTAGTTCATTAAAAATCTGTGTAATTCAGCCATTTGCATTTAACAGTAAGAAAGAAGTTTTAAAATTATTGTTAAGGCAGATGTGCTGATAATAGTATGATTTTTTGGTCACTGCTGGTCTATTTTTTTATAGTTGTTGATGGACATTTATTTTATTCATTTATTTATATGTGGTGCTGAGAATCGAACTCAGTGCCTCACACATGCTAGACAAGTGCTCTACCACTGAGCCACAACCCCATTATACATTAAATAATTACTTTTATAAAATTGGCCTTGTGATTATATAATTGTTTTGGTATTAACACAGCTTGCTTCCCTATACTTTTACTGTCAGGACAGTAAAAATTTGTGTTCCATAAATAATTTAATTATATTAAGTGAGGTTTTCATTTTCCTAATATAATATTGCTAAGCTTAACAGCTACATTCATATTAGGAATTTGGAGGAAATGTAGAATGAAAAGGAACATAGTCTGAAGTTTTTTGTTTGTTTGTTTGTGGGATCCAGTTGAGGGCCTTGCACATGCTAGGCAAATATTATATCATAGAGCTATACCTCCCAGCTCCTAGAGGGAAGTTTTTGAAGTAAGGATCAAGTTTTCTTTCACTGTGAGTTAAGAGTTTAGTAGAGGTTTGTTCTCTTCTACCTTTTGACCTTTAAGTTAATCATCTTAAATTGTCATCTAGTACAATTAAAGGTAGGGGTCCAAGGTTTTGTCTCTGAATTCCTACGTTAATAACTCTGATTACACTGGACATTATGGGAAGGAGGAAAATGTGTTCTGTACTACTAAGAGATGATTTTAAAAGATTACTTAGAGGGCCATTTTAGACACTTACATAGTTGAGCATTTTTTTTAATGTATGGTGCTGGAGATTGAACCCAGGGCCTTATGCATGTGATGCAAACACTCTACCAACTGAGCTATGTCCCCAGCCACTAGTAAGCATTTTTAAAACTGGAAATCAGATTGCTTTTTTAAAGACAACCATGGGTGACCCCTTATTGCTTGTAGCTGCTTCCATTATCAATATGAAGGTAGGATGGTTTTTGCAAGGATCTCTAGGTTCTGTGTTCTCTAGAAGTAAGTTCCTCGACTTTTCAAAACCTGTAAGAAATCTTAAGTTGATTGGACTCACTACATTACTTCCACCTTTTGGTTTAGTTTGGTGGGAGTGCTGCCTGAATAGCTCAAGCAAGAATATTTTGCTTACATAAAGTTGGACAGTTACATATTTTTCTGAATTATGTAGGCACTGGCCCCAATTCTATTATTTTGCAATAGTTAATTTTCTATAAGAATGAGCTATAGGTTCTCTTTTCAGAATTCTGAATTGTCCCACCCTTCTCACTATCTCTTCATAAGCTTTGGTATCAGTATATTCCAGCTACAATGCCTTGCAGTAGAAGTTATATCTTTTAAAATGCAAGTTTCCTGTTTTTATGGTTGGCGTTTGAAAAGGACTCTCCCATCTCTGGTTATATTAATCTTTCATGTCTGCTTGAGTTTATTTAGTGGATAAGCTCTATGTGACTCAGCATTTAAAGTTATAATGGAACTTTTCAACCTTATCTGATTTTTTGAGAATTATAATATATTGCTTCCCAAAAAGAAGGGTTTTTTTGTTGGTTCTTTTCCTTCTCAGGATGTAATATCCTGTGAGTTGGCTTCTTTTTCCATTAAATGTGGCAACTGTAATCCTGGTCATGAATTTACCCCAACTAAAAACTGAACTTGGTGTTTTCATTTCCTACTGTCTTTGCTAAACCAGTGTGCTTGCAATTTGCAAGTCAAATAAAAGTGAGTTTTAAGGCTCCAAGGAGAAAAAAAGAGTATTTGCAGCAAGAGATGCTTTTCATGCTAGTCTTCATTAAAAATTAATGATTACCTGGTCTGTAAGAAATTCTTAATATATTCTTTGTGAAAAGGAAATGTACAAAGCCAGATTATTAACATTTGCATAAAGAATGTAGGCCAACTCAGTTCTCCAAGGTTATTTTCAGCTGTTTTTAAGATAATCAAAAAGGAGAAGTTGCATGTACACAATTAGGGAGAAATAATGATCAAATCACTGAATCATTGATATGATGATAGCATACTAAAAAGGAAGAAATGAATTTCTAAATAGCTCAGAATCAACTCTTGAGAGGAATATGTTATATTTGGGATGTTTAAATATTTTTCTGATTCTTTCTACTTGTTAGTGACTGTTCTTGCCATATTCCATGAGCTTCAAGTCGACGTTGAACTCTATGCACTTCTTTTTGGTGAAAGTGTCCTCAATGATGCTGTTGCCATAGTGCTTTCCTCGTAAGTGTTTGTTTTCTTATTATATTTTAAATGTTACAGTTGAGAGTAATAGGAAAGTAAAATCACTTATTGAATAAAATTCATTATAAATAGAAATATTTGGAAGAACAAAGTTTTTTTTCCTCTTATGAAGAAATGCATAGTTTATAGATAACTTGAAAAGGCAGGGAAGAAAATAATCATGTACTCGCATCACCTAAAAACAATTACTGTAAATATTCTAGGACATTTCCTTTTTCTTTTTCTATGTATGATATTTTTGCATAATTGTGATTGTAGAATTTATGTAATTTTGTAATCTCTTTTAACATTATAACATGAACACTTTGTTTTTAATTATATTTTTAACAGATATATCCACATGGTTAAAAAATAAAAACTATATAAAACAATTTATACAGAAAAATCATGTCCTTAACTTTTGTCCTCATCCCCCTCTCTTCTCAGTCCCTTAGAGTGAACCATTTTTATTAGTTTCTTGCATATTGTAGTATTTCTTTATTCAAATATAAACACAAATGTGAATATTCTTTTTTGTTTTAATTAGTTATACATGACAATAGAATGCATTTTACACATCATACATAAATGGAGTATGACTTCTCATTCTTCTGGTTGTACATGATGTAGAGTTACAACAGTTGTGTATTCATATATGCACATAGGGTTATAATGTCCAATTCATTCTACTATCATTCCTACCACCATACTCTGTTCCCTCCATCCAATCCAAAGTACCTCTATTCTTCCCTAGCCCCCCACTTTATTGTGTATTAACATCTGCATATCAGAGAAAACAGTTGGCCTTTGGTTTTTTGGGATTCGCTTCTTTGGCTCAGCATGATATTTTCCAGTTTCATCCATTTTCTGGCAAATGCCATAATTTCATTCTTCTTTAAGGCTCGGTAATATTCCATTGTGTATGTATACCACATTTTGTTTATCCATTCATCTGTTGAAGGGCATGTAGGGTCAGTTCCATAGTTTAGTTATTGTGAATTGAGCTGCTATAAACATTGATGTGGCTGTATCTTGGTAGTATACTGATTTTAAGTCCTTTGGGGATAAACTGAGGAGTGGTAGAGCAGCTATGTAGTATTCTGTGTGTGAACTGTACTATATTTATTTTTCAGTCTCATTGCTGGATGCTGGAAGTATTTTCATTCTTTTGCTGTCCCATATGATGCTTCAGTGATTAACCTTGAACTTTCTTTGTTTTGTACATGCATAGGTACATGGTATGATAAATTCTCAAAAGTGAGATGGTGGTTAGTTTAAAGAGTAAATACATAAATACATTTGTAATTTTGTTAAAAGTTGCTAAATGGTTAAAGGGATCATACCACTTTACATTTTTGCCACTGAATTATGAGACTGTTTCCTCACAGCTTCTTCAATAGAATATTTGTCAAACATTTTTTATTTCTGGCAGCTTGAAAGTTGAGTAATATCTCATTGTAGTTTAATTTGTATTTCTCTCATTAACATGATCATTTCCAAAGCTTTTATCTTTTTTTAATACCGAGTTTGGAACCCAGGGTGCTCTACCTCTGAAGTATATCTCCTGCCTCAGCCTCCCCAGTTGCTGGGATTTACATACATGTATCACTGTACCTGGCCAGAATCCTTTTATTTCTAAAAGTATTAATAATATACCTTTTGTTCAAGACAGTTATTGAATGAGTAATTTCTACATTTAGGTGAAAATATTATTATACATGTTATTAAAAGGTGTTTGCTGGGGGAAGAACGGGTCTGAACTGCTAAGGAACTCAGTCCTGCCTAACTATTCTTACTAAGCAAATATTTAACCATGTAGACAGTTGTTATTACTTCATACCAGAACTTTCTATAAGAGAGAAGTACAATCCCTTCACATTTTCTCTTTATATCTTTCCTTAATTTCTAGTTTATAAATATTTAAGAGTGATAAGTCACTCACTGTGGTTTGCGTAGCATGATTGCCACTGGTGACCTTACTGCAAAGTGGGAAATTACCCTTTCTGAACTATAACACTCATCTCTTAAATGCTGTGTATGATGAAATACAAAAGGTCAAATCCTTTTTGTGTGTGTGAATACAGTATATGTGTTACTTCCTCCCTTACACGTTTATTGCCAGAATTTTTTGCAGCTATCTACAGCTATTATGAATTTAATTTTTAATGCAAAGGTTGTAACTAATATTGACACCATACCTTTGATGATGGTAGCTATAAAATAAAAGTCATGTATGAATGGAGGAAGCAATGAGAGTGTTGTTGTAATTTGTGTCCTAAAAAATGAAGCTACAGAGATTATTGAGCTTCTAGTACATACGTACATTTGAGATCATGTGAGAGACTAAGGTATAGGCAGTTGCTTTTAGCATCAATTCTCTGTCGTAAACATTTATTCTGTTGAATCATCTTACTAGTGTTCCTTTTCATTGTCCTAATGAATTAAGAGTTGGTCAAAAAAATCTGTTTTGTTCTGGTCTTATCTTAAAACTGATGTGCACTATGCTTTAGTGTTTTCAATAATAAAGTGACCTATTTTCTGCAATTTGGGAGTAGTTGACTAATGTAAAAGGAAGAAAAAGATCCTCATTGAAATGTTTTGAGGTTGGCTGTATAAATGTCAGTATTAGTGAAGAATAAATATGTTAAAAAAAACTCCTTTCCATAGCACTTCTTAAAAAGGGCCACACTTATCTTGTTGCCCCCTTTCTCAAACAGGGTTCTATGAGAAAATGAAGTACTACAGAAAAAGATTTGAACGGTTCCCTCAAATCTTTTGTTTTTGTTTTTGATACTGGGTATTGAACCCAGGGCCTCAAGCATCCCAGTCAAGCACTCTGCCACTGAGCTACATCCCTGGCCCTTTTAATTTAAAAATTTTGAGAGAGAGTCTAAGTTGCTGAGGCTCACCTTGAACTTGGGATCCTCCTGCCCCAGCCTCCTGAGTAGCTGGGATTACAGGTGTGTGCAGCTGTGCCTTGTGTGATTCTTTCCCTACTTTTGCTAAGGATGGTTTATAGTTGGTATCATTCTGGATTGATAGGAGATAAGTTAACTCATTAAATTGTCTGGTAGAACTGTGGAAAAGGACTGTATCTAGAGTGTATCATTAATGGGAATCATTAGCTGTATAAGTGTATTAATGGAGTTGAGCAAATGGTTCCTCCCCAAAAGCTGAAGGGAATACAGTTGTGTTGCTGCCTATGGGAGGTTACTATCTGGAGTACTCAGTGATATTTTGGTCACTATCTTTAATTTCCCTTTGAAGTATGTTTTAAAGTATGAAGTGTTTTTAAGTATGATAGATATGAATACTATATGTTGCATTTTCTTCGTTTGCTGATTATCTACTGTTCATATTCTGTATAAGCAGTTTTGCATCAAAGGGGAGAGGACCCCTTTCCAAAGGAGTTAGGTTTGGCAATTAACAGGTTAAGACAACACTTGAAATTTATGTTGCAGGTTGTTTCTGTTTCTGCTTTTATGCATCTTATTAGATTAGCAGTTTTCTCTTTTAAATATTTTTTTAGTTGTAGATGGACACAATACCTTTATTTTACTTATTTATTTTTTGTGGTGCTGAGGATCAAACCCAGTGCCTCACACACGCTAGGCAAGTGCTCTACCACTGAGCTACAACCCCAGCCCAGCAGTTTTTTTTTTTTAAGTTAGTACTTTTAATCTGGTTCCCTCATACATTGCTGTATGAGGTAAATCTGTACATACTGACATAGTACGGTGTGTGTGTGTGTGTGTGTGTGTGTGTGTGTGTGTGTGTGTGTATATGTGTGTGTATCTAGTTGGTTAATTAGTTAAAGATACAGTATAGGATGCGTAGTATTTCATTGAATGAA
Source organism: Callospermophilus lateralis (assembly GCF_048772815.1). Taxonomy (NCBI): domain Eukaryota; kingdom Metazoa; phylum Chordata; class Mammalia; order Rodentia; family Sciuridae; genus Callospermophilus; species Callospermophilus lateralis. The sequence continues at coordinate 110,491,441 of NC_135325.1, forward strand.
CCCAGTTATCCTGGAGACCTAATTTCATACTACTTTAAAACATTTTTGGCAGTGGTTTGCATTTTATAAAAAGGAACTACAGTGAGTAAATAAACATGACCAACTGTTTAACGTCACTAGTTCCTAGAGGTATACATGTTAATTTGTGGCCATTTTTACCTGTTTAATTAGTAAGAAAAATTATTAATGATTAAAATTAGCATTTGTAATGGTGCAGTTAGTCATTCTAAACTGGGGGCAGTCCTATCCCCTGCTCCAGGGATATTTGATAATGTCTAGGGACATTTTGGGTGCCATGATGAGAGAGTTATTACTGGCATCTAGTGGATCTCAGAGACCTTCAGTGTACAGGACAAATACCTATAATGCTGGGGTCAAGAAATGCTGTTGTAGCTGGACACAGTGGTGCACACCTGTAATCCCAGTGGCTCGAGAGGCTGAGGCAGGACGATCATGAGTTCAAAGCCAGTCTCAGGAACTTTGAGGCACTAAGCAACTCATTGAGACCCTTTATCTAAATAAAATACAAAAGAAGGCTGGAGATGTGGCCCAGTGGTCAAGTGCCCCTGAGTTCAGTCCCCAGTACCAAAAAAAAGAAAGAAAAGAAAGAAACAAATGCTGGTGTAGTGAAACGAGACCACTCATACATTGCTGTTAACATTAAATTGATGTCCTCTTTTGTCATTTATGATAATAAAATTTAACATATATTTGTGATAAGAATTCTAACACTTCATAAGTGTTGACTTATGAAGTAGAAAATTCCTGAAATTTCAGCTTAAAAAAACCAGGATTTTCATCTCTTCATTAGTATATTAACATACTTATAAACATTATTTTTTTAAACAAAAGCATAGTACTACACATACTTTTCTATATCTTGCCTATTTCACTTGGACATGGTACTATGTTTACTGTCTAATTTCCCACTGTGTGGATGCACCACAAATTTACCTTACCAATTCTCTGTTGGCTAACATTTAGTGGGTTTGTGTGTTGTTTTTGTAGTGCTAAGGATAGAATCCAAGACCTTATGCATGCTAGGCAAGTACTCTATCACTGAGCTATACCCCAGCCTAGTGTTTGGTGTTTTGAAATGTCACATTACTATGACTTCCATCGCGATGATCATATTTATGTGTAAATCTCTGAATCCTTGAGAGTATTTCTGTGGGGTAACTTTTGTTGTTGTTTTGTAGGATACTTTTGGGGGGGGGGTTGTGTACTGCGGATCTAACCTAGGGCCTCATACACACTGGGTGTCTTAGTTTTTGCATTTAGGTTTTGCATCACTGCGACCAAAAAATACCCTCCAAGAACAACTTAGAGGAAGAAAAGCTTATTTAGCCCCAAGGTATCACAGATTTCAGTCCATAGATGGCTGACTCCATTGCTCTGGTCCCTAGGTAAAACAGAACAATATGGGAAGGGTACTGCATTGGGAAGGTGCGCCTTTCATGACAGCAAGGAAACAGAGAGGGAAGCAGGAAAGGTGCCACATGGAAGTTACATCCTTCCAGGGCACACCCTTAGTGACCCACCTCCTCCAGCCATGTTGCATGTTACAGCTCTCATAATCTAATCATTTTACCTCTGAATATTCTTACATTAACAGGAACTTTGGGGGACACCTTATATCCAAACTATAATACTGGATAAGCTGTCTACCAGTAGGATATTTTTTAAAGGTCGAATTTCTAAGATAATGGATATGATCCTTTTAAAAAGTTGGGAGATATTATTTTATTTCCCTCCAAAGTTGCAGTGAAGACCTTTTGAAGGCAGTTGAACAAAATGTAAAAAGAGCCATAGGTATGGTAATGCTCTATTTCTAGAAATGTAGCACAAGGCAATAGCCCAAAATATGTAAAAAAAAAAAAAAAAAAACACCAAGATATTCCTTCATGCTGTTGTTATAAAAACAAAAATATTGAAAACAACTTCTAAATGTCTAACAATGGACATATGGTTAAATAAATTTTAAAAATCGTGATCACTGTTGTTTAAAGAAGCAGAATTCAAAACTGCATATTCACTGATTATAATTAAATGTGAAATATTATGCATGTGACAAAAAGAGGGGACACAAATAAAGAAAATAATATTTATCTGTCAGGAAAGTAGAATGATAGGGTGATTTCCTCCCCAGCTGAATATTGTATGACTTTCAGAATTAAAAAAAGTATGCATAAAAATGTTAACGCCTCAAGATAAAATGTTGGCTGATGTAGAAGATGAGTTAAGATTTCAAATCAGAAGCCAGGATTTGCCTTAAACAGAAGAAAAGAAACCCCTCAACTTATCATGTTTTCCATGCATCCTTGTACATTTTAGTGATTAAAGAATAAAATAGGGGCTGGGCTTGTAGCTCAGTGGTAGAACTTGCCTTGCATCTGAAAGGCACTGGATTCAATCCTCAGCACCACATATAAAAGTCTACAACTAAAAAGAATATTAAAAAGAAGAATTCTTAAAGTTTAAAAAAAGAACAAAATAATAATTAGTGTGTCTCTTGAATTTACTTGAACTAATCCAGGCAAAGCAACCTCATGAGGCATGGCATAGATATTTCTTCCCAGCCATCATCTTGGAAAATATTGCCAGGAAGAAAGAATGTTACTGTCACAACAGCCTTTGTTTTCTCCAACCAGCTTATATATTTTAATGCTATAATGTGTTTAGATTTCATTTATGATGGTAGGACCCTTTATGTGTAGGTAAAGTAGCATTATATTAAAGGTATTTAATACTTATCAAAACAATATCAAATCTACTGGACCCCAAATAAATATTTAAACACAAATATTTAAATTTTTCAATTAAGATTGCCTCAGAAATTTGTAGATGCCACTAGCAGAAATTAATGTTAGTCATGTACTTCAATAAAATAGACAACAATTTAGAAAGTTTTAGTTTGGTCTTAGTTATTTTTAAATTTAACCTGGCATGTATGAAAAGAACTTGTTGTATATGGTATGGTAAAACACATTTTTTAGCCTTGAACCACAAGAAAAAAATGGCAGTAACCACAGAGTGAATTCATTATATTCTTAGGAATGTGCTTTTTTCCTCTGTTTCTTTGACATAACTTGTATGATGCTTTTGAGTCTAGACTTTTTATAATGCTGGTACCTCAATTAACTGAGCTGAGAACCAGTAAGCACTGTTGGCAGAGACCTGCTGACAAGAGCAATTTTCTCAGCTATTTCTGTTTCCTGTGGTGACTATTATAAAAGAAGCTTTTTCAGACCAGGTTTGGACTGTGAGTTCAAGATGGAGAGTGTCCCCTGTAATTGCCTGTCTTGGCTTGGTATGGAGTGACTTTCTTTCAGAAGTTTGGGGTGGAGGATCCAGCTGGGTATGCTCAAAGTACTGTTGAATGGATTCTAATTTCTTGGAAGGCCTTTCAAGCCCTTTTCCTATAAAAGTCCATTTTAGTGAGTGAATAGATATTAGGCATCTGGCCCATTCTGGTTTTCTAAAAGTTAGAAGAGCTCTTTAGTCACTTTTTTTCTTCCCATAGGAAAAACAAAGTGTGACTGGGTTAAGTATTGAATAACATTCGTATGCCTCTGCTGGAAACAAGTGGGATTTGTCACTAGTTTGTTCCCATTAGTGTGTTGGAGTTTTGGGGCACTCAGTAAGTGTAGTTCTTCAACAGAATCCCAAAATTTTACTACTGCACAGAATTGAGGATGGAGGAACAGGTTTGGAACAACTTTTATGTAGAGATCTTTACAATGTTCTACCTCTTAAAATTGTCATTTAAAAAAAAAGCTGAGTGTTTTTTTGGGAGGGTGGGTTACTGGAGATTGAACTCAGGGACACTCAACCACTGAGCCACATTCCCAGCCCTATTTTGTATTTTATATAGAGACAGGGTCTCATGAGTTGTTTAGTGCCTTGCTTTTGCTGAGGCTGGTTTGAACTTGCCATCCTCCTACCTCAGCCTCCCAAGCTGCTAGGATTATAGGTGTGCGCGCCACCGTGCCCAGTTAAGAAAAGCTGAGTTTTCTTGCTAGCTGGATACACGCAGGTTTTTTTTTTTTTTTTGGTAACCTTTTGCCCTTATTTTGACAATTCAAGCCCAAAGGGTTTTTTTTTTTTTTTCCTCATTTCATCTTTCAAGTTCTGTATTAAGTAATGTTTTAAAGGCAAAGTTGCTTCTAGAAGTAAGAGCATTCTCTTTTTTGTAGTTCAATAGTGGCATACCAGCCAGCTGGAGACAATAGTCACACCTTTGATGTCACAGCAATGTTCAAGTCTATTGGAATCTTCCTGGGGATCTTCAGTGGATCTTTTGCAATGGGTGCTGCTACTGGAGTGGTGACAGCTTTAATATCCTTTTATCATTGTTTATCTTTTCTTGTTAACCTCACAAGGTAGTTAAACATGTAATCCTTGATTTCTCCTAGCTCCATGATTGGAATTGTATTATAATTATTAACTTTGTAACCAAGTGCTTGGTTTGAAAATCTGAAGCAGTTATCTTTGACAATAAGTAAATTAAATAATTTTATTGCTTTGCATAGGGCCCAGTGCCTTAAAACTTTTGTACAATAATCTAATTAGACACAAGATTCCTGTGATAGAAAATTTTAAAGTTGTGGATTAAATTGATATAAAGGGATGGTAGGAAAGAGGGTAGAATGAGATGGACACCATTACCCCAAGTACATATATGAAAATACACACACACATACACACACAAAAGGTACATATACTTCAAAGAGCTTCCGGGCATTCTATGCTGCTGGTCAACCTGGCAATCTTCTGCTCTTTGTTTAATAGGACAGACAGGAGATATACAACCTGATGTTACATGAACAAAACATGGTTCCCTGGTGAGGACATAGAGGATTTCATCCCAGATCTCCCAATTTTAAACTTTGTGCTCTAGAGCCAATACTGCCACTAGTTAGCTATGAGAAATACTGGCAGTTCGTTCTTATTTTCATTCAGAAGATATTTCCTGATTGTCTGCTACATGCCAACTGCTATGCTCTGAGTATTAAAGATAAACAAGGCAAATGTGGCCTCTACCTGCCTGGAGGATCTGGTGTTGTGGTAGATGCAAACATGATAGACATGTTGACACTTTGCCTCTTTGGATCTCAGTGTAGGAAAGTGGAAGGTGGGGACAGGAGGAAAGTCAAGTGGATCTTGATGCTCTCTAAGGAGTTTCCAGCTATAAATCTTCTAAGATACTTTCATATAAAACAAATATATATTTTTTATGAGAATCTCTTTGTTTGGTATACATGGTGGAAGAGACTTCTAGTGTTTTTTATAGGTGAATTAAGGCATGAAGGACAGTAAAATAATTCCAAAGAGGGAGACAGCACAGATAGTATCTCTTCCTTGTTATGGGTTCCTTTGAGAGAAGAAGTATATCTTGTTCATCTTTTTGTCATGATACAGAGTTGCTGAAGTAACTCTAGATTCTAGCCCAACGTTTGTCACAATTTGGCATAGATCCCTCTACTACTGTCAACCAGCAAAATACTTTTTCTAAACTTGTATAAAATGAGTTAAGTGCCTCAGTTTCTTCATTATGGAATGAATCCTCTTCATTACAGATGTGTTAAAGGGTCAAATGTATGTGAAATCTCATGGGATCATGTTTTTATAAATGTAAATTGATAAATTTTTTGAATCTGTCTTGCTTTGGACCACAGCTTCAAAGTTGCCATGTTGTATGTGCAATCTGTTGCTCTTGTCTGCCTGTCCTCCACTGTGTGGTTTCTGGCAAGGTATGTCATACACATAAGAGTGGCTAAGCCATGACACTTTGTCTGAAGGGACAGCTGACTATTCAGTAAGATGCTGATTGTAAGTTTCTTCACCTTAGTGCGTCCTTATTCTGTGGCTTTTGTGTTAGAAGGGCTAGAGAACCCTTCTCTTGCTTTCATGGTTGCCTTGCTTTGATGCTTATTTTTCTAGTCACACATTTGTATTCCAAGATCTTGTTACCAGGCTTAACTGTCTCACGTGACAAAGTTCACCAAATTGCGGGAGTTTCAGTTGCTGGAGACAGGCTTGTTCTTCTTGATGTCCTGGAGTACCTTTCTATTGGCTGAAGCATGGGGCTTCACAGGTGGGTTACTTTCTCCTTTTCATTGTAAACTTTTATAAAGAGTGATTTAGTAAGCCACTTCTGCAAGTGAATCAACGTCTTCATATTTGAACATATTTATTGGGATTTAAGCTGTCATTTTAGGATGTCAACAAAATATTCAATGGAAGCTGTTCCTCTCAGCAAAGTAATTCAAAGTAAATGAAAATGTAGGTACCATGCTTGTAATTGGCTTCTGTAAAACAAAAGCCTCAGTGTAAAAGTTGGCAGCCATCCTTTTATGTGAACTTGGAATTTGTTGTCTTTATAGGTGTCGTTGCAGTATTGTTTTGTGGCATCACACAAGCACATTACACATACAATAATTTGTCCACGGAGTCTCAACATAGAACAAAACAGGTAAGACCGACTTTATAATAAATTTGTGAATAAATTTTCAGCAAAATAAAAATTTCCTTAAAAATAGTCTTTAATTTGTTCAAGGTGTTGTCTTACTCTTCTTTTTTTTTTTTTTAAGAGAGAGGAGAGAGAGAGAGATTTTTAAAAAAATTTTTTTAATATTTATTTTTTAGTTTTCGGTGGACACAACATCTTTGTTTTTGTATGTGGTGCAGAGGATCGAACCCGGGCCGCACGCATGCCAGGCGAGCGCGCTACCACTTGAGCCACATCCCCAGCCCCGAGAGAGAATTTTTTAATATTTTTCAGTTTTCGATGGGCACAACATCATTATTTTATTTTTATGTGGTGCTAAGGATCTAACCCAGCACCCTGTGCATGCCAGGCGAGCGCATTACCACCTGGGCCACATCCCCAGCCCTGTCTTACTCTTCTTTTGACTTGAGAAATAGATGAGACTGGCAAGCTAGAGTGATAGCTTATTTAGGGTGGAGATAGATCAGCAGAATAGTCAGGGCTTATAATTGTATTTCCAGTAACCAGTTATTTAGCTTCTTCTCTTAACCTAATGTAGCCTTTTTTAAGAGTAATGTTTTAGAAACTCACTCTGGCTTGATTAGAACTGCCACTATGTGATACAGATAAGTTTAATTTCTGATCTGACTAGATCTGTGGGGCCTGAGAACACTAACTTCCTTCAGTCTTCACTCAGACCCTGCAAAACCTCTGTTTCCAGGAACCCCAGGGGACTGTATCAGTAATTGGGTACTGAATGATCACTTGCACAGGAATTGCAATGATCACCTGAAAGGAATTATGAAGAAAATAGACATATAATTTTCCAGTCTTAGGAAATATATGGACAAATAAATAACCAAAATGTACTGTTAGGAATAGAAACAGGTACATACTTATGATTATTATAGTAAGATTTAGGAGCTTTCAGTTTTGCCAGATAGTTTTGAGATGAGCCAGGAAAGGATCAACACTAGAGCAGGAGCAACAATTTCTTTCTTTTCTTTGCCCTGGAGTCGCAGATTTAATTTATGACTTATGCCTTCCCCACTCCTTCAGAAGTGTAATCCCAGTGTATATCCTCTCCCAAGCATATACACTGGGGTTACACATCCTTTTAACAAATTAACTCAGTGCATTAAGAATAGAGAAGAAAACCAACTTGGGGGATGTTCAGCATTTTTCTGGGTAACAGGGTAGGGCATTAATAAGCCACAGATTAAGAGTTTCCATTCTTGTTACTGATGAGAATCCTGATAGGAATACTAGATTATGTGCTTTAGATTCTGTAACATAATAGGCCATTAGAGAAGAGGGGACATGGTTTGAGGCTTCAGTATCTGAAAGGCTATCAAAAGGAAGTGGTATACTTACAAGGATGGGAAGGATTTGGAAAGGCCTAAGGGAAACAAAGGTAAAAATTAAAAAGGATGCAGTAAAGTGTAGAGCAGGGGCTCACCAACTATAGCCTTCAGATAAAATCTGGGTCTTGCCAGTCTGTTAGCTAAGAATGGGCTTTACATTTCTAAATGATTATATAATTTCTAAGTGATTAAGAAAAGATCACAAGAAGATTCTATGACCCATGAAAGTTATATGGAAATCACATTTCAACGTCCATTAAAGGTTTTATTGGCACACAGCCACACATACTCTTTTTTTAAGTGTATAGCTTAGGGTTTCTTTTGTGCTACACTGGCTGAGTTGAGCAGTTGTGACAGAGACCTTGTAACCTGTAAACCCTCAAATATTTACTCTCTGGAAAAGTTTGCCAACCCCTATGTTGTAGTTTAAAGCTGAGACTATGCAGTCACTGTATTGTGTTCTACTGCTTACTGGCTGTGTAATTAGGAGCAAGTTATGTAACTTCTCTGTGCATCAGTTTTTTAAAATAAAATAATGCCAGGCATAGTGGTGCATGCCAATTGTCCCAGCTATGTTGGAGGCTGAGGTGAGAGCATTGTTTGAGTCTTAGAGTTCAAGACCAGCCTGGACCACATAGTGAGACCCATCTAAAAAACAAAACAACACCAGGACTGGGTGTATAGCTCCAGTGGTAGAGCACTTTCCTAGCATGCCTGAGGCCCCAGGTTTGATCCAGCACCACAATCAAAACAAAACTAAACTAAATAAAATGAAACAGAGATGATAACAGTACTCACCTCACAGAGTTGATTTTTTTTTCTTTTTTAATTTTATTTTGTCACAGAGTTTTTTTGAGATAAAAGCAAGACAATGTACGTGAGATCCTTATTTTAGTACCAGGCATATACTGAAAAATAAATAAATGTAGCTATTATTATTAAATAAGTAGGAATAATAGCATATTAAATCAGTTAAGTATAATTAAACCTAACTTATTTTAATGTTTATTGTCATTTTTATAATAAGCCAACTCTGTCTTAAGAAGATGAACTGCGAGGAGCAGTGGCACACACTTGTAATCCCAGCAACCTGAAAGTCTAATGCAGGATTGCATGTTTGTGGCCAGCCTCAGTAACTTAGCAAGGCCTCTCTCAAAATGAAAAGTAAAAAGGACCAGGGATGTTGTTCACTGGTAGAGCACCCCTGGATTCACTACCTACTACTACCAAAAAAAAAAAAAAAGGAAAAAAAGAAAAAAGTGAAAGAAAGGAAGGAAAAAGAAGAAGAAAATTAACTAACTTGTCCAAGGAAACATAGTTAGCAAGTGGGGATGGCAAGGTTCAAATCTAGGCATTATGACTCCTGAGCCCATGTTCTTAACTTCCTACTTGGTATTATTGTCCAAAGGGCTCATGAGGAAGAACAGAGATAGATAACTATAATGGCCAGAGGGATACCAGCCTATGATATCCCTTTCAGCAAATCTTGTATACTTGCTGTTAGTGATACTTGGGGAGGCAGTGACATGAATGGGGTGGGGTGGGCAGGAAGCAAGGGAGGGCACCGAGTGCAGGATTCTAGTGCATAAGCCCTGTCTCTAGGAGGCTTCCTCCCTGAGAGATAAGACCCACCAAAAAAAAAGTAAAGTCAGCAGCAAGTCAGTGAAACCATCATGATACTGCAGCACTCAATGTCAGGATGAAAAGAAGTTGAATTAGCCAGGCGCAGTGGCACATGCCTGTAATCCCAGAGGCTTAGGCAGTAGGATCACAAATTCAAAGCCAGCCTCAGCAACTTAGCAAGGCCCTAAGCAACTCAGTGAGTCCCTGTCTCTAAATAAAAAGGAGGGGGGCACTGGGGATGGGGATGTGACTCAATGGTTAAGCATCCCTGGGTTCAATCTCCAGTACCAAAAAAAGAAGAAATTGAGTTGGATCTTTATAGCTTATAGAGAGTATCTTGAAACTGCTATTTTTTTAGAGATTCATTGTGGGGGTAGGTAATGAGGATGTCAGGGATATCAGTTAGGGTCCTCTTGCAGCATTATGGGTGGGAAGTGATGAAAACTAAACTAGGGCAGCGGAAGACACAAGGAACATTCCAAAAGAAAAATTGACATGGTTAGGAGGTGGAGGAGAAGACTGAAGATGGGGATTCAGAGTAGGGAAGCTGATTGAAAGAAGTGAGGAGGCAACAATTCTCATTTTTTTTATGGGACTGGAAATATCTCTGCATTCACTCCCCTCTGAGTCATATATTTCGGGTTTATGCATGAAGTTTACATATGTGAAGCATCTATTTCATTATCTTAGTAATACTCATGTTTTAAAATTGCATGACTTAATTTATTTACTCAACTAATCTTTTAAAATTTCGTTTCAGTTGTTTGAGCTTCTCAATTTCTTGGCAGAGAATTTCATCTTCTCCTACATGGGACTGACACTTTTTACCTTCCAGAACCATGTCTTTAACCCAACATTCGTAGTAGGAGCTTTCGTATCCTTTATCATATATTCTGTTTTGAAAACTATCTTAATTGAAATTTTCATTTGGTTTTTGGACATATGACTGATAAGAATACATTTAAATATGTAAAATTTTCCTCTGAGTAAAACAAATAAGGATTTCAACTCTCTTTATCTATTCCATTCTATTGATTTTATTCTGTTATTTTTATTTCTGTTTATTGCACAAATAAAATTGACAGGTTGAAATGACAGAACAGTTTGTACCATTCTGCCAACCCCCAAAGGTAACCCTGTTTGGCTTCTGTTACTAAATAGAAGGAGGAGAACATGAATACCGAAGAACATTTAGTAGCCTGTGTCACAGAACAGTAGATAAAAGATGAAGAAAGCTCAAATGAGGCCCTTTTCTTTCCCTTTTTTTTCTTTCTCTTCCATATGAGCACATTGAGTCTTTAAAAACCAATTAAAAGGAAGAAGCTGAGAATATAAAAGAGAGCCAACAAAAGTGTAAACTCATGAGAAGACAGAGTTGGAATCCCAAGTATGTGGGGAGGAATTGGCCTTCACTGGGAGGAAGGACAGATGTACCCTTATTACAGGAGAGGATAGGGCATGTGAAGAGGTAGGTATACCTGTAAGATGGAGCTCTTAGCTGATGGCTTCTATTTTTAACTGTGAAGTAGAAGGTGAGATCATCTGCTGAGAATGAAATAGAGAAGTATCAGTTATCCATTTTATAACAAATTACCCAGAACTTATCTTAAAACAATAAACATTTTTTACTTCCCACAGTTTTTGAGGGTCAGGAATCCTGGAACAGCTTAGCTGGGTGAATCTGGCTCCAGGATCTCTCAGGAGAGTGCAGTCATGCTATTGGCAGAGACTGTACTTAAGACTTGCCTAGGACTGGAGGTTCCTACTTCAAACTTACTCACATGGTTGTTGGCAGAAGTCTCCCATCCTGTTCCACAGGGACCTCTCCATAGGGCAGCCTAAACCATGGCTTCTCCCAGATTGAGCAAGCTGAGAGAGCATCAAGATGTTGGCTGAAATGCCTATTATAACCCAATCTTGGAAGTGGCATACTGTCATCACTTATGCAATATTCTGTTGGTCACACAGACCAAACCTGGTACAGTGAGAGTAGTGAATATACAAGGGGACTATCTTAGAGACTGACTTCACAGGTGATAGGAGTTTTGCGGAAGATGGAGAAAGTTTATGAAATTGTTGCAGAGTGGGAGAGTGAGTTGACCAATGAAACGTGATAGGATTATTGAGCAGTAAGTAGGAATCCATTTCAGTTTGAGGAACAGATTCTACAGCAAGAGAACCAGTGTGCCCTATTCTATGCCTTTGTCCAGAAGGACTTAGCCATAAGCATGAAGAAAAGAGATAGTCCATCCAACTTTGGGCTTTTGTTCAGTGGGTGCAGTATAATAAGTGAGGGACAAAGCTAATATTAGGATATTGGAAAGATTATTACAAACATGGGGATAAGAAGGGGAGTGAATAAAGGAGAGGACTGACAAAGGAGAAAGTAAGGCCATCTTTGGATGGGAGATTCCAGTGTGGTAAAAGAATAATCATAGTGGGCTAGTGGAATGCACAATATAGAAAGAAAGGTTGTGGCCAAAGAGATGAATGTTTGCATAAGTGATTTTCAAAAGAAGTTATTTAACAAAGCTCAGAATGAAGATTCTGCCAAAGAGATTGGTATATTTTTTTAAATCAACACTCAATATAAAATCTCTCTTGAAAAGTAAGATATTACTGAAATACCATTCTGCAGAGTCTTCTGGATAAAAAGATAAAACACTATTAATAAGAGAAGAACCTTAACTGAAAGACACCCTGAGATTAGTAACTTTATGTCCTGTGAATATTTAAGAAATTTTTGAGCAGTCAAATGGCTTGATCTACTGTACTCAATCTGGAAATAAGGTTAAAATGTTCTCTAGAGGTCCCTAAATCTGTTGGGAACTAAAATTCCTCAATTTAAAAATTTTGTAAAAATCGACTCTTAACAGGAGAGAGCTGTTCTCTTTCTGCCTACATTAGGTAAGATGTAGCTTTGGTTTCATGTGACAACGACTCAAATTTAACCTACATTTAAACAAGACAGAAGTTTCTCTTTTCTTTTTCATGTAGAAGTCTGAGCTGGTGTGTCAGCTCTGCTCTACAAAGTCATCAGGGACCCAAGCAACCTTATTCCTGCTCTCCTTAGGGAATTGCTCTTATCCATGTGGTCCAAGATGTCTCATCCCTATGTCTGCCAATTGCCTTTGAGGGCAGAAATATGTGTACATCAGTACCACTTCACATCACTTGATATACCTACATGCAAGGGAGGCTGAGAATCATAGTCTTTATCTGGGTAGCTATGTACCCAAATAAAAAATAGGGAGTGGGAGGGAAGAGGGTTCACTACTATAAAGGCTAGAAAGAATGAGATACTGGGGAGAATTAGCAGTTGCTGCTATAAGATCCCACATGCTATTGTTGTTTCTTTTGTTTTAGGAAATCACTATTTTAGATAATTTTTATTTTAGGATAAAATCATCTCATATACCCTCCAGTTTCCCCTATTGTTAACATCTTAGCTACATTTTGTCACAACAAATGAGCCAATATCGATACATTATTATTAACAAAAGTTCATACTGTATTCAGATTCACACAAATTTTTCCTGATGTCCCTTTTCTGTTTCAGCGTCCCATCCAGAAAACCATATTATATTTGGTTGTCATGTCTCTTTAAGTTCTGCTAAACTGTGACAGTTATTCAGCTATTCCTTGTTGTTAAGGACCCTTGGCAGTTTTGAGACATATTGACCAGGTATTTGGTTGAGTGTTCCTCAACTGGAATTTGTCTGGTGTTTTCCCCATGATTAGATTAGGGTTATGTTTTCTTTGGGATGAATACCTCAGAAGTAAAGTACTGTTAGCCTCCCTGAGCCTTTTCTGCCTCAGCCTAAGAATTGACCATTTCTTCAATGAGTCCTGATTCCTTTTATTGGAGAATGATATTAGAAACCAAGATCTGGGCACTTGGTGTGCTCATCACTACTGAGTGTCCCAGATTCTAGTCCCTGTCAGCTGATAGACCAAGGAAATAATCAATGTATATACTAAGTGATGTAGTTACATATATCTATAAATATTTCGTTTTGTAACTATTTATATCTCCATTAAACTAAACATGAGTTCATACTTAAGCTCCAACTATATTCCATTACTTGCCTGGCTACATCAGCGTGCCCAGTGTGCCATGCTTTTTTAAAATATTTATTTATGTATCTTTAGTTTTTAGGTGGATATATTAGTTTGTTTTTATGTGGTGCCGAGGATAGAACCCAGTGCCTTATGCATGCTAGGGGAGCACTCTACCACTGAGCCACCACCTTAGCCCCTGCCATGCTTTTTAATGACTAGCAGAATAGTATGTTTGTTTCCTCTGAGTAATGTGCTATATTTTGATGTTATGACAGCTACAGCATCACTAGGCAATGGGAATTTTTCAGCTTCATTGTAATCTTATGGGACCTATGGTGTATGCAGTTTGTCATCGATTGAAACATTATATGGTGCATGACCATTTAGCAGTATCAGAATTGTTAACCAGTACTCCCATGGGAGTACTTCACCAATAGACACATCATTTGTATGTGCGCTTCTTTTGCCTTTAATCTTACAGGCTGCATTCTTTTCCAAGTTTACTAAGGTCGGCACTGTTTCTACCATGTTACTTTATTTTCAATATTAGATTTCCCTTTATATTCCTTTCAGGAAATGGTATTGGGACTGTATTGTGACCCCTGAGATAAAAACTGTAATTATAAAGCAGGAGTTTGTATAAGACAGCAAGTAGAGAAAAAGATACTAATATTGGTTTCTAGTTAAAACCAATCTTAACTCACCTTAAGCCTGTCCTTTGCACCAGGTTGGAAGTATAGATTCAGTGGGATGAATTAGGGCTTGCAGGACTTTCAGTGGTGTGAGGTGGCTGAACTGCCATTTGTTCTTGGAAAGGATGGGGTAGGGCTGAGGTTGTGGCTCAGTGGCAGAGTGCTTGCCTTACATGTGTGAGGCCCTGGATTTGATCCTCAGCACCACATAAAAATAAATAAACAAAATGAAAGTATTAAAAAAAGAAAGGATGGGGAAATTTAGCCAACATTACTCTTTTTATCAACACTGACAATGAAAATGAATTATAACTATTATATTAATAATGTTAAATATATAGTAGTGAAGCTCTGCTTTGAAACATCTTTTTCTTCATCTAATGAATTTTCTGTATGTTAAGCCTGTACTGTCCGATTTGGTAGCAATTAGCCATGTGTGATTATTTAAATTTAAATTAATAAATGATATAAGGATTAAAATTTAAGTTCCTCAGTCGCACTTGTCACATTTTAGGTGCTCATTGTATTGGACAGTGTAGATAGAAAATTTCCCTCATTGCAGAAATATATGTTGGACAGCACTGTGTTAGACAATGGAATCAAGATTGACTGTTAAAAACTGAGCTCCCTGAAATGGCTTTTGACTGTCTTAAATGTATAGTCTAAATAATGTCAATAGTAAGAAGAAATAATCCTTAACCTATTAATAATTTTAGATTGCTATTTTCTTGGGAAGAGCTGCCAATATTTACCCCTTGTCTTTCTTACTTAATTTGGGTAGAAGAAGTAAGATTGGATCAAATTTTCAACATATGATGATGTTTGCTGGTAAGTTAAAATTTCTTCTCTAGTCTTCCCCAAGAAATCATTGACAACACAGATTATATGCCAGTTTATGTGATTTGAAGCTGAAAAATCATGTCCCTAATAAAGGACTCTTTGAAACATGGACATTGCATAAGCAAGGTGAAAATTCTTATAGTATCTTACTCCCTTCTATAGTTTTTTTTTAATATTCTGTTTCCAAATCTTTGGTTCAAAAATATATTAATGCAAGTTAAGAAAGGTAAAGATGAATGCAGTTTTCACTCAAAAACCTGTAAGTGAATGTTTATAACAAATCTGTTTATAATTACCAAAAATTTGGCATCAACCCACATGTCTTTTTTTTGAGTAGATGGAAGAACAAACAAACTGTGGTACATTTATGTCATGGAATACTACTTAGCAGCAAAAAGAGAAAACTATTTGTGTTATTTAGCTTTTCATCACTGTGACCAAAATATCTGACAAAAATAACTTAGAAGAGGAAAAGTTTATTTTGGCTTATGGTTTCAGAGGTCTCAGTTCATGGTCACCTGACTATTGCTCTGGGCCCAAGGCTAGGCAAAACACAAAAGGGGCTGATTAAAGATAGCTGCTCAGTTAGGACCACCAGGAAGTGAGGGTGGGGGTATAGAGAGGGTCAAGATATAATCCCCAAGGGCACATCCCTAGTGAAATATCTCCTCCAGCTATACCCCACCTCCTATAGTTACTACCCAGTATAGTAGTCCTTTCAACTTATTAATTCATTAGATGGATTAATTAACCAATTAGGTCACAGTTCCAGTAACCTAATCATTTCACCTCCTGCATTAACACGGGAGCTTTGGAGGCCACTTCAAATCCAAACCATAACTATTGATTCACACAAAGATGTGGATGAATTTCAGTGGCACTATGCTGAGGGAAAGAAGCTGGTCTCAAAGGTTAGATGCTCTATGATTCTGTTCACGTGACATTCTCAAAAAGACAGAATCATGGCGATGGAGAACAATCAGGGGTTTGGCAGGGTGACAAAGAGGTTAGACTAAAAGGGATAGCACAGAGGTATTGGGGTAAGATGAAACTGTTCTGTGTCTTCATTGTGGCAGTGCTCTACTCATTGTCAAAACTCATGGAATTGTATATCAAAAGATGAATTCTTAACATAAATTAAGATATAAATTTTAAAGAATTAAAATATCAATATATATCAGTATCATTCTAATTCTCTATTTGTATATATTTAACTATATTAATATTTATTTCATATTTGTTCACCTGCTTCTAAGCTTTAGGACATGCTTTATATCTCTGATTTTATGAAGCTCATCTTGGTGATGCATTATTGAAGAATATCTCTTCCATTCCTTTGTAGGCCTTCGTGGTGCAATGGCATTTGCTTTGGCCATTCGAGACACTGCCACTTATGCTCGGCAAATGATGTTCAGCACCACGCTTCTTATTGTGTTTTTTACCGTGTGGGTATTTGGTGGTGGTACCACTGCCATGCTGTCGTGCTTGCATATAAGGTAAGTAGGAACTGGAGGCCTCATTTTAATATGATATTTTAATTCAGTATATTTTTCTTTTAGTCATGAGAAGATTTTAAACTTTGGTGACTCTGTAATGTGTCATTTTTTTTCCTTTTAAAAAGCATAGAAGATATAGTACAGAAAAATGAAACTATGTAAAACAAAAGTAAATAAAAACCATCGTTAACCCTTTGAAGGATATCTTTTCAGATCTTTTGCTAGGTAATGTATGTATTTTGAACAAAAATGTGCAATACTAAGGGTACTCTTGTAGACTGATTTTGTTAAATGTAATATAGCGTGAATTCATATCATTATTTGAATGGCGGCATATATCTGGAAGTACTTAATCAAATTCCTATTGTTAGGCCTGGGGCTATAGCTCAGTGGTAGAGCTCTTGCCTTGCACGTGTGAGGCACTGGGTTCAATCCTTAGTACCCCATAAAAATAAACAAATAAAATAAAGGCATGCTGTCCATCTGTAACTACAAAATTTTTTTAAAATTCCTATTGTTGGATTTTTGTATTGAGTTTAAGATTTTGCTGTTGCCATTACCATTTGAGGATTTTGCTGTTACTGTCAATAATGTGAACCTTCTTAAGTATGTACACCTCCTTGCAGTTATTTGATTATTTCCTTAGGATGCATCCTAGAAATGGAATTGCTTAACCTAAAGGATGTGCATGGCTGGGCATGGTGGCATGTGCTTATAATCCCAGTGACTTGTGAGACCAAGGCAGTAGCATCACAAGATTGAGGCCAGCTTCAGCAATTTAGCTAGACACTGCCTCAAAATAAAAAGGGCTGGGAATACAGCTCAATGGTAAATACAGCTCTGGGTGCAATTCCCAATACCAAAAAGAAGGATATGCATATATTTAAGGTGTTCAGTCCTATTACCAGGTTGGATTCATCTGTAGTGTGTGAGACAATCCAATTTACCCCAGCCCTAATCCATAATAGATGTTATCATTCTTTCTCATGTTTATGATCACCACTGTTTCTGGCCTAACAAACCAAGGCCAAGATCATGAGGCCTTAGTCTTCAATGTGTACTACTTAATGTATTCAATTTGAAAGCTGTCTTGTATCCCAAGAGTTCTACATTTGTTTCCATGGATACAGCAGCCTGTGTTGCTGAAGCCTTTGTAGATTTTAGTTCTGTTTGGCTAAAACTTCATAGATGTTAAGGGTTACCAGGTTTCCAGAATATGAAGGTTCATTAGAGAAAACATTTCACATTTTATAGAATCTGTTCTTTTTTTTTCCATTCTGTCGTGCCTTTCTTTTAATTTTGTAAAGACCAGCCAGCCTTGAATAACACTTTAAATGTTGTTATTGCTGTCTTATTCTCTTTGCTATTCAAATCCCCTTTTTAATAATCTCTGTGTTGTTATTATATGTAGTAGACAATATACTGTAGCATATGTTTTTATAACCCTAATGTTCTTACAGACATTATTGCTTCAAGGAAGACCTGGAATTTATTGAGCACCTACTATGTGCTAGGCATTGTGCTAACTGTATTTAATGTGTTTATCTAATTATAGAAACTCTGTTTTACAAATGAAGAAATAGAGACTTAGAAAGATTCTTAGTTGTCCAAGGTGATATATATGAAATTAAATGGTGGACAGAGGAGCCTCTGGTTTTATTTAGTTTCTTCTGTACCACAATGCATAAAAAATTGACAGTAGTACATTTCAAAAGGACTAAGTTTCTTTTCTCAATGGCTTATAAATGAAGACTCTCCTAAGGAGAACAAAATTAAATGTAAGATAATTTAGGAAAAGTAATACTTTTCGGTAGAGTCTCAGGTTTAAGGAGAATCAGTTCTTTTCCCTCCACAAAAACTAAACAAAATACCCATACTTTACTATCCCTGCCAAGAAAAAAGCAAAATCAAAAATCTAGCTACTCACATAGAGTTTAATCTGTGTCACTAGCTTTGAAACCTCTCTGGCTGGCCCCATCTTGCGCATTTTGTAACATGAATGGAATGCAATTAAATACATTGCCTTATAGTCTTAGATAAGTTCTTGGTTTTTGTTTTGAGTTTTTCAGCCTCTTTGTGACAGAGGCAGTGTTTTAAGCTTCTCTTCCCACCCTCCCAATTTGCCTAGTATAATTTTGAAAATACTGAGGTATCCTGAAAGTTGAAGTTGCATGCACACTTAAACTTGGTTTTGAGTTCTTGCCCCTTCTTACTAATTCTGCAATCTTTGGCAAGTTCTTTAACCTTTCAAAGCCTGTTTCCTCATCTGTATCATGTCCATCTTAGTAGCTACCTCTTAGGGTGGTTGTTAGGATTCAGTGAGCTTATGTCTACAAAGCTCTTTGCATAGCGTTTCAAATATGTCTTTGTCCATTCACTTGATGAATCACTTACTGAGCACCAGCCTTGTGTCAAGCACTGTTTTAGGCTCCAATTCAGTGATTTGCAGCCAGGGACCATTTTGCCCACCAGGAATCATTTGGCAGTGTTTTGATACATTTTTGATTGTCACAACTGGGAGAGGGGACTTCTACAGGTTTCTGCTGAGTGGGGGCCAGGGATGCTGGTAAACATCCTATCATGCACAGGAAATGTTTTCCCCCAACCTGCCAACAAAGAATTATTTGGGCCCAAATATAATGCTAAGGTTAAAAAGCCCTGCTCTAGGGCTGGGGTTGTGGCTTAGTGGCAGACCGCTCGCACATGTGAGGCACTGGGTACGATCTTCAGCACCACATAAAAATAAATAAACAAAATAAAGATATTGTGTCCATCTACAACTAAAAAGATATATATTTTTAAAAGCCCTGCTCTAGAGAAGGGCAGTGGTAATGATAATATGCCTGATCTTGTAAAGTGTGTACTTTAGTGGGAAAAGACAGGTAGTAGATTAGTAAACAAATGAACATGACAAATTTAGATGTATTAAATGTGATGTCAGTCAAAGAAGGTACTTTGATACTCACTGGGAATGGGGGTATATGAAAAGGTCAAGGAAGTTTTCTCTGAAAGGTTACATTAGAGCTCAGTCTACCTGAGTGACAAGATACTGTCAAACAATGATCAGGAAGACGAGCAGTCCAGGCAGAGAGAAAAGCAAGTGCAGATGCCAAGGCAGAAAAAAACTTGGCCTGTTAGATAAACACAAAAGCTTATATAGTGGGGGCATAGTGATTTGAACAGTAGGTAGAAATGAGGAGGGCAAGATTCCATGGGAGTAGGGATCGCCAGACTTCCGTAAAGGGACAGAGAGGAAAGGTTTTTGGCTTTACAGATCATATGGTCTCTGTCTTAGCCGCTCATTGCTGGTGCGAAAACAGCCATAGATAACTATGTAATTGGGTGGCTGTGTTCCAACAAAACCTTATTGATATAAATAGAGGGGTATGTAGGCTGTAGTTTGTAAACCCCTGCTGTAAGGTCTTGTAAGATGTGGTGAAGAGAGTGGATTTTAAAATAAAATTAGAAATCTCTGAGGATATTAAAATGAGGGGAATGACATGATCTAATTTACAGTAGTAAAGGAGCACTTCAACTGTCTCATAACCAGTGAATCCTCAGTGAATTAGAGTCAGCCAGCCATTCCTGTGTCCTTTCACATAATTTGTGACAGTCACATTTGGCTCCCTATCTACTGCACTTGCTTTGCATTTCTCTGTCTCTGAGCCTTTGCTCATACTGTTCCCTCTGGCTGGAATTCTGTGTCACTCCCAGTGACACAGCCAAGCGTCTCTTCCTTTGCACCCTGTTTCTTTCTCTCAGAACCACTCCTTAATGTTGGGTTTCTCTATTATAGCACTTATTTCATTTAGTTATGTAATAATGCAGTCTTGTTTTATGTAATAATACAGTCTTGTTATAAGAGCTACCACTTAGCATTAAAGATGCATCAGATACTCTTCTTAGATTTTTGTTTATGCATTATAGTTATATATAATAGTGGGTTTCATTATACCTAATCATACCTGCACATAATTTGTTCAGTTTTCTTCCCTAGTGCCTTCCCTTTCCCTTCCCTTCTCCCTAACTCAATCCACTTACTCTACCGATCTCCCTTCTGTCATTATTTTTTAATTAGTGTTTTATCATTATATAAGCAGTATGCATTGTGGTACATTTGTACATGGATATAGCATAACTCTGTAGATTTTATTCCCTTCTTAAAAGCTGTTGATACTTATTTCTCATTTAATCCTTGCAGCAACTCTCTGTGGTAGATACTAGCCCTATTTTCCAAATGATAGAATTATGGTCCATAGGACCACATAACTTGACTGAATTCACACAGCTAGATGGCAGCCAGGTGCACATTTGAACTTAGTGTTCCCTGACAGCAAGCCCTTAGCAATTCTGCTCTAACTGTGTCTGTTTCCCCCACTAGTCCGTGAGCTCCTTGAGGGCAGGGACCATGTTTAATTCATGTCTATGCCCTGTGCCTAGCACAGTGCCTGGCAAATAATAAGTGCTCTATAAATGTTTATTACATTGTATTGGCTTCAGGAAAGGAACCATTTGAACATTATAAATGTACTATCTTCAAGACCACTAGATGTCACTTGAGATGCATAAATGTGGTTAGACTTTAATGTGACTGAGAAGACCTTAAACAGCATCTGCCCATTTTTAACAAAGTAAAAATGAGCCTTTATTTGAATTTTGAATCTTGTTATGGCCATCTGTTTTCAATTACTTGATCATGACAACCTTACCTTCCAGAGGTGTCTTGGCGTCGTTTTCCTCCCTTGAGTATTACTTGTTGTTGGGGGTGCTGCTGCTACAGCTTTTCATACTGCTGTTTTGTGTGTGTTGTGTGTAGTAGTTAACTTAATTGATAAACATTTGAGCACCTATTGTGTGTCAGGTACTGTGCTAGACTCTGGGGATACAGAGATGAATTGAGACATGGCCTTTACCCTCAAGGAGCTCACAGTCTTTTTGGGGAGACTGACAGGTAAATAACTATACTCTACTGTGCTAAGTATTATAACCAAGGACTCTAAGAAGTGCTGCTGAAGCACAGAGGAAAGAAATTCTGCTTGGAGGGGTCATAGAACAATTACTTTGTAACTTAGCAGACAAGTAGGAAAATGAGGGAAAGCACATCTCAACTAGAGGGAATTGCATGAGTGAAGATATGGAGGTCCCGAAAGGACAAGGATTTGGGGAGGACGTGGTGGGCATTTTTTAGAAGAGAATGGTGGGGAATGAGGGTGGGAAGGTAGGCTGGAGGGTTGGGTGGCCACTAGTTTGTCAAGAGTCTTGAATGTCATTCAAAGAGCTTTTTTTGACTTGCCCGTTTGGATTGTAAACTACTCTGAGTGTTCTGTAAAGGGAGTGACCAACAAATTCTGTACATTAGACACTTAATTTAGGGGAGAGCCTGGTGATGGAAAGACTTATACTCCAGGCCCTGTGAATCAGAACGAGGGCCTATGCTGCAGCAGCTGGGGTGGCAAGGATAGGAAACCTGAGGGGCAGGGTAGAGGAAGAAAGAACAGAGTTGGTGAGTAGAAGAGTCACAAGAACTTCTTAATGAAACTGTTCTCCAGGAAGCACAGGTAAAAACAAATTTTGAAGAACCAAGACTAATGTCTGTTCTTTAGCCTATGAAAAAACTGAAATTGGACCTTCTCTTCCATCATCATAACAAAATATTGCCATGAAAGCTGCAAGGTCCCCAAACATGCAACTCCCTCCTGGAATTACATTGTGCCAGCCTTGTTTTGGGAACTTTCCACTAGTTCTTATTCAGCAACTGGGCAGTGTTGCTCTCCCTGACTCTGCTTAGAATGGACTTACGTTCAGAGAAGAAATGGTATTTTACTGACACTGGTGAGTGGGATTACAGGAATAGAATTCTTCACCCTGCTTGCCTTAGAATCCAAGCTGTTGCTAAGGAAAGTGTCAGGAGCCAAGAATGTATATCAACAACCGTAGAGGGTAAGAAAACATTAACCATTCCATAGCTTCTGTGTTGAGAAGAGTAGTTTCCTGACAATGTACATATGTGACTAGGCCTTTTTTTGGCTTCAAAATCTCACTTGCTCTTTGTGTTTTTCCTTTAGGGTTGGTGTTGATTCAGACCAAGAACATTTGGTAAATATGCATTTGTGTTGTCCCTGGCATTTCTGTCAAGTGTACAGCCATTTGGAAAGAAAATGGCCTCCTGTAGACTTCATGTCACTATTTAGATCCTGTGTTGTCTGCCTCAGCTTTTAACTGACTTCATTCCTGGCTTTTCTCACTACTCCATAGAGACAAAACCACATTTTAGTTAGCTTGTGGTTATCAAGAATGGCAGGTTTCCTATCTGTAGTCCATCCTGGGCTTTTGCCACAGAGGGGAGTAGTCTCTTAAGCACTCCTGGGTTTTCAAGTGACTGCTCTGGCACAGGGAGCCTTTTTCCACTTTGGTTTGCGCATGAAGGCTTGTCTCTGATGTCAGCCTCACTCCAGCTGCTCTTCCTGTGTAACTTTCAAATTGGATGACCAGCAGCTGCCCCCGAGAACTGCCTAGAAGCTTTTGAATGTTGAACTAGCCTTCCCTGCCTGCTCAGGAGAATGCACTTTCTTATCTCCTTGCTTCTTTCCTTCCGTGTGTCAGTTTCTCAGTTGTTCCTATGAACTCCAGCCTATTGGATTGAGCACAGTGTAACTGGCTGCACTTTCTAGACTAACCACCCTTTTTCAGTATTTTCTGTCTGCTGTTTAATGGTTTCTGAGCACCACTGAATATGTGACTCTGTATTAGACATAAGATGAAAAATCAGTGGAATTATGTTTTTGAAAACAGAAAGCATCTCTTTCAAGACAAGATTCTTGTTCTTGTCTGAAATAAGCACTGGTATATTTTTATTTAGGGTGTAGTTAAAAAAAAAAACATTTATCAGATTCATTTCCTAAATGCTAATTTTGTTAGCTGTTGAGTGATGAATGCCTGTGTGTGTATGTGATATAGTAAGTACTTGCCTCTTTTGTGGTCAGAACCTTAAAGTAGAATTCCATTGGCTTGAAATACTTGAACAAACCAGGCTGGATAAATTCCCATAATGCCAAGCTGCTGGGTTAGTGTCCAAGTGGTAATAGCTCCTCAATGCCTCCACCCCTGTGGCAAAACCAGAATACAGTTATCATGCAGCTCACAGGACAAATTCTTGATTGTTGTCTGAATAAGGCTCCATCAGCTGTGTCACCTCTGTCACCAGAGGGGAAATGGAAACAGAATTGCAGGGACAGAGCCAGGTTGGTGACTATAAGTGATGATATACAGAAAAGAAAAAAAAAAGATTTTTCCCTGACTTCAAAATTCCGTGGATGTTTTGGTTATATTGTTTACTCAATAAATGTCTGCAAGGAAACACAGAGGAGCACTATAGTAAGTATGGAGTGTGGGGAGGGTTGGATGTGCAGGTATTAATGTGGTAAGGAGGTGGTGAGATCTATAAATGAATTGCTTTTCAAGAAGTAAACACAAATAAATAAATAAAAATAAAACAAAATACCGTGGGCTGGAGATACAGCACAATGTTAGAGCACGTACTTAGCAGGCACAAGCCCTGGTTCCATCCCCAAACCAGTAAGTAAGTAAGTAAATAAATAAATAAGGTGAAGGCATGCAAAACCATACCTAGTGATGTGAAAGGAAATATAGAAAATGTTCTTTGTACTTATAAGCCCACACATTGTCCTCAGACATTTTTGTGTATGTACTGATCCATGTCAAGGAAAATAATAACTTCTTCTGAGAATTAGGGAAGACAGGAAGGAACCAAAACCCAGAATCTAAATTCTGCGCTCTTAGAAAATTATAGAACCTTAGAATACTAGCACTAGAAAGGGCCTTGGGGAGTCTCTAACATTCACATCTTACACATGAAGAAATTCAAGTCTGGAGAGGTAAGAAGTTAGTTAACATTGGTGAGCCAGGACTGGAACCAGATAGTCTAACTGCCCAACTACCGACCATACCATATTACAAGTAAGGACACAGTTTATCTTTTTGGAAGCTATTTTAAAAGGAGCCTGCTTGCTGTATTAATTTTCTCCCCTAAGCAATCAGGCTTACCATGGAATTTCCCTGCTTGTTTTCATTTTGCTAGTGAGTTAAGAACATAATAGTAACTTTGAATGCCAGTTACTTTTGAGACCCAAGACAACTCCCAAAGAAAAGAATGAACGTTGGTATGATGTTTTCTACTTAAGTTGCTATTGCATTGGGGGTATAAGTCTTTCAGATTTCAAAAGTGAATTTTTCTACACTGACTTTTAAAAATGACAATAGATTCATAAATTAGCAAGTCTTCTGAATAATAGAGATGTTCAGACAAATATTTAAATTTCTTCAAAACTGCTGTATACAAGCCATTAAATTTCTAATGTTACCCATGTTGGAAAGTTTCTTTTCTGTAGGCTCTAGTTCTGATTCTACTAAGGAAGGACTCTATACAAATGTGTTTGTATATGTAATGACTTGTATTATCTTTCTGCAGGGTGTTCCAGAAAATGAACGGAGAACTACCAAAGCAGAGAGTGCTTGGCTCTTCCGGATATGGTACAACTTCGATCATAAGTATCCTTTATTGAGAAAAAAATATAGTATGGACATAGAACAATTGTTTTGTTCGTTTGTTTCATGGTGCCAGGGCCTTCCTTACACATGCTAAGCATGCCCTCTACTACTGAAGAACCCGAGCGTCAGAACAACTGTTTTGACAGTTGCTTTCTGGAAGTGGAATGTAAAACCTAACCTGTAGTCTTCCCTTTCTTCATCAGTGTGTGAAGGAGGAAATTCACACAATTGAATGCCTCTGCACACCCAGGAAACTAGTAGGGACTAGTTATTGTAAAGGCCGGTTATATGGAGGGAATCAAGAGCCCAGATGTCATACTTTCTTCAATATATAGGTTTATTTATTGAGCAAATTTTAATATTTGTTGTCCTTAAGCTAACTTAGTGAATCATATAAAAGGTATTTGTTTGTTCTTGTTGGGGTACTTGCTAGGGTGGACTAGGAAAGGCTGCCTTAGGGGAAAACATGGAGATGGAATAAAGCTTCAGTACTGATAGATTACAACAGTATGCAGGGACATGCCTTTTCTTCCCTGACCTTTTCAAAGACCAGGAGACTCAACTGTACATTCAGAATGCCATAAGTGTGGCACACACCAGTAATCATAGCTCCTCAGGAGACTGAGGCAGGAGGATCCGAAGTTCAGGGCCAGCATGGGCAACTTAGGTCCTCTCAAAATAAAAATAAGCTTAGGGATGTAGCTCAGTGGTACAACATTTACCTAGAATGTGCCAGACCCTGAGTTCAATCCCCAGCACCACAAAAGTGCTACAAATAGCTAAATATTTTTATTGATGATCATATTTTCTTGTCCTGTTGTAAATCTTCTTCATAGCTATGCTTTGAATAGTGTTGGTGTTCTATTACTTGTTTAAATCATGCCTTTAAAAACATTTGCTACTGTTCAGATGTTTTTCTTATTTGAAATTTGAATCAGAAAAAAGAAACCATGGAGTTATTTCAGGCTAAGATTTATTAGCAAGTGAATGAAAACTTGGTTTAGGTTCCATTGAAGCAAATTTGTGATAAGCATGTAAAAATTATTCTATTTGCTGATCAAAGCCTCATGTACTTAAGATGAATGCAGTTGACACTTATGATTAGAAGCTACTACTTACTATATTCTATTTACCAGATATTTGCATTCACTCTTTACAAGTATTTCAAAATTAAATTACTGTATGGAAACAAGAATGCAAGCATATCTGTGGTATTAAGACTCCCATTAGGGAGGGAGACATCCTGGCTCTTTAAAATAGTTTAAAGATTATGTCATTACTTTTGGCTCCATTATCAGCATTTTGGATATAAGCCATTTGCATACCTCTTGGGGCTTTTCATCCCTCTGATTTAACAATTATTTTAGCATTTTTTTTTGCATAAACTGTTTTTGTACATTTTCTGCATTATACACAAACAATTAAATGATCTTAATGTACAGAAAGAATACCAGCTTTTTAAAAAATATTCTTATAGAAGTAAACATGAAGACTTGTTTGATTCAGTACTACCCTATTAAGTACTACACAAGATCTGGTCATGTTAATACCTGGTGCCCTGGGAGAATTAATTATTCATCATTCTAGATTTTGGTTCTCTTGGGTACAACTGGATTATTTATTAAAATTGTGGTATAACTTGGAATACAATAAAGTACATGAATCTTAAATGTTTAGCTTAATGAATTTTGACCTATATCTTCACCTTGTGCCCACCATCCATATAAAGCTATATAAAAGCATTTCCAGCACCATAGAAGGTTCCCTGTTTTCCTTTGCAATAGTAACACCATCCCTGCTACCCCCAGAAAGGGGTAACCATGATTCTGACTTCAGTCAGCATGAATAACATTTTATCTGTTCTTGATCTCCACAAAAATGGATCATATATTATGTATTCTTTTGTGTTTTACTTCCTTCGCTCAGTATCTTCCATGTAATTTATTTATGTTGTAGCATGTAACAGTGATTCTTTTTGTGGCTGTGTAGTGTTCCAAGGTATGAATATATTATATGATTTTTGTTTTTGTTTTTAACCATCCTACTGTTAATAAACATTTGAAAATGCTTTTGGCCATAACAAATAAAATTAATATTTTAGAATATATGTATATTTTTGGTGGATATAAGCACTCACTTCTTTTGGGTGTATACCAAAAAGTTGAATTTGGGGCAAATATATGTTTAGCTTTAATCCATACTGCCAACCAGTTTTCTGGAGTGTTTTTAACCAGTGTGGTTGTAACCAATTTGATAAATTCATCGTTACCCCTAATAACAAGTTAAGGGAGTTCTGGTTGTTTCACTTCTTTGCTTGAACTTGGTATTTATCAGCCTTTTGAATTTTAGCCATTTTGTTGAGTATATAGTGATATATCCAGTAGTTTACTTTGCATTTCTCTCTGATACCCAGGAAAAAGCATCCTTTCAGATGGTTTTTGTACATCTTTTAGATATCTTTGTCTTTTCTTTTTCCTATTTACTTATAGTTCTTTTATATTCCTGAATTAAGTTTATTGATGATTTTATGGATTATGTCTTTTTAATCTGTAGCATGCCTTTTCATTTTTTGGATCCTGTCTTTTGAAGAACAGAAGTTCTGCATTTTAACGAAGTTCATTGTAGTAGTATTTTCTTTTGTGGCTAGTGTTTTTTGTCCTAAGGTTATGAATATATATTTCCCATTTTCTTCGAAAAGTGTGACTGTTTTAGCATCATCTTTAGGTCTTTGATCCATCACAAATTATTTTTTTTTGCAGTGCCTAGTATATACAAAGCCTTGGATTCAATCCCCAGCTATATTGGCAGCCTTTTTATTTTACTTTGTGACAGGGTCTCTCTAAGTTGCCCAGACTGACCTTGAAATTGCCATTCTCCTGCCTCACCCTCCCAAGTAACTGGGATTTATAGGCATATGTCACCATGCCTAGCATAAATTAACATTTACCTGTAGTGCGAGGTGCTTATGGTTACTATCTACGTTTTTTTCCAATATGGATATACAAATGATCTAGTACCATTTATTAAAAATACCAATGATTACTGGACTGGAGTTGTAGCTCAGTGGTAGAGCACTTGCCTCGCACGCATGAGGCCCTGGGTTTGATCCTCAGCACCACATAAAAATAAAGAGATTGTGTCCATCTACAACTAAAAAATATTTTTAAAAATACCATCATTACTCCCGTTAAATTGCAGTGGAATCCTTGTTGTAAATCACTTGGCCATATAAGTAGGGGCCAATTTCTGGACTTTCTATTTTTATATCAATCACACTTTTTAATTACTGTAGAGTAAATGTAGGTTTACTCTTCTCTAGTACTACCTTAGCTATTTTAGGTCCCTTGCATTTTCCTTTAAATTTTAGAAATATCTGGTCAATTTATACATTTTGTGTCTTGCTAAAAATAAGCAAAAAAAAAAAAAAACCTACTGGAAAGAAATGATATCTTAGCAATGTGAGACTTCCAATTCATGAACACAGCATATCTCCCCATTTTCTAGTATTTGATGCTTTTGATGCTATTGCAAATGGTGTTTGTTTCATTTTCTGTTTGTTATTGTTATACATATAATTGGATTTTATGTATTGATCCTATGTCCAGCTGTCTTACTAAAGTTCACTTACAATTTCTAGTGGGTTGTAGATTCTTTTGGGTTTTCTGCATACACGATTTGAGTGATCTATGAATAATGATGTGTTATTTTTTATTTTACAAGCTCTTGTATTTCTTTTTTTGTTATTTTTCTATATTTATTGTGCATTATAGTTGTACATAATGCTGTTATACATTTGTACATGCACAAAATATAACAATATATTTGGCCTGTATTTCTTTTTTCCCTCCCTACCTTCTGTATCTTTCCTCTATTCTACTTATCCCTCTTTAGTTTTCATGTAATCCCTTCACCTTTCTTTTCCCTTTCCCTCTCTAGCTTCCACATATGAGAGAAAGCATATATAACCCTTGCCCTTCTGAGTTTAGCTTTTTTTTGCTTAATATAATGTTCTCAAATTTCATCCATTTTCTTTCAAATGACATAATTTCATTTTTCTTTATGACTAAGTAAAACTCCATTGTGTATATAGGCCATATTTTCTGTATCCAACCTAGGCTGATTCCATTTTTTTGGCTATTGTTATTTGTGCTGTTATAAACATGGGTATGCACTAATCACTATAGTATGGTGATTTTTAATTCTTTAAGATAAATACCAAGAATTGGTATAGGTGAGTCTAGTGCCTAGTCTTTTTAGAAACTTCCATACTGATTTTCATAGTGTTTGTATTAATTTATGGCCCCACCAACAGTTTAAAAGTTTCTTTTTCTCCAAATCCTCTCCAGTATTTATTGTTATTTGTATTCTTGATGCCCTTGTATTTCTTCTTTGAGTCTTAATACATTGGCTGGACCTCTACAGCTCAAAGCTGAAGGTGAGTGGTGATAATGACATTCTTGTCTTATTCCTGATCTCAAGGAGAAATTTTTCAGTATTATACCATGAAGTATGATATTGGTATAGGTTTTTGGAAATAACCTTTAGGAAATTAAGAATATTTCCTTTTATTTCTAGTTTTCTGAGAGTTTTATCGAATAGACATTGAGTATTATTTATGTTTTTCCTGCATCAGTTTAGTTGATGACATGATTTTTTTTCTCCTTTAACATGTCATTGTGCTGCTTTGCATTGATTAATTGTTTGAATATAAAATCATTCTTGCTTTGCTGGTAAAAATCCCACTTGGTCATGATATGTCATTGAATTTAATTTGTGTATGTCATTGAATTTAATTTGTTAGTATTTTGTGTCTGCTTTTGTTGGAGATATTGGCTTGTGATTTTTAAAATTGTAATGTTCTTTATTAGGTTTCTATAGCAATATTATGCTGACCTTATAAAATAAGTTGGGGAGTATTTGTTCTTTTTCTGTTCTCTGAAGGAGACAATATGAGATTGGTGATGTATCTTCCTTAAATGCTGGGAAGATTTTAACATTGAGGTTATTTGGGCCTCTTTCTTTTCTTATGGGATGTTTTTTTTTATCTTTTAATAGAAGACTATTCAGATTTTCTTGATTCTTTTGTCAAAATTATTTGGCAAGTTCTTCTTGTTTTTATTCTTTTGGCAAATTCTCCTAAGGAATTTATTCATAGAGTGTGTAACACCACAACTTGCTAGCCTTAATAGTATCCTATTCAGTGCCATTGGACACAGACTTAGTCATTTCTATAACTAATGTACTAGTAGAATTTATCATTCTAGTTTTTTTCATTGGCTTTGTGTGGCCAGATATTTTATAAAGTATATTTATGTTGAAAATTTAATCTTTACTTAGAATTTAAATTTTGTCTGACTTTCCCATTTTTTTAAATATTTTTTTTAAGTTGTAGTTGGACACAATACCTTTATTCAATTATTTATGTGGTGCAAAGTGTCGAACCCAGTGCCCTGAATGTGCTAGGCAAGTGCTGCACTGCTGAGCCACAACCACAGCCCCTGACTTTCCCATTTTTAATTAAGAACTATCTTAGCTTCATATTCTTCCCCCGCCCCAACCCCTGGAGTGCTAGGGATCAAGCTCAGGGCTTTGTGCATGCTGGGTAAGAAGTCTACCACTGAGCTATATCCCCAGTCCATGTTCTCATTTTAGAATATGGGGAAAATGGGGGACTGCGGATCCAGCTCAGTGGTAGAACACTTACGTAGCAATTGTGAGGCCCTGGGTTTGAATCCCCAGTAGCACAAAAAAAAAAAAAGCATGTGGGGAATATGATATATATGTCTGTATTCTTTCTCCCTCCTTTTTCTTGTGATTCCCTCTTTTTCTTCTGAATATCATATATTATCAATCCGTTTTTATCTGTTGAAATGAGGGGTCTATAGTAGAGGCGCTCATTATACATAGTTTATTTAAATTTCTTAGGAATTGACTTTCCTTACCTCCTTACAGTTTTACAGGAAAAGATTCAACCTGATACTGAAGTTCAAGTTAGAGTGTTCATGAGTCCACTTGAATCCACAGTAAATTATTAAAAACATTTTTATTACTTGTGTACTATTAAAATATTTAATCTCCTCTCTGAAAGTTATCATTCTTTATTTTCTCCCTTGCTTCCTTCAGTGCCAAATTTAGAGTGACCTTATGTTCCTTTTACTTTTGGTAAAATCAGAAAAGCAATACGATGTAGTGGAATGGGCACATAATTGGAAATCAGGCCAATTTTGATTAGTAGATCAGTTTCTATTTTCTTAATTGTGTGACTTAGGCAAGTCCTTGACCTCTCTGAGCCTCAGTTTTCCTATCTGTGAAATAGAGATGATAAAAAGGTCTCCCTTTGCTTTCTCACTGTCATCATGTGATGACAACATGAGATTGCATATATGAAAGCCCTTTGTTAACCTCCAAAGTGGTTGATGGTTGGTATACTGTGATAATAACTGTCATCAACTGAATTGTTTTTTGAATGTGTGGAAAAAGCCCAGCCCTTCCTTAACCACTCACAGCTACCTGAAGCCTCTGCTGACTCATAGTGGGCCTCCTCTCACCACCACACTCCCCACCTGCTGCGGGCCCATCGCCAGGTGTCTAACCAGTCCCCAGGCTTATGAAGTAAGTGATTTTTATCCACCAACTGAACTGTTTAGCAAGTTTAATTTAGCTGCTTTATGGGTGGGTTTCTGATTTTGTTTTATTTTGGTTTAGTTTTTGGCCTTTGAAGTATAAAATCCCTCAGAAGAAATTTAAGCATACTTTGCTCAACCAAAAAATACACTGAAATCTACAAATATGATTCATGGCCTTTCAAATATCATTTGATAACAGATACAGAATTTATCTCATCTTACTTAGGTGATGTTGCTACGT
The DNA here is from genome assembly GCF_048772815.1 of Callospermophilus lateralis. Classification (NCBI taxonomy): domain Eukaryota; kingdom Metazoa; phylum Chordata; class Mammalia; order Rodentia; family Sciuridae; genus Callospermophilus; species Callospermophilus lateralis. The sequence continues at coordinate 110,523,443 of NC_135325.1, forward strand.
CATTCTATTCCCATGCCAGCTTTCATTTTTTGGTAGCAATGTGGCCCAAGTTTAGCACTAAATGTATGTTTTTGTCTGCGTGCTAGGGTTGCCACAGTTATGTTGAGAGAATTTTAAAACAATTTTGATGCTGCTCCTGAAGTGCAACAGATGTTTTGTTTCATACCTACCAACTTTTGGATATCTGAGAAGGTTTTTCTGCCCTGTGTTCACATTGTTGGAAGGCAGGGACAGATCTAGACAGAATCTAGATTCTGCATTTATGCAGACCAGCATATGATTGGTGATTTGGTAAATATCCCAACTAAGAAAAAAGTGAGAGATATGCTAAATAGCCACTATTTTTGAAATGTGAACATTTTAACTTTTGTTATTTAAATCTTTATTTCTAAACCAACCATTCAGAATAATCTGTGGCATCCAGTGGGCTCTCCTATCAACAAAGCCTACCCTTTTTTGACTACTCAGACACAACACCCAGGACCTTGAGTGGAAAGAGGGGAAGCTGTAGGGAAGCAGTGTAGACATGTACCCTCCAGTTGCTCGCAGCTTCCTTTGTGGCATGACAAAGCAAATCCTACAGGAAATGGGTGGGATGAAGTAGGCAGCATGGGGGTGGCACCTGGGCCAGGTTGGATGGTGGGAGTGGGAGTACCCTATGGCTTTGTTTAGAGTGAGTGCATATTTTTGACAGACTGCTGGCAGAGTGGGAAGAACACCCCATGTTGCTTTATCTCTCTCCTACATTGCCTGGACTCCCCTGTCAAGCATTGTCCATTTCTGCTGTGCCCTGGTAGCCCATTTGATTCTGTACAGAAGTGTCAGCCTGCTCTGTTGGTTCAGGCAGTGAGGTTTGGCTAGCAACCCTCTTGCCATCACCAAGAATCCAAAGGTCCACAACAACTGTGTGTCCTGTGGACTATAAGAAAATGTGATGCATCACCATAGGAGTTTCTGGGGCCACTGTAACAAAGTACCACAAATTGAATGGCTTAAATGATAGACATACCTTAAGAGTTATTGAGATTAGAATTCTAAAGTCAAGGTAAGGGCAGGACTGGTTCCCTCTAGGCCTCTCTCTTGTGCTTTGCTTTGCGGGCTGTCTGTGGCATTCCATCACTTACAGATACATCACTTTACTCCCAGCTTTCATCTCCACATGATGTCTTCCCATATGCACCAATCTGTATCCAAATTTCATAAGGATAAGCGTCATTGGATCAGGGCCCACCTTATTTCTAAATATGATCCTGTTTCCAAACAAGGTCATATTCATAGGTACCAAGGGTTAGGTCATCAGTATCTTTTGGGGGGAATAAAATTTAACCCATTATAGCCATAAAACTTGTTGTTTTAATATATTTTTGTTGTTAATCACTTTTTTAAATGTTTTTTTTAGTTGTCAATGGGCCATTATTTTATTTGTTTATTTTTATGTGGTGCTGAGAATCTAACCCAGTGCCTCACACATTCTAGGCAAGTGCTATGACACTGAGCCACAACCCCAACCTGCTAATTACTTCTGTAAGTTATTAAATCAATATGCTCATGGCTAAATATTTAAACTGTGGAATGTACAAAGTGAAATAATTAATTTTCCTCCTACCTAATTCCTTAGAAACAGTCTTTATTAAAGGTTTACTGTAGATACTTTCTGATATATTTTTTTCTAAATGTTTAATTTATTCAGTGTTTTGCAGTGTTGGAGATTAAACTCAGGGCCTCACACGTTAGGCAACTGTTCTAACGCTAAGCTACATCCAGCTCTATCTATACACACTTACATGTGTGTGTAGCTTTGTTTTATATACTTGGGGTTGTAATAGGTGTACTGTCCCACTACCTGCTTTTTTCAATTGCTGCTACATCATTGATGGCTTTTCATTAGGTACATTAGAGCTGTTACCTTCTCTTTTTTATGAATATATAGTATTCCATTTGTAGCTATACTAAATTGATTAATTCAGTCTCCCATAGACATTTAAGTTTCTTCTTTTTTTGCTATTACAAATAACACTTACAGCAAATATATTTTTATATATTCTTTTACATGCCAGTTTACTCAAGGATATGAAAATATATAGAATTGCTTTTAAAGATTAAATTGCTGGGTCAACATTTTAAAATTTGGTAGATATTTCCCTAGACCTCAAACTTAATGAAAAACATTAGGAAGTGCCAAAGAGCCTGTGCTGTCCTGTGAAGGAGCTAAAACCCTTTGTTTTGAGTATTGTTGTATTAAGTGACAGAAACTAGTTAAACTTATAATTACTTATAACTACATTAGGGGATAGAGAAAAAGGGATTTGGTTTAGTTGGTGGCTATTGATAATATTTTTCAATCCACATTTGTTTATCTTAGTTGTTTGGGAAATTCCTGGCAACAGCCAGTATCCAACAGTATAGGAACATATAAAGAAAATAAAACTCACTAGTAACTCTGTTTTTACAGAGTTAATGTTGAATACCATTCCAGATTTTTCTGTGTGTACACGTGTTTTTTATTTACCAAAATGGGACTACACATTCTTGATTTCTTTTCCCTCTTGTAGAACTTTATTAAGTATGCTATTTTGCCACAAACTTTCCATTATAACCAGAGCTTATGGAGCTGGGAGACAAGTATGCAGTGAGGATTTCGTATTTCTGTGTGAAGTGGTTGGACTAGATAGCATCAACTCTTTTATCATAACCATGTGTTTATCAGTGTGCTCCTCCCCCTCTCACCCTAGACCCTAAGACCCTTGCAATATGTGAAAGAGCAAGTGCTATTTCAGGGCAGGGGTCCAGGAATGGGATGCTGTAAAAGCACACAGGAGGGACACCTAACCTAGACCTGGAAGATCAAGGATAACTTCCAGGAGAAAATTATAAATAAATGCTAGTCACATGAAGTGGGCAGAGAGGACAACATGTAGAATGATGTGGAGGTATGAGAAACTTGGGAGACATCTGGGCAACTGGCAGCACTATATACATTGGGGCTGTTGGGGTATGAGATGCAGGTTGTGTCAGAAGATAAGGCTGAAGGGGACAAGTCACACTGTCCTTTTTTTTAGTTGTTGGACCTTTTTTAAATTTATTTATATGTGGTGCTGAGGATCGAACCCAGAGCCTCACACATGCCAGGCAAGTGTGCTTCTGCTGAACCACAGCCCCAGCTCCAACTCCCAAGTCACACTGTCTTTTAAGGCATTGTAGGGACATTTAAACCTTATCTTGAGGGCATTGGGCCACTGAAGAGTGTTAAATAGGGAATGTTTAAAAATTCTACTGGAAATGATTCTTTAATTTCTTAACAATTCTAAATTTTATTTTATTTGCATTTAGAACCAAGAACAACTGAAGGATGATGACTCTGATCTTATTCTCAATGATGGTGATATCAGTTTGACATACGGGGATTCCACTGTGACCACTGAATCGACAACATCTAGTGCCCCTAGGAGATTCTTGGGCAACAGTTCTGAAGATGCCCTGGATCGTGAGCTTGCATTTGGGGACCACGAGCTGGTCATTCGCGGGACACGCCTGGTTCTGCCTATGGATGATTCTGAACCCGCATTAAATTCATTAGAGGATACGAGACACAGCCCAGCCTAAGCTTATTAATATTCACTTAGTGATTTGTAAAATTTGCACATGTGATTGTGAAGAAATTTGTACTACCTAAAAAGTCCTAGTGCATGTCTCTGAATGTGTAAGCTATATAAATGCTATTTATATGGCATAGAAAGAATATAACTATCCTGTACAAGGCAGATTGTGAACAAACTATTCTTTTAAGTTTTGCTGGCTGCACTATGTAGGCTGGATCTGTTTTAGAAAGTTACTTTCACAGTGATGTTGTATGTTCTGTTAGCTTTATGTCTCAGTTAAAGTATAAAAAGTGATGGATTTACTCTATTTACCTGACACTTAGCAGGAGTACCAAGTTCTTGTGATGAGAATTAATTTGTGTGTGTGTGTGGTTGGGTGGGGGGGGAGAAGAAGGAGGGAAGTGTTATTTCCTAGTGAACCCAGGGAGGAGAGGTTCCTTTGTTGGGACGCTTTTGTTGATTGCTGCTGCCTTTGTCATGACCTTTTTCTTTCCCTTTTCTCTTGTGGCCTATTGTGGTGTAAGGAGCTGATGACATTTTGATCTTGCCCCACTCAGGTTGCAGAGTGAAGTTGGAGTGAAGTATGGGCTGTCCCCCCCCCCCCCCCCCCCGCCCCTTTGCTGTGAAAGAACAGATTCATTAACTACAATACACTGGTGTTTCAAAAGAAGGTTGCAAATGACCTCCAAGACCTTATTTCTTTTCCTCTAGGCCAAGACCGTGGAGTTGCATCCAGCTGGCTTAGCCAAAGTACAGGTGTATATAGTTCAGGGCACTTGATTTAGATTTGGAGGGGCTGGGGCAGGTGAAGAGGGGACAGAGGGCAAGAAGGGAGTAAATGGTGTTAGAGGTCTCTCTTCCCAAATATGTAAATATTCTATACCAGATAAGTTTAAATAAGAAATTTAATTGCTGCTTAATTTTTGATTATGTACTTTATCTGTATAGCAAGCTTTGTTGTCACAAGTTTTTATATCAATTTAAATCGCTGCTCTTTAGCAGCCGAACAGGAGCAAAATGTAAAATTTTTAAACTTACTGTATCTAATTGTCATTTGTTAGTGTGTAGTTGATGTTAAAAGTTAATTTATGAATTCATGAACATCCCATACTACACCAAAGGCAGTCATAAGAGAATTGCAATGCTCTGGAGCATTTATTGTAAGGAGGCTCCTTTGTGTGCACTGGGTATAATTGTCTTCATTGTCATGTTACTTTTTAATATTAAATACCTAAGCTGCCATGTATTTTTTTCCACAGTTTTCAAGGAAGAGCACAGAACAATTTCCCATTTCATATAGAATTACAAAATAGAATTCATACTATGAAAGTGAATTCTATTTTGTAATGCTGAAAATACTTATAGGTACAATGAATACTTGAAAGGGGAATACTTTTTGATGTTGATTCTGACCTATTAATAATTCTGAAGAAAAATATAAACTTTTGTGGATTTTTTCCTCAGGTCTGAGTAGCATTGCCTTAAATCTTACCCAATTAGAAAATTGATATACATACATGATGTTCAAATTTTCCACTGAAAACTATTCATCCAAATAAAACACGTACTTATTCTCCAAAAGAGTTCTGTGCTATTGCAAACACTCCTTGAGATTTTAAGGGAATTCTAATATTGTACCCTCTAGTGGCAGCCTTGACTGTTGGCATAGCCATTTGTTATGTAGTGGTAGCAACTTTCCTGCTATGCAGGAATCCCTCCTGTGAAGTGTATGTTTTATATGATGTGTGCCTCTTCGTCTAGTAAATAATTTCTTATTGATGTATGTTTGAGGGGCTTTGTATGTCAGCATCATCTTCCCACAGAGTTATTCAAGTTATAAAAGGTTATACAATAATTTAACAACTACCTTTTTTATTGTCAGGTTACTGAGCTCACTTTATGAACATGGCTGTAAATACTTAGCATGATAAATTCCGTAAATTGTCTATTTCAGCATGCATAAGACTTCTCATTAGGGGAACTGATAAAGCTTGAGTCCACTAAATCTGCCTTCAGTACTTTATCAAAGGGGAACCAAGCCTGCTGTGCTTACATCATCAGCCTCTGGAAGATTTTTCTTCTCAAATCTATGTACACATCTCCACACAAAGAAGAGCAAACATTTCTGCTCAGACACCCATTGAATTGAAACGCCTGGATGAACTTTGATGAAGTACAGTCTGAGTTACCATCATGCACAAGTAGAACTGTTCTTCTGTTGTTTGTGGAACCTACATGTTTGATTGACTTGAACGTTGCATCTTTTAAAGTTATTTTTAAAGGTCTCTTGGCATTTATCCTAGTTGTCTGTGTTTGGCAATGTGCTGTTAAAATAATAGACTTTTAATCTTCATGTATTTTTTGTTTTGTTTTCCCTTGGAGTACTTGGACAAATGTTATAGTGGTTTCTTTTAGGAAAATCTGTCATTAAAGAAATTATAGCCTTGCAAATAACCACTCACCATATTTGAGTCACAGCTTATTCTAGTGAGATGTAAAGAGTGCTGACTTCATTTATTTTTCTACACACACACACACAGACTGAAAAAGGGGGAAGACTTATGTTTTAAAAACAAACCTAACAACTTAGCTTACAGGGTGGCAAATTCTTGGTGCTTATGTGTAAAGGTGGGTGTATTTGCTTATGGTCACAGTTGGGCCATTTAAGAAATATGAGTCAAAGTGGTCAAATTCCATTACATTGATTTGTGGCCTGTTAACTCAGTAATGGAGAATGTCATGAAAATGTTGTTTCTGTTAGATGGAGAGAGTTGATTCTTTATCCAGTTAGGGTAGAAAGGCAGTTTCAGGTTCCTTCCCCCAAGTTAAAGAGGCATCTCATTTTTTTTTTTTTTTTTTTTTTTTGTACATGACATGTTTTGTAAGTTAGACTTCGCTGACAGCATCATTACCTATCTGGCTACTGGCCCCAGCCACCATCCATTGTGTCTTGTTGGCATCCACTATGGCTTCCTTGCTCATAGCCCAATGAAAGGCACAGGTTGGGGGCTCACACACAACAGACTTATTCCTTGAAAAAACTCACATTTTCTTTTTTTTTTTTTTTTTTAGAGAGAATTTTAATATTTATTTTTTAGTTCTCGGCAGACACAACATCTTTGTTTTGCATATGGTGCTGAGGATCGAACCCGGGCCACACGCATGCCAGGCAATCACGCTACCGCTTGAGCCACATCCCCAGCCCCACATTTTCTAATTCACCGCACATTAGTTAACCTGAGCCAGTGCTGGAGCATAAAGAAGTGAAAAGATAGATGTTTTGAGTTGATCAGAAATTTCTTGACAGGAAGTTCAACACTAAGATGATGCAGGCGGAGGCTTGAAAATAAAATTGAGAATAACAGTAGTTAATATTATTTTTAAAAAAATATTTTTTAGTTTTTAGGCGGACACAATATATTTATGTTACGTTTATGTGGTGCTGAGGATTGAACCCAGTGCCTCGTCATGCTAGGTTAGCATTCTATCACTGAGCCACAACCCCAGCCCCATTATTATTTTTTTTTTAAAGAGAGAGTGAGAAAGAGAGAATTTTTTAATATTGATTTTTATTTTAGTTATCGGCAGACACAACATCTTTGTTTGTATGTGGTGCTGAGGATCGAACCCAGGCCGCACGTATGCCAGGCGAGTGCACTACCTCTTGAGCCACATCCCCAGCCCCATTATTATTTTTTTAATTAGGTTTTTAAACAAATTTTTTTAGATGATGATAGACCTTTATTTTATTTATTCATACGCGGTGATGAGAATCTAACCCAGTGCCTCACACATGCCAGGCAAGTGTGCTACCACTGAGCCCCCGCCCCCGCCCCCTATTATTATTATTTTGGTACAGGGGATTGAACCCGGTTATGCTTAACCACTGAGCCACATCCCCAGCCCTTTTTGTATTTTATTTAGAAACAGGGTCTTGTGGAGTTTCTTATGCCTTACTAAGTTGCTGAGGGTGACCTTGAACTTGCCATCCTCCTGCCCCAGCCTCCTGAGCTGAGATTACAGGTGTGCACCACTGTGCCCACCAGTGGTTTCCATGAGAGTACATTCCACTATTCTCATTTCACAGTTGAGGAAACTGAGGTGCAGAATAGTTGTCACATGGCTAATTAAGTCACAGAGCTAGTTAAATCCAGTCTGATTCCAAAGTCCAGAATCTTCACCGCTACTCTACTGGCTCCAAAGACAGACTCTGCTAATCCATCTTTTAGTATAACGAGAAGGATAATGAAGGGAGTTGTAGATTTCAAGCCTGCTGCCCACCACCTTCCTGTTAAGAGGCCAGGGTAAGGCATGAAGTCAGCTCTGTCTCTCCACTTGGGGCCCTGTTGTCTGCCTCATGCAGGTTCCCCTGGTTAGGAGGGTTCTTACACTCCTAGCCAGGGGTCCTCCTGTATCTTGTGTAGCCCATGGGCAAGGCAGCCTGACTAGCAGCATTCCTTTATTCTGCCTCCCAACCTTTTCAACAAATGGCCATCTTTCATGGCAGAGCTTTCAATTCTAAAAGTGGCTTTGTGTCCACATAGTTTGGTTTAGAAAAAAGAAAAAAAGCCCAGGTATTAGAGTTACACACATCTGAACACTTTCTTTATATGGTTCATAGTAGAAATAACAGACAACTGAATAACAATCCCAGCTCTGCTGGAGAGTATTCCATAGGAGTTACAGCCATATCATGGGGTGTTTTTTTCTTTTTTTTTTTTTGGTACTGGGGATTGAACCCAGGGGTGCTTATCCACTGAGCCATATCCCTAGCCCTTTTTTTAAAATATATTTTTTTAGTTGTAGTTGGACACAATACCTTTATTTATTTTTATGTGGTGCTGAGGATCAAACCCAATGCCTCACATGTGCTAGGCAAGCGCTCTATCGCTGAACCACAACCCCAGCCCCATCCCCAGCCCTTTTTTATATTTTACTTAGAGACAGTGTCTCACTGAGTTGCTTAGGCCCTCACTAAGTTGCCGAGGCTGGATCTGAACTTGCGATTCTCCTACCTCAGCCTCCTGAGTTGCTGGGATTATAGGTGTGTGTCACCACACGAGGCTCATGGGATTCTTAGGAATCATTCATGCAAGAAGTATTGATCACCTTCCAGTAGGGCAATGTGGATCATTTTTAATTTATTTTCTTTGTTATACATAACATTAGGATTCATTTTGACATAATTATAAAAGCATGGAGTATAATTTGTTTTAATTCAGCCCTCAGTACTTGACAAATGACCTCAAATACAGTAATCATAAATGCTGTGATGGAAAAATATGGGACACTATGAGAGGGGATTGTCATCTGGTGATACAGGAACTAAGAATGATTTTCCAAATAAAGTGATATTTAAGATCAGACCTTGGGGCTGGGGTTGTGGCTCAGCGGTAGAGTGCTTGCCTAGCATGTGCGAGGCCCTGGGTTCGATCCTCAGCACCACATAAAAATAAATAAACAAAAGTATTCGTGTCCAACTACGACTAAAAAAAAAAAAAAAAAAGACCAGACCTTAAGTGTAAGTTAAGGGCCAGTCAGGTGAAGGAAAGTGAGGATGAGGAGTATTTTTGGCAAAGTGACAGTGACCTATAGTTGCTATTTCACATAACATTCCTTCAATCACACATTGAGTGGCAAAGACACCATGTAGTCTGCTGTGTACATATAGTGAAAAATAAGAGATGTGGGACTAACCTCAGCACTTAAACATTAGTAGGAAGACGGTAAGCATCCAACAATTAAATAGTGGTGAGAATAATGAGTGCACCTTGAACCAAAATCCCTGCAAGTACCACCCATTCCCCTGTTCTGCTGGATCACTTAGGCCAAGTCTACCCTCCTTTTTTGTGTTGCAGTCTTCAGGCGTTTGAAAAGATGTCTTCCCTGAGTCTTTCTGTTCTAAGGTTAACACCATTCCCTTATCTTCTGAACATTAGGCCTGAAGTCCATTGTTCTACACTTCTCTGAACATACCTTGCCTGAGACCATACTGGCTAGGTTTCAATGGCTGCATCACACCCTTATCTTATAATTAGAAGAAAGTCTGGATCAGCACGCTGTCCTCAGAAAGCTTACATTCTAGTCAGGGAAGTCAATAAACATACACATAAACATAAAATAATGAAAGGTCGGGATAAGCCAAATAGGAAATGGGGTAGATTGTAGTGGGCATGAGGAGTTGGGCAGGGTGGAAGAGGCAAATCAGGAAGCCTTGCTTAAGAGATTCCATTGAAAACAAGATGAATGAGCCATATGCTCAACGAATGTTTATTTAGCATGAGAGAAATGTCCTCCTGACCTTGGTTCAGTTGGAGTTTGAAGGCCAGCATGGCAGAATAGGAGAAGCAACAGGCTAACAGGAGGCCAGAATTCTAGCCCTGTATGCCACTGGGCACTTTTAGGAAACCACTTAAACCTCTCTGAACCTGCTTCTTCCTTTATAAAATGATGACAGTTCATGGATTCCATAAACATGTAGTGAGCTATTAACATGTGCCAGGCACTGTGGTAGGTACTAGATTCTGATTCCAGCCCCAACTAACTGCCAAGCCTGTTGGGGGATCAAATGAAGTTATATACATAGAAACATTTTAACTGGAATTCACAAGGATCTCGAAACCAACATTGAATATTCTGTATGGTTTTACTGATGAGGTGCTATTTGAATAAAGTATGGAAAACTCTGCAGACCATGCAGCTACTCTGGGCTATTTTCCTTCAGAATCTCCAGTTCAGCAAGTTGGAGGCCTCCCAAGTGGTTGCCATAGTGAAGATAGAACTCTGAGAACTGGCTTAGTTAGGGCTGTCATGGCTGGAGTTTGAATTCCACAAGACCTGGCAATTTTTGGACAATTCTGCCAAGTGAAAGAATCCATCTCCTTTACCATGAATCTATATCGCAATTGCATCTTGTCAAGTCCTGCCCTGTGTCCTGATTGCACATCAGGTCTGCTCATTTTCTAGTTGGTGCTATATGGAGAGTACTGGGTATCACCACAGAGACATAGTTTAGTTGTGGAACTTATTTTGCAGTGATGGAAAAATGTATTGAAAGCTCTGTGAGCACATCTTGGAAACAAGGTTTCATTTCTCCAGATGTATTGGAACTGAAGGACTTCACTATGTGTTTAAATGCTAATCCTACAAAAATTGCTTGAGAAGAATTTGATTCTCAGTTGTGTTGGGGGGTCATAAGACTTTATGGCATGAATTTTGTTGTTCATTTGAATTTCCTATACAGCTGTGTTCCCATGTGGGCTAGACAAAAAAGCTATGAGCTGTTTTTTCATCTGAAAAATCTGGAACACTTCTGTCAGATAATAGAAGTTGCCTGTTTTGTTCATCTTTGAGCTAGCTTAGTGTGAGAAAGCAAGATAATGACAATTGGACCCCCTGATTGTGCTACAAAATTGTTTTTTTTAACACTTTCTCAAAACTCAGCAAACCTCTATTTTCTAAGAGGAGTCAGGAGACTGATGTTTAAACACTCCAGCCAACCAACATTTTACCTAGTAGCTTCTAGTCGATAAATACTGAGCTCCTCACCTGGGCTGAGACCTGGGCCAGGGACTGGGAACAGAGAGGTGACTAAATCATGCTTTTGATCTAAAGAAGAATTCAGCAGACTAGGTAAGAGCATGGCAATTGTGCGAAAAACATTAGAAAAGAGTTACTACATGGAATTCAGGGCCCTCACATTGCTGCCTATGGTGGACAGAATATGGCCCTCCAAAATTGTACACACCCTAATTAGGGCTGCTAATTAGATAATCTTTAAGTTGGGAGATTATCATATATTACCCAGGTGGGCCCTATCTAATCATGCAGTCCCTTAAAATTAGAAAACCTCTTTCCTAGCTGTAATCAGAAAAAGACAAGGGACAACAGAAATGATGTCAGAGACATTGGCCAATAAATGGATGGATCTGGAGACTATTATGCTAAGTGAACAAAGCCAATTCCCCAAAAACCAAAGGCCAAATGTCCACACTGATATGAGGATGCTAATCCACAACAAGGCAGGGAAAGGAAGAACAGAAGTTGGTTGGATCAGACAAAGGGGAATGAAGGGAAGGGATAGGGGCTGGGAATACGAAAGACAGTAGAATGAATCTGACATCACTTTCCAATGTTCATATATGAATACACCATGGTGAATCTCCACATGATGTACAACCATAAGACTGGGATCCTAATTAGAATAAGATGTACTCCACATTTGCTAATATGTCAAAATACACTCTATTGTCATGTATAACTAAAAACAACCAATTTTTTAAAAAAGCAAAATCAGAGAGATGCCACATTCCTGGCTTTGAAGATGTAAGGAGGGGGCCTCTAGAAGCTGAAAAAGACAAGGAATGGATTTAGAGCCTCCGGAGGGAATGCAACCATGCAAACACAATGAGTTTAGCTCAGTAAGATCCTTGTCAGACTTCTGACCTACAGAGCTGTCTTATGACAAGTGGATGTTGTAAGGCACAAAGTTTGTAGCAATTTGTTAAGCCAGCAATTGGAAACTAACTTGCCACCTTTGAGGGAGAGAGGGTTGTCACTGTAACTATCACATCTGGAATGTATTCTCTGTGCATGGTGCCTCAGATACTGAACTGAACCAGTCCCAGAGTTCACAGTCTGATGAAGAAGAATGGCAAGTGCACAGACAACTGTGATATAGCACATTAGGTCCCATGATGGAGAAAAGCCCAGGTGATCATACTCTTAGCCTGGGGAAGAATCAGGAGGCTGGAGAAAGCGCTTCCATTTCTGTGACATTAACCTAGCTTTAACTATCACTTCCATATTACTCAATGGTGTAAGGAATTTCCTCGGTCTGCTATGCCCACTACATTACTCCCAGAGTGGCAGTATGAGGGACACATCATATTTGAGTTTTAGAAAGATCACTTTCAATGTGGCTACAGTAAGAAGGATGGATTATTTGGATAGGGCCAAGAGTGGGCCCAGAGATGAGAATTAGAAAACTTGGCCAGAAAGAGACACACACAGAGTACTGGATTAGACCAGAGAAATGTCAGTGGGGAAAGGAACAAATGCAAGACATTTTTTGGGGGGAGACTCAACTGACCTGGGAAACTAAATGTAGTGAATGAGTGAGAGGGAGGAGTTTAGAATGATTCCCAGCAATCTGCAATGAGCAAATGGGTGGATGGAATGGCAAGAGCTATAATTTTAGAAAATATTAGGACCAAGAGGTTAAGAGATAAAGCAGTAAAAGCACAACTCTAAGTTTGCTTCTGAGCCAGACACAAAAAGACAGATACCACATGTTCTCTCTCATATGTGAAAGTTTAAAAAGTTGATCTCAAAGTGGAAGAAAATAGAATAATATTTAGTAGAGGATAGGAAGGCTGGGGGATGGGGCATAGAAAGAGGTTGAAGAATGGGTCCCAAATCATAGTAGACAGGAAGAATAAATTCAAGTGTTCTAGAGCATAAAAGGGTGACTAGAGTTTATAATAACCTACTATATATTTTATAAAGGTTTAGAATATAGGAGCTCAAAGGCTCTGAAACATAAAGCTCCAAACATTAAAAAATGATAAGGAGACAGGCACATTGGCACACACCTGTAATCCTAGTGACTTGGGAGGCTGAGGCAGGAGGATCCTAAGTTCAAGGCCAGCCTCAGCAACTTAGCAAGGCCCTTAGCAACTCAGGGAGACCCTGTCTCTAAATAAAATACAAAAAGAGCTGGGGATGTGGCTCAGTGGTTAAGCATCCCTGGGTTTAATCCCTGCTACCAAAAAACATTTGAAAAAAAAGAAAAGAAAAAAGATAAGGTGATGAAAATGCTGATTACCCTGATTTGATCATTATATGTGGTATGCATGTATTGAAATATCACATTCCCCACAAATATGCACTCTTATTATGTGTTAATTAAAATTAAAAATGACTGGTTAGAACTAATAAAAATAAAATTTAAAAAGTGAAAAATGAATATTTTTAAAAAATAAATCTGCTTTACTTAGACAAGGGAAGATAAAAACTTAATGGAAGAAGAGGGGTGGGAGAAGGGGACTAAGGGCCCCAGATGAGAAGATTGGGAAAGTTTCCAAGTTGGAAAACACCAAGATTTGTAAAGCCTTCTCCCATTATAACCGAGGAACATCTGGAGCTTTTAGCTCTGGGTGGTGTCTGGGGAAAATAATTACTCTAACCAAAGTACAATGGATGGAGGAAAAAATAAATTATTTTTCCTCCTTATAAAAAGTCAGCTTCATAAGTTCTCAGGGAATGATGGGTGGTGTTATTAGGAAACTTTTAAAAGTGCGTCACTCTGGATTTCAGTGTATCCACCACGAGTCTGGTAGGAAGAATGAAAATATATGTTGTGGGCTCTCTAAAGTGCAGTACGTAGCATTTTCCAAGAGGGTCAAGGGCCAAGGAATGAATACTCGATGTGGAAAGGAAGCCACGGCTGGTTGGCCAGACCCCTCTGGTTCTGTGGAGGTTTACGTGCTAGCAGAAACAGCTTCATTTTTTGCCTTTCCCCAAAGGCTATTGCAAGAGTTCCTAGCACATCCATTTAAGAATCTGAAGCCCTTTGCTATGCTCTGCTCCAACACTGTGGGTCATTCACTTGCTGAAATTGACAGTGCCTGAGCTGCAGTCTTGGCAGAAATTTGAGCCAAATACCAACTGGTGGGACAGAGTTCATCAAATATGCCTGGCTAGGAACCCTGTAAAAATTGATTTTTGCCTCAATAGAAGGAATTCAGCAAGTGACAGGATAACTTATAAAAGAAAGCATAGAGGCCTATATTAAGATGAAGGAAACATCTGGTTTTTGTTTTCTCAACTTTTATTAATTCATCTGAGGTGTGAGTCATCAGCTCACACGGCCAATGTTTCCAAAATGAAGTCTTCGTTGCCTCCAGAGTAGTTGGGAAAAGTCACTTCAGAACTACCTTGAGGGAAAGATGATCCATAGAGAGATGCCATATTTTAAATGTAATGTTGTTCCTGGTAGGTAGTCCCTAAAAATTGCTTCTATGTTAAACCATGACTACATTCTTTTCTCAGTGGGATTTTATTCATCCACCTAGAAATTGGAGTCTTGACTGCTGACATAAAAATGTATATTAAACCCAGAATCTCACAAAATATGCCTTTCATCTATAGACAACTATTGGCTTTGCCTTAGTCTTTCCCAGTAGAGGGTGGGGTCAGATGTGTAGTCCCTGAGGACCCTTGAGGGAAAAATTTCCTCTCTGCTCAGGATTTTCTGGAACCCCAAATAATCCCACTCTACAAAGGGAGCTCAGGCAGAGACACCAAGGAGAAAAATGAAGATTTCTTCCTTTACCTACACCCTTACCACCATCTGGGTTACTGATTCCGTGTTCTCACTTAATGCTATAGTTGTCCAACACTGCATTTTCAAGATGGCTGCTCTGAGTTCACAGTTGGCTTACAGTCATGGCTCAGGACAAAGCTGGATGGTCTGTGCAATGATGGAGCCAACAACGTTCTCCCATTACAGTGTACTCTGTCCAAATGAGCTCTGTTCTTTCTGACCTGCTGGTAGGGATGTCAGAAGTGGGATTCAAATCTGTACTTTTCAAAGGAGACCAATGACTTGATTACTGTTCCTTTCTCCACCCCTCCCTTTCTTCCTTTCTTTTTTCCTTCCCCCTATCCTTCTTCCTTTCATTAACAGACTTTGTCTAGTGCCTACATCCACAATAGGTACTGGAGATTCAGAGGTGAATAAGTCACGGTTCTTGCCATCAGGGAATTTGGTCTAATGGTGGAGACAGACTTAATTAGATGTCATTGGATATATGGTTTTAGAGCTCAAAATTCCAAGTTTGTAAATACAGTAGACTAAAATGCTCACATTTTTTTTCCTGTAGAGGACTCCATACCATCTTTTCATTAGGCCTTTTTAAAAACATTTATATTTTTAGCTGTAAATGGACACAATACCTTTGTTTATTTATTTTTATGTGGTGCTGAGGATCGAACCCAGTACCTAATGCATACTAGCTGAGTGCTCTACCTCTGAGCTACAACCCTAGCCCCTTCATTATGCCTTTTGCCAGGATCAATAGCTTAGATGTTAGATATTTTTGGTATTTTCCTGTGATTTCTCAACTGATATTATATAAGTTGGAAAATGGTATCTACCCTGACAATTCAGGACAGCTATTGTCAGCTTCAGGCTCATGTAGTTTTTTTTTTTTTTTTTTTTTTTTTTTTTACCCTAAGATAAGATAAGCTTTAGGTTATTGTCCCTTGTAGCAAATGAAAACCCCAATCTTCATAAAGAACATGATGTCATTGGTATGCCCTTTTCTCTATTCCCCATCAGACTGAATTTAGATATGACACTGGCAAGAGCAACAGAGTAAATAATCAATTAGTGATGTGTCTGGTCCAAAGGGGACTATTTTGACAGTCTGTTCTAACCATACAAGCAATGTTTCCAATAAAAAGTTTTATTAGGTGTTGTCACAGATGTAAATGTTTCATAAAGATATCACTCGAGTTATAAATCATTCTGCAATTCATTCTAAAGTCACCTCATTAAATACCAAAGAAAACTGTGCCTTTCACATAAATCCTGGTCTCAAGTGACTTTACAAAAAAAAAAGGAACAAAGAATAAAAAACAGAACTCAAGCCCCAGCCATCCATGGCTGAACTTTAATAAGAGACTGACAGATATATGAAAATTTCCCATATCTCTTTCTTTAATCCTCCTTTCCAGATCAGACCTTCCAAAAGTTTTATTATCTTCCTAGGCCCTTCAGGTTCTCCAGAGATAACAGAACTGGAGAAATGAGCCAAACTTTTAAAAACACAACTCTGGCTTTATTGAAGTATGATTGACAAGCTTTAAAATTTATCCTTTCTAGAGTACAGCTCTGTGAGTTTTGAAAAATGCATTCAGACATGTAACTATCACCACAATCAAGATATGGAATATTTCTATCTCTCCAAAAGATTCTCCCCTGCCCCTTTGCAAGTTAACCCCCTCCCTGACCCCGGGCTTCTGTCAACCACTGACCTGTTTTCTGTCCCTGTAGTTTTGTCTTTTACAGAATGTCATAGAAATAGAATCATATAGCTTGCAGTCTTTTGCAGACTCTTTCACTTTTACATTCAATAATATTATTTTCAGGGAATAAGATAATACATGTTTATTGTAGAAAAATCAAAATATTTAATTAAGAAACAGGGAAATATATATATATATTTAAAAAACCTTCCTTGCAATAAACACAAGAGTGGAGTTGTTTCTTTTATATGTTGATTT
Source organism: Callospermophilus lateralis (assembly GCF_048772815.1). Classification (NCBI taxonomy): domain Eukaryota; kingdom Metazoa; phylum Chordata; class Mammalia; order Rodentia; family Sciuridae; genus Callospermophilus; species Callospermophilus lateralis. The sequence continues at coordinate 110,540,332 of NC_135325.1, forward strand.
CATTCCCTTTGGATATATACCCAGAAAGGGGATTGTTGTATCATATGGTACTTTTGTTTTTAATTGTTTGGTACTGGGGGCAGAACAGAACTGAGGGGCACTTAACCGCTGAACCACATCCCCATCTCTTATTTTATTTTTTGAGACAGGGTCTTCCTAAGTGGCTGAGGATCTTGCCAAATTGCTGAGACTGGCCTCAAACTTGCTATCCTTGTGCCTCAGCTTCCCAAGTCTCTAGGATTACAGGCATGCACTACCATGTCCAACTATTTTTAATTCTTTGAGAAAAAAAATATTTTCCATAATGGCTGTACCAGTTTACATGCCCACCAACAGTGTGCATGGATTCCCTTTTCTCCTCACCAGCAGTAGCTAGAAGAGAGATTTTTGATGTTTCATTACAAATAAATTACAAATACTTCAGATGCTGGATGTACTAATTATTCTGATTCAGTAACCACACAAGGCATATGTGTATCAGAACTTCATTCTGTAGATAAATTTGTAAAGTTGTCTGATCAATTAGAAAATTAAAACATAATAAAAATGTTTCCCAAAGATAACCATTGTTAGCATTTTGGTGTATTTCCTTCCAGTCTTTTTACTCCGTAAGCACCTGCACTCACATTTATAGAAAATATAGAAACTTGGAATCCTATGAATACAGGATTTTGTATTTTCATTTTCTATTTTGTGACTTAACATTGGGAGCATTTTCTCAAAGACTTAACTATTTTTTGAGGGATTGAGGCAAGAGCATAGTCAGTGGATGCAGGTATGTACAAGAAACAGGTGCAGAACTACAGGGGTCCAGAGGACCCACCTTCAAAGTTTCCTTAGGAGGCTCTGCACTCTCTATATTTGGTGTTGCTGGCCACAGAGTTCCACTTGTTTTAATCAAAAGCTTTGTTTTCTTTTTAATGCTGGCTTTTTCTTAGACTAAAATAAATACACTCCCAGATTAAGTTTGGTGCCTGTTCTTCTCAGAACCAGCAGCACTCTGTGATCCTCTCCCACAAAGAACTTCTCTCACCATTTCAGAATTGTTCATTTATTTTGTCTATCTCTCCCACTAGACAGCAAGTCCCACAAGCACGGGCACCCTTATATCTTATTTGTCTCATTTTCCTCAATCCTTGGCATACTGTTCACTGAAGAATAGATAAAGCTGGGTGTGGTGGTGCATGCCTATAATCTCAGAAACTTGGGAGGCTGAGGCAGGAGGATCACAAGCTCAAGGACAGCCTCAACAACATAGCAATACCATATCTCAAAATAAATAAAATGTAAAGAGTTGGAGATGTAGCTTAATGGTAAAGGGCCCTTGGGTTCAATATTAAGATCTGTTCCAAAAAGGAATAGATACAGTTGTCCCTTAGTATCCACAGGGGACAGGTTCAAGGAAACCATAGATACCAAAATCCCAGAACACTCAAGTCCTTATACAAAATGGTGTAGTATTTGTGTTGAACCTACACACATCCTCCTGTATACTTTAAAAAAAATGTGGTTGTAGATGGACAAAATGCCTTTACTTTATTTGTTTATTTTTATATCATGCTGAGAATCAAACCCAGCACCTCACACATGCTAGGCAAGTGCTCTGCCACTGAGCCACAGCCCCAGACTCCTCCTGTATACTTTAAACCATCTCTAGATGACTTACAATACCTACCTAGCACAATGTAAATACCATGTTGATGTTGCTATAGTATTTAGTGTAAGGAATATTGAGAAAGGAAAAGTGTGAACATTTTCAAGGTAGATACAATTTGTTTTGAATATTTTATTTCTTTTTATTTTTCTTTCTTTCTTTCTTTTTCTTTTTCTTTCTTTCTTTCTTTCTTTTTTTTTTTTGTATGTGTGTGGTGCTGAGGATGGAACTCAGGGCCTTGTGCATGCTAGGCAAGTACTCTACCACTGAGCTACATCCCCAGCCCTTTTTTCTAAATATTTTTAAATTAAAAAATGTTTTTTCTTACTTGTACTCAGACACAATACCTTTATTTTATTTATTTATTTTTATGTGGTGCTGAGGAGCAAACCCAGGGCCTCTCATGTGTTAGGTGAGCACTCTACTGCTGAGTCACAGCCCCAGCCCCTCTAAATAGTTTTAATTTGAATTGGTTGAATCTGTAGACGTGGAGGCCATGGATGTGGAGGGCCAAGTATATTTACTAAAAATACAATGAATGAAAAAAATGCAAAAATACGTGTTCCAAAATCAAACATTCCTTTCACCAAACTGGTGGCTGCTTCTCATTTTTTTCTCTTCTGCTTTACCGTCAGAATAAGAAGGAACAAAACACCAAAACTTTTTGAGCATCATTGTGGTGGGTACCACAGAAGGGGTGAATTTTGCTCTCAAATGCCTTTGCATTTTTAACTCACTGCTACATGGCCTGGTAAGACAGCCAACTAACTACTTTTCACATTGCTATGGCATGTCTCCTGCATCGCCCTGTGGAGCCAGGCCACAGTTGAATTGTGAAGGAGACATGTAAAGTGCAGAAAATGAACCTGTCCAGGAGAGGAAAAGGATCTTGCTCAGAGTGGCTGCTAACAGGCACACAGACCTATGAGTGACCAGTGTGTATTTCTCAATAGCTAGGCTGGTAAGTGCTTGCCTTTCCTGCCCTTCTTGGGAGTTGGGAAATAATTCACAGTCTGAGTCTAAGCATTGGGTAAGATGAGATGGTGGAGGGCTGGGGTTGTGGCTCAGTGGTAGAGCACTTGCCTACCATGTGTGAGACCCTGGGTTCAATCCTCAGCACCACGTAATAGTAAATAAAATAAAGATACTGTGTCCATCTTCAATTAAAAAATATTTTTTAAAAAGATGAGATGGTTGAGGGGGAGGGATAAAATAAGACAGAGTTAAGGCCATGCTTATTTTCCCAGTTGCTCCTAACCTGTAGCTATTTCTCACAGGTAATAATGGTAATAGCAGCTGCTACATGTTGAAGCACCCTAAACTGTGCCAGGCACACACAGGGTAAAGCCCTCCATAAGGATGGCCTCACCAAATCCCCAAACAACCCTCTGAGATAAGCACTAGTATTACTCCATTTTTTACACATAAGGGGGGAAAAGGAGCCTCAGAGTGTTTCAGTGAATGCCGAAGGTCACGTAGCGACTTAGCCCTGTGCCTGGGCTATAGTGAGCACCCTATCGATAGTAGCTGTTATTATTTGTCATAAGACACGACTGATGCCATAGTTGGCTCAAAGCAGACACTGAGCTCCAAGGCCCAAAGCAGGCTCTGAAACACAGACTCCCAGAGGCCTCCTGGAGCTTATAGGCTTCTGCTCAATGAGCCATGAAAACCCTGACTTCCCTTTCTGCTTCTTCAAGACTTGTGAAGGTGGCTCCTTGGGTGGTGGGGAAAATGGATGCTGTGCTTGTGTTTGGCTCCTTCTTGGTTCCCACAAATGACCTTAAGTTTTCCATTTTCTGAGCATTTTGTAAAACAGCTCTGATGTGGTTGACAGTATTTGTAGTGGGAGCCAAGTCAAGCCTTCCTCTGGTGGAAAGCTGGAAGCCTTTAAGGGTCTTGTCGGTGCTCACGTAGCCCACAGCCTCCTGCTCATATCACCCAAGGCTGAAGCTCCCGGGTGGTCAGCTGTGAGCACAGTGCACTCCTTGATTGCCATGATGTTTCTCAGGATGGGAAACCAACGCCCTATGGGCCTGGCTCAGGCTTGCAGGGGCCCTTCTCCAGGGAGAGCTTTCCTGGAGCCTTCACTCTGCCTGTGATGCTCTCTCTGATTCAGGGACTGCTGAATCCAGCTCAAGATGATCTCCCATCCTGTGTTTTCTGCAGCTTTGTTTTCCAGGACTCTGGAGAAACTTTGAAATGACCCATGTGCCAAAAATCCCCACAGCCTCCTGGTAAGGGGTAGATGAACAACATATGCTGTTTATATAAAAATGAATGGTTTCCCCCCATGGAGCACATGGGTCTGAATCACTGGCTAACCCCTCTTTTACCTTAGCAGCTGGAGCAATGGCCCTTTGGGTGAGGATGAGTGTGCAGATAGAGATTTGGCTCTAAAAAGTCCAAAACATTAGTTTGTGCAAGAACTTTATCCCTGAGAGAGGCAGGTGATAGGCAAACCAGCAGCCCCTTGTAGGACTAGTTGAAGAATGCAGGAGAGGAAGACAAAGAGGTAGTACTAAACGACTTTCATATAGACTTTCAGAGAGATACCTGTTAGGAGTCCCCACAAATTTGATATGTAAGACAATGCAAGAATGTTCAAAGGTGACATTAGATTATGAGAGTTTTAACCTAATCATTGGAGTAATCCACTGATATGGATTAAATGGTTGTGGGTGATAACTGTAGGCAGGTAGGTGTGGCTGGAGGAAGTCACTGGGTGGGGGGTATGCATGACTTTGGGGTTTAAGTTTCATCCTGATGAGCAGAATGCTCTGCTTCCTGCTTGCCATATTGTATGCTTCTTTCTTCTTCAACACCCATCTTCCATGATGTTCTTTCTCCCTTCTGGCCCAGAACTATGGAGTCAGCTGACCATGGACTGGACCTATGCAACCACGAGACCAAATGAACTGTTCGTCCCTCTATGTTTTGCTTGTTGGGTCCTTTGGTCACACTGAAGAAAAGCTGGCTAAAACAATTCCTCTCATCCCAATACTTCCTCCAAAATCTTGAGCCCTTGATATGGGGGCAGAGGGGGAATCTTTTCTTGGACTTTAAATGCAGATGCTCCGCAACTTGTGGTGGGCTTACATCTCAATAAACCCATTATAAGTTGAAAATATTGTGAGTCAAAGATGCATTTCATACACCTAGCCTACTGAACATCATAACTTGGCCTAACCTACCTTGAATGTGCTCAGAACACTTAATCTTAGCCTACAGTTTGGCAAAATCATCTAATATCAAGCCTATTTTGCAATGAAGTGCTGAATATCTCCTATAATACATTACTGAAAGTGAAAAATAAACAGAATGATAAATATACTTGGCACCATTGAAAAGTTAAAAAAAAACACATAAACTGAGCCATAGTGAGTCAGGAACTATCCACACTTAAAGCTATTGCCTGGCATGGGCAATAGCTATTTCTCCATCTATTCATTCACTCATCAAGAAATTATTAATTCCCTAGTACATGCACTCTAAAATTGCACTGAATGCAGCCCTAAGCACTTGTTCTCATTGATGACCCAATCAAAACACTGGGCCAACACTTTGGAAGTGAGGGAAACTGGCTCTATGGACTGGACAACTAGTGAGTGTATCATTTGCACATTTCAGTGAGATTTTATTCATTTCTTTCTCCATTTATTCATTTCACCAGCAAATCATGGGTAGATAATGTGATATGCATTAGGGCTATTGAAAGGGAGAGTCACAGATCTAATGAAAGGGACTTGCAGATAACAGGAGCTACCATTTGCTGGGTGCTTGCAGTGTGTGTGTGCACCATGCTGAATCCTTGCCATTCTTCATCTCTTTGAATCCTCATCCCAGTCCTGGCAGGGAGGGCCACAAAGATAAGAAAACTATGTCCTCAGTGCAGTATTCTTGAAGTGGTGGGACCTTCAAGAGGTAGAGCCTAGTGGAAGGAATTAAGGTAGTTCTTGTGAGACTTCACTCTATTAGAGAAAAAGCCAGCCTGAACGAACCCTCCCTTGTCCTGGCTTCTTATCTCACCATGTGACCTATTCCTCCTGCATACACTCCCATTTTTGTGATGTCCTCTGTCATTAGGCCCTCACCAGAGACCAAATGAACAGAGCCACTTTGGACTTTCAGTCTCCCTAACTGGGAACTAAATAAACTTCATCTCTTTTTAATGTTATATAGCCTCAGGTATTTTGTTATGACATCACAAAACAGGCTAACACAGTCATATAGCTTGAAAGCCAGAGAAGTAGATTTGAAAAATCCAAGTGAATCCAAATGCCCGAGGCTGTGTTCTTTGACCTTACTGTGCATTGGTGTGCATTACTGCCTACTCTGGGAGTTAGCCACCTATAGCCCACAGGTCAAATGCAGCTCACTGTCTGTTTTTGTACTACTTGAGAGCTAAGAATGTTTTTTACATCTTTAAATGGTTGAAAACAATCAAAAGAATAGTTCATGACATATGAAAATTACATGAAATGAAATTCACTTTTCAGTGTCCATCAATAAGATTTCATGTGAATACAGCCATATCCATTCATTTAAGTCTCATCTAAGACTTTTCCACTCCAATAGCAGAGTTAAGTCATTGTGACAGAAACCACAAAGCCTGAAAAGTCAACAGACAGAGTTTGCTGATCCCTGGCCTAGTAGATCTCTAGCAGAAAAGGAAGCAGATCTTATTCCATCTCTGAGCTGAGGTGGTCTCCAGAGCCTTGTCCCCTCTGCCCGCCATCTCAGTTCTCAGCAACTTGGAAAGATCTGCAGGGAGCCCTGAGTGAGAGTTTTGGATGATGGCTGCCTGTATTTTCAACACTTCTTTCAAGAGTCTTTGAGGCATGAGATGTTTAGGAGTGGTATTAGGTTTTCTATCAAATGTTTAGATGAAAACGTAGACAGCAGACTTGGGATTATTTGTGAACAAAGCTCTGAAAGCCATCCTGTTGGTCTTTGTGGAGAGGTGCCAAATCATCTCAGGATCCACTGGGAGCTGCATGTGGGGCCTTATAAGGGCATAATATCCTAAACTGGGTGTGCCCCACTCTACAGCATGGTCAGATCCACGTTTTAAATATTTTATTATTTTTTTAAATTGATAGATAAAATTGCATGCATTTATTGTGTTCAATGTGATGTTTTTAAATATACATACATTGTGGAATTGCTAAATCTATCTAATTAACACATATGCTCAGAGCTACTTTTAAGGTTATGTGTGGGCTTTTCTTTGCTTCCCATTGATCAAGCTCTGGGGGACTTAGCTTCTGCCATACATAAAGTGAACATGAATGTTGTCAACTTCTGAACACATCTCATTTGTACATCAAAGATGACAATTGCCTTTCTTTTGGTATTTGTCTCCCTTTACATCTGTCTGTAGGTGGAAGGAAGCATTTGTACAAGTACCAGAGTGGGGGAAGTATGCTTCATAATCCTCTGTGCTTCCTGGGATTAGTGTGTTTGAAGAGCTGTTGATAAAGAGAAGGTGATTGTGTGCCTGGAGGCAGTGGGTCTGGAACAGGCATTCCATGGGTGTTAACTTACTCAAACCTCCTAGCATGTCCTCACTCACTCATTCAACATATTTCTTTTTTGGTGTTAGGTATGCATCCTAGACAAGCTCTCCCTGCTGAGCCACAGCCACAGCTCCTCATTCAACAGTTATTTATTTTATATCTGCTAAATACCAAGTCTGGTGCAAGGCCAGGGCTATAAGATAGCCCCTGACCACAGAAAGCTGACCTTCTGGCAGGAGAGGAAGATAGTAAGCAAATAAAGAAATATTAAAAATCTCTAATCTCAGCAGCTCAGGAGGCCAAGAAAGGAATATTGCATGTTCAAGGCTACACTTAGCAACTTAGTGAGGCTCTAAGTAATTCAGTAAGACCCTGTCTTAAAATTAAAAACAAAAGGCCTAGGTGTGTAGCTCAGTGGTAGTGCCCCTGGGCTAAATCTCCAGTACCGCCAACAAAGGAAATATTAGAAATCTTTACCATTGTGCCTATTGGTAGAATGCAAAAGATCAGTGTGCCAAGACAGATTAATGGAGAGACCTACTCAAGACTGAGGAATGAGGAAAGACCTCCAGAACAGGGGACATTGAAGATGGGACCTGAAAGATAAGAAGGAGCTAGCTGGTGGACTCTCAGCAATGGAACAGAATTCTGTTTTTGTTTTTTTTTTTTTTAAGAGAGAGAGAGAGAGAGAGAGAGAGAGAGAGAGAGAGAGAATTTTAATATTTATTTTTTAGTTTTCGGCAGACACAACATCTTTGTTTGTATGTGGTGCTGAGGATCGAACCCAGGCTGCACGCATGCCAGGCGAGCGCGCTACCGCTTGAGCCACATCTCCAGCCCCTGGACCAGAATTCTTGGTATAGAAGAGTTTAGTTAAGAGCGTGAATGATTCTAGATAAAGAACAGGGTTGGAAGGGAAAGGGAGCGGGCAGGGGATTAGCAAGGATGGTAAAATGTGATGGACATCATTATACAAAGTACATGTATGAAGGTTTGAATTGGGTGTCAACATACCTTATAATACAAAGAGAGATATGAAAAATTATGGTATATATGTGCATTAAAATTGTAATGCAAAAAAACAAAGTTCATGTATAAAGTCATGAATTAGTGTGAACATACATTATATACAGAGATATGAAAAATTGTGCTGTATATGTGTAATAAGAATTATAATGCATTCCACTGTTGTCATGTATTTAAAAAAATAATAATAAAATCAATTTAAAAAATGGGAGTGAATGAAAGACCTGTTTCAGTAACAGTTGAGCAGAGGCCCAGGCTGAGGAATCCAAGGCTGAAGATGGTTTTGTTCCAGAGACCTCAAACTGGAGCCCTAAGTTGGGCTAGGCCTGGACAACATAGCCCTGATCCAACGGAGAGCAACTGGGCAGATGAAGTCCCAGTTGTGCATAAACATTGCACAAATGTTTATGGGGCTCCTCCACAAGCCCATCACTGTCTAGCCAGAGACAAATCAGACAGCAAAGAGCTCACAGTCTAGTAGAGGAAATAAGTCATTGAGTCCAATCCATTACCACATGGTAAATACAACAGAATTAATATGTACAAATTCCCCTCGTGTCACAGAATAGGAATGCTGAACACACGCAAGAATCAGAAAACAGTCATAGGAGACTGGATTTTGAAGGGTGGAAGGGCCTTCCAGAATGAGAAACCAGCCTGACCAAAGACCCAGAGGCATGAAGCCACATGCCTCTGGGACTTTGGGGAATTAAAAGACCTGCTGCATTTTTGAGCCTGACATACAAGATAGAGAGTAGTGGGCGTTGAGATTTCAACAGGGGCAGGTCCCGGGGGATCTTTGGGGATAAGTGTGGTGGATTCTAATGGCACTGAAGGTATGTAAACACAAGAAAGGAGATCTCCCTGTTAACTTGCCTCGATAATGCCCCTCTTGTTACCTAATCCTGCTGGTTTAGACTCAATTTTCTAGGAAGCCATTGTATTTCAAAGAAACTGCTTGATCCTTTTCTAGAAGAATTTCATGCTTTTGGAAGTGGCTTCCCCCTGTAAGTACTTTATTCTTTTCTTATGACTTTTCAAAGCATCTACCATATGGTATTTCTCCCAAGTGAGAGATTATTTCTCATTTATTGGGGGGAGCTGAAATGAAGTCATCTATCCACTGAAGTGACAGCTGCAAGCAGAGATGTTCTGTCCAGGGCAGCAGGCCCACCATCTGAGTCCAGTGTGCCTTCTCCATGAGTGGTTGTCCCCTCCCAGCCTCCTATTGCTGCCTTCCCTTTCTCCCTGCTTCCCATTATATAAGAGCATTTTTGCAGAGATGAGTTCTGGGCTTGTTCTGAATATTTTAGGTGTCAAACATCCTGTTTTTCTCTGAGTAATGTGACCCTGTCAATGACCCACTGCATTTCAGAATGACATCATGGGATTAAACTGAGAATGGTTGAAGAGAAGTGATTATGGGAGCCCAGGGACCTCTGCTTGCCCCTTTACCTTCCAGCAACTTGTCTGGAGATACTGAACAAGATGAAATCTGCAAACAAATGTGTGCTTTGCAAAAAAGTAGGGGTTGGCAAACTAGAGCCTGAGAACCAAATCTGGCCCACACAGCAGATCTGGTCCTGGCTGATTTTGCAAGTAAAGTTTTATTGGCACACTGCCATGCTCATTTGTTTGAGGATTGTCCATGGACACTTTTGAACTACCTGTACAACAGAGTTGATGAGACAGATGAGACAGAGCCCATGTGGCCCACAAGGCTGAAAACATGAGCTATCTGACCCTTACAGAAAAAGTTTGCTGCACTCTGTATTGATGCCTTCTTCTCCTACCCTCCAGGAAGAGGCATGTGAATACAGTGACAGATATCCCAGGCCTCTGAGTACCACCATTCATTCCCTTCCCCTCCTCCCCAAACACATGGTACAAAAAGAAAGTAGAGATTAAATTTTAACAAGTATATCAGAGCCTTCATATTTATTAAATGACATCAGAACTCGCATACTTATGAAATGAGCATTGCCCTTTCAAGAAGGTCCCTTGGGAGATTGCACACTTATTCCAATGCTGCTTCCAGCAGGCTGGACATTGTTGAGGCTGCTCGTTAGAGGCAAGATCTGTGACACCTGAGAAAATCCACTTTGCCTTCTTTTTTGGACCCAAAGTAATGCAGCCCTGTTGGACCATCTGCCTAACTGCCATGGGTCAGCGTTAGCCTATTTAAAAAGGGGAAAAAAACTTAGATTAAGCATTTATGGTGTTCCAAGGAATTGACTCCTGGTTCTAAAGGTAGGCCCCTAAAGAGGCATCCAAAATATGACATCTTCACAGATAAGGTGGCCTCCCCCAATGAACTGAGGGTTAAGGTTTTCCTTGAAAATTATATTTGGGGGATTTTGGTGCATGTTTTTAAATTTTGAGCCATTTGATTTCTCACAAAATGCATATGGCTCTCTCATTTCTATTTAGGGACATCTATCCATACTTCAAATGACTTTACCATCTGTCCTGTATTTCCCCATCTCTTTCCAGCTGCTGTCAGTAGATTTTGCTGAGGCTTGGTGCATTGTACCCATTTGGCTAAAAATGGCATGGACTGAGATGAGGAAACCCTAGTCCTTCAGTTCCATTTCTCACAGCCAGGTTTGGATGGATAAGAGTCCCTTGGAGGCCAGAATGTGGTATGCTGTGGGTGGGCCTGGCATTATTGGGAAAGAACGGAGGCAATGGGCATGTCAGCATTTGGTGATCCCTCTCGTCTCAGGGACTGTTGTGTGCGCTGGACTGCTGTGTTGAAGGGAGTGTGGAGTTTAGTGGTTTCAGAAAACCATGAAATGCCTACTTATTCCTCTACATTTCTGCTTTCTCATTTTCCTTAATCTTATTTTGCAAAGGAGGTATTGTGTGGCCAGTCCTGAAGCAAAAAGATAACCACTTAAGCAAGTTGCTTTTTAAAATTGTTCCTTCTTTCTCCTTTCCTTTTTTTCCCCTTTCCTTTCTTCATTGAGAGCCATTTTCTCCTCACATGACATGTCTATATTTCATGTGCTCATATTGCTTCACTGATTTCTGTTCTCCCAGAGTCTCAGACACAAGACTAGGCAAAAGTCACTCAGACCTACATTTGTAATATATACTGCCCATTAAAATAAATGTCCTTGCATGGTTGAGAATGATCAAATGAATTACCAAGAAGTGAATAGGATTAGGGCTGGAGCCACAAGTGTAAATTCCTCCTCCCAGTTCTGAATCAATTAAGAGGTAGTTTGGGTGGGAAAGTTCTTTTTGTTGTTGTTGTTTTTCTGAGATTTTCTTGCTTAGGCACCAGAAGTTAAACTAGAACTGCTATCTCTAGCCCTGGATGAGGAGTGGAACCTACCCTGATGTTATAGAGCCAGGTCATCATGTCTTGGTGCCCAAAGGAGAGCTGAGAGCCTCACACCATTCCCAGAGGAGGTTCAGAGAGGCTCTGGTCACGCCATTCATCTGTACTACACATTTTTTTGCACACATGGTGGCCTGGTCCCATTGGATCCTTCCAAGGGTACGAATGATGTTTTTATTGTTTATACAGCACACCACAACAATATGGGAACTAGCAAGCAATAGGACTTTGGGGTGTGTGGTTTTATATTTTGAGCTTACTGTCTATTCTGGTAGTACTTAAAAATCAAGTGGCTTTCGGGTGTGAATCCTCCAACTGTTGAATCCCACAGGACTTCCATCAATCAGGCAGCATGTGAAGGAACTTGGGCTTTGTTCATGAAAAGTCTGGCATCATTGGACTTTGGGAGATTTCCAAACTGGCATGGCTCGGCACCAAAGGAAGGGGTGGGAAGGGGGGCTCCTTGCTAGACAGCTCTTTAGTTTGAAGTTTTTAAAAAAGAAAGGGGTGGCTTCAGAAATGTTTGCTGGAAAGCTCAGTACCTCAATTTTGATGCTGAGAAAGAGAGAAGTTGTCTTGGCAAGGACTCCATGTAGGTTCGCTTCTTAGTATTCATACGAGCAAGGAGCTCTGTTTAATAGGTTGGACACGTTCTTGTGGGCAGAGCTTCTGGAGGTGGAATGATGACTCTCTGTTCTTGCCACTGGTAGTGTGGGGGTGGGGACATGAGGAGTAGAGAGGTAGGTGGGGTTGAAAACAGCTAAAGGGAAGGTAGCAAAGGAATGTGGGCACTGTTAGCCAATATTCCTCTTAAGTGCCCTCCAGCAAAGCTGAGACTAGTTGAAAAGGTCCTAGACATCTGGATAGCTCAGTTCTTCCCTAGGCCTTGTCATTAGCCAATGATATGCTGATTTTTGAGTGTTCATGTGACATTTGTGTCCTATATCCTATCTGTCACTGATAAGTCAGTTTCCAGCACACGCCAAAAGTTCTGAGAAGTTATCCTCTGCTACCATTGGGAGAGCCTATTTTCATATCAAGAGTCTGCCCCATTTGGCCATTTTTTAAAAGAAACTTCCTCTTTTAATGAGTGCCCAAAGGGATTCATATGAGAAGAATATAGGCCACAGCCCTTTGACCCATCTTTGGCCCCAGTTGAGCTTCACAGGCTCCTCAATAGGTTTACCACTTCTGCATGAAGACTGCTTCTTTCCTCTGAGGGTGACCTTTGGCTGATTGATTGATTCATTATTCAATAGTTCATTCATTCAACTCATCCAACACGTATTCATTCAACATTCATGAGCCAAGATCTAGATGCTTTGTTACAGTGTGGGGCAAAACCCAAACAAGGGTGCTATATCTATAGAATGTACATTTCTGCTGGGAAGGTAGACAATATGCAAACAAACAAACAAAAGAAATAAACAAATAAGGAAAACATCCATGAGTGGCAAATGTAGCACAGTAAGATGACATGATAGAGTGAATGGGTGGCTAGCTCAGATTGCATGGTCAGGAACGGGTTCCATGAGGAGAATGACCTTTAACCCAAGATCTGAAGGCAGACTCTTAAAGATCAGGGTGAGGAGTATTCTGGATATTAAGGTGAGCTAATGCAGTGAACCTACTATAAGCTACACACTTGATATGCAAAGAGGAATAAAAAAAGAGGTCCTTCCCTCTAAATCCAAGAATCTAAGTACAAAGATGCACAAGTGGATAAGAGTTATAATAGATCAATACTAAAACAGGAAGAGCATACACAGAGCTATGGAAACATGGCTTACTGGCAGAGGTCAAAGGTTTCCTGGAGGAAGTGGCATTAAGCTGAGTAGAAATTAGCCAGGTCAACAGGGTGAGGGGTTGGAGAAAAGAGTGCTCCCTGCTCTAAGCGAAGGCAACAACAAATGTGAAGGGCTATTGTTCACAGTGCATAAGCATATCTGAATGACCAAGAAATGTTCATGGTCCATTGAGAAAGAGGCGGGGGCTATGGGAGACAAGACTGAAGAGGTAAACAGAGACATCCTATGGGTTTGGAGTTTGAATTCTGACAGTGGAGGAACCGCTAAATAATGTTAAAGAGGGCAGAAACATAATCCAATTTTTGTTTTGAAAAGTCCAGTTCTCAGCTGGGCACAGTGGTGCACACCTTTAATCCCAGGTATTTGGGAGACCTAGGCAGAAGGATTATTTGAGCCCATGATTTTAATACTGTTCTAGGCAATATGGCAAGACGAGACCCCATCTCAAAAAGGAAAACATTTCTCTGGCCACTATGGGGACAATGGACTGTAAAGGAGCAACAGTAGAAGCAGGAAGATCAATTAGGAGATGAGTCCAGTTACCCAGGTGGAAAGGAATTGTTATCTTGGACCAGGGTGGTAGATAGAGAAAAAGATAAGGATAAGAGGACAGGTTAACGAGATGTTTAAAAGGTAAAACTGACAGGCTTGATGAGGGTTTTATATACGGAGGTGAATGAAGTGGAGAGAAGAAGTCAATGAAGTCTTCTAGTTTTTTTACCTGAGCAACTGGATATATGCCAGTGACATTTAAAGAGAGGGCAGACAGAACATGAGATTTGGTGATAGCATGGAGGCAAGATAGAGTTGTGTTGTAGACATTGTGAGTTGGAAGAGATATCCAGCAGGCAGATGGAAATATGGGAGTTTAGAGCCCAGGGGAGATTTCCGACCTAGGAAGAGCTCTCAGCACAGAGTTGAGCTGTGGTGGTTGAGGCTGAGGGAGTGGAGACACAGTGCTAAGGGAAACAGGCAAAAAGAGAAGAAAGGAAAAGAAAGGAGAGGACCAAGGACTGAGCTCTGAGGCCCCTGATCATGCATGTGGAGGGCAAGTGGAGGAGGAGGAGTGCAGTAAGACAAGGGGAAATCCTGCTGTTTCTTTGAAGCAGCCAAGAGAAGAAAGTACTTTAGGAAGGGGGACAAGTCTACTGCTACTGCTAAGTATTGAGACAGACAATAGAATCACTACTGAATTGGGTACAGGGAGGCCATTAGTGTACTTGACAAAGGCAATTTCAGCAGAAGTGAGACATGGAAACCTAATTGGAGCCAGCAGAGAAGAGAATAGGATGTGAAAAGGTGGAGATAGAGCCTCAGAAGAAGATGACATTTTTTAGGTTGGAGTGCAGCCCAAGATACCTCCACTGCTACAATTTCTTTTACTGGAATCTTAAGATTAAATTCTCAGTGGCAGTACAGGAAAGACATCCAGGTGAATTCTATACTCATTCAAAATGGAACACCTAACACTCTTTTGAAGGAAAATATGCCACAACTTACAGAAACTGAAGACTCACAACTGGATGCCCCAGAGTTCATAAAACCCTCCTTACAGAGCCTCTCATCCTCACTTGACCCAGGCCCACCCTCTCCTGAATGCCTTCTGTTTTTTCAACTTTCCAAAGTTCTCATAAAGGGTCCTTACATTAGTCCACTTTCTATTACTAATAACACAACACCATGGATGGGGTAAATTACAAGGAAAAGAGGTTTTTTTTTGGCTCATGAATGTTGTCCAAGGTTGAGGAAATATATCTGGTAATGGCTTCCTTGCTGGCAGAATCCTGAGGTGGTGCAGGCATCAATGGCAAGAAATAGGGAAAATGTGTGAGAAGCCTAACAGACCTGCTCTTTTTTTTTCTTTTGGTACTGGGGATTGAACTCAGGGGCACTCAACCACTGAGCCACATCCCCAGCCCTATTTTGTATTTCATTTAGAGACAGGGTCTCACTGAGTTGCTTAGGGCCTTGCTAAGTTGCTGAGACTGGCTTTGAACTTGCAATCCTCCTGTGTCAGCCTCCAGAACTGTTGGGATTGTAGGGGTGGGCCACCGTGCCCAGCCTAACAGACTCACTCTTCAGATAATCTATTATTCATTAATTCATGACTAATGCAACCATGAGGGCAGATCCTTAATTATCTCTTACAATTTGCACCTGGTTCTATCTCCACTTCCTAGTGGGGATCAATTGTCAAAATTTGAGTTTCAGAGTAGACAAACCATACTCAAACCATAGTAGTCCTGTACACTATGGATGTAGCACACACACATGATAAAAGTCATTCATTTTTTTTCATCTTTTTAAAACTGCTTGATATTAAATGCATTGTAGGGGCCCTGAGAATAAAGTATTGGAGAAGAAAAATTCATGGAGTCTATGTTCCAGTGGAAGAGAAGGACAATAAGGAAGACAATAACTAAATAAGCATGGTGTTGTTTTTTTAGACAGTACTGCATGCATTAAAGAAAATAAAATAGGGTAATTGATGCACAGTAATAGGGCAGGGAAAGACAGTGTGAAAATGGCTCTTAATCATGATGGTCATAGAAGACCTCTCTGAAAGGAAGACATTCAACCCCTCTATAGAGATGCATTCATCTCCTTCCTTACAATTAATTATAATACAAACAACTCCATCTGCCACTGTAACCACAACCTCTGCCACTGTAACCATCACCACTGCCACTTCACTGTACTTGAGGAGGATCCTTGCAGTGGTCTTCTCTGTCCTCAGCCCCAACCTCAGCCACTCACTTTCATGATTGTACCCTAGACGTGGTCATTACAGATTTTTCTACCAAATGTTCAATGTCTCCTTGGGACGCTAGATAGGTGACTAGCATCTTCTACTTTCCAGCTCACTCCCATTAGTGACTCCATCTTTTGACTGTAAGGGACTTCCAATCTATTCACTCTACTGCTTTTTCATTCTTCCTCACTGCCTTGATGCCCTTCCATGCTCCATCGCTGTAATCACTCCCTTGCATACACTCCCCCTCCTTTGCCCTTCTTGCATCTGTGGACTCACTTGGCAAAACATGGAACCTGATTAACTTTGATTCTTTTCTTGCAGCTGAAATGCAACTGAGGGAAAAAGCATAACCAGGATGACTAATGATAGTCTCACTTTAAATTTATGACCATCACCTACAAGTGGGTCCTTAGAACTGCCTGGCAACAGCTTACCCTACATATCGACTCTCTGAATCTCCTTGAGGACAATGTCATGTCAATTCATCTGTCCTCAAACTTCCAACACTCCTCCACATCTTCATGCTCAGTAGGGAATCTTGTTTCGTATTTTATTAAAAATATAGATGCAATCAGAAGATAAAAAACTTCCCAAAGCTCCCACCAGGTATGTTTCTGTGGAAGAATTGTCTGTCTCCTATCCAAGAGTAGTTCCCCCACATGTTCACTGGATTCCCAATGCCTTTCACCTACTCAAGCAAATGACTATAAAAAAAAAATTCTCCCCTTTTCCTTCTAAATCATCACTTTTTCCTGATCTATTAGATCATTCCAATTGTGAACAGACATGTCTCTTGAGCCACTTCTCTAACGACTGCCCCACTTTCTCTTTCCTTTTACATCAAAGCCACTTGGTGCCGTGGCATACACCTGTAATCCAAGCAACTTGGTAAGTGGAGGCAGGAGGATGGAGAGTTCAAGGCCAGCCTGGGCAACTTGGCAACACTCTGTCTTAAAAGCAAAACTTAAAGGGCTAGGGACTTAAGTGCTAGAGGGCCCCTGGATTCAGTCCAGTGTGAAGGAGGAGGAGGAAGAAGAGGAGGAGGAAGAGGAGGAGGAGGAAGAGGAGGAGGAGGAAGAGGAGGAGGGGAGGAGGAAAAGGGGAAGAGGAAGAGGAGGAAGAAGAACTACAATAAAAATTCTAGTTGTGACAGCAAAAATTCTACCATATGGGTTGGGATTGTGGCTCAGAGGTAGAGCACTTGCCTAGCATGCATGAGACACTGGGTTCGATCCACAGCACCACATAAAAATAAAATAAAGATATTGTGTCCACCCATAACAAAAAATATATAAAAAATTCTAATATAGATAGAAAATATAAGCCAATACATTAAGATTGTTCTGTTACATTTTTAAAATTCATAGTTGTTTGGGTTTTGTGAGAAATTGGAAAAATATAGAAAACCACTGAAAGTAATACAATAAATATTCATTTTCCCATTATCCAGAATTAATAACTATTAATATTTTGGCATATTTGCATCACATACTTAAAATTTTTAATGTGGGGATTTTCAAACATATGTAAAAGTAGAATGTTTAGTATAATAGAAAGGAGAAAGAATAGCATAATCAACCCCCATATACCTATCACCCAACTTAAAAAATTCTCCATTTATGACTAACATTTTTCTCCTCACCCATTTCACTCCCAAATTATTTTGAAGCAAGTCTCATACATTTTATAATTTAAACTACACCATCATTCAGTATATATCTGTAAACACACATTCTTTTTTTTAATTAATTTTTATTGTTGGTTGTTCAAAACATTACATAGTTCTTGATATATCATATTTCACACTTTGATTCAAGTGGGATATGAACTCCCATTTTTACCCTGTATACAGATTGCAGAATCACATCAGTTGCATATCCATTGATTTACATATTGCCATACTGGTGTCTGTTGTATTCTGCTGCCTTTCCTATCCTCTACTATCCCCCTCCCCTCCCCTCCCCTCCCCTCTTCTCTCTCTACCCCCTCTACTGCAATTCATTTCTCCCCCTTGTATTTTTTACCCTTTCCCCTCACTTCCTCTTGCATGTAATTTTGTATACCCCTGAGGGTCTCCTTCCATTTACATGCAATTTCCCTTCTCTCTCCCTTTCCCTCCCACCTCTCATCCCTGTTTAATGTTAATCTTCTTCTCATGCTCTTCGTCCCTACTATGTTCTTAGTTATTCTCCTTATATCAAAGAAGACATTTGGCATTTTTTTTAAGGGATTGGCTGGCTTCACTTAGCATAATCTGCTCTAATGCCATCCATTTCCCTGCAAATTCTATGATTTTGTCATTTTTAAATGCAGAGTAATACTCCATTGTGTATAAATGCCACATTTTTTTTATCCATTCGTCTATTGAAGGGCATCTAGGTTGGTTCCACAGTCTTGCTATTGTGTAAACACACATTCTTAATATCCTTTCAGTATTCACATTTATGATTGTCTTAGAATGTCTTAACTTTGAGGAAAATTTGTTTAAATTATGATCCAAATAAGGCCTCCCATTGCAATTGATACAACTTTCTTATATAAGTTCTGCCTCTATCTCTTCTTTCCCTTAAAATTTATTTGTTGGAAAACCTGCTTGCTTATCCAAAAAATTTCCCACAGGCTGGAGTTTACTGACTGTATTCTTGTTGTGTATCACTGTAATTGTCTTCTTCTTTCTTCTCTGTTTCCTGTACATTGTGAACTGTAACTATAAGCCTGATCAGATTTGGTTTGTTTGTTTGTTTTTGTTTGTTTTGCAAGACCATTTCTTTGATGGCTATGCATACTTCCATTGAGAGGTATGGAATTGTGATAATGTGTCTTTTTGTGATGTTAGCAGCTGCTGGTGCTCCATGGGGGGTTGAAACGTGGTGATATTTAAATCACATTATCCCATCTTATTTTATTAGTTGATATACTTCTATAAAGAGAAATAGCCCCTCACTGACTTTATGGTTTTATAGTAGAACTATTTTCTGTAGAAAGGAGAGGCACCTGATTCTTTCCCTTTATATACCAGTTTTCAAAATAAGGAGTTGATTCCCTAACATTCTCCAACAGTTACCAATGAGTTTTCGTGTGTGTGTGTGTGTATGTGTGTGTGTGTGTTACTGAGGATGGAACTCAGGGCCTTAC
The DNA here is from genome assembly GCF_048772815.1 of Callospermophilus lateralis. Classification (NCBI taxonomy): domain Eukaryota; kingdom Metazoa; phylum Chordata; class Mammalia; order Rodentia; family Sciuridae; genus Callospermophilus; species Callospermophilus lateralis. Next base: position 110,559,575 of record NC_135325.1, read on the forward strand.
ATATGCTGGACAAGTGCTCTAGCACTGGATTACATCCCCAGGCATTTTCTATTTTATCCTGAGACAAAGTCTTGCTAAATTGCATGGGCTGGCCTTGAACTTGGGATCCTCCTGTCTCAACCTCCCCAAAAGCTGAGATTACAGGTGTGTACCACCAGGCCAATCACTAATGAGGTTTCCTAAAAATCTTCCAGTCAGGGTTTTGCTCCCATCATTCTACCTAAATGGCTCTTGTCAAGATATCTGTGATCTTCATGATGCTATATCCAATGATACAACTTCCATCATCAACTTAGGTGAAGCCTCAGCAGCATTTGGTATATGCTTATTGAAACATTTTTTTTTAAACTTTCCTTTCAGAGTAATCCACTCATGGTTTTCTTCCCACTTCCCTGACCACTACTTCTGAATCTCCTTTGTTATTTCCTCCTCTTGTCCCTGACTTTTTTTTTTTGAGAGGTGATTCGCATACCATAAAAGTTACTGCTTCATTGTGACAGTTGAGTAGTTTTTTTTTTTTTTTTTTTTTTTTGGTACCAGGGATTGAACTCAGGGGCTCTCAACCACTGAACCACATCCCCAGCCCTTTTTTTGTATTTTATTTAGAGATAGGGTCTCACTGAGTTGCCTAGGGCCTCGCTTTTGCTGAGGCTGGTTTTGAACTCGTGATCCTCCTACCTCAGCCTCCCAAACCACTGGGATTACAGGCGTGTGCCACCGCACCTGGCAGTTTAGTAGTTTTTCTTGAATATTCAACAGTTGTACAACCACCACCACTAATTCCAGAACCTCCCCAAAATGTAACCCCCTCACCCATTAGTAGTCACAAACATAAATCTACTTTGCATCTGTACAGACTGCCAATTTTTCTCTCTGAATCCTTAACATTGGAGTGCACCAGAGCCCAATTCGATTTCCTCTTTAGCTGTCTTTATTGCTTAATGATCTTATCCAGTTCAGTGGTTTATGTACACTCCATACAGTTACAACATCAGCATGGATCTCTCCCTGAATTCTAAACTTAGATATTCAACTGCCTACTCCACCAGTCCACATGCATGTGTAATAGATATGTCAAATGTAACATTTCAAAGCCAGCTGCTGGTGTCCTAGACCTTTATAGTCTTCATCTTGGACTATGAGAAACTTATCCTTCCAATGCTCAGACACCAAAACTTTAGAGTTATCTTTGCATCCTCTATTTCACTCACATGCCACATGTAATACATTGGAAAATCTTGTTGACTCTAACTTCAAGATATATCCAGAATCTGAACACATCTCGTAACTTCCACTGCTATTGCTCTTGCCCAAGCCTTCATTATGTCTCATATGCTTGCTTCAATTATTTCTCTGTTACCACCCTTATCCCTTCTATAGTTTACTTTCAACCTGGCAATGGGTGATCCTTTAAATATTTGAGTGGTGATGATGATGTTACAATAATACCTATTACATATACAGCACTTGCTACATGCCAGGAACTATATGTTTTACATGGTCTGGCCACCATTACTTCTCTGACCTCATTCTGTTACTTTCCCATTCCATATCTGCCTCTCTGCTGTTCTGAACCCTCCCTGCTCCTGCATGCTTCTACTTTAAAGTTCTGGGGTCTATGCTCTCTGCCTGAAACACATTTCCCCCAGATAGCCTCCTGGCTCCTTGCTCACTCACTTCCTTTAGGTCTGCTCACATGTCACCATCTTAGGTGATACCCCATCAAAAACTGCCATCCCATCCCCATTTTTAGCACTACCTATTTGCTTTCCCTGTTACATTGTTCTCCATAGAAATCATCATCTTCTGACAAATTGCATGCTTTAATTATTTTTTTGTTTCCACTAGGCAGATTTAAGGTCTATTAGTTTCAGGATTTCAGTGACTTCATTCACTGCTGTGTTCCCAGCACCTAGAACAGTGCTTGGCAAATCAATGCTCACTAAATAAATACTGGTTGAATGACTGTATAATAATACCAAGTAACAGATGTAAATTAGCACTCATGATATTACTTAGTTTGCATTAAAAACCCTAGGAAGGCACATTCCTATCCACATCTTACAGATAAGAGAACTGAAGACTTTTGTCAATTTCCAAATTCATACATCTTCTAAGTACTAGAGCTCCAAACTTCCATAGGGTCACAGTACAGTGACTTTGCCTCTTCTTGAGGTGTCTTGATTATTATACTATTGGTATCTCTGAACTCTCCATGCAAACATGTCCATGGGACTAAACCAATGACATTTCTATTTGAGCAGTCATCCCAAAACAGGCATTGTTCTCTGGTTTATTTTTCGTTAGTGGTTTTACATCTTTGGAGCAACAGCCACAAAGGACAAACTTGGTCCTGCTCAGACTGCAGCGATAAGGGAACTAACATACACATCAGTAGGAAAGAACAACGTGATGGGAGTAGGAGATGAATTGTTTTCTGGAGTGAAAATTGTGTACAGCAGAGGCAATTTATCATGTCATATCATCACCAAAATTATCTCCATGCTGCCTGCCAACCACCAGAACCTTCAGTGGCTTCCTCAGTGTTATTTAAGCAAATTAAATATGCTTGTTTTATTTGTTTATGTAATATTTTGTGCTGCTTCAGTAAGAGAATGTATTTTAATAACCTTATGTACTTAATAGTCATAGATATTTGTGACAATATTTTTTGTAGTCACAGAATAAAATAAGCATTGCATTCTGTGCAGGGTCAGATTGACCAACGTGTGCTTACATAATCTTTTATATTTGATGTCAATTCTACTAAATTTGACACAGTTAAAGCAAAAGCTTTATTGTGAGAATAAAGATTTGGTGGGTTTTCCACATACCTAGACTTTAGTTTGACCGGGGTTAGGGGGAATGCAGTTGAAAGGATGTTCATTTGTTAGTTTGGTACTGGGAATTGAACACAGAGGTATTTACCACTGAGCTACATCCACAACCTTTTAATTTTCTTTTTATTATGACACAGGGTCTTGCTAAGTTGCCCAGGGTCTGACTAAGTTGCTGAAGCTGGCCTCGAACTTGTGATCCTCCTGACTCAGACTCTCAAGTTTCTGGGATTACAGGCACACATGTACCACCACCATTTCCAGCAAAAAGGATGTTTGTTTGTTTAAGGGTTATACTGTGCCTTTTTTATACTTCTTGACTGAACCAAGATTTTGAAATGTGCAACCCCATAAAAGGACTAGAGAGCCCAGACAGCATTTGGAACTGGTCTCTCTTCTAAAAACATAAACTTGGAAGAGGGTATGAGCTCCATTTGACAGAGGCACCTCAGGGAAATTGTAACAACCTTGCCTTCTATTTCTTTCCATTTCTAGTTTAAAATGTTTACAAGTAGATAGGTTGGTGGCTACTCCAGAGACTGAAGCAGGAGGATTGCAAGTTGAAGGCCACTCTTAGTGATTTAGTAAAACCTTGGTTTTTTAAAAATGTTTTTTAGATGTCGATGGACCTTTATCTTATTTATTTATTTTTATGTGGTACCTCACACATGCTAGGCAAGCACTCTACCACTGAACCACAACCCCAGCCCTAAAACCTTGTTTTAAAATAAAAAACGAAAATGGCAGGCTGGGGATGTGGCTCAAGCGGTAGCGCGCTCGCCTGGCATGCGTGCGGCCCGGGTTCAATCCTCAGCACCACGTACAAACAAAGATGTTGTGTCCGCTGAAAACTAAAATATAAAACATTAAAAATTAAAAAAAAAAGAAAGAAAGAAAATGGCTAGGGTTCCAGCTCAGTGGTGGACTGCCCCGGGGTTCAGTCCTCAATATGGAGAAAAGATATTTTCAAGCATCTTCATTGAGCACATTTAAGAGATTGCAATGAATAGGAATGATGGAACATAAACTTTAGTGTGTTTCCTTTCTCATTGAGACTCCACCTGTTTTCCCCTTCTTTACTTCCTCATGACAGGAATCTTTCAAGCACTGTTCAGCAACTCCTTAAACTCTTCTCCTGAGGTTGCAGGTTGGTGGGGCATTAGGAGTTTCCCTCTTTGTTAATAAAGAACTCAAGTTGGCTTCCCATCACACCTAACTATGGGTTTAGCTCTGATTTTGGACATGCCAACTCATCCAATCAAAAGTTTTTTTAAAAAAATATTTCACGTTCCTCCTTAGTTTTTGTCTGAATTTCCTCCATATATGGCAAGGTTATTTTCTCATTCCCATCATAACTCAGCCTAAGGATCCTGTTAAATTTGTCAACAATTTTTGGAGAGTGTTGTGTCTAGTCTCTAGACCTACATCCAGTTACAATGAAAGCAATGTATTGGACTTTTGTTAAGCATTAAAAATTATTGTCTTCACTATAAAGATAGTTCCAAGGCTCTACTTTAATTTCCTAGTTAGGAATTCTTCCTACAACCCCATTCTGTCCCACATGACAGAATTAAGATTCAAAGAGAGCCAGCTAAGTGAAATATAACAGATACTTTGCCTCTGCTAAAGCAGCTTAAATCACACACACTTCTAAAATTGCCATGGCACGTGGCTAGGTCACATAGAACTTGTGGTCAACTAAAACCCCCAAGTCTTTCTCCATGCGGCCAAATCAAGTCTTTCTCATGGTCTACTTTAAAATTTTTAGATATTAAAAATCATCTTTTTGGGCTGGGGTTGTGGCTCAGCAGTAGAGTGCTTGCCTAGCATGTAGTAGGTGCTGGTTTTGTTCCTCAGCACCACATAAAATAAAATAAAATAAAATAAAGATATTGTGTTCAATTACAACTAAAAAAGTTTTTAAAAAATCATCTTGTTGGTTTCGACTTATTCTTCCTACCTGTCTGAATCTTTTTTATTATTTCTAAAAATTCATTAAAGTATAATTTAATATAAAGAGCATATGTTTTAAGTGTATGACTTCACACACACACACACACACACACACACACACACACACACACCTGTAACCACCACTGAGATCAAGAAACATAACATTACCAGTATCCAGGAAGCTCTCATGTGCCTCTTAATAACTTCCACCACAAGGTAACTACTATTCTGATTTCTAACATCATAGATTAATCTTTTCTGTTTTTGACCTTTACATAAATGGAATAATACAAGATATATTCATTTGAGAGTGGCTATTTCTTTATTTTGCAGTGCTGGTGTTCAAACCTCTGGCTCAAGCATGCTATGCAAGTACTCAACCACTGAGCCATAGCTTCTGCCATGAAGGACTTTTTCAGCACATCATTATGTCTGTGAGATTCATCCATACTGTTGCCTATGGTAGTAAATTATTTTTTATTATCAAGTAATAGTCTATTAAATGAATGTAACATGATTTCTTTATCTGTTCTCCTGTTGATAGAAATTCTGGTTGTTTCCAATTAATACAATTAATGCTATAATGAACATTCTTGTATATGGCTTTTGGAGATACATGCATTTATAACAGATATAAACCTGGAAAGACACTTGTTAGATCATAGAGTATATGTATATATTGAGTTTTAGTATCTATTGCAAATGTTTTTAAAAATGTGGCAATTTATGTTCTGTGATGGTCACTTTTATGTGTTCTTGGTTAGGCTATAGTCCCCAGTTGTTCAAATATTAATTTCTACATTGTTATGTTATTTTATAGATGTGATGTAAGTCTATAATCAATTAACTTTAAGCAAGGGAGATTATACTTTACTGAATAATCTAAGTAGCCCTGATTCAATCCAAAGAAAAGTCTTAGGAGCAGAAGTGAAATTTCTCGAAAGAAAAAGAAGGAGGAAGAGGAGAAAGAGGAGGAGGAGGGAAAGGAGGAGGGGGGAAGGAGAGAGAAGGGAAAGGAGGACAAGAAGGAGAAGGAAGAGGTGAAGGAAAAGGAGAAGGAGGAATTCTGTCTGCAGGTAGCTGATTCAGCTCACACCTGAAAGTTGCAGACTGCCCTTCTTGTTGGGTTACCCTATATGAGTGATGCACTGTGCTTTATTCAATCTACTGACTCAAATATAATCTCATCCAGAAACACAGTCATGTGATGAGTTTCAGTGTCCATTCTAGAGGGTTGGTATCTGTACCAGATCAGTTGTTAAAATATCTTTATTATTATGCCACTGACTATTTGGAGTGAGAGAAAATGTGCAGTTGTCTAAAATGAATGTGCTCAATATGTTTTATAATATCTCAGAGCAAGGATTTATAAATACAAAATTGACTTTCTACATCTTCATTATAGGATCTGAGGTATTTGAGAAGCCCAGGATTCAGGAAAAGAGTTGGGACCCAAATGTCCTTGATACAATGGTCATGGGAGGCCTATGAACCTCTAAATTTCATGTCACCAATTTTAATGAGCTGGATGGTCCCACCCTCCAAATAGGTCTATCTCCTAGACTCTAGAATATGAGAGTATGATTTTATTTGGAAAAGGGCCCTTTTATTATTATAAAAAGTGCCTGTGGCTGAGTACTTTGTAAAGAGATGGTTTACTTAGCTCACAGTTTTGCAGATGAAAGTCCAATATTGAGTGGTCCCATTAATTCAGTCTATGGGGAGAGCCTCCTTGGCTGGTCATAACAGAGAAGATGGTGTCCTGTTAGGACTGCATGTAAGAGGAAGAGGTTATATTGTGAGAAGGGAAACCAGACTAAGGAGAGGCCAGTAATGATCTCCCACTAGGCACCCGCTCTTAAAGGTCTCTCCAGATATTAAAGTCAACACACTGAGGACCAAGCTCCCAACACATAAACAATTATGGGACATACTCAAATCACATACAAACCGTAGCAAAGTTTTTGCAGATATGATTATATTAAAGGTCTCAAGATAAAATTATTCTATATTATCTGAGTGGGCTCTAAATCTAATTACAAACATTCTTATATAAGACAGATGAGAAGTCACAGAGAGAAGACAACCAGCTCCATTTAGAGGTCTGAATCCATAGGACAACCAGCTCCATTTCTCAGGGCTCCATTCCTTGGAGCTTGAGGTGAGGCAGAACATAATGGTGAAAGAGAGTGGCAGAGGGAAATAGCTCATGTAACCATCAGGAATCAGATAGAGAGAGAGACTCCACTTACCAGAGACAAATATATACCCCAAAGCCACGACCCCAATGTCCCACCTTCTCCAGCCACCCCCCCCCACCTGCCTTCAGTTACCACTCAATCTCATCAGGAGATTAATTCACTGATTGGGTTAAGGATCTAACAACCCAATTATTTCACCTCTGAACCCTCTTGCATTGTCTCAACATAAGCTTTTTGGGGGACACCTTATATCTAATCCATAACAGTTTGTTGTAACAGAAAAGAAGAAAAGAGGTAAAGAAGGAAAAGAAAGAGGGAAGGAGGGAAGGAAAGAAAAGGAGCGAGGGAAGGAAGGAGGAAGATGACAGAGAGAAAGGGGGATGGGAGAAAGGAGGGAAGACATAGGAAGGAAGAAGAAAGAAGTTGAAGAAGGTGGGGAAGGAAGGAATGAAAAAGAGAAAAGAACAAAGGAAAGGAGGGAGTAATTAAAGAAGAAGGAAGTGAGGGAAAGAGGAAGAAGAGGGCAGGAGGGAGAGGAGAGAAAGATGAAGGGAGGAAGAAAATAATGCTCTCAAGAATCTCATAATGTAGTACTAGGGAACAGTCATGTAAATAATTAAAACTTAATTTGATAAAGTTGATGGTGGGGCTATTTTCAGGATAAAGTGGAAACACACAAGAAAGAAGGGGGCAGGAGCTATGGAGGGAAAAGGAAGGCTTACCAGAGAGTACTGCAGACCTGATTCATTTAACAGGCAGAGGGGAGTAGGCCCAACAGAAGAAGCAGGAATAAGATTGGCAAAGATATCAAGCTGTGAGAGAGCACAGCAGCGTGGAAGGGCTGGACTGCAGGGGTCATAAAGAGTAGAGTCAAGAAGCTCCTTAGCATAGAGGTCTTTGGGGTAAGGGTTGGGTGTCTGAATTGTATTCTAACAACATTGGGGGCCACTGGGAACTTTAAGTAGAGGGGGTGAGGGGAGATGTTACAGAGTCAGGATTAGCTTCTCAATCAAACATTTCTATCTTCTCTCTAAATAATTAACGGAAAAGGAGATCAAGCCTGGAATCAGAGAAATCAGTTAGAAAGCTACTGTAAATATCTAGGTAGTGATGTCATGGTGACCTAGATCCTGACTACTCAAAATGTTGTCCAAACCAGCAGGAACTTGTTAAGCATGCAGAATCTCAGGCCCCACCAAACACTTGTTTAATCAGAATCTGCATTATAATATGGTGACTGATGTCCATATTCAAGTTTGAGGAGAATTGGTCAATACCAAATGGGGATAGAGAGGAGGGTATAGATATGAAGGGTCATTAAAAGGAACTAATACAATTTACCCTCAGATATATTGGTTCTTTTAAAATTACTTTATTTCTCCATTTGCTGACTTCTCCATATTTTATCAACCAGCATTCGCACTGACCTCACACTCTCCTGGACTGGGCTCACACCACAGTTAAGGATCTGACCTTCTCTTTTGGTCGGAGCTGTGTGTAGACAGAAAGTTGATTTCTTTTCAGAAGCCCCAGCAGATGGTCCCTTAAGCAGTTCAAAATCAATAAAATGTAAAATAAAACAGTGTAGGATAATTCCACATAGTTTTTGTTTTTGCCAAAGTAGATTGAGACTCCAGCTGTTCCAATAATTTCTTTAAGTCTCTTCAAAGACAACAGTTGACTTTCATTTAAAAGCACTGGAGGGTAGGGAGGAATTGAATTATCTTGCAAAGTTTTGAAAAGTGAAACGTAAGCTCTTTATTCTAGTTGCAAAGGACGAAAGGTGTCCTTATTTTATTGTGGATACTCATCTTAAAACCAGGAGATTATGGGTTTCTATAATTGCTCTTTAAAAAAAATGGGAAATGGTGGGTGGGTTGATGTAGAACATCATTAAATACCAGAGAATCTAAGAAGAATCCCTTCCGGTGAATAATGATTCCCATATGCCATTTTTAGAAGGAAACTGACTTCATCCTTGAGTCAATATGTTCATTTTTGTTATATTGGAACGACAGTCACTTCAGCTGCTGACCTCTTGTTTCTTTTCCCTGCCAAAATTCTAAGGAAAGCTGTCAACTAACAACAACAAAAATAGTACTTGCCATTAGACTACTTCAGCCATGGTGGAAATTCATGGGATTTCTTACTGAGTAATTTCAAGTTAGGGAGAAAGGGATTAGATGCTTACCAGCAGATATTTGTTGTGTACTTACTAAGTTCAAGGCATTGTACTAACAAGGTTCTTAGTTGAAATCAACAGGAAACAACCCAGAATAGAGAAAAAAAAGCAGAAAGAAGGCAAGAAATTAGGTTGCATACAGAATTGTAGGAATTCTGGTGGACCAGGCTTAAAGAACAGTCTGGAGACTGAGGTAAATTCAGGGATCAGTCTCAGGCAACCTCATATCACAGGGAAGCAACAGTTATATGTCTCTGCCATTGCTGTTGGACACTGAATGCTGATACTGGCATCAGCAGCACTGATTGTGGATATCGTACCCATAACCACTGCCAATGGCCACTAGATTCTATTGCTGCTGAATCCAAAATATATTCAGAATTATCCCTTGCTTCATTGCAACACTGGTTCCAGATACAAAGTCCTAAGTCCTGGATTGGAGTCCTAGGTTGGCTGAAACTGGGTTACACACCCTTACCTTGGCTGCTAGATGTCAGGGACAGTGAGTATCTGGACTTTTCAATTTCCTCAATAGAAGGTGTGCCCTGCCTCCCATCAGGATAACACAACGAGGATTCCCTAACATACTCTCTACCTAAGTTGCCTCATCTGCTCCATGACTTTAAATTCTAGGATATACTGATAACCCCCAAATTTCTATCTCTAGTCCAACTTGTCTCCTAAGCTTCAGACTGCTCTTTTACAAGCCCATGAAACACTTTCATTTGGACACCTGATAGCTTGTACTTATCATGGCTGACAACAAATTCTTGATTACCCATCTCCACCTTTACAAGTCTACATCTCCTTCAGACTTCCTGTTTTAGTGAATAGCAAGTGCCATCAATCACTTGAACAGAATCTCAGGGATGGCCCTCTATTTCTCTTTCCCTCATCCTCTATATCCAGTCCATAGGATGTTCTGTGGTTTCCACCTCCAGAAAATCTTCTCTCATCTTGAATTTGCCCTCTTTTCTACCTCTAGCACTACCAGTGTAGTCCAAGCCATAATCATCCTTTCACCTGTAATAGCCACCTGTGCCATTGAGAGTACCAGAAGGAAAATAGACACATTCGAAAGAGATTAACTAAAGAGAGTTTAATGATGTGCCCATTACCCAAGATGTGGACAGGGCTAATGAAACAATCAAAAGATGTTGCAATACCAGGAACAAGCATAAGGATTGTAGTGTAGCAACATCAGCCAAAGCCAGGATCTGGTGGAGGAAGGAAGGAAATGGGGTAAGAGAGATGGTAATAAGTATCCTGACCTCTCTTCTCCCACTTTTCTATCTCCTGTCAGTGCTTCCATTAGCTAAATTCAACCAGAAACCAGCTTTGGAGATGCTGTGTGTAAGAGTCAGCCTCGGGGTCATAGAAGGGCAAAGAAAGTTATGGGAAAGAAGTATCCCAACATCTGATTGGCCACTTTGCTTCCATTCTTCCCCATCCTCCAAATCTCAAGTCTATTCTCCACAAAACATTAAGAGTAATCCTTCATAATGCAAATCATGTCATGTCATGTACTTGGAGGAGTTCGCCTCTAGTAGCTTCTTATCACACTCTGTTATAGTTTGGATGTGAGGTGTCTTCCAAAAGCTCATGTGTGAGACAGTGAAGAAGGTTTACAGGAGAAATGATTGGATTGTGAAAGTCTTAACCCAATCAGTGAATTAATCCCCTGACAGGATTAACTGGGTGGTAAATGTAGGCAGGTATCCTGTGGCTGGAGGAGGTGGGCCATTGGAGACGTGCCTTTGCGGTATATATTTTGTATCTGTCAAGTGGAGTCTCTCTTTCTCAGCTTTCTGATCATAATGTGAGCTGCTTCCTTCTGTCACACTCTTCCACCATGATGCCCTGCCTCACTTCAAGCTCCAAGGAATGGAGCCTGCTGTCCATGGACTGGGACCTCTAAAACCATGAGCCCCCAAATAAACTTTTCATGCCCGAAAATTGTTCTGGTCAGGTCATTTAGTCACACAGGTAAAAAAGCTGACTAAATCACACTCAAAATCAATGTGCCTCACCACGGCCTATATGACCCTCATGATTTAGCCCTACCTATTTGATATCATCTCCCACTATTTTCCCTTGCTCACCAACTTCCAGTAGTCTCTCATTCTTATCTTAGTCTTTGCCATTGCTTTTCCTGTCTGGAATAGTCTTCCCACAGCTCACTACATGGCTTGTTAATTACCCTATCTAAATCAGTTCTGTGTCACTATCATATGGCCTTATTTTCTTTTCTTATCATGTCAAAGGATTTTGAGACTGCCACTCAACACCTGATTTCTATTCTAGACGACTAATCATCCAAGTAGCAGCGCCAACTAAATAGTTGGTGCTCCTTTGTTATTGTTTCAGATTTTGGAGACTTATTTTAAAAATATTTTAAATGAGCTTTAATTTATGCACAATAAAATTCTATGTCTTAGCTGTGTGCACTGGCACACACCTGTCATCCCAGCACCTTGGGAAGCTGATGCAGGGAGATCATAAGTTCAAAACCAGCCTGGGCAACTTAGTGATACCATCTCTAAAAATAAATAAATAAATAGATAGATAAATAAATAAATAAATAAAATTAAAAGGGCTGGGGATACAGTTCAGTGGTAGATCACCCCTTTTTTCAATACCCAGTACCAAAAAAAGAAATTCACAAATTTTAAATGTTCATCTCAATGAGTTTAGACAATTATGTATCCCTGTGTAACCAATATCCCAAGCAAGCCATAAAGCTTTTCTAACACCCCATAAAGTTATTTTATGTACCTTTACAGGCAATTACCCCTACTAGGGGATCTGATTTCTATCATACAGATTAGGTGTATTTTTTTTTTGTTCTTGAACTTCATATGAATGGAATCATATATTACATTCTTTTTTTGGTACTAGGAATTGAACCCAAGTGTGCTCTATATCCCCAGCCCTTTTTATTTTTATTTTGAAATCGGGTCTTGCTTGTTTGCCCAGGCTAGCCTTAAAATTGCCATCCTCCAGCCTCAACCTCCCAAGTTGCTAGGATTTTAGATGTGCATCACTACACCTAGCTCTCATTGTACACTTCTTTTTTTTTTTTAGTTCTGAAATTTTTATTTATTTTTTATTTTTTAAATTTTTTAAAATTTTTATTGTTGGTTGTTCAAAACATTACATAGTTTCATAGTTTTTGATATATCATATTTCACACTTTGATTCAAGTGGGTTATGAACTCCCATTTTTACCCCGTATACAGATTGCAGAATCACATCAGTTGCACATCCATTGATTTACATATTGCCATACTAGTGTCTGTTGTATTCTGCTGCCTTTCCTATCCTCTACTATCCCCCCTCCCCCCCTCCCCTCCCCTCTTCTCTCTCTACCCCCTCTACTGCAATTCATTTCTCCCCCTTGTATTTTTTACCCTTTCCCCTCACTTCCTCTTGCATGTAATTTTGTATACCCCTGAGGGTCTCCTTCCATTTCCATGCAATTTCCCTTCTCTCTCCCTTTCCCTCCCACCTCTCATCCCTGCTTAATGTTAATCTTCTTCTCATGCTCTTCCTCCCTACTCTGTTCTTAGTTACTCTCATTATATCAAAGAAGACATTTGGCATTTATTTTTAAGGGATTGGCTAGCTTTACTTAGCATAATCTGCTCTAATGCCATCCATTTCCCTGCAAATTCTATGATTTTGTCATTTCTTAATGCAGAGTAATACTCCATTGTGTATAAATGCCACATTTTTTTTATCCATTCGTCTATTGAAGGGCATCTAGATTGGTTCCACAGTCTTGCTATTGTGAATTGTGCTGCTATGAACATCGATGTAGCAGTGTCCCTGTAGCATGCTCTTTTTAGGTCTTTAGGGAATAGACTGAGAAGGGGAATAGCTGGGTCAAATGGTGGTTCCATTCCCAGCTTTCCCAGGAATCTCCATACTGCTTTCCAAATTGGCCGCACCAATTTGCAGTCCCACCAGCAATGTACAAGAGTACCCTTTTCCCCACATCCTCGCCAGCACCTGTTTTTGTTTGACTTCCTAATGGCTGCCAATCTTACTGGAGTGAGATGGTATCTTAGGGTGGTTTTGATTTGCATTTCTCTGACTGCTAGAGATGGTGAGCATTTTTTCATGTACTTGTTGATTGATTGTATGTCCTCCTCTGAGAAGTGTCTGTTCAGGTCCTTGGCCCATTTGTTGATTGGGTTATTTGTTATCTTATTGTCTAATTTTTTGAGTTCTTTGTATACTCTGGATATTAGGGCTCTGTCTGAAGTGTGAGGAGTAAATATTTGTTCCCAGGATGTAGGCTCCCTATTTACCTCTCTTATTGTTTCTTTTGCTGAGAAAAAACTTTTTATTTTGAGTAAGTCCCATTTGTTGATTCTAGTTATTAACTCTTGTGCTATGGGTGTCCTATTGAGGATCATTATTCACTTCTATGACTAACTTTTGATTCAACATCATCCACATTGTTGCATGAATCAGTAGTTGGTTCCTTTTATAGATGAATAATATTCCACTGTATTAATTTGCCACCATTTTCCCTATTCTCTTGTAATGTTTTGGTTCCCCATCTCTATTTTTGACTATATGAATAAGACTGTGATGAGTATTCTTATATGTTTATCTTCATGGACATATACTTACATTTATCTTAGATAAATGTCTATGAATAGAATTGTTAGATCATAAGGTAGATAAGTGTTTAACTATATAAGGATCTATTAAACAGTTTCCCAAAGCATTTTAACCATTTTACTTTTCTACCAGCAATGTGTGAAGTTTCCCATAACTCCACATCCTTGCTAATATTTTATGCTGTCAGTCCTTTTATTTTAGCCATTCCAGAGCATATGGAATGGTATTTTATTTCAGTTTTAGTTTGCAGTTTCCTGATGATTAATAATGTTGAGAACCTTTTTAATGTGTTTATTGACCCTTCACATATCTTCTTTTGTAAAGTGTCGGTTTGAGTCTTTTGTCCATTTTTGTCTTTTGTCCTTTGCTAGTTACATGTATTGTGAATAAATTATTCCAGAGTGTGCCTTCACTGTTCATTTTCTTTCTTTCTTAGGGGGAGGGGAGTACTGGGGATTGAACTCAGGGGTGCTATACCATTGATCTGTATTTCCAGCCCCTTTCATTTTTTACTTTAAGACAGGGTCTCACTAAGTTGCTGAACTGTTCATTTTCTTAATGGTGTCATTTGATGAGGAGTAGTTTTACATTTTAATTGTTTCATTGATAATTTTTAAAAATTTATCAACAGTACTTTTTCTGACTTATCTAACAAACTGTTTTATATCCCCAGATCATAAAGATATTTGACCTCAAATTCTTGTAGAAGCTTTAGAGTTTTGCTTTTGCACTTAGGAGTAGGATGAAACTCAAACTAATTTTTAGGTAAGTAGTGAGTTACAGGACCAAGGTTCATGTTTTTCCATAAAAATATTGAGTTGTTCCTAGCTTCATTTGTTGAACAGACTATCCTCTCACCATTAAATCATCTTTGTACAAAGATGATTTAATTGCAATACATGTATATGGTTCTCGCTGGACCCACTATTCTGTCCTGCAAAATCTCTTTGTCTGTTTTCACGCTAGTATCACATAGTATTTTTAGAGTCAATATTGAATTCAGGTAGTGTGAGTCTTCCAATGTTTTTCTTTTATAAGCTGTTTTGTCTAAGTCCTCTTCATTTTCATATAAATTTTAGAATATGCTGGTCAATTTATACAAAAGAATGTTATTGAGATTATAAATCAGACTGTATTAAATTCATAGATAAATTCAAGAAGACTAACAATACTGATTCTTCCAATCATTAACATGATGTAGCTTTCAATTTATTCAGACCTGTAATATTTTTCAGAACTGTTTTATTTCTTAATCTAGAGACCATGACCATCTTTCAAAAATTTTCTAAGGGAACATTTTATGCTACCATAAATAATGTATTTCAAAGTTTCATTTTCAAAATTGTCATCGCCAATATATAGAAATATAATTAACTTTGCATATAGACCTTCTTATAAGCTCTAGTGGGTTTTTTTGTAGATTTCCTACATTTTTCTACATGCCATTATGTTGTCTCAATGAAACACTTTACTTCTTCCTTCACAATCTGTATGTCTTTTACTTCTTTTTTCTTGCCTTATTGTAATGGCTAGGATCTTCATTGCAGTATTGAAAAAAAGTAATGAGAATGGACATCCTTGCCTTGTCATCAATCTTTGAAGAAAAGTGCTCAATATTTCACCAGTAAATGTAATGGCATATAAGTCTCAAAAAGAATAGTCTGGCATCTGTGAAAAAATGTGTTCAGTGGATAAGTAACAATACATAGGAGGTGTTTAAAACCTGAGTCCTGGTGAATAACAACATTAGAGGTCAGGTGATAACTCAAAATAAGGGCTGCAGTCGTAGCTCAGTGGTAGAGCACTTGCCTCACACATGTGAGGCATTGTGTTCAATCCTCAGCACCACATAAAAATAAAATAAATAAAATAAAGATATTGTGTTCACCTACAACTAAAAAAAATAAAAATAACTTAAAATAAGAATAAACTGATAGCAGGACTTGAAAAATGAAAAAGATGCCACCAACAGATAGCATTTATTGAGTGTTTATTATTTATCATGACTATTTGAACCTTTTTTCATTTATTATTTTATTTACTCTTTGCATAAGAAGAGGGACAGGGGATCCAGCAAAAGACACTGAAGGAGAAGCTTGAAGAATGTAGAATATCACAGAAACCAAGAAACAAAGCTGTTCTAAGAATGAAAGAATGACTGACTTTTATATATTTATGAGAAACTAAATAATATGCAGAAATGAGAGAATTCCCTTGGTTTTACCAACACTGAAGCCAAGAACAGTTTCAGTAAAGTGGAGAATCTGGAAGATAGATGGAAGTGGGTTAAAGAGTGGATGGGAGGTGAGGAGGAAGATGCTCTGTAAGTAGATGATTATTTGGAGAAGTTGGGTCAAGAAGGGAACAGGAAAAAGAGTATCAGGTGGAGAAGGGTATGAGGTCAATGGAGAAATGTTCATATCTCCAGTGTTTCTACCATACTATCCTTAGCTCTCTTAAATTGTCTTGTTCATACTTTCCTTTCCATGAGCAAAGTTCTATCTCTACCCTTCTCCACTTGAAAATCTCTTATTCTTTAAGACCTACCTCAAATTTCCTTCCTCTGTAATGACTTCACTAATAATCAAGGCAAAATGAACCATTTCTTCTACCATCTTCCTGCATACCATGTTCATACTTCTATTACAGCACTTAGTGTATCGTCTATAATGTAATTGTCTTATCTTTCATCTTCTCTACCAGATTATGTCTTCCTCCAGGGCCAAGGGCATGTTTAAGTCATTTTTGATCATTTTCTTGTTAAATATCCTCTTTTGTAACTAGCTAACTGGCAACACAGGTAGAGTGATATTGTGAAAATTCACCAAGTTCTACAGGTACACTCAGCAAAAAGTTTTTTAATGTACAAAACAATAAGAAAAATTGTTTAAAAAATTAATTTCCCATCTCATTGTCCTCAGATTGAAAATCCAAATTCTTAGCACCTACTGTTTCCAGCACTGTGCTAGTTCTTAGATGATCAAAGTAAGCACCTTTTGGCCTCATTATCTCTCTTCATCTCTTAATCTAAGCTGGCTTTAGTCTGGTGATATCAGAACAAAACCCAGCTCCAGGACTGTGGGCTCCAGAATGGTCAATTCCTTGCTTGGCTCTGTAGAATAATTTACAAGGAGCTCAAACATCCTGGATAAACAAAGAGGATGGATTTACAAATCTTTTGGACTTCATACTATCCTTCTGTTAGCCTACTTCTGGAAAATAGCAAGTTCTTTTGCAATAATATCCGCATATTTCCACATTCTGCTTGTGAGCTATTATCTATATATTTCTATTGGGCCACATGCCATTAACCAAAAATCAGCAAATTCTGAAAAACTGATCTTTGGACCAATGCACTGGAATGTTCTACCTACTTTTTTAAGGGTTGAAAGAATTTTTTTCATATGTTGATCTAAAAATAACAAAGCAAACATCTTATTTCTTCATTTATAGCATTGCAGTGTATTACTTACACTTAATCTGTGTTTAACAATCTGAAAAAGGGCCTTAAGAATGTTTGAATTCTTGGATCCCTTTAACATTTCTGGACTTCAATTGAGTGAGATGAACACACTACAAGAGAAGTGATCTGTAAACAGGGAAAATCAACCCATATTAAGCAATTGGAATCAGGATATGGCTTGTGTAGCATTCCAGTTTTGAAGTCTAGCTTTAGCTATATGTCTGACTTCAGCTAAATTGCTCAACTTCCCTGATCCTTAGGCTCTGCATCTTATAAAATGGAACTAAAACTTTAATCTTTAAGATCAATAATTAGAAGGAACAGGGTAACAACTGTAGAACTTTTTTGCTAAGAGAAAGTGTGATTGTCCATATGAATCACTTTATTTGCTTTTTTCCCCCAGTACTGTGGATGGAACCTAGGACCTTGTACATAACAGGCAAGTGCTCTGCCACTGAGCTATGCCCCAGCCCATGAATACCTCTATCTGAAAGAAAGGGGATAATTGTGTCCTCCAATTACAAAAACTTTTTGGGTGTTGTTAGGTATGTCATTAAGAAGACAAAGGGAATTGTATATTTATAACAGGTGGATTTTATGGTATGTGAGCATATCTCAATCAAACTGCTTTTTAACAAAAGACATAGGTTCACTGACTACAATGACCCATATCTAATAGAACGATGAGAGAAATTTCTTTCAGGATCCTTTACCAGGAAAATCTACACTTATCTTCAGTAAAACTATGGGTTATCTTATAGACAATATGAACTTGGTCTTGCTTCCTTTTTTCCTTCATCCACCAGGAAACTCTAAGCCATGTTGTGGCATTTCAGCTTAGTTTTAATTTTACTCTCAGTTTCATTTAATTTTCCCATCCATTTTCCCCTTGATTATGAATTTTATCTGTTGATTACTTTTTATCCTGTTATCTTACATAGGTTGTGTGACCCACTACATACCTTCTTCGGAAGGACCAAATTACTACCTTAGTTACTTTATCAACTAACAGAGGAAGGCAGTATGAACATAATGAATGGGAACATCATTCCTGTTAGCCATTTTAGGGAGATTGAAGGAATAATAGACTTGGGCTCCAGTTGGCTTCATTGGTTGCTTGGCTATAACAAGCTACAAGAATAGGCCTTCATTCAACCACTGTATTCAAATATCCAGCTGAATATCTTTGAAATTTTTAAAGCCAAAGTTAGTGTATTATGCTTTCAGACATTTCTTATTTCTCACTAACACCCTATGTCCATCTGCCCAGTGCAGGTTTACAGAGAAGAGCCACTGTAGAACAGAAGGCCAAAAATAGAATATAATAACTTTTCAATGGTTTCAGAGGAATGCAACATTTGCATTTTTTAGTGCCCTTGAGATAAGAATCCCAGGTCTCACCATGGATAGGAAGGCCCCAAAGAATCCAGACCTTGTCTGTCTCTCCAACCTCATTCCCTTCATTCTCCCTTTTATTTTATAGGCCACATCTTCCTACTTTCTGGAAATAACTGGCTTTTTCCCATCTTAGGGACTTTAGAAGTTTTGTTCCTACTGTTTGAAAGGCTGTTTCCCCAGCTCTGGCCTTGACCAGTCCCTTCTCACCCTGAAAACCTCAGCTTAAATTGCAACTCCTGGGGGAGGCCTTCTCTGCTAACCCTTTGTTCCTTTGTTTGTTCCTTTTATCATAACCTACGATTAGGTTATTTATCTATCTACTTGCAGTTAGTCTGTGTCCTTCATTAGAGTACAGATTACTCAAGACAAGGGCTGTCTTATTTACATGAAAAAATGTTCAGTTTCTATAGTAGGACCCTCCAGTGACTCTTACCATACCGTACTATTTATTTCCATAGCTCAACCCTCAAATGCTCTTCTTTTGTATTCTTGGTTTTGATCTGACTCTGCCTATTAGACTATGAGCTCCATGAGGACAGGGAATAGGTCTGTCTGATTCACTTTGTCTCCTCTACCTAGCATGTGCCCCAACACTGGGTGAATGACATTTAGGACAAGATGTCTCCCTCACCTCTTCCTAAGCAAGCACTTTTTGCTTTTTAAGTGTTTAGAATTGTGATGGCATTTGGCTGCTGATTCCAAAGAAATAAGAATAAACAAGAAATGATGTTTCCTATTCCTGTGGTGTACCTAAATCACAGAGAATTTAAGCACAACTTTTCGATGGTATCAGAGGAATGCAGAAGTACATAAGCAAATGTTTAGGAGATTGGAAAACTATTTGTGTTACTTAGCAGCTGCAATGTTGAGAAACATATTTTTTGCCTTGTGTGCTCTGTGAAAATACAAATGGTCTCTCATTTCTGAGCACTCTCCCAACTCTTAATTTAAAAAAAAAAAACACTTTTTCATATTATAAAAAAGAGCAATAAAACCAAACCATATAACACAGGCTACATTGACTGGCTCAAAAATTCCAGTAGTTAACAGGAGTTAATAGTGTTAACTGCTTGTTTAACTTGTAGTTAACTTGTTTAACTACAAGTTAAAACAAAATGGAGAGTTGAAAATTTTGAAGGACATATTCTTGGAGTTGGGGCAACACTGAGAGTTGTGAAATAGACATGGCTGGGGATATAGTGAAATTGATGTGGGTGAGTGGGGACACTCGAGTCTTCACCTCACACCCCAATTCCACTGGTGTGATTCTTGCCTTCTTCCTGTGCAGCTGACTTCTAACCTTGGAAATTTGCCTTCATGCAGTTAGCAGACATTTTTTTTTAATTTTAAGGCTACAATATCATGTCATACTAAAGTAATAAGATTCTTAAATGTGTAGGAAGTGCAACCACCACACATGGATGCGTAAGTAATTTTTTTCTATAGTCTACCTAGCACTTGCTGAGATGATGGGGATTATTTGAAAACCTAGCCTTTCTTGTGTCCTTTTCACCACTAGAACATATGCTTAAAATTCAATCTTCAGTGTTTTAAGAGGATTCAGTAAGTGGGCTTGCAGACTAAAATACATGTTCAGTGGTTTTCAGTTAGAGGGTAACCAACATCTCTTTCTTAGTTTCTAATATATTGTTGCAGAACTCCTTTGGCACTGCTTACAGATGGTTGTATAACTTGATATACTACTTTGTAGGCACTTTAACTCTTGAAATATTATCTTCTCAAATTCCAAAACTGGGCACAAAATTCTGTTAAAATACCTTGTGTGAAAATATTCAGACAAGAGATTTTCAATTATGCATTTGATCCAGGTCTATTTATTAAAGATAAAGACAACAGACTCTGGAAACTCTAAACTCTAAGGTCCATGAAGCAAGCCCAACTCACAATTCCATCTAACCATTTACCTGGAAATATGTACATTATTGTTACAGATATTTCCTGTGCTTCAGTGATAAATATTGCCCTGCATTTCATAACAATGCACCTTGCTCTGTTTTTCTGTTTTTGTTTGTTTTCCAAGAAAGGAGAGTTAACAGAGGAATGGCTATTATTATAAATAAACACAAATTCTTTCTTAGATGGCAACAAAATAACAACCATGCTGATGTTAACTCTCCTTTCTTGAAAAACTAACAAAAACAGAAAAACTTTAGGCATCAGGAAGAATACAATTTGGACTTGCAGAAATGTGTTAAGATTTGTTCACTTATTCAGTTGACAAATATTGATTGAGCTTCTATAGGTGCCAGACACTGCTAGATGCTGGAGATACAGCAGTGAAAAAAACATGCAAGTCCCTACTCTAAAGGAGACTACATTCTAATGAGACTTCTAAAAGAACAAAGGTCTTCATGAACTTGAGTTGAATAAATCTGGGATATTTGTTTGCTTATTAGCCTCATTCAGAATCTTATTATTTGTGGTTAGGACTATGACACTATACTTCCAATTAAGTTTCTATCCATTCCAGGTCACAGCATGCACAGAATTAGAGTCCTTATTTTTTAAATTGAACAATAAAGATACATAGTAATAGGATATATTAATATTATAAGAAAATTATAATTGAAAGTCATATAATAAAAAAAAAACCACAGTTCTTCTCCTGACTATTTACCGCACCCTAGTTCTGCTTCAAAGAAGTAGTTGTTTAAATGCTACTAGCTGTTTTCTTCTAATATTTATGACCATGTTCCATTGTAGTTTGATTTTGTTATTTGGCATTTCTAGACTTGTCAGCCCCAAACATCATCTTTTGACTTCTTGTTCTTCTTGAAGACCACTAAAGAGAAGAAAAATCTACCAATCTCATATAATATGGTTGTATGGTTTCTAATTGTATTTTAAAATAAAACAAGTATTTATACTATTGAAACTATGTTAATCTCATTCATCATGGAGTCAAACAAGATAATATGATGATTTTTCTTTTCTTGTAATATATCTTTCCTGGAATCATGGAATATTATTTGTTTTGTTTTCTTTTCTCCTGTCATCTGCACATCCTAAATTCTTTCTAGCTTCTCTATAATGTTGATATTCTATCAAGTCCTCCCCTTTGTCTTTTTTGGGCATGGCCCTCCTGAAGCCTACCACCTTCCTGCACCAATCTAGACTGCTTGCTCTTCAGGCCTGCTGCATGCTTGTCATCCTGAGCCTTTCCTGTGTTACTCTTCTAGATTGGATCCAGTTTCTCAGATCCTGTTTCTTCCCTAGTCTTATTATATTCCCTCTTTTTTCTACAGCATATCCTCCAGAAGTCTCTAAGAAATATGTTTGAGTCCCCTTTCCATTTGTCCGCCATTGTGGTGTGTGTGGTTGACTCCATTCCTCGCCATGTGTGGTGGTTTGGATATGAGGTGTCCCATAAAAGTTCATGTGTGAGATAATACAGGAATGTTTGAAAGTGAAATGATTAGATTATGAGAACAGTGACATAATCTGTTTGATGGATTTGATGAAATGGGAATCAATCCATTTAATGGATTACTAATTTGGAAGGACTGCTGTACTAGATGGTAACTATAGGAAGGTAGGGTGTGACTGGAGGAAATAAGTCACTGGGGGAGTGTGCCTTTGGGGTATACATTTTGTCCCTTGTGAGCAGAGCTCTCCCTCTCTGTCTCTGTCTGTTGGTCTCTCTCTGCTTCCTGGTTGCCATATCCTGAGCTGCTTTCCTCTACCACACCCTTCTGCCTTGATGTTCTGTCTCATTTTGAGCCCAGAGCAATGCAATTAGTCCACCATGGACCTCTGAAACCATGAACCCCAAATGAAGTTCCTCCTCTACGTTCCTGTTGTCAGACATTTTGATTACAATGAAAAACTAACACACCATGTCTTTTCATAAGACTTTCAGGATCAAACAATTCCTGTCCAAGAAATAAGCAAAATCATCCCAATCCTCACTGGATTTAGACAAGAAATGACAATAAAATCAGGTATGAATCCAAGAGGAGGCACTGGAGAATAACCTATAAGGATTGTATGTGAGCAAACATATTTATGCTGTGTCAAGGTCATTAGCATTGTACAGTATCAAGCAGAAAATGTTGCCACTATTTGGACAGTGGGGCGTGTCTTATTGGGAAAATGTTTTTCTCTTTGTTTCTATCCTCCATACTGGTAAGTTGTTTCAGTAATAAATATGTGAGACCTTAAAAAAAAGGTGCATGAGAAAGTTTCTAAGCCCTTGCATTTCTGAAAAGATCTTTAACCTCCCATTTGATTAGTCCTGCAGCTGGGGATAGAATTCTGGATCAAATATTATTTTCCTTCACATTTTTATGGCATTGCTCAATTATCTCGGAGCATGTAGTATTGCTCTTGAGAAGCCTGAGACTGGATTCTTCTTTATACCTTATGTTACTGACTTTATGGAGAGTTTTCAATTCTTGCCATCCCCATTATACTGACATTTCAGCATTTTCTGTGCCTGGTGTCTTGAAGTCCTGAGCTTCTTGAGCCTATTTGCTCAGATGTCTTGCTTAAGGAAATGTGTTAGTGGGCACTGTGTGATTCAGAGTGAGGATGGTATTGGAGGTAGCATGGGAGAATGAAGGTTATCATTTAAAGCATAGCTTTGATTGTGTGATGACCCTGCTCCAAAGCTTTTGTGTTCCTCTTTACCTCATGAGGCAAATCCAAACTCTTTGTCATGGTATTCAGTGCCCTAACCTACCTTCACTTCCTTAGGGAGTCATTACACCTCAGTTCTGACCTCCATGCTAAATGACATACTTGACATTGCCCAAACACAATAGATGTTTCTCACTTCCATTGTCCAGGGGTGCTTTCCCACTGAGCTACATCCCCAGTCCTTTTATTTTTCATTTTGATACAGGGTCTCAATAAGTTGTTGAGGCTGTCCTTGAACTTGCGATCCTCCTGCCTCAGCTTCCTGAGTCACTGGGATTAAAGGCATGAGCCACTGTGCCCAGCTTCCATCACATTTTAACAGCTTTATTGAGATATTCACATCCCCAGGTGATTTATTCTTTTCAAGTGTATCATTCAGTGGTTTTTAATACATTCATAAAATTATGCAACCATCACCACAATTTTAAAGCATTTTCATTACCCCCAAAGAAACCCTATAGCCATTAGTAGACAATTGGGAGGCTGAGGCAGGAGGATGGCAAGTTCAAGGCTAGTCTCAGCAACTTAGGAAGACCCCATCTCAAAATAAATAAGAGCTGAAAATGTTGCTCAGTGGTAGAGTACTCCTTTGTTTAATTCTCAGTACCACAAAAAGGCTGTTAGTAGTTTTTTTTTTTTGTTGTTGTTGTTTTTTATTTTTGTACCAGAGATTAAAACCAGGGGCACTTAACCACTGAGCCACATCCCTAGCTCTTTTTATGCATAGAGACAGGGTCTCCCTGAGTTGCTTAGGGCTTCACCAAGCTGCTGAGGCTGGATTTGAACTCGCCATTCACCTGCCTCCGCTTCCTGAGCTACTGGGATTACAGGTGTATGCTACCACGCCTGGCAGGCTATTAATTTTGATAAAGTACAATTCATCATTTTCTTTTGTCACTGGTGTCTATGGTATCATGTCTAAGAAAGCTTTGTTTAATCCAAGGATATTAAGATTGATTCCTGGGCTGGGGTTGTGGCTCAGTGGCAGAGTGTTTGCCTAGCATGTGTGAGGCACTGGGTTCGATTCTTAGCACCACGTATCAATAAATTTTGTCCATTGACAATTAACAAAAAAATTTTTAAATTGATTCTTGTTTTCTTTTGAGTTTTATACTTTGCTCTTAAATTTATGTTTTTGATCCATTTTCAGTTTATTTTTGTACATGGTGTGAAGTAGAGGTCCAACTTCATTTTGGATATAGATACCCAATTGTCTGAGCACCATTTGTTGAAGAGACTGTTCTTTCCCCATTGAATGGTCTTGGCATCTATGTTGAAAGTCAATTGATGTTATATGTAGATAGGTTCATTTCTTGACTCTCAGTTCTATTCCATTGGTCTACACGTCTATGTTTATCTCAGGACACTTTTTATTGCTCTAGCTTTGTATTAAAGTTTTATATTAGGACATGTGAGTCCTCCAAATTTATTTTGCTTTTTTAAAATAGTTTTGGCTATTCAAGGTATCATGCAATTCCATATGAATTTGAGGATTGACTTTGACTTTCCACAAAAATTTGTTGAGATTTTGATATGGATTGCATTAAATTGCAGGTCAATTTGCAGTTATTTCCATCTTAACAATGTTAAATCTTCTTCTCCATGAATACAGATGCCTTTACATTTATTTAGGTCTTCTTTAACTTGTTTGTGAGTTTTTATACATTTCAGAGTACAAGTTTTATACTACTTTGTTAAATTTTTTCCTTAGAAAAAATACAAAGAATAAATATTTTATTCTTTTTGATGCTATTATAAATAGCATTGTTTTCTTATTTCTATTTTCAGTTTGTTACTGCAACATTTTAAATAAGAATTTAAAAAACCACATCACCACAACCAATCTTTAAGTTTAAAATCAAAGGTTGTTACTATTTTTAGGTTGTTGTTTTCAAGGATTCCAATGTTTTTACAATGGGCTACACAGTAATAAAGCTTAAAAATTATCTCATTAGAATGTTTTGGTAATGTGGAAACAATTGGCTTCACTAATGGATTTAACATTATCATAAAAATTCCAAACCAACCTCATCCTATCAGAAGAAAGTTAATATGAAACTTCTTACTTTGGTTGTCCCAGAAACTTGTCTGCTAATAGTTAAAAGTATTTAATATGCTTCTTGGGTGAGTGGGTATTTCTCTAATTACAATTCTTTCTCTGAAGGACATGGAAAATTCCTGGGTGCTGGTATTAATCTCTCCCTTTCTTTAACGAACTGGAAATTGGATACAATGAGATTAAAATTTTCTCAAGAGCCAAGATCAGGACTCTGTTAATGTTCTGGATGAATTTGGGGTTTTGCGCTAGACATAAATTCACACAACCTCTCACCTAGAAAGGTTGCTCCCTGTTTTTTCTTTATCCTGGCCTTAAGACATCACAGCCAGAAATTTAAAAGAGAGGAGTACACTAGCTGTGAGTTTTGACCAATACACTACATATTTTAATAAAGTTGTTGGTCAAAACTCAACTACATGCCTAGAATGCGTGAGGTCCTGGGTTTGATTCCCAGCATTGCAAATAAACGCAACCAAGCCAAACAAACAAACAAAGCACTTCAGATATGCAGTGAATATTAATTTATTTTACTTGAAACAATATTGTTTTTTGATTTTAAAAAATGCTTCTATGATAATCAGAGGTTTTAAAATGTTTACCCAGATTTTGTGTCAATCTTTTACAAGAAATTTCATAGACTGGAGGCATTTAAGAAGTTGGAAGGAAGCTTAGAAACTGGGGGTGTGGGTTTATGAGCCAAGTTCTGCCTGTAGACATGTTTTATTTGGCCCCTGTGGTATTTTAAAACTATTTAAATTAGTTGCCAACATTTAAAAATCAGCCAGTTTCACATAAAATTTTGGATTTCTGACTTTTTTGAAAAAGTGGGCAAATGTGGCTATCTCAGGCCCACACTGCAGCACAGAGTATACTGGGGGCATGTGTCAAGGTCCTCCTCTGGTCCACTCCCTTCAGTAGCATTAACTACTGGCCCCAGGAGGCCTTTGAGACTATGAATCCTGAGCTAATTCATTAATCCCCTCCTGAGGTTTTGAGACAGGATTGGAGAAATCATTACTGCCAAAGTTAGTCAGCAGCTAATTAATTATCAATTTCTCAATAGTTGTTTGGACTCTAATGTCAAGAGTGTTATTTGTAAAATGGATAAAGTTAGGGAAGGGCTAATTATTCTACATTTTCAAAGGATTTTCTTGCTTGAATGGCATCCCCATTGATGTATTTTGGCTTTTTAAATATAATTAACTGACAAGGATCTAAGGAAGCCACAGCTCATCAAAAATTGGTCCAAAGAAACACTAGAAAAAAAAAAGAATCATGTTTATTTTAACCCATATCTCCCAGCTTAGGTCTTACCTCCTCTTTAAGAACTTTTTCATTTCTCTCCTCTTCTTCTAAACCCCTATGATTTTCTTATATGTCCAGGTAACAAGTTAGTAATTAATCATTCATCCATTCAATAAATACATATTTGATGGCTCTGGGAATATAACTAAGTGGTATAGCACTTGCCTACCATGTGTTAGGCCCTGGATTTCATCCCCAGCACTAAGAAAAAAGAAAGGAGAAAGAGAAAGGAAGGGGAAGAATGAGAAGAAGGGGAAGGAATTGGAGATGGAGAAGGAGGAGGAGGAGGAGGAAGAAGAGAAAATGAAGGAGGAGGAAGAGAAAAGGAGGGGAAGTGGGGAGGAAAGGAAGGAAGAAAGATGAACTTCAGCATTTACTAGATACCATGGGGGCCTGTGTTAGCATAGTGGACAAAGGGACAGAAATTCCTTGCACTGCTACAATGCTAGTGTGGGAAATAGATGATAAAAGAGACAAATAGATAGTTCTGACAGTTACATGCATTGTGAAGACATAAAGACAGGTTAATGTGACCATAGCTAGGGACTGGGTGCTATTTAGTTAGGATGGTGAGAGAAACTTGAAGAAAGAAGCCATATGAGGGTGTATGGCCTGTTCAGTCATAGAGGAGTCAGAGTACCTGGGCCTAAATGCCAGTAAATGCATCCCGTTCCCTTATTGGGTACTGGGGATCAAACCCAGTAGCACTCTATCACTAAGCTAGATCCCCATCCCTTTGTATTTTTAATTTTGGATAGGGTCTTGCTAAGTTGCCCAGGCTGACCTCAAATTCACAATCCTCCTGCTTCAGCCTCTATAGTAGCTGGAATTACAGACATGAGCCACCACTCCTGGTTCCAATAGCCCCTTTATTTTATTAGTTGCTCAAGACAATACAATGATCTTGACATATCATACATTTGATTCAAATAGGGTATGAATTCTCATTTTTCCATGTGTACAAATTGCAGGATCACATTAGTTATACATCCATGTGTATATGTACAGAAATCCTAGTGTCAGTTGCCAATAGCCCCTTTAAATAACTGCATGACCTTTGGCAAGTTGCTTAACCTCTCTAAGCCTTCAGTTGCCTCATCCATAAAATGGGATTACAGACTACCTCCTTTATAAGGTTACTGTAAAAAGTAAAGGAGATCATATATTCATATTACATAAAATAATGCCAGTCTCATTACTGAAGCTATTGTTATTTATTTGTTAATTCCTGCTTTGTTTGAAAAAACACAGAATTAAGGCAATTTGCATTTTTGTATTGCATTCACAGAAATTAACAGTGTGCTATCTGAACTGAGGGATTTTGGAGGGAGGAAACAGAACAGAAAAAGTGACTTAAATGGAAGGTAATTTCTGTCTTCATGGCTATATTCTTAACAAGCTTTGTAGAGAAGCACCTCTCATTTGATTCCCAAATATAGGCCTAATCCTGACCAAAAAATGGCTCTCAATCCTAAATCATTCCAGCCTAATTTCAATAATTAATTTCTCTCCATTTATGTTCAATTTTGCCAAAACCATTAATCAATGAACAATATAAATTATCTAATGATTCAGAATACAACTGCTGTTAATATTCGGCTGACTCTAAGTACAATTTAATCCCAGGCTGAGAGAAGCCATGCATATTTGTACCACGAACATATATGGTAGAGTTCTGAATGTGCCAATATGGACTAAGAAAATTACATTAACATTACATTACATTACATTACATTAACATGATTTAACCCCAACCAGAACAAACCTCCAAAGCTTAATCTGGTTCTTCCTCAATTGGTCTTTTTGGCCTCCCTCAGCTCCCATAATTCTAAAACGGAAATGTTAGCTTATGACTTCATTTGGAACAACAGCTATAGCAGAAAATGAAGTAACAGAAAATGGCTGAATATTGCTTTATATATTCTAAGTATGTATATGTCTTTTGTTTTGAATTGCTTTTTCTAGAGCAACACTGTTTGTGCTTAAACAGTGAACAACTGAAATATTAATGGATGAAAAGTATGTTTGATTAACTCACTTTTATCAGACACTGTGTCCACTGCTATATTTAGCAACTGAACTAATAGACAAAGCTGCTGCAGAATTAGTCAGCACATCAGCCTGTTAAATATCAAAGAGCAGAGGAGGTCTTTTGTCTCAGCATTGAGCCAGACACTGAAAATGCATCTAATTTTAGCATTTCCAGAGGAGAATAAAAAGATGTAAAACACAATAATCAGGAGAAATGTCACGCACAGTCTAAGTACACATTCGTCAGAGGAAAAATGCCGGGAGGGCAGCAGGCGGCATATGTAAGAGGTGTGTCTGGAAGCTACAGTTCATATCCAAGGGAATGCTTTAAAATAATTTAACATTAAAAAAGCCAAGACTTCCATCCACAAAAGAAAAGGTCCTAGGGAGTAATACAGAGTACTGAGTAGGTGGAAAGGTCTTTTTCTAGAAATGGTTTCCTGTGGTCTACTTTAGCACTTAAGGGCATCATCAATGCAATGAAGGGAAGGATTGAAGGATTAAAAGAGAAGTTTTCTTTTTGGGGTGAGCTTTTAGTTTCTTCAGGTTCTTTCATTTTCAGAGTGTATAACCAGATGGATATAGGTGGAGGGGAGGAAGAAGTAGGCAAGATGGGAACCCCTTCAAGATAACCTGACCATCCTAATATATTTGAAATATTTTATTATATTATGAAAGTGAACTGCACTTTCTTAATAAACAAAGCATAAAGACAAAGGAGCTTGAGCTCTGATCAGCTGTTTAAAATTTCTTTAATCTAGTTCAGTATCCCACAAATTTAGATTGGTGTTTGGCACCCAGTAGGTCTCGATAAATATTTATTGAATAGGGGCTGGCAGTGTAGCTCAGCAGTAGAATGTTTGCCTAGCAATCACAAGGCTCTGGGTTTGATCCCCAGCACTGCAAAAATAATTTGTTGAGACTGAGCTATGGTGGCACACTTCTATAATCCCAGCAACTCAGGAGGCTGAGATAGGAGGATCACCAGTTTAAGGCCAGTCTCAGCAACTTAGCCAGACTTTAAGCAACTTAGTGAAATCCTCTCTCAATATCTATATTTTTTTATGTAAAAAAGGACTGGGGATGTAGTCCAGTGGATTGATGTAGTCAATCCCCAGTATATATAAAAAGGGTTGAATAAATGGTTTCATGTCAAGATGGTAAAGTAAGCATATGCATAATTCTCCTGACATTATTTCAAACACAGCAAAGATCTATAAGGTTGTTTAAAATACACTTGAAAGTACATAACCATCAGCCAGGTACGGTAGCATATGCCTATAATCCCAGCAACTTGGCAGGCTGAGGCAAGACAATAACAATGACTTAGGGAAAACCTGTCTCAAAACTAAAATAACAAATTAATTTAAAAAGGACTGGGGATGTTGCACAGTGGTAAAGTGCCCCTAGGTTCAATCCCCATTACCCCAAAAAATAAGTACATAACTATCAAATATGATAGGAAAATCATGACAGACCAAAGCAAACAGAAACTATGGCAGTTAAGTCAGAAGCAGTTGGGGATAGGACTTCAAATCCATGGAAAACTGTGGCCAACCTTTCCCAGAATGTGGTAGGAGACTGGAGCCAGGATCCAGGATCTGTGTGAAACCAGGCCTTCCTGCCTATCCTGCCTACCCACCAGAATTGGGCTAGAATCACCTGCTTACCTGAGGCAGAAAACTCTAGCTAATATGAGACCTATACCTGCATTTGTGTCATGTGAGTGTAGGTATTAGAATTGCTAAACTTTGCAGGAAAAGCCCTGGTATGAACTTTTGATAATTTGAGGGGCCAGGACTGAGGGAACTGAAAAACTAGCAACATAAGCATAAAGAAGAAAATCCCCACAGAAAATCAGTTCTCAGCAGGACTATACCATTCCTGGGGAAGATGGGTTCTATGAAAAGTGGCAAACACATCCAATATCTGAGGAAATGAAGATAATAGAATGACCTAAATACATTCAAGGAAGCATGCTTAAAAATCTCCAAATTTGAAATTATGATCTTAATTTAGTTTTAATTTAAATCTCATGCTTGTAAAATGCAGAATATTATCTGTAGTACACTACCTTTGTGTAAGAAAGAAGGGGAAATATATATGTACATATCTGCTAATATCTGCAAAATACATCTTGCAGGAAAGATAAACCAGAAATTAAGGAAATTGATGATCTAAAGGGAGCGGGTATGAATGGGATACTAGGGAGGGCAATGGGAATTCTCTGAGAATATTTTGTATGCTTTGTCTTTTAATTACATTAGTATTTTAAATATTCAATAAATAAAATTGAATTCATATGAGAAAAATTCAATTCCATATAAACAAAGAAATTAAACTAACTGCACATCACACTGAAAATGTAACTATGTGACAGAATAAGGATGATTAGATTAATAACTTTTGACACAATAATCTGTGCAATCTCAGTGGGATGTATCATATAGATAAAAATATGTTGAGCACAGTGGCACATACCTGTAGTCCTAGTTACTTGGGAGGCCAAGGCAAGAAGAATACTTGAGCAAGGAGTTTGAAGCCTGCCAGGGCAACATAATGAGATTCCTGTCTCTGAAAAAGCAAACACAAAATGTGGCAAAGAAACCTTGAACATTTCTTAGTGGTTTATTATTGGTAACACTATTTATGTAGCAATACTGAAGTTTTTTTGTGTGCATCATTGGATTGAGAAAATGAATAAATACAGTGAAAATGCATAAATAGATCAGGAGTCAGGATTCTCACTGTGGGAAGAAGGAAATACAAATTATTTTTTCGAAGAAGGCATAGAAGTACCATGTGGCATTGGATTGGAAATTATTTTAAAATGTGTATCTGTCTACTAAAAGAGCATAGAAGCAATGGCGTTCTAGAAATATTAGCACACAGTACCTAGAATCATATTCTAAATACCATATGGCTCATGTTGGGTTCTCTGAAACATGCTGTGATGGAGTTTAAAACACAAAATATTCTCAATCATGGGCCATGGTGGCACATTCCTGTAATTCCAGCAATTTGAGAGACTGGGGCAGGAGGATTGCAAGTTTAAGATGAACCACAGCAACTTAGAAAAAACCTATCTCAAAATAATAATAATAATAATAATAATAATAATAAAATAAAAGGACTGCAACATAAGTCAGTGGTATAGCACTCCTGGGTTTGATCCCCAGTATCAAAACAAAAAAGTACAAGATGTTTACCAGAGATCAACAAGTATATAAGGATGGAGGAAGGAAGTAGGATTAAGAAAAGAAAGAAATTAACTGCATTGTAAGCCTCAGCCAGGTGTGGAGCAAGGAGCTGTGAAGCTAATATTTTTCCCCAACATAGTGCCCCATATCAGGTTGAAAAGCCAGGACTTTATACCCATGTTTAACTCCATCACTGGATGTGGGTAGCCCTGGAAAAGGCACTTAAAGGGGTTTTTCAAATAAAATAGACCTGAAGGAGCTGGTAACTTCAGGCTGCCCAATGACCATACTTTCCACAGCTAGGCAGTGACTCTGTTCTTGATGATTGACCTAGATGGCACCTCTTCATGTCTACCATGTTGTTCCACAATAAAAGGAACTATATTTCCTCAGACAAGTGGCTGATTTTATGTCCAGGGAAAGGGAAGAAGAAAGTGAGCCTGGAACATTTTATAATGTGAGAAAACAAGAAAATGGTCAAAAATTAATGGATTCATTTAAAAATTGGGATCCTATTATAAGGAATCCCAGACAAATTTAGGACAATTTGAGCAATGAAACAAATAAGGACAGCAATTGATTATACCACATTGAACAATAAGAAAGAAAGTCCATAATGATATTAAAAATGAAAACTCAAAAAAGAAAGAAAGCATGGCTCTTCTTTGTAGGAAATTCCAACTAATAAATGTAGAAAAAAATGGCAGATATAGAAAATCATCATTTTAAAAAATATATTTTTATTTGTAGTTGGACACATTAGCTTATTATGTTTTTTAATGTGGTCCTGAGGATCGAACCCAGTGCCTCACACGTGCTAGGCAAGCGCTCTACCACTGAACCTCAACCCCAACCCAAATCATCATTTTTATAACTGCTATAGTAATAACTTATTCAAGCAAAAACTATCAATAAGTGCTAAAGCAATCAGATGAAAATATGTTCAGAAATAGAGTATTCATCAAAAGGAGAATGTAATAGCTGGTGTGGTGACACACGCTTGTAATCCCAGTGGCTGGAGAGGCTGAGGCAGGAGGATTGCGAACTGAAAGCCAGTCTCAGCAAAAGTAAGGCCCTAAGCAACTCAGAGAGACCCTGTCTCTAAATAAAATACAAAATAGGGCTGGGGAGGTGGCTCAGTGTAGAGTGCTCCTGAGTTCAATTCCCGCTCCAAAAAAAAAAAAAAGAAAGAAAGAAAGAAAGAAAGGACATAATAGATTGTCAGAAAGTAATTAGAGTGAAAATTTCCTGATTTTCTTGGTTACTTATTCCAGAGACTAAAATTAGACTTTCATCTCCTAAAACACATGGCTTTACTTAATCTCTTAAGGCCATTAACCTAAAGTTCTATAGATGTGGATATAATCTAAGAAAAATGTGTGCCGTTTTTCATTTTCCAGAGAATAAGTAAGTTTTTGTTTATTTCTTAAAGGCAACATGGAAATTTTTAAAATAATAATGAAAAAGAAATAAGATATTCACACAGTCCCCAAATATCACTTCCTAGATTACTTATTATAAGGTGGGAACCCTTATAAAGTAGAAGTCTGGTGGAAATCACATATCAATAAAAATAAAATTGATATATAATAAAAGACACCTAAGCATCTCAATACACACAGAAAATACATTTGAGAAAAGCCAACATCCCTTCATGATAAAAATACTCATCAAACTATCAGTAGAGATGAATTTCCTCTAAGGAAAAAAACTTTAAAAAAACACAGCTAACATTATACATCATGGAGAAAACCTGAAAGCTTTCTCTTTAAGATAAGTCATTTTCATCACTTCTTTTTTATTTAGAGAGGGAGAGGGAGAGGGAGAGGGAGAGGGAGAGGGAACATTTTAATATTTATTTTTTAGTTTTTGGTGGACACAACATCTGTATTTTATTTTTATGTGGTCCTGAGGATTGAACCCAGCGTCCCACGCATGCCAGGCGAGTACTCTACCACTTGAGCCACATCCCCAGCCCCCATCACTTCTTTTTTTAATCATTTATTTATTTTTTTAGAAATAGTTGGACACAATACCTTTCTTTTATTTATTTATCTTTATGTGCTGAGGATCGAACTCAGTGCCCCGCACGTGCTAGACAAGCATTCCACCACTGAGCCACAACCCCAGCCCCTATTTTCATCACTTCTACTCAACATTTGTACTATAGGTTCTAGTTGATGTAATCAGTCAAGAAAAAAATAGGAGGCATCAAGTTGGAATGAAAGAAATGAAACTATCTCTATCTTCATATGACACAATCTTGGATACAGACGTTCTTACTGAGTACACACACAACAAAACCTATTAGAACTAATAAAAGAGTTTAGCAGGTTTCATGGAATAATATCAATATGTGAAGACTGATTGTAATTCTATACTTTACAAATGAACAATCCAAAAATAAAATTAAGAAAACAATTCAATTTATAATAGCATCAAAAGAATAAAACACTTTGGAATAAATTTTGAAAAAGTGTCGAATTAATAGCCTTAAAATTGTATCATTCAAAGAAATTAAAGAAGACCTAAATAGAAGACATCCTATGTTCATAAATTAGAAGACAATACAGTGAAGATGGTAATACTTCCCAAATTGATCTATATATTCAAAACAAACCCTATCAAAATCCCAGCTGTCTTTTTTTTTTCAGAAATTGATAAGCTCATCCTCAAATACGTACGGGCACTCAAGGGACCCCAAATAATGAAAGCAGTCTTAAAAATGAAGAACAAAGTTTGGGGACTCACATTTCCCAATTTCAAAACTTAATATAATGCTGCATTAATCAAGAGAGTGTGTTGTAGGCATAGGGATACACATACATCTGTGGAATTAAAATAGAGACTCTAGATATTAACCCTTACATGTATGGCAAATTTATTTTCAATAGGGTTCCAAGACAATTCAATAAGGGAACGACAAATTGTGCTAGAATAACTGGCCACCCACATAAGTGATAATGAAATTGGAAGCCTTTCTCTCAGCATGCACATAAATTAACTCAAAGTTTATTGAAGACATAAGTGTAAGTCTTGAAACTACAAAACTCTTAAAATATAATAGGAGTGAATCCTGATGACCTTGCCTTATGCAAGGCATTCTTAGCTAGGTCATCAAAAATACAAACAAAAGGAAAAAAGAGTTAAATTTTGATGAAGTCTTGTTAAAATTAAAACTTTCTGCTTTATTAGGGACTGAATGGTGCCTCCCCCTCCCTAATATCCTAACTTGCAATGTGACCATAATGTGGAGATAGGGCCTTTAGGGAGGCAATTAAAGTTAAATGAAATCATAAAGGTGGGGCCCTAATCCAACAGGACTAGCATCCTTATAAGAAGAAAACAAGACACCAGACAGTGATTCATGTGCATTTCCACTCCCCCCCTCCACAAAGAAGAAAAGACATGAAGACATGGTAAGAATGTGGCTGTCTACATACTATGAAAAGAGGCTTCAAAAGAAATTTATCCCTGATGGCACCTTGATCCTGAATGTCTAACCTCCACCACTGTGAGACAATACATTTTTGTAGTGTAATCCACTCAATCTGGGGTATTTTGTTACATCAGCCACAGCTGACTAATACAGGCTTTAAAGAAAAAGATAACAATTCAATTGTGAGAAAACATTTCAAAATAAAATATGCAAGAGGACATTTGAATTTGGAATATATGAAGAATTCTTACAACTCAATGATATAAAGATAAATAACTCAGTTAAAAATGGTTAAAGGACTTAAGTACACATGTCTGTAAGATATATGAGTGGTCAAGAAGCATACAAAAATGTTCAATACCATTAGTCATTGGGGAAACCCAAATCAAAATCACAATGAAATATTATTTCATACATGTTAGCATGGCTAAAATGAAAAAAATCATAGACAATAACAAGTTTTGGAGAGGATGTAGTGAAATTGAAACTGTTGAGTGTGTAAAATGTGTACTCATTTTATGTAAGTTTTGCAGTTCCCCCAAAGTTTAGCTTTACCACTTCATCTGGCAATTCCACTACTAGGTGTATAGATGTTAGAGAAATGAAAACCTATGCCCATTAAAAAATTCTTACACAAATATTCATAGTAGCATTATTCGTAGCAGTTCAAAGTGGAAACAACCCAAATGTCATTCAATTGATTAATGGATAAGCAAAATATCCACATAATGGTATATTATTCAGCAATAAAAGGATGAATCTTGAAAACATGTTGCTAAAGGAAAGAAGACAAATACAAAAAGGCACATATTATCTGATTTATGTGGAATACCCAAAATAGGCACATACAGAAAGATAGAGAATAGATTTGTGGCTGCAAGGAGCTTGGGAGAGGGGGCAATAGGGAAAGATTGGGAGAATGAATAGTAAGGAGATTTCTTTTGGGGTGATGAAAATATCCTAGAATTAGATTGCAGAACTGATTGCACAACTTTGTGAATATACTAAAACCCAATGAATTGTGCACATGAAATAGGTAAATATTATGGCACTTGAACTTTATCTCAAAAACAAACATAGTGAAATAAAAATGTCAAGGGATAGAAATACTGAGTCAAGGTGGGGTGGAAAGTTGCCTCGTTTAGGAGAAGGATGGAAGTGTTAAATACATTTGGACTAAACAATAGAAATAGAATGCACAGTCTGCCCTCTGTGTCTGCATGTTCCACATCAGAGGAGTCAGCTAATGTAGATAAAAAATATTGGGGGGGGGGAATTACATCAGTATGGAGTGTGTATGGAGATTTTTTCCTTGCTCTTTTTCCCTAAACAATACAGTATATCAACTATTTACATGGAATTTACATTGTACTAAGTATCATAAGTTATCTAGAGTTCATTTCAAATAAAAGGGAGAGGGTTGGGGTTGTGGCTCAGTGGTAGAATGCTTGCCTAGCATGTGTGAGGCACTGGGTTTTTTTTATTCCCCAGCACCATATTAAAAAAACCTAAATAAACAAAATAAAGGTATAGTGTCTATCTACAACTAAAATATTCTTAAAAAATAAATAAAATAAAAAGGAGGATGTGTTGTAGATTACATGTGAAAACAACACCATTTTATAAAGATGACTTGAGCATCCTTGGATTTTGGTATCTGAGGGGATACCTAGAACCAGTCATTTCCATTTGGACACCAAGAGAGAACTGTGTTCTAAAATGACTGGAGGTGAGGAGGTAAGAAGGAATAAAGAATAAAGCCATAATATTGAGTCAAATAGACAAATAAAAGTTAAGTTGTAGAATGATATAGACTAACAATAACACAAATGTACATTAAACATAATGTTGTAAAGCAAACCAACTCAGAATAGTGGTTGACTCAGGAGAGAGATAGGGGTCTAGGATTAGAGATAGTAGCCATTCATTCCACTCTTTCCTTTTCCCATTGCCCCACCCTTCCCATCATTCCTCCTTGTTCATTCCACTGAGCTTCTTTTTTAATCTTTAAACTCTCCTCCCTTTATTGTGGATTAGCTTCCACATATCAGAGAAAA
Organism: Callospermophilus lateralis; assembly: GCF_048772815.1. NCBI lineage: Eukaryota > Metazoa > Chordata > Mammalia > Rodentia > Sciuridae > Callospermophilus > Callospermophilus lateralis. The sequence goes on from NC_135325.1 coordinate 110,596,991, forward strand.
CATTTGACCTTTGGTATTTTGGGGATTGGCTTATTTCACTTGGCATGATAGTCTTCAGCTCCATTCATTTACCCATAAATGTCATAATTTCATTCTTCTTGAAGGCTGAGTAATATTCCATTGTGTATATGTACATTTTCTTTATTCATTCATCTGTTGAAGGGCATCTAAGTTGGTTCCATAGTTTAGCTATTATAAATTGAGCTGCTATAAACATTTATGTGGCTGTATCACTGTAGTATGCTGATTTTAACTCCTTTTGATATAAACTGAGAAGTGGGATAACTGGGTCAAATGGTGGTTCCATTCCAAGTTTTCTTAGGAATCTCCATACTGCTTTCCAGAGTGTATGCACCAATTTGCAGTCCCACCAGCAATATATGAGTGTACCTCTTTCCCCACATTCTCACCAACATTTATCATTGCTTATATTCCTGATAATTGCCATTCTGACTGAAATGAGGTAAAATCTCAGTGGAGTTTTAATTTGTATTTCTCTAATTGCTAGAGATGTTGAAAATCTTTTCATGTTTTTGTTGACCAATCTGACCTAACTTTTCTATGTACATATGTGAATATATCACAGTGAATCTCACCATTGTGTACATCCACAAGAAATTAATTTAAAAAGTCAACTATGGGTAAATGGTAGAAAGATCAATAGAGGGAAAGGACCTTGGGGTAGGGAAAGGGAAGGGGAAGAAGAGGGACTGGGAACTGAAGTAGAACAAGACATATTCTCTGCCTTTATAATTATGTCAAAAAGGAATTTTGCTGTCATGCATAACTAAGAAGAACCAAGTTAAAAAAAAAAAGATAGTAGCCATTATTAAGTACTTACCGGTAGTGTTTCATTCTTTCATTTCTCAAAAGAGAGACTGAAAGACAGTATAAACTGTTTAACAGTTGTTAATTCTGGGAGGGGGGAGTATGGGTGGTCATTATATTATTCTTTGTATTTTTCTTTCTAAAAAATGTCTGAAAGTTAAAAAAATACATGGCAAAATGTCCTGATTAAATTTTCAGCCCCCTTTTATTGATTTCATGTACAATTTGGGCCATGTCAACCTTTTTTCAAACATCCCTTTTAGGCTGTACAAAAAGAAAAAAAAAGATAATCAATCATACTTTTATAAAAATAGGAATGTCAAGATGGAAAGGTGCAGAAGGAATATAACATTTTCTGAGCATCTACTATATGTCTGATGTTCTACTAGGTGCATTACATGTGATATATAATTTAATTCCATCTTCCCAATAATCTTGTGATTTAGTTAATGCTAGCCCTTAACTGCAGATGTCAAAACTGGGAAAAGGTAAATTGAGTCACATTAGAGTACACATATCTTTGGGGATACATGAAGAAGTGCCAAGACGCTGTGGACACATTCAGTTGTCAAGAAATCAATTACTAGACACTCACTCAACTTTAAAAAATTGATCTGTCCGGGAACACTCTCTCAGGCAGGTGCATTCTCCTTGCCTTCATCCTCTTTCTCAAAAACCTTCCTCACATTTTACAAAAGAAAGCCAATCCTCCCAAGCATCCCTCCACTGCTAATCTGACTTTGATGTGTTGCCCCGGGATAAGAAACCTCCTGGTGTCAAACAAAGCCAAAAGCCAAAATAAGGGTGTTGGTGTGGAAAAATAAATGACCCCAATCACTGCATAACAAGACCTTTTGCAACACAGGTGGATTCCAATTCTTTGTCTTCAACAAAATTGCTGAAGGATCTAATGGCATTGTCAGATAATAAATCATTAAAATTATTTTTTGATGATAGAGTACATTGGGATTTGGGGTATATAACTCAAGAAGAAACACAAAGGTTTGTGTGACAATGTTATGAGAAAAAAACTCTTCACTTCCTTCTACTTATTTAGGTGAACAAAGTTTCTTAGTGTTTGCATTTTTTAAAAAAATAAAGAACCAAAATAAAATTGATACTTAACTGAATTATTTTAACAATAAGCAATATTTATTCAAAAATTTGTGAGCAGATTAAAAATATTTCTTTCATCTCTAAAAATTCTCCTTCTATAATCTAAATAATATATGTTTATGTGTGTGTGTATTTGTTCATGAGACATAGATAGAATGATCAAAAACAGATTTAAAAAACAGATTTACATGCATAAAATATATTACTTTAGGACAAAATTCTGTGGAAGGAATGAATAGAGATATGAGTTTAAGGAGAAAAAGGGAACAATGCAAATTTTTGAATTGTTTCCTTTTTCTGCGGATTGGAGATTGAACCCAGGGGTGCTCTACCACTGACTTACATCCCCAGTCCTTTTAAAATTGTTATTGTGAGACAGGGTCCTGCTAAGTTGCTGAGGCTGGCCTGGAACTTGAGATGTTTCTGCCTCAGTCTCTTGAGTAGCTGGGATAATAAGTGTGTGCCATTTTTCTGGGTTAATCGTGTATATTTGAATGATTGATAATGGGTATAGGTTATTGTATTTAGAGTCAATTGGACATACTCAAAAAGGTGATGCAACCATTTACTGTCAATATTTACTATAAAAAATAGCTTCCTTTTTGTAACTATTTGAACATGACATGAAAAAAGTTAAGGTATCAACTTAGAATATGTGGGGAAAGGTACACAGGTTTTCAAAATTACTTTAGGGAGCATGTGAACACTTACATTTGAAGACAACCTGAGTTTATAACTTTCCCTGGGCCATACAACCAACAGGAGGCTAAGATCAGAATGGAAACATGTCTACACAGGCTCTTCAACCATACCGGAGGAGTCTATGGAACTGAGGTTTTTTTTTTTTTTTTTTTTTTTTTTTTTTTTTTTTTTTTTAATATTCTTTAGTTGTCAATGGATCTTTTTGTGAAATTTTATTCACCTATTTATTTATATGCAGGGCTGAGGATTGAACCCAGTGCCTCACACATGCCAGGCAAGTGCTCTACCACTGAGCCACAACTCCAGCCCCTATGGATGTGAGTTTTAATAATCAACTCCATTTATCTTAGAAATAAATTATTTGTTTCTGTTATATGAGAAAGATCTTCTGCTTGGGGCCAATAGGTACACACAAATGAGTAAAACATTTTACTTACTTTCAAGTAACTTGAAAATTTATAGGAGAGATAAGCCATCTTCACAAAATCTTTACTATATGATTAAATATAATCTTATAGACATTTATGAAAAATGCTGTGGAAAAAGGGAGATATTACTGTTATCTGGAGTATCAGAGACGAGTTTGAACAGGTTCTAATATCTGATGGATGGGTCTTTGTAAAATTAATGATGGAAGAAGTGGGTAAGAGAAAGTAGGGAGAACTCATTTACTCATTCATCTATCCATCCATCCATTCATCCAAGAACTATTAGTTAAAAAGAGAATAGACAAATATAATAAATGGGGCTATCCTGGTTGGAATAAATTGTATGAAAATATTTGTGAGATATCCACAAACCTATGATCCCAGCTACTCAAGGGAATTCTGAATCCTGAGTCTGGTGGTATTAAGGAACTTCAGTTAACAACTCTTAAGTGTGATAATTATGTTGTACCTATGTTTAAAAAAAAAAAGTAGAAGAAAATCTTTCTCTTTCAGCAATATATACTGAGGTATTTCTTAATGGAAACACATAGGATCTTGCATTTGATTTAAAGTAGCCCAGTGTGTGTGTGTGTGTGCATTGGATGGAATGTGTAGGGTGACTATTAAAAAATTGGTCATGTGTTGATAAAACTGTGAAAGCTGAGTATTTGGTGCATGGAAGTTCATTACACTATTTTCTCCATTTTGTCATGATGATTTTTTTTTTTTTTAGTACCAGGGATTGAACTCAGGGGCACTCGACCACTGAGCCACATCCCCAGCCCTATTTTGTATTTTATTTAGAGATAGGGTCTCATTGAGTTGCTTAGCACCTCGCTGAATTGCTGAGGCTGGCTTTGAACTCTCGATCCTCCTGCTTCCACCCCCAGAGCTGCTGGGATTACAGGTGTGCACCACTGCGTTTGGCTATGATGAAATATTTCTAAAAGTAACTATTAATTTAATGCCTACCATGTTCTAAGAAACTGGAGTCATAAACAGGAAAGACACATTATATTGTCTGTCCTCAAGAAACCTATGATCTGGAGGTGGGGGGGAATAAACATACGAAATATACAAATACATCATGATTATCAAGTGCCATCAGAGCAATGGGTTCTGCCTGAGCTGCTCAGGGACAAGTTGGAAGGTTTCATTATTTCAGAAGTAGAATTTATAGGACTTGGTAGCCTATTTGTTGTGAAGGAGTCAAAAGTAATGGAAGTTTTTACTTTGGGCATCTGAAGGATGCTATACCATTAATGGAGACAGAAAATAAATAGGTCATGATGGGGGTAGGTGGTGTGTGGGGCAGTTTATCTTTGTATCTCCTGAGGTTAAGCTACCTGTGAAATACAGAGATGGTCAGGAAGTCACTGAAACTGTGTTTCCAGGCAGAAGAAACTGCAGTGCCAAAGGTTTCATGATGGAAATATACAAGATGTATTACAAGATCCTTCTAGACTCCAGGTTCATGGACAATAGGATCTGAGTGGAAAGAGGCTGGCCAGAGACATAGATATACTCCCCGAGAGTTATGTTGGATTCCATCATTGGTATGTTGCATGATCATGAAATGAACCACGTGTTTGACAGCATGAGGTCCCTTGTAGAAGGGGATGCTTGATGCTCAGGAACAGGAAAAAGAAGATGAAGGACTCTGTGCCACTTTGAAAAAACAAATCACTTACCTTTAAGAAGCAGCCTTTTTGGAAGTATAGTATACTGACTTTTACTGTGGGCTCTAGAGTTACACTGCTTTGTTTTAATCCTGACTTCAAAGTTGTTTAACCTCTTTAAGCCTCAGTTTCCTCATCTGTAACATGGGGATAATAGTATCTTAGCATGAGAGTAAATAAAATTATGTATGCAAACTGTCTGGTATGAAATACATTTTCAATAACTTAGAATTAATGGTCTTAATGTTACTTTTTGAAGAGGAGGCAAAGGACTTGATTGCTTTGTGGGCTAGATAAATGTTCCATTATTTCCTTTCAAAGGTGCTTTAAATGCTGTTAAAAATTGAAGACCTTCTCCTCATGTCTATTTCCATGCTCCAATGGAAACTAAAATGATCATATTTGAGATCATACTGATTTCAGTCTATTTTTGCTTTATAATGCTGAAAACATTATGAAAATATAGCATACAAGCTCTCAGTCTGTGCAACCCCTTTCTTTTTATCTGTTTTGCTTATTTGGCAACACATACCACAAGTACCCTGCATGCTTTAAATGAAACAATGTGTTTCCATGACCTCCAGAAGTTGCATCCCAATCCAAGGAAACCAAGTGTTAAGAGGCAAACAGGACTGTCCTTGTCTTGGACAATGTGGGAGGTGCGACCTTGTACCTAGTAAAGGAATGTGACTGTTTACAGAAGGTTAGAAAGAAGTGGGAAAGGTAGAAAGCAGGAAGCAAGGAGCGGAGCAGAGAGGTAGGGGAGAAGGAAGGAGGGAAGGTATGGAGGAAGAAAAGAAGGGGATTTTCGAAGAATGAACCACAACTAATACTGACTGAGTGCTAAACAATGGCCAGAAGTTTCCTTGACAGAGAGTCTTGGGTGATCCTTGGCCATTTATTTTAGGCTGGGCACAGGGCTGGTATTCAGGGGAGTTATCTGTAGCACAGCTGATTGTTCATTATCTTCTGTAATGGCGGGAGGCATGGATGGCTCCTCTTTTCCTAGGCAATGTGTAATGGGGCTTCTCTTGATCCAGGAAAGACAGAACTTGAGTGCTTCTAATGCTCAGAATGGGAAAAGAGAAGTCCAGGATAGAGAAGGGGACTTATCTCTGGTAAAAGAAGCCACCACCCAGTTTGTGAGCTGTGGGAAGAGAAGAGTCAACAGACCCTATTAGCTTGATCTAAACACACTGCTGGCCTACCTTCCACCTCCATGGTCTTCCTTACAATTGAGAAAGTCTTTTTCCAGACTGACGGCCAATCCTCTCCTTGAATTCAACTCTTAAGCTACATCTGGACTTGACTCCTTTAGTAAAGTCTTCTCTTTCATACCTCACCAGCATCTCCCAACTGATTGTCCATAAACTGTTCATAAACAGACTTCCATTTTTGAAATTCAAAAGAGAGAATGGAAACATCCCCTAATCCCTACTAAACCTTTAGTTCTACTCTATTTCTGTTCCACTTTACAGTGAAAGGTCTCAAAACCGTTGCTTCCCCTATACTGTCTCTACTTCAACTCCAACTTCCTCTTCAGCCCTATTCTATCAAACACTTCCACTTACCTCCACTGGCACCAACTTGATCTGAACCATTGTCAGTTTTCATTAAGATTATTGGAAAGATTCCTAGCTAGTTTCCTGGTTATGGTTCTTAATCTCCTCTGAACCATTCTTCACACAGTAGTCAAGGAGGACTTCAAAAGATAAATCTGACCCAGAATACTACTCAGCAATAAAAACATGAACTATGGATACATGCAACAATTTGGGTGAAATTCAAAGGAATCAAGCTGAGTGGATATGTGCAATATTAAAATGTGTACAGCTGGTCCTCCATTATGGTGGGTTCTGCATCTGCAGAAAAGTAATTGTGTCTGTACTGAACATCTATGGACTTTGCCATTATTCTTTGTACAATAAACTATAACAACCATAGTATCATTTACATTATATTAGGTATTATAAGGAATTTAGGGATGATTTAAAGTGGATGGGATGATGTGCATAGGTTATGTGCAAATACTATGACATTTTATATAAGTGACTTGAGCATCTGTGGATTTTTGTATCCAAAGGGGATCCTTAACTAATCCCCTGTGGCTGCTGAGGGATGACTATACAGTATTATTATTCATTAACATAACTTTCTTTCTTTTTTTTTTTTTTTTCAGTGCTGGGAACCCAGGAGGACTCTACTACTGAGTTACATGCCCAGACCTTACTTTTTTTTTTTTGTTTGTAAATTCTGAGACTGGGTCTCACTAAGTTGCTGAGACTGGCCCTGAACTTTTGATCCTCCTGCCTTAGCCTTCTGAGTAACTGGGGTTACAAGAGTGCACCACCACACCTGGTTTACGTAACATCCTTGGAATATCAGAATTACAGAACTGGTGAAGAGATTAGTGGTTGATATTGGTAAAGGACTCCCAGGAAACTGGGGTGGTGCTGTGGCTATAAAAGGGCAACTGAAGGGATCTTTGTAAAATGGAACTGTTTTATTGACTGTGGTGGTGGATACACAGCTGATGCAAGTGATAAATTTGTATAGAACAGACACATGCAAATGAATTAAGGTATAATGGGAAATCTGAATAAGATCTGAAGGTTGTACTAGTGTTCATATTCTGGTTGTGATATTGTAGTTTCATTTTGCAATTTAAGCTGAGGAAAACTGGGTAAGGGCACAAGGAATTGGTATTATTTTACAAATGCATGAAAATCTACAATCATCCCCAAAGGGGGAAAAAACAGTTAAAAGAAATATAAATCAGATCATATCATGTTCCAGGGTTAAGCCATCCATTCAATGGCCTCTCATTGATTTTGGAATAAAACGGCCTCAAATAAGGACCAGGATGCAGTCCACAATCTGATCTTGCCAACCTGTTCAGCCTTACATTCTGCTACTCTCCCCAGCTCTCCTGGCACCAACCGCAATCACCACCTTTTAGTTACAAGTTATCGAGATTTGCCCCCTTTCTGGCTTTCTTACATCAGCTCTTTCTGGAAAGCTTTTCCTTGATTTCCCCTCAAATGGTTGCTTCTTTCATATCTTTCAGGGCTCAGCTTAAATGCCACCTCCTCCTTTCCTGACCACATTATTTGCACCCCCCTCTTCCTGCATGCACAGCTTTATACAAATGTGACTATCTTCTCACTTCTTTATAGTCTGTCTCCCAAATTAGATTTCAAGATCCCAGGATAAGGCGATAGTGTCTGCCTGACTGCGCTGTATCTTCAGCGTCAGGCACATCGCTTGGCACACGGTGAGGGCTCAGCGAAATGAATGAATGAGTCGCCACGCGCAGCTCGGCCATTAGTGTTTCTGAACGATGTAAAGCCCTCAGGGTGGTGGCACTAGGCTTAAGGACCTGGCTCCTTTAATTCCCTCCAGCTAGTTATTACAGGGAGGGGTAGTCGGTGAGTCCTTTAGCCAGGCTCTGAACCGCGGGGCTGCGCAGTAGGGGGCTGAGACCAGTGCACTCCAGACCCGCGCCGCTCTGCAGGAGGTGCGCAGGTTACTGAGGCCCCTGGCGAGGCGAGACGCCACCCTCGCCGATTCTCTTTGTTGCTCCCACCTCCCCGGTCCTGGCCGCGGCTGCCTGCAGTGACTCGTGACTCCCCGCCAGCCTACGAAGGCCTGAGGCGCAAGGGAGGGGGTCCCGGGCGCCCCCAGCCCACCCTCCTCTCCGCCTTTGGCCGCTAGCGGGTCCTGGGGAAGCGCCCGCCACCACCTCCCTGCAGCTTCTTCGCGCGCGCGCTTCGCAGGCAGCCGGGCCTCTCCTGAGCCTGGGACACGAGGCTGCGCCGGGTGCGTGGCGAGCGCCCCCTCCCCGCCCCCGCCTGGCCGGCTCCCGCGCGCGCACCCCGCACCGCAGCCCCCGCGCCGCGGGCAGAGCCCGGGCTGGCGCGCGCCCAGCCCCGCCCCAGCCGGCCGCACCCGCCCCCGCGCGCGCTTCTTCCCCCTCCCTCCCGCCTCCCTGCGCGCGCCCCTCCCCTCCCGCCCCTCCCGCGCCCTACATCCAGCGCCCGGCCGAGGGGGCTCAGTCCGCAGCCGCCGCCGCCGCCGCTGCGCTTCGGCCTCGGTGCAGGCAGCGGCCGCCGCCGCCACCGAGACAGCTGCGCGGGCGAGCATCCCCAGGCAGTAAGCCCGCTTTCTCTCCGCGTGTGCATGCGTGTGTGCCTCCCGCCCGCGTCCCGGGGGAGCGGCTGCCCTCCTGCCCCGCCACCGCCGTCGCCGCTCCAGGCTGGTCCCCGCGGCCCCGGTTGCCTGGACTTCTGGGGCTGGGTACCTGCGGCCTCGGGCCTCGGCGGCCTCCCGCATCTGGGGCACCCCGTGCTGCCGGGTGCGGGATGAGGGACTGGGAGGTCCCCTGGGGTGCGTGCCTCGGCCTCCTTGGGGCTTTCGCCACTGGGAGATGAGGAAGGAGTAGAACGGGGATGGGGGGCGGGAGTAAAATGGGGGCTCTCTCCACGTTTTCCTCTGGGGGGTGGAGATGGGGAGGGAGTGAACGTGGTCCTGGTGTTTCTCACCAAGGTTGGCGGGCAGTGGGAGTTGGGCTAGGTGGGGGCACCTTTTGGTTTTTTCAAAGATAGCTACCGGGTGGTGGGGGGAGGGTGAAGTGGGGGCTCCCTTGGTTTCCCCATCAAGGATGGCGGCTGTTGGGAGGGGTAGGAGGTGGGGGACCTCCCTTGGTTTGTTCCATGGGGATAACGGGTGGGGATGAGAGGGAATGGAAGTGAGGGGGCTAGCTGTGGCTTTCTCGTTGGGGATGCTGGGGGTGGGGTGGAAGGAGTGGGGGTGGGGTGCAGAGAGCGTGGAGGAGTGGGGGAGGGCCCGCTGTGGTTCTGCTCTTCAAGGGGATGGCAGGGGCTGGGGAAATGGGGGTGGGAAGAGTGGGGGATTTCAAATCCAGCGTGGAACCTAGAGAAGCCAAGAGGAAGGTTGTGTCACCGGATTGAGCCTTAGAAGGTGGGTTTGCAAAACCGCAGGGTGTGACCTTTCAGTCTCAAAAAGCTTGAAATCCCTACAAGGTGCCATCTAATCTAGGTTCTGGGGGAAAGGTTTCTGCTTTCGAAGTTTCTCTTTCTCTTCCATTCTTCTGGGCCTCTTAGTCTTCCAGGAGTAGGTAGAGATTTGAAAATCAGCGAGGCTAAGGGAAACGCTGTGTGTGGTTCGTGTTCAGTGCTATATTATTTTCTGCATTTGGGGCCAGGCGAGTTTCTCAGGTTTGTTTTGGTTGCCCTTTACAATAAAAACCCTGTACTAGGGAGACCCCCTTGGGAAAAGGAGAGAACAAGTTCTATTAACGGGATAGCAGGTTTGGTTCTTGAATTTCCTGAAGGGTAAGAGGTACATCGTTGTAGCATTTTTCTTGGCTTTCAGAAGAGGAGAAATAGTAGGATAAACGCATGTCTTTGCTGGAAATCCCCTGTATTATTCACTTAAATTATTCCATCGGGACTATATGAGCCCCCTTTGATTTGAATTTGGAACAGATCCAGTTTTCCTAATTGAAGCCATCATTTTGTAATTGCTTGTAATTCTTCTCTGGGTTATCAAATATATGGCAAGCTTATAGAACACTAGGAATATTTTTCGATATCTTGATTAAGACAGTTTTGGAAATGTGAGCATTTGCAGAATAGCCCAAGTTTGAATTATAGGCCCCTTGGAATTTTTTAGCACCCGAGCTCATCCTCAGGAATAGCATTGGGGTCCTCCTGGTTCCTTATACTGAAGAAGCAAGGGCTTCTGGGATGGTAGCTTTGCCTTTGGAAACCCATGCTTATATTTACTTAAGAAGAATCCATATTAAAAAGACATCGGCCTTTAATGTGGTGGAGCAATAATGCTTTTGCATTTTGGTTACATAAGGTTCCAATCTAGTCTTTACCTTCGGTCTTTAAAATTGCTTATTTAACATTTTTAAGGGCAAATATAATTTTTATGCAACAGGAAATTGATCAGCTACTTAGGTCACGATTTTCCCAAACCACCTCACAGTAAGTACATAGTCTAAGACTACCATATAGATTCTGTAACCATATATGGTGCTTTAAAATTCTAGGTTACCATTCCAATATTTAATTTTTGGAAAAGGAAAATATTTTTTCAAGCAAGTCTAGATCTTTGAGTGAAAAAGAATTTAAATTGGTAAAATTCCTCTTGTACAATATCGGGGCAATAGGTCACTTGAAAAAGATAATTTTCTAAAAACATTAAAGTGGAAATAGAGTTTGGGTTACAAAGATGGGTGAAAATGCATTTATTTATGCTGTTGTATGTACCATTGCTAGTCTGATTTGCATTCTGTACAAACACAATCATCTGAAAAATAACATGGTTTTGCAATACAGGTCCATTTTTTTTGCCTTCTGAGGAATAAAATGCTGAAAGTGTTAAGATATTTTACAAAGACCAACATGTTGGTGGGAAGTGGGCCTTAAGAAGGGGTAAAGGGAATGTCTTTACCTGTTTTCTTGAGAACCTGTTGCTCTCCCCGTGGGATATGAGGGAAAAATACAAAGGAATTTCAGAAATTAGCAAAAGTATGATCAAATGATCTTTCTAAACATTCTCAAAGATTTTGCCAATGTCCGTTGGAAAAGTAATTTGTAAGTCAAGGCTTTGTGTGAGAAAATCCCCCTCACCTCTGAAGTTTGAACAGTTTAAAAATATAGCCATTTATTGAAGGGATGGCAACTAATCTCCTGAGACTGATCCCTGTTTTCCTTCTCTCCACCTCTGGGTTCCCTTCTGCCCCACCCCTCCCTTTTTTCCCCCTGGTGCCAGCAACATTGGCTTTTATAACCTTGTGGGAGTTGAACAAATGTTCCTGCTTGCTTGAACTTTAGGCCTTATCTATTTGGCTGCTTTCCCCAACTTTTGCCTACACTTTTTTTTTTTTTTAATTGAACTGTTCAGTTTGGATTTGGGGTAAAAGGGAGTAGATTGTAATTATTTCCTCTTAAGAGATCTTTCAGCTCCTGTTGCACAAAAGCAAAGAAAGTTGTTTTTTTTTCTGTGTGTGTGTGTGTGTGTGTGTCAACAGAGTACTTAATTAAGTAAGAGTATATGTATGACCATTCGTTTATTCAACAAACATTTACTGAGTTACCTCTGGTGGAGGCTCTTGTACTAGGTGTGGGCATACACAGTGGATAAAAAATGGCTCCTGCCTTTCTGGTGTGTTTATTAAAACGAAAAATGGACAATGAATCTATTGTGAGTAATCGAGAGATGTCTGGGGTCATTTGGACATTAATGTAGTAATTGTATATCATTTAACATGCTTCAAGCACGCAAATAGTGAAGTCATTTCTTTCTAGCGACTTATTCACTGCATAAATTCTGCCTCACCTTCTCAACAAAGACATACTTTTTTTTTGTTTTGGGTAATACAGTTGACCCTTCTGTATCCTTGGATTTAACCAACCAACAATTAAAAATATTTGGGAAAAAGATCACATCTCTATTGAACATTCACAGTTTTTTTCTTGTCATTATTCCCTATACAATATAACAACTATTTACATGAATATATATCATATTAGGCATTTTAAGTAATTGAGATGATTTGATGCACACAGGATGTATACAGGCAGATGTGTATAGGTTATGTGCAAATACTATGTCATTTTACACAAGGGCATCTGGAATCTGGTATACATAGGGTGTTCTGGAACTGATTCCATGTTTATAATGAGGGAAAACTGTAAAATGGTGTATAAGTTATCTTGAATTGTATGCTCTTTTCTTTCTTTTTAAAATATTTAATCAACACATTAATGTACATATTTATGGGGTATAGAGTGGTAATTTGATTTACATACACAATGTGTGTGTAAAGATAAGTTTTATATAAAGCAAATGGACATAACAGATTTTTTTAAAATTCAGCTTTGTGTCACTATATAGAATAAGAGTAGTGAAAAGTGAATAGCCAGCATCCCTTCCTGTGATTTAAAGCATGTTCTGATTTCAGACCGAGCCGCCCCCCACAAATTATTTTTCTGTGGCAAGGTTGAATTATGGATAATAATACATGATGAAGCCCAGAAGAGTAAATAGTACTAAGTAATAGCTCAATTAAACCTTAGATTTTTCTGCAAGGTTACCTCCTGAGATCTTGGAGAATACCCCTGTGTGTGGATCATGTTAGACCAGGGATTTTTTTTTTCCACCGGGGGACTGGGCCACACAGGAATCTTTGGACAGTATCCAGGAGACATTTTTGCCAGATGCAATTACTGGCATCTAGTTGGTAGAGGCCAGGGATGCTGCCTAAACATCCTAGAATGTACAGGGCAGCACCCCACAACAAAGAAGTAATGAAATGTCAATGAAGCCAAGGTTGATGTAATTTCCTCTACAAAATGCAGTAAAACATAACTCCAGGAGAGTAGAGAACAATAACAGTGTGTTCATGTGACTGAGTACTTGGCTGAGCTCACTTGGCTAGTCTTAAAAGTGACTAGTCCTGTACACTGATCTGAAAAATTAGAATAACAACAGCTACCAATTATGGCACTGTGTGCCAGAAGCTTGTATACATTGTCTATTCTCTTCATTTTACAAGTGAAGAACTGGGTTCGGAGAGGTAAAGTTAATTTCCCTAGGTCTCACAGCTCTCAAGTTTGGAAATAGAGATCAAAATTAAGATTACTTAGTCCTCTCAAGTTACGGTTTTGAGCACAATTTCATACTGTTTCCCTTGTGGCATACACCATTCAAAATCTTACTTAAAGTGAAAATTGCTGCATGTCCTATATACCATTGAGCTTTGTTGAGAGTAATTAAAATCATGAATGTTAAATTTGATCAATTTGGAGTAAGTGGCAGGAGAAGGGGTAAAGGGGGATCAACATTAATTGAATGCCTGCTGTAGTTCCAGAAAGTATACTGGTTGAATTTACACCAATTATCTAATTTGATCGTCATAGCAACTCTGCATGGTAGTTATGATGCACATTTTACAGATGAGAGGGAGGAAGATTAGACTGCACAATTTATAAGTGACAGAGTTGGGATTTGAATTGATGTCCCATGACTGAGTCATTGCCTTGCTACTTGCTGTAAAGATTGGTGGTGAGTTGAGGAGCCTGGTGGTGAGAGTGGAGTAAAAGGTAATTTCAGAGATAATATGTAGTCAACAATGGATTTTGCTGTATTCAGATAGAGACTAGAGAGGTAAATTTCTGTACTTTTCTCAACTGATGAGAATTGTATTCACCATGGAATTTTTTTAAGAGATCTTCATTTTCTTTCTTACCTGAAAATTTCAGGCAGTGCTTTGATAGCCTTTAATCTGGAAGTTACCAGTGTTTATATCCTTTCAGCAGCTCACCTTCTGCTTTCCTTAGAACTGTTATATAGAACTCAGTAATGACAGTATTTTGTTTTGAATTCTTTTTACACAATTTAAATGTGCGTATTTGCTATAGTAAAAATTTTAAGAGTCCAATAATAATCACATTTTGTCTGGAAAGCGTGTGTGTGTGTGTGTGTGTGTGTGTGTGTGCGCGCGCGTGCCTGCACATAACACATGCAAAAAATGGACCTCATGTTTCATTTCATTTACTTTAAATAGGAAAGGAATTTTAACCATGATTCTCAAGGGCCAGAATGCTGCAAAGAAAAACTGTTATTTAGATAAAATACATGTTTTGATTTCCACATTGGACTGTGAGCTATAGATTCTGATTATAATAATAATGTCCTGATTCTGACTGTAGCAATCAGCTATTTGGGTAATCAACTGCTGTGTATAGACACACGTGGTGATGCTGCCTGATTTTGTGTCCCCCACCCACTGGATTTACTTTATTTATTTATTTAATTTATTTCTGACACTGGGAATGGAACCCAGGGCCCACTTCTGTACAGTTGAACTTCATCCCCAAGCCTACCCCCCCACTGATTTTCGAGTATGGGATCTGGCAAAACTTGAACACAGTCTTTGGAAAATCTAATTTTTCAACGATAATAGTAGTACTTTTCATTGTAGGTAAATGCAGAAAGTGTAGAAAACCCTAAATAAGAAAAGGAAAATCAGGCATAATCTACACCCTTAGTGACAAATTAGTGACAATATTTTGTATATCTTCAAAATGAAGTCATTTTTTAATGGTGGACTCAATATCATTACAAAGTATCCAATTTATAAATGTATTCTAAGGTTTCTTGAGACTACCAAAAGAGTTTTCAAATCATTGCTGCATATCTAGATAGAATCATGATCATAATGTGAGTGAAATGGAAAAGCTTCCAAGGAGGTAGAGAACCACACTATGGCTTCCTTTTGACATCTATCTAAAGAAGCTTAAGGTTGGCTTCTTCACATTTCTCCTCTTTCAACTTGATTAATAGAAATACAGTGCTAGAAGGGTTGTCCCCATCCTTTCCTTCATTTTACAGAAGAGGAAACAAGAGACTGAATGAGGTCAAGCACCTGAATCAAGGTCATATAATGTGTCATGGTTCCAGATTAAATTTTTTTGCAGTTTGGATTTTTTGGTCTTCTCTATACACAGGTCAGTTTGTGTTTTCCAGTTAAATACTTTTCATAAACAAGAACTTTCTGGTGGTCCACCCCTCAAAAAGAATAAGTTTTGTGGTGGAAGTATATTAACTATATTGAAGGATACCCAAAGCCCCAATACATCTTAATTTTAGAAAATGATCAAAACAATTGTGAGCTGTTCAGTAATTTTTCATATCACTTGCTGAGTTGAAATTGAACATTAGTGTTAGTGAACTTCTTGCCTTCATCTAGCCCTCACTTTAATTTCCCCTGGCTTCTGGGACAAGTACAAAGGCATATCAAGTATGAAAATGAAAGATGACTTTAAGAGTCTTTAGACATGATAACCTGGAAAACCACTATTTGGACTATTGCTCTATAAAATGAGATGTCTGTTGAAATTGTGGGAAAGGGGTTTTAAAGATTGCATTTTTGGAAATCTGGATAGAAAGTTAAATTATAGCAAATGCTGGCAGTACAGTGTCATTAAAACATACACATGTACACATAACACTTATTTTAATCTTACACTCTTTTAATAAAACTTCCTTAGCTTTCCTTCCCTTATGCCTTGTTCCTCTTCATTTCTTTATGTAGCTCTCTGGGTCCTTTTCTTTTGTCTACTTTGCCTTTTTTCTTTCTTACTGCCAGGGTCCCCGAAATGCTAAAGCTATGTGGAATAATGAATAGGATACTCACTGATAAGGGCTTACTATTTGAACAAATGAGAACATTGTTCCTTTGCCTAGGGGGTGTGTTTTGAAAACAATTTTTGTCCCTGTTCATCATTACTGCTTGCTAATAAATATGTACATCACCGGTAAGTAGTCAGCTCTTCTCAGCTTCCTATGGTGTACTCTATTTTCTACTAAAAATGAATCTTCCTCCAGATTTAAACCATTGAGATGTACATGTACCTCATGTTTGAACTACTTTATACATAAAATGCACAGATAAAGATGGATGTGGACAATTTTTTTTCAGTTAAAGCTAGTGAAAGGAAAGAACAATCGAAATAATAATTCTTATCATCACTTTACTGCTTGTCAAATTTATATTTTATTTACCCACATAAAATGTTTCACATATTTCAAGACACAAAGTGTTCCATATACATCCTAACCAGAATATTTGTAATAGCCACAAGGTTTTAAATTTACTTTTCTATATTAAGGATAGCTAGGAATGCAGAGGTTTTATTGGCAGAGTTGTTTTGATAAGGATAGTACGAAACTAAATCTGTCCACTTGATTAGTTAATAAGTATTTTCACTTGCCTTCAATTTTAGAGTGTGGTTAAGGCTACTTGGCTCCTGTCAGATTTAAAATGTCTGATTTATTAGGATAACATTAAGGGTTGGTCTTTCAGTGAACTCTGACAGGCCTAGTTCTATATGCCATTCCTGTTTATGAAGCTGATTGCTAGCATCTGCCTATAAGTATAATCAATCATATGTACTTTCATGTGTCCAGTAGAACTGAAATAATGAGTTCCCCTCAAGGTTTCTCAAAGACTTAAGGATTATACGCACAAAGAGAGGCACACGTGTAAACTATAAAGCCCACAACTTTTTATATTGATAAGTCAATAGTCATGGGTCTAGGTTTTCAAATTAACAAAATGTATGTTTTTTCACACAAATTTCTAAGAAGTACCCCATAAATAGTTGTAGTTTTAAATGCTGAAAATGATAAAATAATCAAAGTCCTCAGTCAGAAGCCAAAAAGACCACCCCTCTTTTTTTTTTTTTTTTTTTTTTTTTTTTGGTACCAGGGATTGAACTCGGGGGCACTCAACTACTGAGCCACATCTCCAGCCCTGTTTTTTGTATTTTATTTAGAGACAGTGTCTCACTGAGTTATTTAGCACCTTGCCATTGCTGAGGCTGGCTTTGAACTCAATGATCCTCCTGTTCTTAGCCTCCAGAGCTGCTGGGATTACAGGCATGTGCCACCGCACCCAGCCAAAAAGGTCCTTTAATAAAGTGTCTTAACAATCCTATACCTCCAGATACTAAGATAATTGCAAGTTATCAAACCCTAGACCAGTTGCCTTCTGGGCCACAAGAAACTCTGTCTCTTTTTAAATTTATATTTGTAGATGGAAACAATACCTTTATTTTATTGATTTATTTTTAAGTGGTGCTAAGGATCGAACCCAATGCCTCTCATGTGCTGGGCAAGTGCTCTACCATTGAGCCACAACCCCAGCCCAGCTCTACCTCTTAAGGAATAAATGGAAAGGAACTTTCCAATGTAGTAAGCACAACTAATCATACTAAAGAAAGAAACCAAGCGGTCAAACTAATATGAAGTGGTAAAAGTTTGTACTTAAAAACAGCTGGCCTTTGTTAGAGCTACTTTAAAAATATTTATTTAGCATCATTTATGTATAAACTGTGTCCATTTAATGCCTTCAATTTGATGAGTTTTGACAGATGTATATATCCACAAAACCAGTGCCATAGTTAGGATATGCAGTTTTTTAGTCTCCCAAAATTTCCCTGTGCCCCCTTTGTAGTATATTTTTCCCTCTTTCCTTGTCCTCAGGATCCCACTGATCTGCTTTTGTGTGAGAGTCACTTTCCGAACTAGCTTTGAAAATTTTGTGAATTCTCCTTTATACAAGGACTGGATTTATGTCTAAAATACTCACACACATATACAAAAATACATACCACTATTTTGTGGTCCTGGGAATTGAACCCAGTGGTACTCTAACACTGAGGTACACACCTCAGCCCTTTTAAAAAATTTATTTTGAGACAGTCTCACTAAGTTGCTGAGGTTATCCTTGAATTTGCAATCCTCTTGCCTCAGTCTCCCAAGTTGCTGGGATTACAGTTGTATACCATCATGCATGGCTTTCAGAACGCAATATTATTCTCTATGTTTAAAATAAAATAATATTACAAAAGATTTTTAGGTGTTGATTTTCTAGAATCTTTTCCTAATTGCTTTCAAGTAAACTGCTTAGCAGATTGTCTCATTACATACTTGGATTGAAGGAAAATTACAGCTAAGAAAGAAACAATTCTGATAAACAGGAGAGCAGTATATGTAATTCTCAAGTTCCGTGAGATGTCAAATCTTTTTAAAAGCAGGAAAAAATAAAATTCTCTCAATTTTGCTTTATGCTTGCTTTTAAGATAAGTCATACATTACTAAATAAAGGGTCTGTTTTCTTAGAAACATGTTGTTAGGCGATTTCAACATTGTACATACACAAGAGCATATGATACAACCCTAGATGATACAGCTTACTACATGGCTATATGGTGAAGCCTATTGATTACTAGGCTATATGGTAAAGTCTGTTGTTCCTAGGCTACAAACCCACACAGCATTTTACTTACTTAATACTATAGGCAATCATATCCCAATGGGAAGTATTTGTGAATTTAAACATAGAAAACAAAATGCTAGGTAATAGGAATTTTTCAGCTCTATTATAATTTATGGGACCACTATCATATATGCTGCAGTCCATCACTGATTGAAATGTTATGCGGTACATGGCAGTGTATCTGTACCTCCACCTACACACACACACACACACACACACACACACACAGCTTGTCCTTTTCCCTCTCACCCCTCAAAAAATTAAAAGGCTAAAACTTGACTGTTTCATTGCTATTGCTCTGGCCTCTATCTAGTTTCATTCTGCCATTCCTGATAGCTACTGTTTCTGTTTGTTCTTTCTTCCTTCCCTAACTTTTGTCCTCTGTATTTCCTGTCTCCTGATGCTACTTTTCTCAGACTGCTCTGCTTTTTTTAAATTACAAATCCATTTTTTATCAGCGTTTCCAGACTGGGCAGCAAACTGATTCTAACATGTCAGATAGCATCTTGGTGTCTGTATTTCTTACTTTTCATTTTGTGATCCAATCAAATTTTCAGATACCTTTTAAGTTTGGAGACATACTAGAAGTTGGAGAATTGTGAAAAGCCAGATTTTGAATAATCAAAGTAGAATGTTTTTCATGTCTATGTTATCATGGTTCTCTGACACCATAGATTGCTAAAAATAAATGAATGGTTACATGATAACTTCCTTTGACAAAGCGAAAGCAATTAAAATGGTCTCAAGGCATGGGGATTTATTGTTCCCCAGAATGTCCTGTACAGGTATTTAAAACCCCTTTAACATTTGTCAAAACCCAGAAAATGTTTGACACAAAAATTGAACCCTAATGCAAACTATGGACTTCAGTGTGTAATAACATTAATATTGCCCATCATTTGTGGCAAATGTACTGCACCAATCCAAGATGTTAATAATAGGAGAAACTGAGAGGGGAGTGTTGAGGAGATTTATGGAAACTGTGAGTACCTTGTATTCAGTTTTTCTGTAACACAAAAGCTTCTCAAAAAGTAAAGTATGTTAACAAAACAAATATCCCTCCATTTGTTTGGGTTTCAGGAATACAAAGAACATGTAAGGCATCTTTCTTATTGCCTTGTAAAGTCTGGTGTTTGTTTTTCAGTATAAGTGACTTAACTTATGATATAGGCTCCTGGAAGGGGAAGGTATGAGATCCCACAAGAGCTAGCCAGTATTGTCAGATATTGCCTAGTGGTACAGTACTCAGTGGATGTATCACTGTGGTGAACACTGGTTTGGGACTTTCTTTGTCTGCCACCCACTGGGACATTATGCCATCTTTGCAATGAAGTGGAATCCCACAGTTGATCGGTCACTTTCCTGCCCTTCAAGCCAGTGAGCCTTTTTTTGACCCTAGCATTTGTGGTATCACTAGCAGCAGTATCCAGTATCTCTGAACTAATATCCAGGTCAGTTTGATTGCTTTGGGCCCAAAGCTGTTGTGTGACGTGTGACACAAGTACCTCTATGCAGTTAGTATCGCCAGCTCTACTGTAAATGTGTGTGACAAGATTAAGATTTTATAGGTGCTAATGTAAATGGTTTTTATATATTGAACTGGGTAACTCTGAGGAGCAACCACAAGTATGTATTGCTTTTCTGAGTTGGCTATAAAAACAACATTCTAGGGCTGGGGTTGTGGCTCAGCAGTAGAGAGCTAGCCTACCATGTGTGAGGCCCTGGGTTCAATCCTCAGCACCACATAAAAATAAATAAATAAAATAAAGGTACTGTGTCCAACTACAACTAAAAAAATATTGTAAAAACCCCAGCATTCTGTGGTAGATGGTAGTAAGGACGGTGACTGGGTCTATGAGGGCCATTGAAACTGAGAAAGGAAACAAGCAGATGTTGTGGTGATGTTAAAATCCCTGGAAGAGGGAGAGAAAAAAAATGACAAGTTGTCATCACAAGACAAAGGGGTAGCCAAGAAAGTAATGAGCATTTAAAGTAGGTATCCATGAAATGTACCCCATCAGGTATGTGGTAAGACCCAGGGGAGAAAACTTCTTAGTTCATATATTTGTCTGAAAATATACTAATAAATGGAGGAGTTGGTTTTAGAGTACACTTCTGTTTAAATTATTAAATTTTATTTTGTACCTTGGAAGTAATTCTTTATATATGGATCATATGTATGTATGTATATTATATATGCATAATATATGTATTAGGTGTATATATAATATATAAAATCTTGTTATATCTGTTATTAGACAAAGTTTTATTTATTTTTTTCTTAATTTCACTGCTTGCCTGGTTACTATATGTGGCACTACCTGTGTTAGAAGCAACAGATTTTAATAGGGAGAAGGACAAAGCGGTGACCAAAATAGCCTCTGCCTTGAGTCACAGTCTATGATGGAGACTGGGGGTTCCAGTTCAGGAGCCAAGAGCAAGTCACTTTATGGCAGTGGTGAGACAAATGGTGGCGAAACCACTACATTCCTTTTACTCACCTTCACAGCTGATACCAAGTTCTGTTGCTGACTTGTCTTGACAGCAGTTCCTGCGAATTGGAATTATGGCAAAACTAATGATCTGGCCAACTCAGAATGCATTTGTTTCACAGGTAGAGATAGGCTAAGTTACACATGAGGCACAGCAGAGTCATATTCCCTGGCTGCTGGAAGTATAGTTATCTCTCAGCAACTCTGGAAGATTAGTTCCAAGACCCCCCTTCCCTTCTTTGGATACCAGAATTTCCAGATGCTTAAGTCCCTTATATAAAATGGTTCAGTGTTTGCATAGAACCTACACATTTCCTTCTGTATATTTTACATCATCCCTAGATAATTTCAAGTAGCTAATACAGTGTAAATGCTATGTAAACAGTTGTTATACTGTTCAGGGAATAATGATAAGAAAAGTCTACATGTTCAGTGCAGATGCAATCTTTTTGAATATTTTCCATCTACAGTTGGTTGAATCGGTAAACATAGAACCTATGGATATAAAAGGCTGACTGTACTTGGAAGGACTGGGGAGGCATAGTGATGATGGTTTTGGGGGCGGGTATATGACAGCAGCATCTTACCCCCTTGATACTCACCAACCTGCTTCTTGCTTACATTTTGGCACTTTTTAAAGTTGTAGATGGACACAATGCTGTTGTTTTGCTTGTTTATGTTTATTATATGGTGCTGAGGATCAAACCCAGTGTTTCACACTAGGCAAGCACTCTATTACTGAGCCACAACCCCAACCCCATTTTGTCATTTTTAATTTTCCCTTTCCTCTACTTTTTTAACATTATTCCAGTTATATTTTTAATTATCTGTTAAGGAATAAGGATGGCCTCAGCTTGGAAAAACATTGACCAAAGTATTCAAACTACCAGAGCTTCACACTGTACTTCATAATTTTCTAACATTCAAATTTTTACTACTGTGGTTTGTTAGGTATAAAATGGTCTGTAGGTACTTTTTGAAGGTTATCTGACATATATAACATGAAAGTTGAATTGTGTCACCATATAAACTTGGTTATCATTCCTGCTACTTTTAAAACCCCCATAATTTTTCTTGATGTGTTTATCATTGTCTGTATAGCAGATAATGGCAGCATGCACGCTGATGTGAAGGATTTATTCTATGGCCATTTGATTGAAGCAGAGCTGCCCATTTGGCATGGCATAATGGAATGGTTCACAGAGTGCCAGACTCAGCTTTGACAAGTATAGGGCTAAGTACTTCATAAAATCTAATCAACAAATGTTTATGAAGTACTCACCCTAATGTTCAAGGCTCGTTGTTGGGTGGGCTAGATGCTGTGGGGAATATTAAAACATTGTGATCACTTCAAGCAAGGAATGCTCACCCTGAGAAGCTGTTAGAAAAGCATTAAAGATGTAGTAGAGGGAATATTGAACCGGGTGGGGTGATGGTAGTGAGGAGAATTGGCAATTTTGAATCCTAGCCAGAGTCCTGCCACAAACCATCTGATCCTCTGGGCAAATCAATTCTCTACTCAGGGTTTCAGTTTATAAAAAAGGAATTGGACTAGATCATCTCTAAGATACCCTGTAGCTTGGTTCATAAAAAATGTGGAAGAGGTTCTATTAGGTGGCCCATTCTCTTTTGCCAAATGGATTGTATGGGTTGAGCATCCCTACATGCTTGGATTTTGGAGTGTTTTAGATTTCAGATTAAGGACTTTCAAATGGTAAAGTGTATGCAAATATTCTAAAATCTGAAAAAAAATTAAATCTGAGATATTTCTGGCCCTAAGATTTCACATAAGGGATACTCAAACTGTATATGTAATAGTTACTATTATATGTATATGGTACATATGTTTATACTGTATAATTATACAACTGATGAGTATAGATCAGTTTTTTTTTCAAAATGGGGTTCTTGGACCAGCTTCATGAACATCACCTGGGAGCTTATTAGAAATGCAAATTCATGAGCCCCACTCCAAACCTTTTGAAGCAGAAATGTTGAGGATGGGACCCAGCCATGTGTATTTTTACAAGATCCCCCCCTCCTTCAGGAAACTCTGATGCCTATTATAGTTTTGCAACTATAAACTATAGGAATTTGGGTCAGTGGTTCTTCACCTGGGCTGCACATCAGATTCATCTGGGGAAACTTTATTGGGGGGAAGGCACTATCTCAGTCTGTTTATGCTCCTATAACAAAATGTCTGAGAATGGGTAATTTATATAAGACATAAATTTATTTCTCAGTTCTGGAGGCTGGGAAGTCTTAAGATCAACCAGCAGGTTTGGTTGTCTGGTGAGGGCTGCTTTCCACTTCTAAGGTGGTGCCTTGATTCTGCATCCTCTCAGTCTAGCTCTTTTATAAGGGTACCTATTCCCACTCACAAGGGCTTCATCCTCTATGCCTTAAATGGACTACACCTAGACAGTAGAAAATAGTTTGTAGGGAAGAAAAAAGTATGAAAGTTCTTTTGTAGAAAAAATGGGCAGGGTTTGGTGAGGGTTGTGGGGATGATGGGTCTGTCTTTGGTTCAGGAGTTCATCTCAGACTTCAGGGAGGGCTACTATTCTCTGGATGCATCTGTCAGAATTGTCATTTATGGATCTCTACAATCCTTTGTCCTTTATTGTTTTGATATAGTTCTAATTTGTGGGTGGGGGTCCACAATGAGTTATATAAAAATAGAGAATTGCAGTCACCTAAAAAGCTACCCATGGTCATGTCAGGAGGAAAAATGCTGTTTTTCTTAAGGAAAGAATGTTTGGAGTTGTGGGAAAGTTGTAAACTTGGCAGTGATTAATTCAAGCCTCTCAGTCAATTAAGTGAATTTTTATTTTATCATTTGTTTTATTTGGGAGCTGCTGCAATAGTCATTGAAAGAACATCAATCTCCTTATTTTTAAAACAAAGTAAAAACATCATTGAACATTAGGGCAAAGGACAAGAATTTCAGTTTTACCTTTTGACTTTAGCAAATATTTGTCGCTCCATTTTTCTTGCTGGATTTCACCATTTGACTTGGGTTCTTGCTTTGTTCCCATTTGTTCCTAATGCCTGATAATTTTAGTTTTTTTTCTATTTTATTTTTGATTGATTTTTTTTATTCATAAGTATTCTTACTGTTTTATTATGCCAGGCAAAAATAAGCAAATATATTTCCCTGAACAAAAATTTCTCTAAGTTTTATTTGGAAATGGCCCAGGAAAAGGGTCCCTTAGTATTTGGGGAATGGTGGAGGCACTGCTCACCCTTCCACCTTTTGTTAGTTTATAGATCATGCCACATCCAGAAGGAAAGTCTAGTTTGAAAATCTACAAAAGCAGATTCAGTATTTTAAAAGATAACAGTGCAAAGTGAAAAATGGCAAATCTGTGCACATTTTAGTTTTCTTAAGGAACTGCCAAAATCCATGGAAAAAATATTGGACTAATCACCAGTTTAAATGTGTAGTGTATCTAGTATATACCTTTTAAAAATATAACCGGTCTTTTCCCAAACCAGATAAGGATAAAACCTGTCTCCAAATTGTGAAGAATATTGTGAGTATGTCATATAAAATAAGTGTAGGAGCTTGTGTGAAATAAATTATCTTAGTATAAAAACACAAAATTGTACTTTATTTTATTTCTGTTAGTGGTAATATCCTTTTGGTTTTTGTTTACTTACTAAGTCAATATGTTATTAAAAATTTGGTTGTGTTGCTGATCTTGATTGTTTTGGAATTATTAAAAATGGGGCATCTTGGGCTGGGGTGTGGCTCAATGGTAGAGTGCTTGCATAGCTTGTGTGAGGCACTGGGTTTAATCCTCAGCACCACATAAAAATGAATAAATAAAGGTATTTTATCTATCTACAACTAAAAAAAAATTAAGTGGGGCATCTTTCACCTCAGTCATTTATTTTGAATACATTATTTAGCTAAGTGAGAACCATTTTGTCAGTTCTTCTGCTAAAGGAATTGTGACCATCTCAGGTGTATTTATTATTGCATTTTATATTAACATTGAAAATGTCATTTTAATGGTGCATTCGCCAGTGTTTCTGATTCCCATAGTAGATCAAATAAGGTAAATGAATAAAAGTGGGGTAAATGAGAAGTCTGAACCGCCTGTTACCATCACAAGTGTACCTAATTAAGAAGATCTTTGGGGTTCACCGATTCTTTGATTTCTTAGGTGGGAGAGAATATTCTGAAGGACCTGATTAAGGAATGGTTGCCATGGCAATCACATTCAAAGAATCTAGAGGAGTCAATGAATCTGTGGGGATCATCCATTTTGATTGATTCAACTGGTCTTTAAAGTTCACTCAAATAGCTGTTGTTTTGATTTTATTTTTCCATATAATTCACCCAATTAATTGGAGATTGGGGATCATTTAAGCTTGTATGGTTACTAAAAGTAGCTACAGACTTATGCTGGAATAATATAAATTCTCTAATTTCACTTATTAGTTTTGTCAGGGTGGGATAAGATTAACATGATTTATTTTAAAGCATGACTGACCCTAAAGTGTTTGGGTTTTATTTTGGATTACTTTGCTGTCATCACATTTTGCCCAGTGTGTTTGACTGCTTTTCTGTTTTTATTCTCTGACTTGTGCAGTATTAACAACACAATTTGTATTATGTCTGGTCAGAACCAAAGTTGTATACTACAAATTAAGAAGTATGCACAAATATACCTACCATGAGTGTCTTCAACGTCACAACCCTAACTAATATTAATATAGACAGTAAAATGATACAGAGACAAAAATGCATTCAGATCTAACTGTAGGTTTTTGTCCTTTGGACTGGTTCTTGATGGAAAACCATAAACTGGAATGGAAGGCTGCCCTAGCAGGGGTCTAAGTTGGACCTCAGTTTGAGAGCCTTGCCTCCTCAGCCTTTGGATCTTTTCCTCTTCTGCCCTCTGGAGGGTGTCAGGGAACAGGAGATGCAAGGAACTCCTTTGAAAGGGATAGCAGAGTCCTGGTCTGGTTATTAGAAGACAGCTTCCCTGCCCCTTCTCCACTTGTAATCCCCAACTTCAAACCAGAACTTGTAGAATTGGGGAGTGGACAGTGAAAGCAGGGAAGGCATCAGCATGGCTGAGATGTTAGGAAGGAAGTTGTGCTGGTTCTTTAAGCAGAGAACCAGATTCCTTCAAGTAGAACCCAGTACAAATTGTATCCACCCCCAGGAAAAATCAATTCCACAAGAATAAGTTGAAATACGATACTAAGGCTAGAATGTGAGGGATTCAGTTTTGTTTTGTAGTTTAAGTTGGGTGCCAAGTGTTTGTGGAAGCACATGAAATTATTATCTGTTTGATAACATTTTGATACTTTGCCTGCTATACTAGTAGTAATAATTATATATCTAATACTCAGTGAATATCAATAATTATATATCTAATATTCAGTGAGAACCTGTTTTGTGGCAGGCACTGCCAAGGGCATAGAATGTGCTTACCTCTTTGCCACTGTGAGGTAGGTTGCCATTATGATGCTCATAGAGGTTTGGCAGGTCATATGAGTTGGGACCAGTGTATGAACTCAGGCAGTGTGACTCTGGCACCCAGGCTGTGAACAGCTGTGCCATGCTGCATTCCTGTCGCAGCTGCATACAAGGGTGAGGCATCTTCTAGAAACAGTAAGTTCCATATAAGAGAAGTATGAGTGATGGGACAGGAGACTGAGCAGGGCTTTTGTTTATACATTCCATGCTGAGTACTGGGAGGTAGAAAAGGAAGATCTGTGTCCCTGCCACCAAAACACTTAAAAGTCATGTAGTAGAAATGAGTTATAGCATGAAACAAATAATGCCTATTTATATGATAGAATATGGAAATATTATCTCTAAGTATAGGTGGGAGGAAGACTAGAAGGTGTTTCTTTTGAGTACAGGCACTTTTAAACATTCTCTTTAATGAACATATTTGAATGTTAGCTAATCACCATCAGCACAAATTTGTCTTCCACTGGGCTTTTCACCTGGCAACAAGAACCCTGTCCCTATAGTTAATAGTTTTGTATATTGTGAGTTCAGAAGAGTAATTCTTAATTGTGACAGTTATCATTAGGATATCTTAAACAGAGGAACCCTTTAGCCTATTGAATGGAACCAACTCTTTATTTTACAGTTTATTAAATTATTTAAATCTATAGCTATAGCTACTGCACTACTGCCTTTTTGATATTCAGCCTGGGTATGGTTGGTGTGAGGTGGTGGGGATTTCAAGCCTGGTTAAAAAATCCTTGGTTTATATTTGCCCTATTCCCATGATACTTCTTGAGAGCCTCCTGTGTGCCAGGTACTGTTCTGGGCGTGGGTTCAGAACAGTGAAAAAACAGATGGGTCCTGCTCTCAGGGAGGTGATCACTAGGCAGTGTAAGACATAAAGTGGTGATGTCTATGAGCTTATGGGCAGTGTGTCATGGTGGACTGTATTTGTGTCAGGGATGGGAACAACAGAAGGCACACCTGTTTCCTAGTGCTATAGAGCCATCCACACTGAGATGAGCCTGCCTGCTAGCCTGCATCCTAATCCTGTTGTTGATTGGAGATAACTTCAGTGGTCACACAGCACCTCGTCTCCATGGCAACACCTCTAAATATTCCTCTGGTGACTTCTGTTCTACATTCTAGCTGGATCAGAGCCCTCCTGTGGCAAAATATTCTAAAGATGTTAAAAGAGAAAAAAAGGCTCAACTAATAAATCTATTCTAAACGACTGAGTCATTTGTTTTGATTACCCGGGTGATTGCCAAATGTTAATTTAAAACTGAAATAGGCCATGAGCTCACTCCCCTAACAATGCTGAGTGTTTGAGCTAATACAGCTTGATAATGAGGGAGCCAGATCCACTGCCAGTGCTAATGTTATATGATAAACAGACATTTGGAGAAATATGCAGAACATCTTGGCAGTTTTCCGTTAACTCTCAGGGTTGTAAATACTAAGTAGAATGTGTTATCATGAGCCAATTCAAAGGAAGTTGACTTTATTTTTTTTAGAATTTCTGACTTTTATTCTAAAAAGGTAACTTTGTCTCTTGATTCTCATTTTTTTCCCTAACTTAGGCAAGTGGAAGCTGTTCCCAACGGTATCCAGTCCTTGCTGAATACATCTTGTTCTCCACACGTCCAGTGTGAGGTAAGTTTTACTAATTGCCACAGGTTCTTATGCTGATCTCCAACCTTCCAATTTGTGGTGTTAGGGGCAGCATTGTACGAAGAGCTTTATTTGTACATGAGGTTTAAGAGGTTTATTTTAATTGGCCCAACCAATATCACTGCTTACCCTAAATATCAGCTCTCTGGGGAATGCCTTTTCAAGGGAAAAATCTCATTTGCTTTGAACTTGGGGGCATGAAAAATGAGTGTGGTAGGCACAACAGAATTGTTAGAAGGTTAGTTAAAAAATAATGACCTGCTTATGTGCAGCATGAACAGTAGGGAGCAGGAAAGCTTCATGGAGCAAATACCAGGATGGAAGGGAGCAGACTCCTGCTGGAGACCAGTGCTGACTGTATCAACCATCAGGAATATTTCTGTCCTGGGTGGAAAGAGGCAAGTTGCGGGACTTCCACTGAAAAATCTCATGATAGAAACACCAAAGAGTACTTCTGGTGGGTCACATTAACATGCACCAGCAAATTAAAAAAAAAAAAATTGCCCTGAAGTTCAGAGCAGCCCTGCTGCATTGGTGTGAGCAGCCTGATGGCCCAGAACTTTTATTTACTATACATTGGCTAGGTATCCTCTGTCCTCTTCATTTAGCCACAGTGGCTTAGTTACATTCAGTGATGATCCAGAAAAAGGGAAATCTTAAAGATGACTCACTCAAGCACAATGCAGGAATAGTTGCTCATTTTTTTTTGTGCCCCAGGCATTTACAAGAGGGGATGTAGCATTTGCCTATATTGTACCATTCAGGATTTCCAGTTTCATCCACTAAAAGGTTGCTGTATTTTTGCCTTTTCTACTCCCCCTTCCCCATGCAGCTATCAGACATTCAGTGTACGTACTTATATTAGATATTTGTCAGGTTGCCTTTGTTATGTCTACTGGCGGAACCTATCTCAGTTTGTAAAATACAGATTGAATATCACTTATTTGAAAAGATTTAGACCAGAGTGTTTCAGATTTCAGATTTTGGAGTATTGGAGATACCTTAGGGATGGGACCAAATTCTAAACATAAAATTAATTAATGTTTTGGGGCTGGGGTTGTGGTTCAGCAGTAGAGCACACACCTAGCACATGTGAGGTGCTGGGTTTGATCCTCAGCACCACATAAAAATAAATACATAAAACAAAACTATTGTGTCCATCTACAACTAAAAAATATTTTTAAAAATAATTAATGTTTTAGATACACCATATTCACATGGCCTGAAGGTAATTTTCAAAATATTTTTACTACACTGATTGACCCACATAGCATGAGGTGTTAGGTATAGAATTTTGTCCTTGTGGTATCATATCATGTTGATGCTCAAAAAGGTTTTGATTTTAGAAGATTTCAGATTTTTAAGATTTTTTCAGATTAGAGATACTCAACCCGTATATCTATTCAGATACACCAATATATTAAACATGAAAAAGTGAAAAACAGGGCAAATTTTGAGGTATGTTTAATTTGAATTTTACCCATTTTATTTTTTAAATTCTGGTTGTAGTGGGAAGTCCTTCCAAGGGTCTGAGGCTTTAAAGTGGCTAATAGTAAAAATCAAAGTGGACTCTTCATCCTTGCCTCTGAACTCTGCCATATCCTTCATAAATGACTATTTACCCAGCACAGTGTTTCCAAATTTAAAAAAAAAAACACTATAGAAACCTATCTTCCCCAAAAATCTTAGTGTTAACCCCAGTGAAGAAAACCAAACTAGAAATGGTTTGGCTCAAGCAGGAGTCTGTGACTTTGCCACCCTTCCCCTGAGGAATCCCACAGTGTTCTAAAGAGCACAGATTTTTTAAAAAATATTTTTTAGTTATAGGTGGACACAATGTCTTTATTTTATATTTATGTGGTGCTGAGGATCGAACCCAGTGCCTCATGCATGCTAGGCAAACACGCTACCTCTGAGCCACAATCCGAGCCCTACAGAGATTTAACTCTATTCACAGCTCTAATTTTTTGTTTTCCCACAGAAATAGAAACTAGTTTCCGTAAGTAAAACATCCTCCCGTTAACTTAGTTGAAAGTGCCAGCTAGTGGAATCTGGCAGTTCACCTTCATTGTTTGCCCTCAGGAATTCCATGGCAATCTGCAACTTTGACAATCTTCATCAGTAGAAAACTTTGATATAGGTGTACAAGGCTGTGTTCTTAAGATGGAACACTTTAATTGAAGTTTTTCAACATGTGTTTAAAGTGGTTTTCTAATACCGACAATACGTCAATGACATCTTCACTCTGACCAAAATTCGGTATCTTTTGGGTTTTCTTTTAGAGCAATGAGTTTCCCAGATGAGTCACTTAAATGGATTATTTTAAATTCTGTTTCCTGGTGTCAGAAATACATAAAAGTAATGCAGTTGCTTCTTGTGTTCATTGTTCCTTTTATGCATTCATTCATTCAGCCCTACTCTGTGCCAGGCTAGAAATGTAGTGGTATTCAAAACAAAAAAGAATAATGTATTTTGGTTCTGATATTTCCTCCAGTGTAGAATATCCTTACATTATTTTCCCTTTAGCAGATGAGGAAACTGAAAATTGCTTTTGAATTTTTTTCTTTATTACATTGCCCAATATTCCCTGTCTCTACTTGGCTCTTTGAGCCTTTGATTTATGCCATCTCAATTATTATAAGCATGTGCAAAATAATAAAGTATGTGATGATGATTGGGGATGCAGTTGTGCCTGGGATCCGTATGCCCCAAGTGAACATAAATGTAAACTGTGCCTTTCACACTCTATTTTTTAAAAGTTTGTTTGGAATAATTGAACAGTTTGGGGAATGTGAACTTTGCAGTTTCCACAGGAAGATATATTTTTAAAATAATTGTGTGTCCCATTTTAAGCTTAACAGCATTTATCTTAGATAAACTTTATATTTCAGAAACTTGAAATTATTCCATTTGGCTGCCTTTTAGTTTATGAAAGTATTTGGAACACAGACTTGAACACATATATGAGCTGGGCTAAATATGAGTACTCTGTATTTGTACTCTAGTAATGACAATATTGTTAATTAATTAGACACGTATTTCACATCTAGGAAATATTTGTATCACTGACATATGGTCATTTTTCATTATTGATTTTGGCAGTTTTTAATTTTCACAAAACACAAAATTTTAAAAGACAGTAGTCATAGTGATTTTATGTGTGCCATTTATATTGATGTGACCTGTCTTCCTGGAGCACTGGTAGTAAGCATGCAAATCGGCACAGATGGGTTACACAGGCTTAAACAATTTGGAAATTATCAGTCTAGAGCCAAGGTCTCAAACTGGTGGGCTGGATCTGGCACACTGAGGTGTTCTTTTAAAATTTCAACTGAATTGCCAGAATTTAAAAATTGAGAGATTTCATATTTTTAAAAATTCAGATTTTTCAGCTTCTTCTCAGTATCAGAAGATCTGGCAGTATTGAGCCTGCCTTCCTGTTTGGCTGCATCAGGCTGGAGCCAGGTTGCTTCTGTTTTAATTTTTGCACAGATTCTGGGGTTTGCCACAATCTCCAGCATTCTTTGCAGTCTCCATAAGGATAAGGGTCAGGTGTCATTAAGGGAATGTTTTACTCATGCAAGCATGTGAATTTTCAACCCCAGGTATAGATGAAATTGAGGTTGCAAAGAAAAGGTCATCTTTTTCTCAGAAGATGGGCTTGCTGATTTTCAGGTGTACAATGTTGAGTGATGTTCATTATAAGGGGGGTGCTTTATAAGATTTGAAAGTAAGCATTTCAAGGGAGGGATACTTTTGATTAAGAGAGGGAACATCAGTAGATACAGGTGTTTTAGTTCATTCTGGAAGATTCCTGTGGACTCCCTCAGTACTTTTCTAATTCTAATGTAAAGAATCTGATGCAGGAGGTCTGGAGTAGGACTTGAGATTCTGCAGTTCCACAGAATGTTAGATTTACACTGCTACTAGTCTAAGGGTCTGCTTCTACTTGGGTAGTTTGGGGACTTTAACCCTTTAACAATCCAAAGAAAAAACAGGCAGTGACTTATTCCTTTGACCTGAGAAAGGGAAAGTAATCTTATCAAAATTATTTTGGGTTCACTTCTACTTGTAGCAAATTAGGTGAAAAATCAATTATTTTGAATATAATATAGCATATGTGAAAGATAAATCAAAATTTTGTTTGAATATTTTGTTCTAAATTATGTGCTCCTAGTAAAGAAGCCAGTTACATCAAAGTTCAAGAATGGTGAAGTAGAGATTAGAGCTTTTAATTTTATTATTTTTTAGCAATTTTTTAATATTTATTTTTTGGTTGTAGTTGGACATATTACCTTTATTTTATTTATTTATTTTTACATGGTATTGAGGATTGAACCAAGGGCCTCGCACATGCTAGGCAAGCACTCTACCACTGAGCCACAACCCCAGCCCCTTTAATTTTATTATATAAGGCAATATACTTATGGGGTCTTAGCTTGTAAAAAAGTTCACAGAAAATAGAATTATTATCAACTCTCTGGATATATAGTAATTTCATAAGCTATATGATGATAGAAAAAGGCAGCAAGGAATAAATCAACACATTAAAATATATACAACTCTATCATAAAAAAGTATAATTAAAATGAAAAGTAAGCCATGAAAAATTTACTGTACATATGAAAAGATAATTAAGTTCTATATTATGCAGAACTCCTTCTGATAGTAAGAAAGGCATACAGGGGCCTGATGTGAGGTAGATGCTCCATACCAGTTGGCTGAATGTATTCTCTAGGAGGTAGATGGGTAAAAAATATTCATATTACATCACAAAAATAAATGCCTGGAAAAAGGTTTAGCCTTACTAGGTGTAAAGACAAGTAAACTCAAATATCAGTAAGGTACACTTTTCACCAATTGAATCAACAAAAACAAAAATAAAACAATGTTAATATGATTATTTGAGACAGACACACATATAATTATTGCTCGTAGCTTTATAGGTTGGCACAAAGCCTTTTGAAGCATTATTTGGCAGTATATGACAAAAGTCACAAATTAGTACTTTTTAATCCAGTGATCCTATTTTGGGGGATATATTCTATGAAACAAATTTTCCCAAGCAAAGAAGAAAAAATGCTGTACGTTATAGGTATTAATCACAATGTTATTTGTAAGAATAAAAATTAGAACAAATTTAAATGTCTGAGAGAGAAATGGTTCATTTACTCAACAAGTATTTTGATTAATTGTGACACATCTATGCAGTGGAATTCCATGAATTTGTTAAAAGTTATAATTTAAAGAATTTGTGCAATAGAACCTTAGTAAAAAAAATACAGGATGCAAAATGGTGTATATGCTGTGATTATAACTTTGCAAAGTGATATGTACATATGGACAAGAACTAGAAGGCACATAGATAAAAATGTATCACTTTGAGGTCTTATTTATGTTGCATATATATTTTACCATAAGTTTGTGTTCACTTAAAGGTTGAGAATCTTCTACTATGACTACTTAACTCCATATTGCAAGTAGGACGTTCCTGCTTATCACACAGTAGGTGCCTAGTAAATACCTGATGAGGATTCCTGCTTAGAGCCTAACTATGGAGTTTCAATGATACAGTTTCTTGTTTATTTTGTTCCTTCATCCCAAGAGCCCCTTTTTTCTTTTTTCTATGTTTTTGTGATTGGTAGAAAGGCATCTTGCTGTTCCACATGATAAGGTACAAATGTTTGCTTCAGAACATTTAACTGATGTGTAGCAATGCCAGGGAATGAGTTCATATGTAAAGGTTCAGTGTATAATGAAGGAGAATTTTTCTAAATAATTTTTAGTTGTCAATGGATCTTTATTTATTTATATGTGGTGCTGAGAATCAAACCCAGTGCCTCACACATGCTAGGCAAGTACTCTGCCACTGAGCCACAACCCCAGTCCCATGAAGGAGAATCTTAATGAATCTGTAATTTGAGGGCAAGACCCTTTTTATCTTCTGATTTCCTTCATATAAGGCATAGAAATTCACTTTCAAGTTGCAAGCCTTCTCGCAGTGCCCCCTCCCTTTCAGCTATTCTTCCTGTTTCAGATATACTTGTTTCCCTGCTCTAAGTATACTTTTCTTTTTTAATTAGGTCAGTTACTTCATGTCTGTTTTTCTTTTTTGACATGGTTTCCTCTGGCTTTGGCACCACATATTTTCCCCATATGTCATTGCCTCTGGAGCTTCATGTTGCAATTATTTTTCAAGGGGAACAGAAAGCACATTGCTAAGGCGGGGGGGGGGGTTAGTTCTTGACTCTCTTTCTTGCCCGTTGCTTGAATGAACATTCGGATTTCTTTTGGGCCTAGTCCTGTTTGGTTTTGTATTCTTCAGAGTCGGTTATGTTTGGACTGAGAGATACTTAAGTAAAAATAATGGTAAGTCAGAGATATGCCTGGCAAAGGTGCAGCACATTTGTTAAGGTTACTGGTTTATTTATCTCCCCTGTCTCTATGGTGACTAAATGTGGGCCTGGGATTTAATGGACTTAATTTTGACCTCTTGTAACATCTCCTAACTTTGCCCAGCCTCTGATTTAAAAGGAATTCATTTTCACTTAAGGAGAGAAACTGCCTCATTTATAAAAGGGGTCCCAACTAAGAGTCATGAAAAATAAAATCTCCAGAGACTTTGATTCTTATACAGTCTTTGATCAGATTACACATTGTACTTGTAAAGAAAAGCTAAGAAAACACACACACACACACACACACACACACACACAGAGATGTACATACACAGGCGCATGCACTACACACACTTGCAGCATCACTAATATCCCAAGGAAATAATTTTCTTTTCAGAGAAATAAAGTTTTGTTTCTTAATGTGAATGAACTATGAGAACTTTCTGTAAGAGAACTTTTGTAAGGATGGTAACTCAATGGGAACATTGATTAGATATTACATTTGTGTTTATTTTTGGAAAGAATATACTTTATCCATTATGGAATAATATATTTGCATTTGTATCAGTGTTCAGACTATATGTCAGAGTTCAAATGTATTAAACTATGCCATGGAAGTTCAAAATAAAAGTTGAATTTGATCAGGATTCTCATGC
The DNA here is from genome assembly GCF_048772815.1 of Callospermophilus lateralis. Taxonomy (NCBI): domain Eukaryota; kingdom Metazoa; phylum Chordata; class Mammalia; order Rodentia; family Sciuridae; genus Callospermophilus; species Callospermophilus lateralis. The sequence continues at coordinate 110,632,322 of NC_135325.1, forward strand.
AAGAAATCTGACTTGAACACTGAAATTCAAATCTAGCATTTCATCTATACTCACTTGATGTTAAATGGAGAATACATATCTGGTTTCTAACATAGCTAGAGTCACACTGTCTTGGACCTCAGTTAGTTTGTGTGATGACAGAGTACTTTTTATTCTCTCCCATATGGTTTGTCTGAGACTTAAAAAGATTCCAGTTTTAGGGAACTTAAATTATTTATTCAAAATCAAGTCAGAATTCTTTAAGGCTAGTGCATATTGTCACTTTACTCATGGATAATTTGCAAGACCTTTCACTTTCTTAGGAACACACTCACATACACAAACTTTTCTTAAGACCAAAACCAAGGAATCAGAAAATGATTAATAAGGATTGCACAAAGGCTATGGCAAGGGAAATGACTTGTGTCCTATCTTTACTCCCCAGTTGTAAAATATTAAGAACTGTCATCAAGTTCAGTTCGGGTACAATAGGAACTTGTGAATACTTAATCATAAAAGCACAGTGGATGTGGAATCTTGTCCATCATCACCTCTTCTATTAATAGGACAAAGACTTGAGAAGCCAACAACAGATGCTCACTTGTAAGAGAGAGCTACACTTGTGAGATGGATGTTGGATGCTTCTTAATTTCTGCTTTGAAACTTTGACTCACATGTTTTATAACCGTGAACTTAGAAAATTTATTAGGTTAAGATCATATGTAAATCATATAAATTTTGTCATGGCTGGTATAGTTATAGTTTAGGTGAAAGCATTTTACAGAAATCACTGTTAAGGCCTATAGCCCTTAATAATGCTTGAGGATGAATAGTACTTTTGTCTTCATCATAACTCTTATCATTATTATCAGTTTTATATCACATGTTGGAAGCCATTGTGGAGAACTGTGCAAATAATTGTTATAATTTGTGAATTTTGTTATTTCTTTCATTGTTAATACTTGAATTATGTGTAAATAGCACTAGGGATCAAATCATTGTAAATAGAATTGGATGAAATACATAAAAATGTTTTTAGAGTAACCTCACTGTCTGTCTGCCAGAGAGACTTCCCACTTTGTAGAGCATTTCTTACTGAGGATGTCCAATTATTAGATAGTTTCTTTAACAGTTCTTCTCACCTGAGGAGAAAAGCAATGATCCATAGGTAGTTTGGTAAAAAATTTGTGCTGTTTGTTGAGTCTGTGGACATCTCTTAAACCATGGGATGTATGCATGTGATGATATGACCATTTCTTTAAATATACACTCTTTAAAGCTGTGAATTTGTAATGTGCTAATTAAGGTATTCCACTTTTTTTTTTCCCAGAACCAGTACAGCCTTTTCTGTGGATGATGGTAAGGGTTTGTGTACATCGTTGTCAGGGTACATAGTTTTTTTTTTTTTTTTTGGTGCCTCAAGTGTTTCATCCACTTGGTAATTGGAGAGGGAGAGTTCTACCACTTGCATTGGACTCATGCGATAGGATTGAACTGAGTGACAGTATAACGTGTGTCAATATTTTTAGCCCATATTCCCAGTTCTGCTGTCTGTACTGTCAGGCCCCAAAACTTTACACAGGATCTTTATCTGACTTTTTTGGCCCTCTCCTGAATGTTTTCCATTTTTTCTACTTGAACAATCTAAAATATAAAAAAGGATTTGGTTGAGGTTACTATCTTAAATGGTACCCTGGTTTTCCAGGAAATGGGAAGATCCTGCGGAGCAAGAATCCTCATATTTCCTCTTAGGTCTTCTATATCATTTATTAGTGTCAGAGGCTTAGTAGGCATTGGCTAGAGATACAATAAATTGAATGAAAGGAATTGAATATATTGCAAGCCATAGCATTATCTGGAATTGCACAGGATAATGCAGAATCTTTATTTGACGCTCTGTTCCTTTAATAGCCATATTCCTGACATCATTGGAGAACTTCCCCAAATGTAGTCTTTCCTACCTCATTATAGGGTGGCATCATTTTTTTTCTCAACATTTTAATATGAAGAGTTTTAAGCATAAAAAGTTAAAATTGTGCAGTGAACACTCATATTCCTACATAATCTAAAATTAAACATTTTCTATATTTGCTTTATTACATATCCATTGATCCATTAGTCTTTCTGGTTTTTAAAAAAATGTTTTTTTGAGAGAGACAGAGAGAATTTTTAATATTTATTTTTTAGTTTTTGGTGGCCACAACATCTTTATTTTATTTTTATGTAGTGCTGAGAATCAAACCCAGCGCCCTGCGCATGCCAGGTGAGCGCGTTACCGCTTGAGTCACATCCCCAGCCCCCTTTCTGATTTTTTTAGATTCATTTCATGGTAAGCTGCAGGCATATATCCACTTCACCTCTAACAATTTGGCATGAATATCTTTGTGTGGCCTTGATTTTGATGTTCTTAGAGCTATTATCAGATTTGCTGAAATCCTGACATTTATTTTGGTGGTGGCCAAGAAGAAGTGTTAACTTGAATGTGAAATATACTCCATTTTCAGACTGTGGGAAGTTTCCATTTGTTTCTAACTACAGGCAAGTATACAAACATACATACTGCTGCCCCTTTCTCCCCCACATTGCTGATTGCATTATTTATACTGTTGAAACTTGGAAGGTTAACCTAGGAAATGCAATTGAAGGTCTTATTTATATGATGAAACCAAAGAATTGGGGTTGAGGATAGTAGTGCAATGTTACTGTAAGGATGGGGATAGACTTAGATACTATGGGCAGGGGAATGGACAGGTTGAGAATCAAGAAGTTACCAGCTTGATAGTGCTTTAGTCTGTGAAGTCTAGAGAGGGTTTAGTATCTGTTTAATGTTACTCAAAAGTCATAGATCTAATAAGCACTAAGAGTACAAAAATAGTGCTTCTAGTCTACTGGGTTTTGTATTATATTTTATGGAAATGTAAAATTCATAGCTGTGTTTAAGAGGTTTTACCAAGTTTGAATTTGATTTTAAAAGCGCACTGAACTATTTAAAAAGTAATAAAAATGACAGACACACTCATCTGTGTTGTACAGTCAATTTTAACATACTGGAGAATATTTACTGATTGACTTTAAAATAAGTAAAGGTTATTAATGTCAGCCTAAAATAAAACTTTGAATAGCACTTTTCTGTCATCCATCAAAGTCAGGATAATATTTCTGTTGGGGGAATAAAGACAAAAGGTCTACAGTGGGCCATTACACTAAAGCCATGGGTGTTAAGACATTGGCCTGTGAAGGCTGAAATTACATTTGGGTTTCCAGTTACCATGAGCACTTATCCATCTGTTATATTTAGATTTTTTTTTTCTAGTACCTTTAGGAATCTGGAAACAGATGAGTATATCCTTTAAACTTGAAACGACCATAAAAGGGGAAAGATGATTAAGAAGCTGGAGGCTGGCTATGGTATCATTCCTCAGATGAGGTTGTGGAAATGGATTAGGGAATTTAGGAAAGCAAACTACTCAAGACAGGTCTGAAAATTTATGTATGTAATATTTCAGTTTATTGTGGGATTTTTTGAGGACTTCTTGATTATCCCTGAGAAACCTTCAAATGGGCTTGATAGATTCATTGCATTAGAGGCAGTTGTACTCACCTTGGTTCCTTCACTACAGATTATACTATGTTCATTTTTTATGTGATTTTTTTCTGGAGGTTGAACTCAGGGGTTGCTTTACCACTAAGATACATCCCAAGTCCTTTTTTAATTTTTTTTTTTTTTTTTTTTGCTTTGAGAACAGGGTTTTACTAAGTTGCTAAGGGTGGCCTCAAACTTGTGATCCTCCTGCCTCAGCCTCCTGAGTTGCTGGAATTATCAGTGTCTTCCACCATACCCAGCTCAGATTGTATCATGTTCTGTGTGTGGGGTTATAAATGCCTTTTAGAAGTAAATACCTGCTTGTGTGTAGCTGCAGTTGATAATTTTTAAGATTTTATTTATATATTAATTCCTCCTAACGTTTTATTATGAAGATTTTCAAAGCCGAAATGTTTTTTCAGTGACCAACTGTATATTCATCATCTATAGTCTGCCATTAACAACATTTTACTCTACTTGTTTTACCACATATCCATCCACCCACCAGTCCATTTTATTTTGGGATGCATTGCAAAGTGAATATAGAAGAAATCTTCACCACTCTTAACTTCCATGTATTTTATATACTTCAAGTCTAGCTTTTTGAACATTACACTAATGTGCCTAAATTGGCATAGATGCTGTGAAAGAAGATATAAAATAAATGTCCCAATTTTACTAGGAAAAAAATTTAGGAGCCTTATTTTAAAAGTAACAGGTTTTCTGGAATTCTGGCATGGAGTTGGAAAAAATACTGTCTTATTTTTAAATCTGAACTTTTTTTGTGACTCAGACATTGTTGACCCCTAATTAAGTTGGAGTGTGCTTGTAAATTTCATTTTCATCAGAGGTAGAAGCCAAATAGCTTCCAGTTCTTAATAGAGAGGTAAGATCATCTTTAAAAGAGTTATAAACATTGTGTTGGTCCCGCCCACAGATGCTATTGCATTTGGAAAGCAGAGGAACAGTTAACCCTGGGATAAATTGGTCTATGCTGGATCTAGTCCCAAACCCTGGTGTCAAGGTGTTAAGTGCAAATTATTAAAACAATTTGAAAAGAGAGAGAATGGGAATGGAGCTAAAAGGTTCCAGGGTAAGACTTTTGCCCCTATTTATGTGGAAAACACTCCCTATGTTCTTGCAAATCTGAGTAGTTGTTCCCTTTATTCTCAGTCCCCAGAATTGTGTCCAAACAGTCTCCCTTTGGCCCAGGGGGTTGGCTGGGTATATTTCCTTCTGGAAGTCTTCACTAGCACTCTTGAGTTAGCTGGCAGGAGATCCCTTAAAAGCATTTCCAAGCAGTTTTTCATATTCCCTATAGGGGATAATGCTCTTCTTTCTACTTCAGTTCCAGTTGCTGTTGCTTGGGTAGAAACAGACTTCTATGTTCCCAATCTCTAGATGGCTCATGAAAACTTAGTGTATAAAAACAAAAAGAACAGAAAATCTTGGACAGGCATTAGGTGGGGGAAATTTGGCAATTACATATATTTTAAATGTGTCAGTAGAGCATGAATTTTAAAAAAGTTATATATAGGAGTTATAAAAAACTTACCAACCCTTCAGACAAGCACATGACCCTTTAAAACCCATAAAAACTCCTTGGCATGATAGAATAGCATGCACTTTGGTCTGGGAAGAGACTTGGGTTGCAGATATTTTGATTTGTCTACCACTGACTTACTCTTTGATCTTAGAATGTGACTGACTTGTCCTGTGAATATTTCATAATCACCCATAATAAAACTGATTTACTGTATATAGGGTAAGAATTCAGTTTAAAACCATATGTAGTTTTTGTTAATAGCTCATTTATGAATTATTTTATTGGGATTTAGATATGATATTAAGCTTTCAAATCAGATTTGATTTTATTTGTAAATGTTATTTTATATAGGAATGCTATATAAATGTTATTTTATATGTAAATGTTATTTTCTATAGTTCATGTGTACAGTACCATCCTTGATTTTATATTTCCACAGATTAGTTGAGAAGATTGATTTTCTTAACTGCTAAACATATGTTTAAAATATAAATACAAATTGATTACACTTATGGTTTAAGTAGGAAGGTGGAAAGTTTTCTAGATTTATGCTTAGGACAGGTGACAGTACTTGAGATTCTATTCTTAGTTTGTCCTTGCCCCCTTCTCTTCAGGCAAGACACTTAATCTTTTAATGTCTCAGTTATCCACCTATAACACCTGTAATCTTATTTCATGAAAACAGTTTCTAGTTTACATTTTAGCATTTGAGGACTTGGTATGAAAAGTGGCACAGAAGTTCAAATTACTATGTAGAAAGTATTTATTTGTATGCTGAATGATAATCTTGACAAATTACTAATTACTACATTTAGAAAGTTACCACTCTGGAGGGAATTGATATTTGATATTGTTGTCCTGTGTGTTCTAAGTTACCATCATAACAGTAGGAAAATAAACCCTGTCCTGGCTGGGTTACAAAGAGATTAACTCACTTCTTCAAGTTGTTACTGAAGTTCCAGCCCTTAAACAACAGAAGTCAAAGTGTTCCTTATTTTATTTACTTTTTCCCAAGTGAAAGTCTTATAACTAATCTTGGCTGAAATTTTTCTTTAGTTGATGGCTTTCCAAATTATTTTCTTTGTAAAGAATGAAGGATGAACCATGTCAGTTACTTAAAGCTACTAAAAATACCCTATACAAATATGCACAGTAGTATGCTTTTGATTTTAGATCAAAGCAAAGACCCAAGATTATGTGGAGCTTGCTTATTATACATTTGTTCCCAACTACTTGTCCCTTTGCAAAGAATTCCATATTAGTTATTTACAAGAGGATTAAATGGCTTGACTCTAAGTAAAGCTAAAATACCCATATTACTATTTTTCTAAATTCTATATCCTTGAAAGTTTGGGCTAACATGTAAGAGAAAATCTCTGTCACAGAGACTGTCAATCTTTTCACAATGATCTGCCTCTGAATTTTGTGGTGTATAATAAATGTGTGTGTGCTTATTATAGAAATTGTGTGAGTCATGAAAATTTAAGTCCAACTGAAAACCAAGAAGATACTACCTACAGTGTACATATGTATTTATATTTTTCTTCTACAAATATTTTGCTACCTTTTATTTCATGCAATATTTGGAGATATCATTCAATTTTGTTCCTAAAACAATTCTATACTACTATGTATAATTATAACACTCTATTTTTTTTACAACAACTCTCTTGAAGACAAAATGATAGGAAATGAAGGAGAGAACTAATATTTACTCAGAACTGCTATAGTTTGAACATCCATCTCAAATTTATACATTAACAGCTAACTTGTTGAGAGGTAGGACTTCTAGAAATTATTAGGTATTGTGGATTAATATCATGGGAATCATACTGTTAAAAAAGAGAGCTCTTTCCAGTTCCCTTGCTTTGTCTCACCATGTGATACCCCCCAATCATGTTATGATGTAAGAAGGTACTTTCAAGATGTCATGAATATGCTCTTGGGCTTCCCAGTCTCTAAAATGTGAGCTAAACAAACATCTATTCTTTATTGAAAAAGAATAGTTCTATGGGGAAAGCAGGACAGATGTTGATATCCTGTTTTCATAGATGAGAAAAGTAAATTAATTTTGCTAGTAAAGAGGCTCATAATCAAGAGACTACATGTGGGGTATTTGATTCCAAGTCTAGAACTCTTTCCTTGAGTTATAACACAATAAAGTCAACAAAATTTCACTGTTATCTTCATTAAATCAAAGCTTAAAATTAACTTTTAAATGGTTATCTCAATTTAAATTCTACAAAGTAAATTTTAATTGATTTTGAACTCCCTAAAAGTATTTGAAAATTAGATGTCCTATTTCACAACTCCTGAATTAATCTCTTTTTGAACATTTCCTGGGCCAGTATATGATAATTTAAATAGGCTTTAACATTTATTTGTGATATTAAATGAGACAGTTTAAAGATAATTAAAAGTAACTAGGTTTGCCTTTCTTATATACTCCTGGTTTGCCATGCAGAAGTGCCACAACACCATAACTGTGGATCCCCATTTTGACATCTAATAAGATTAATTGTTATCCATACTTTTAAAATGGTTGAGCTGGGCATGGTTGTATACATTTTTAATCCCAGTAACTTAGGACGCTGAGGTAGGATGACCAAAGTTTGAGGCTAGTCTCCGCAGCTTAGCTCCTAAGACCCTGTCTCAAAATGAAAAGGACTGGGGATATAGTTCAGTGGTAGAGCACCCTTGGGTTCAATCCCCTGTGTACACACACACACACATAAACACACATATATACACGCACATATAAATACTATAATATATATAATAGTGTGGTGATACTAATATAATACTATAACACTATACTATATATAAATAAATAAAAATAGTTTGCACATTTAAGCTTATTTATAAACATCAACTCTTTTCCAGAGTTAATATTTTAAAATATTCATTGTGTGAGTGAAATGAGGGTATCAGTGATCTCTCTTTTTCTTTGCATTTTTTTTTTGTAGAAATACAGAGGTACATTACAAGTTGGTAAATCAGTGACAATTAGCCACAGACTAGGTTACTTGGCTTCAGTTAATTGTGTGACCTTTAAAAATCCAAGTGCTTATTTCAGAAAAGACTTACTTTTGAAATTATAGACATCAAGGTATTACTCTGCTTTGAAAGTGGGAACAATTATAGGGTGGATTGAAAAAACTGACACAGATACACTTGGAAAATCCCTGAAAGACTTATATAACAAATGAGGATATTGTTTTGTTTTCCCAGCATGCAGTTTTAAGGTCAGACCTGTGACTCAGAACTGTGCACTTCCCTGGTGGTATGCATCAGTGACATGTTGCCAGTCTTATCCTCCAAAAGGGCTTGTGCCCAGCTCAAATTACTCCATTATAATCCCCAGCTGAAAAGCCACCCTTCATTTTTTTTTAAATAGATAAAGAAGACAACATGAATATTTGAAAGTCAAGTAATGTGTGTACTTTATATAGTTATTTAGCCTAAGATTTGAGGAATACTAAGATTTGACTGTCCTTAATTTTGAGAAGTAGATCCTCTGTTGCCACTAATCCACCATGATGTCGTGTAGCATGAGCACATGTTGTGTACATTGTCAGCATAAGCATTTTACTAAGTTTGTTGTTTTTAAATTCACTGGCAAGGCATTGTGGTTGGGTGCAAAGAGCATTAGACTTGGAATCAAAAGCCACTTCCTCTCTGGGTGGATATGCTAAAGGTAATTGTAGCCTAGTTGGCATGGGATTTCTAGATGGCATCTTCAATTTGTGAACAAAAATAATCTGTCATTTCAGTAAGCTTTGATGGTGGTTCTTCCTGATCTGCTTGAGATCTTTTCATTCTTTTTTCTTTTTGTTTTTACACAGTGCCTTCATTTTATTTATTTATTTTTATGTGGTGCTGAGGATCGAAATCAGTGCCTCACATGTACTGTGCAAGCACTCTGCCACTGACTTATACCCCAAGCTCATCCTTTTCCTTTTTTGTTCTCCCTTTTTTTGTAAACCAAAATTCCCATTCCTTTAGCATAGCTGATGCCTCTTGAGTGTTAGAGAAGGGCAATCTGGTTAAACTCACTCATTATGTAATATTTTTAGTTGGTACATTTCATCCTTTCTAGATATACATATATTCTTTTTGTGTGTGTGTGTGGTGCTGGGGACTGAACCCAGGGCCTTACGCATGCTAGCAAGCACTCTACCAACTGAGCTATATTCTCAACCAAGATATACATATATTCTTTACAGTACTGTTTGTCACAACAAAAGATGAGAAACAATTTAAATGTCAACAAGGAACCACATAAGTTAACTGTGGTATATATACACAGTTGAATTAGGATATATGTGTTAAAAAATGGAATCTCTTTTTTGTTCTGGCATACAGAGTTCTCTAAATATAAATAAATACAAATAGCAGTAGAATAAATAGCAAAAGCAAGGCACAGAAGAAGACATATAACTACCTAATTGTTATATACTTGTATCTTTGGAAGCACAAGAAGACCATGGTGTCATTGGTTATGAATGTAGAGGGGGAGTAGATGCCTGGTGACAGGCAGGAGGAGGAAGACTTTTCCCTATGTACTTTTTTTGTACCTTTAAAAAAGATGTTTCAAAGTAAGATAAATTTACACAAAAAAGAAAATGTTCATAGTAGCATTATTTATAAGGGCTAAGATGTAGAAACAACCCATATATTTGTCAACTTCTAAATGGATAAACAATATATGATGTATCTATATATACTTTTTTATGGACACAATATCTTTGGTTTACTTATTTATTTATTTTCATGTGGTGCTAAGGATCGAACCTAGTGCCTTATGTGTGCTAGGCAAGCGCTCTACCACTAAGCTACAATGCCAGCCTCTATATAAGGGAATGTTATCTATATAATGGAATATTTTTCAGCCATGAAAGGGAATGAAGTATTGGTACATGTGGCAACATGTACCAATTGAAAATATTGCACTAAGTGAAAGAAGTCAGACACAAAAGACCATATGTTGTTATGATTCTGTTTATATGAAATGTTTAGAATAGGCCAATCTGTAGAGATAGAAAGTAGATTAGTGGTTGCCAGGGGATGGGCTAGGGGTGAAGAGGAGAATGAGGAGTAGCTGCTAAGATAATCAGGGTTTCTTTGGGGTTGATGAAAATGTTCTGAATAGTGGAGATGACTGTACAACTTTGAGTATACTAAAAACCATAGTACATTTTTAAAGGGTGAATTTTATGGTATGTAAGTAAGATGTTTAGAAATAAAAAGCTACTTGGTAAAGTGAAAAAATGAAAGCTTTAACAGTCAGTGTGAACATATAAGATGGCACACATCTGTAATCCTAGTGACTTGGGAGGTTGAGTCAGGAGGATGACAAGCTCAAGACCAGCCTCAGCAACTTAGTGAGACCCTCAGCAACCTAGCAAGACCCTGTCTCAAAATAAACAAAAAGGGGTGGAGATAGGATGTTTCAGATCCATATTCTTGGCATACGTTCATAATTAACTCATGATGCAAAATTAATCTGCATTCTGATGGGAGCTGCCTAATGAATATAAGTAGTTTCTATGCATTGTTGATCTTTATGGACCAACTTTAGCTCCAAGATGTGAAGCATGTATAGTCTTTTTATTAAATAGCATTCATAAGAGCAAACCCTTCTTTGTTATGCTGGAAAGCCAATTAACTCCAGCCAGGAAGGTTCTAATCCTCTCTTGTGCTACCTGGACCCTTTCTTGGTAGGAAGGCTCTTATGTACCTGCAAACTGGGCAGGTGACCTAGATTATTGGGCCTTTTCCTTGAGGAGCAAAAGAGCTTTGTTCTTCCCACGACCCCATTCTGTGTTCATAAACCCTTCTCTGCCCATGTTGCTTATACATCTTTCTGTGCTAGGCCAGAGGCCAATACCTCTAAGTCCCTAGGACTTTGAGGTTTGCTCTCTGCTATAGTTATTCCCATGGTCTTTACAGCTGGGCTCTTGGCCAACATCTTGAGCTCTTATCTCTTTTTAACATATCTCTTGTGAAATGGTAAACTTGAAGATAAATTGTACTTGCAGGAATCTGCTGCTCGGAACAGCTATATTTTTAGAGTGCAGTTGAATAAATAATAATATATAATGCTTGCTGTGTGCCAATCCTTGCAGTTACCCTACTACATAGCTTCAATTATCCCCATTTTACTGATGAGCAAATGGCGTAACAGAGAAGTTAGTTTGTGTATGTCATACAACCAGGAAGTGGACACTGTAGTACACTGTATTCTATTGAAACTCATATTAATCTTGGAAATTCCTTATTATTTATCTTAGAACTAACAATGCTAGTTGTTCAACCAATCTTATATATAATTGAACTTTGAATTTCTTTCACAGAAACTTTCAAAATAGTTCTGATCCAGCCTACATCAATTTTGTCTGAATAGAATAATCACTATCACTCTTTGTTTCATTTTCTGTACTTTACATAATCTGGTCTTATTATACTAAGTACATATGTCACATGTTCTGTTTATCACATTGCTTGAAAATGAACAAGAAGGGCTGAAATTGAGGTCAGTGTGATGCAATAAGCATGTATCCTTTGGTGGTTTCTGCCACTCTGGGTCTACCTGCAGACCCTCTTTTTTTGTGGTGCTGGCAGTTGAAACCAGAATTTTACCTGTGCTAGGCATGTGCTCTACCACTGTGTTACACCCCAGCCCTAAGATCCTCCTTTTTTGTGAAGCCAATTTGCTGGCTTTATATCCTCTCATTGCTACCTAACATAGTAAACATATTGCTTAGACTTTGAGATCCTTGAATTCACACACTCTTGTTCTTTAAATGTTAGCTGTTTTGGATAGACTCTTTGCTTCTTTGTTCAACCTAGACCTTGTCTCCCACAGCTCTATATCAGCAACTGTTTCCAAATTATCTCAGCAGTGTGTGGTCTCTTTGACTAGACTCTTGGTGTAGCACAAGAGAATCTATGCTGTTTCACTTGTAAGTCATATAACTATCCTTTAGTCTTGGAGTCTGTGATCCATATTACAGACTAGATGTTGTAATTACCAAAGTCAAGTGATCATGAACCTCATTTATCATAAACCACATTCCTAGGCTTTGCATTGTCGTGAGTAAAGGACCCCTTGGTGGAAGTAGCTTGACAGGGAGCAAGAAAGAGTACCTTTTGAGGGAACAGACACTCAGGTTCCAGACTTGGAGCTGCAGGTAACTCAGGGGGAAGTAAGTCATCTCCCCATCTTGGAGCTGCAGTTTTCCCATCTGCAAAATGAGAGAGTTGAACTAGATGGTATTGAAGATGATTTCTAGCTCTGTCATTATGCAATCTTTACAGAAGTGGAAACACCCATAGACCTGGTCCACTTCATTTCTAGGTCCTCCTAGAATCTCCACATTTGGAGGGACCTACTTACACTCTGTTTTGACCATGAACAGACTGACCAAGGGCATACAAGCTACGCTTCAGGGTAATAATGTCTTGGCAGACCACACATGCAGATCACTCTGCTACTGCCACATAGTTTTTACAAAATAGTGCCTGTCTTGGCACAACAGAAGAGTTCTTTCCATAGAAAGTTATTCTTGTGAGCTCTTTCAATATAGATCATTGTGGGCTACCACCTTCCTGAGTCCACCTCTAACTACTCCTAGGTGGAGTGTAGATTGAGGCATTGCTGAGACACTTACCAGGGCCCTTAGGAAAACTAGCATATGGAGGCCAAGTACCTTCTGTACTATAGTTATCCCTCCAGAAATCTAGATTGCTTTTAAGATGCTCTAGTGTCTTAACAAAATATGACTTCCTGAGTGACATCCAGATCACTGCTTGGTCTCTTTCCTTCTACTATGTACACTGTCCCACTTCGGGGTACGTTAAGTTCAGATGTTCTACTGAGCAAATCCCATACAACTACTTTGTGTTTCTTCAACCTTGACCTTGAATTCTAGGACTATCTTGTTTGGTGTTTGAAAACAGTGCATAGCACAGTAATATACTCAACATAGTCCTTTGGTAAGTGAAGACAGATTATATGTTAATAGTCTTAATATTTCACACTAAGAAGAAGGGTTCATGAAGTATTAGGGTTTCTTTCGAATCCCAAGCAGTCAGTTGTTAGTTATCAGCATTAAGAGTACAGGTATGGATGGTAGCTTATTTGACTTGCTCTTCTTTCCTGTTATGGATATTAATCATCTGGGTAAATTATAGAAGAGGGCCATGGAATGTTTAGCCCTCAAGCATCCATCAGAGGCTTGAAGTGTCCATAACAGGTGGGCTTGGTGAATGCCAGGACTTAGTATGATTGAAAGGGTGTTTTGAGTCATGGCACATGGCAACATGGAAATAAAACAGATATATCACAAGTGGTTGGTAGAAATAGACTTGAAGAGAATTTTAACACCTAAAATATGACAGAGATTTATCCCTACCAGCTTCTCAGTTTCATGAAATGTCCATTTCCCCTTGATGTGATATTTTATGTGTGTATTATATATTTCCTTCTAAAATTCTGATTTCTAGTTATTTTCTGGTTTTTCTTTATTTCTCTTTTAAGTGCCACCTTTGTTTTTTATATCTGAACTCATCATAGTGGCTTGCTCTGAAAATCATTTGTGTAGTGGTGTCCTGATAATGGTTTCTGATTAGAGGGCCATGAAAATATCTGTAGAATATTTCTACATCTTGATGAGGGTCTAAATGTAACATGGGAAGGGGCAGACTTTGGGAACAGGAGACATTTTAAACTGTTACTAATCATGGAATGACATTTTCAAAAATCAAATGACAGGAGCCATGGCATATCTTTCAATTCTTAATCCCTCAGTGAATATTATTTGGAAACCTTCTGAGCCTTGGTCAATTGTAGAATGAACAGGTCCTCAGTAGGGATAATTAGCATTTTAAAGGTGCCCTGCTGTTTACAGGGTCTTTTATTTCATGTATCTTATCTCATTTGTAATAGATCTTCCCCTTTTCATAGCCACCTTTGCTTTTGCTCTGAGATACAGAGGCCCTTTGGAGAGGCAAAATTATGGACTTTAATTTGCATCTTGCATGAAGAAAATCACCCCTTATGTAGTTTTGGGAGTGCTCCTTCATTTTGCTCTTTCATAGTTATGCTGGGGATGGTGACATTTAAGCAGTGACTTTGCAAAATTGGACTTGTGAATAGGAAAAAGTACTCTCCCCACCTTAAAGATTGACAGGAACCTGAGATGGCTGAAGCTGTACTTGACTTTTTCTGGCAAGAGTACATAGGACAAGAAATACTCTGGAGAGTTCAACATTGAATCACATCATATCATAGTACATGACTAGATGCTTTAATCTTGCAGTTGGAGTCACTCAGGAGAAATTGTTGGCAGAGGAACTATTAGCCTGACAAAATTATATTGAGAAAAAACTTGTAGCATATTAATTTATTAGTAGTAGACAAGAGGAGAAGAATAATGTAAAAAAAAATGTTGAGATGAAACCACTGATAAATCCACAAAGAATTCATTCCTTGTTATTCAGCCTCTTGCTTCTGGCCATGACTAATGACCAGTAATTGTCTGAATAAGTTTTCAACCATTTGAAAAAGTCTTTAATAAAAGGAAAATAAAGGAGAAGTGTGACCACAAGTCACACTGTGAAGGAGAAATTCGTGAGGTGTGCATGAGCCAAGTGGGTCACTGAATATGCAGCATTTGACTCTATGGTTGCACCACTTTGAACTTTGAAGTGTGATCCTCCCAGTGGTGCTTCTGAGGTAGAGGGTAGGATCCAATTGCAGTGTGGGAATCCCCACAAACTAGTCTTACTTTCTCTCTGCTTAACAACTGAATCTCATTAAAGGGGTTCACTATTGACATCGTAAAAGAACCTCATCATGGAGTCCAGAGTGCCACTCTGTCCCACACTGGCTCTGCCTCTCACATCCCCTATGATTCTCCTGCTTGCCAGAATCTCAATCTCCCAAGCTCGTTGGCTCCATCCCCTCCTTTGTGTCTACTCAGTCTTTTCAGTCCTGTCTCACAGTGTCCTTTCTATCTAGTCTTTTTTTTTTCCAGGCCCACAGCCAGTGTCATTCATGTAGCCCTTCCTTAATAAGTGTAATGCTCTTGTAGGCCCTTTCCCTGCCTCCAGACTCTTCCTGTGAGATCCACCCTTCTTTTAGCTGCTTGCATCACTCAGATCTCACCCTTTCCATGTACCACTTATAAAAAGCCCTCTGCTATGGCTTTCCCACCTCTCTCTCTACGGGTCCTACCACTTATCACATGCCCTGTCACCTCCCCACTTACAGGCTACATCCTGCTTCTTGATAAGCTCTGTGTTCTTCTCACACAATTGACCTCACCATACCTTTATCTTGGAATGGCCCCTCCCCATTATGTGCATGCTACAGTCTTAGCCATTCTTCAGGGACCACTCCAGTGCCATGATAACTATTCACCAAGTCTTTCTCACTTGAAAGAGATCATACCCAAAGATGGTATGATCTTTGTGATAAATCTCGATAATATGTTATATCTCCCCTGTAATACTCACCAAGCTCTGCCTTGAATGGAAGTCATTTGTATATTTATCTTAGCAACATTGAAAGTAAGGGATATGTAAAATGTCTTACATTACATAATAGGACATCTGCTCAGTGTTTATCATATACAATAAATGAATGGATGGAACAGTGTCACATACAGGTGGACCCCAAGATAGGGCATAATGCATCCATGGGTAGTTGGAATACAAAGATATGTAGATAAACTCTGATATGAATGATTCTCAGGATCACATACAAGACCAAGTTGGGGGCCAGGGGGTTGATGCCTAGCACCCCCTAAAAAAAGTCATCCTAATTTTGTTAGCCCAGGAGAGACTTGAAGACCTGAAATGTGGCCTTCAGACACTAACAAGATTAGTTCACTAGTGCAGGCAGCTACAGCAGCACTATACTAAGGCATTTGAAAGCAGCACAGTGATTATCAAGGATATTATTAAACATCACACTGTTAATGTGTAATAAGATCAGCTCAGACACCAGTAAAGCCAGTTGACTATTCAGGTATCTGCTAAATAACCATCAAGGTTTCTGAACCACAGGACAAAGCTACCAACTATTCTTACTGAGAAATTGATTTTTACATTACAAATGGCCTTTTTCTTTTTGGTTTTGTGAAAGGTCTAGTTTTGTGACCTGAGGACAGTAGGAGTAGGGAGTAATGTCCAAGCAGGCACGGGTCATGCTTCATAAAGTTTTTAGGAAGGCAGAGTTATCTGGTTGATGTGAACTTCAGCTGGAATAAATGTAGTTAGTTGTAGGATGGCACTCCCAGCTCAGTGGCTTGTCATATTTGAGTAGTTAGTGTTCAGAAAGTGGTGTTTTGTCTTTGTATTTTCTTATGTCTCAGGCAAAATAGATTCATATTTATCTGTGATTGCTTTTCAAAATGAATTGACCCCTAAAGGACTACTCTACTCACTATGACGATCTACCTCCTGATGAATAGCTTGAAACTAAAATTGACTTCCTAAAGGAAAGCATTTGTGGCACACTAAGCTTATTATTCACACCACTATAAGAGAAGCGCTTAAAAATACACTTACTCTACCTAAAAAAAAATATGCCTCCCTCATGGAAATCTAAAATTTTGATTTTGTAAATGTTAGTCACATAATAAAATAAGAGCATTTCCCCTCAGTGAAGAGTGTAAGTTCATTTTGTGGGCATGGTGTTGTTGCAACTGGCCAATTCCTCTGCCATAATTTAATCAGCCTGGATGAGTAAAAGGCTAGAAAAATGTGGAGGGGAGAGCATAGTTGCCACTTCCTATCTTTTCTTAGGTCTATTTTTTTTACCCTAACATGCAATGTATTTGCCTGAAACTGCAGGTGTTTATTGTTATGCCATTTTCCAGCTAACTAGGAGGTAATGACAATTTCAGCTATCTCCTAGAATAACTTTTCCTGGATTGCTTGAAGAGCATGAGAATTGGGAAACTCAATTCATTCATTTATCTGTGAAGCACTTACCTATTATGTGCTGTAGGAATGTGGAGACAAAACAAAGCACTATGTGAGCCCTCAGCCTGGTAGGGGAGCTTTTTGAATAGGGCCAAAGCAGTGACATATGCACTATTAGATAAGACACTGGATATAAAGGTACTCATCCCAGGGCTGGTCCCAGAATCAAAACTCATCTTGTTATCCTTGAAGTTTAGTAGCCACTTTAAGAATTCTTGGTAGCAGTTATGTTTTTGGAGGGTTACATGACACTTGTTGGCTTCTTTTGTTTGATTTTTCCAACAAATGGTTTTTGAAAGCCTCCTGGGAGCTGCACTGTGTTGTAGGTATTGGGGCCACAGCAATGAACACCACCACCAAGTCTCTGCCCTCTTAGAGCAGAGGGGCGAATCAGACAAGTGAGAGAGATCAGTGTGATGCCTACTGTGTTAGAAGGGGAAGACAGAGTTGCGGAAAATTATCGTGTGGACAAGAACTTGCAGAAGAAAGGGAAGGAGTATGTTGGCAGGGAGCGAAGTTGCAATTTGAACCTTAAGGGTGGTCACAGGAGACTCTGTTGACAGTGGCTTGGGGCAAAGACTTGTAGTGGTTGGAGGAGCAACCAGGAGATGTTCTGTACCAAGAAGGTGCAAGGAATAGTGAGAAGGCCAGTGAAGAGTGTACCAGTGCCAGGGGTCTGGGGATGAGGGCAGAGGAGTGGCTGGTAGGGGGTCCTGGAGGGACTTGGAGGCTTTTGCTAAAATTCCTGTCTGATTGGCCAGTCTCCAGCCAGTTGATGGTCTGTGGAGCCATTATAACATGTAAGGTTTCATGTCTTTATTTTCATTCATGCTTTTACATTTATAATCCAATGACAATAAAAAGCGAGAGATTTGAGTTGGTGGGACAGTCTTCTTTGTGTGTGTAGCAGGGATATGCATGTGCATCCCCATTCTGTTTTCTTCTATCTCACGTTGGGGAGATAGGGTGGCTAGAATTGTTTCTTCGGCTATCTGCTGATCTCTGGTACATACCAAGGAGGACATAGAGTTAAGCATTTATAATACCCTTAATCTCTATAGTCGTAGTGTCTAATCCTCTTTAATTACACTTGTAACAAAAGTCTATCACTTAGTTACTTTTATCATTAACAGCACAAAAATGCATTATTTATAGGGCCAAATGCAAGCTCTTGAGGCATATAAAGTAGATTAATAAGGTTGGCTCAGCGTTAAGCTATGTCAGAGCTGAGTCCAAATTTTATTCCGGTACGGGGATGACTTTCTATGTGGCCTCTCTGGCTCTGGAGCTAATTTGGATGCTGAGTCGCCCCACAGGTATTTATATGTAGCGTTTGGTATTTTTACTGGGTCCTATTCTTCTCCCTTGGATCACCTAAAATGGTTAAGAATTTTCTAGTGGGATTAAGGTTGTGATCTCTGAGGAGGGGTGGGACATCTGCTCTTGGTTATTTTTGTGAGCCGCTTCCCCTTAAATGTATGTTCGCAAATGAGCCACAGTCCTATCAGCTGGGATTGAGGGAAGACTGATCTAGGTGCTGCTGCTGAACTTGGTCTTTAAGCCATGGCTTCTCATAGACACTCAGGTAAAAACCTCATGTTCTTTCTTTTCTCTTGAGCACAATTTTGTTAGGGCAATGAACTCATTATTTGCCTAAAAGATAACTTTCAATTAAAAGATTTTAATCTTATTGAAATAGTACACAAATCATAGTTTTTATCTGTTTTGTGCTTGCCTTCTCATACTGTTTCAAAGACAAAAGATTATTACTCAAATAGAATTGGCCATTTGAGTGACATTTAAAAATATAAGTGATGATATTTTACATTTTTCAGGATGTCTTATGAAACTATAAGAGATTATGAGAAAAGAGGGGAGACTGGTTATTTAGTATTTAGTTATTTATAATATATAACTCTTCATCTTGACTGTGTTTGAAATATAACTTAAAGTGTTGGAAAAAGATAAAATGAACATGGAGAAGAAGGAGGGATATTTGTAACTACAAAAGTCAATAGTGACTTACCATATCTTCCCTTTTTCAGAACAAAACTTTTAAAAAAAATTAAATATTTTTTTAGTTGTAGATGGACACAATACATTTATTTTATTTACTTTGTTTATGTGGTGCTGAGGTGCCTCACATGTGCTAGGTGAGTGCTGTACCACTGAGCCACAACCCCAGCCCTAAATAATATTTTTAATGTTCCTAAAGAAATAACTACAGATTCTTCTGATATGACAAATATGTTATTAGTTTTTCTTTTTTTGAAAAAAAGGTCGAAGTTTTGGGTCCCTTAGTCTATGATGACCACACAACTCATCCTCTTGTTTTGTAACCTGGCATTATGAAAGCCCTTTGCCACAAGCAAGAAACCCATGGAATAGGGGCTAAAGGACAGAAGCCCAGTTTTGTGAAGTTAGCCTGCTCCCTGTGTCTCTCCCCCAAAGCCAGGAATGTGGCAGTTGTTCTTGTTGCCCTCTGCCCTGGAGCTGGTGAAGTAAGACAGTTGGGAAGAAAACAAGCACTTTGTCCTGTCTCCCAGCTTTCAGGTTAAGGGCCAAAGTAATTATTGTGGTAATGTTTGGGGAAAATTATTTTTGAAAACTTGTAAATGTCTGTCAATATTTCAACAATGGTAATCCTTTTGGTTTTTAAAGCATATATGCTGCAATGGAATTCATTACTTTAATTAATGAGAATGCAATATCTTCTTTGTCTCTAAGTGTTCAGAAGGTGTTTGGTATTTCCCCCAATCCCTAGAAACTGTTTTAAAAACATGGTACTGCATGCCCAAGAATGTGGTTATTGACCAACATTTTCATTCTCTGGGTGTAGACAGATTGGGCAGCTGTCCCCGTTGTTATGATGAACCTTGAATGCACATTAACTGTAGAGTGACTTTCCATTTTATTTACTAATTAAGTGACAGATAGGAAAATAAGTTTAAAAGGTGAAATATTTATGGCATGCCCAATCTTGGGTTTTAAATTACACTAAATCATGTTATTTTTGGTTATCTGAATCTGGGGTCTGTCCTTCTAAAAATCTTTTAGAAGATTTTTAAAATCAATAAATAGCATTTTATATTTCATTAGGTTCATTGTTCCATGAATGCAGAGAATAACTAGGTCCATGAAAGGAAGATAAGTCCTCACAGAAGGAAAAATAGTGTTACACTGAAATGTGCTTCAGATGGACAAAAATAGAGGTTCAGATCATTGGATCAGAATTTATTGTGAGCAAATCCACAAGAGAACATTTCAAGGACCCTGAACACTGCAAAATAATGTAGATTGATTTTTTTTTTACCCTTTGGCATTTGAAATCAAGGCCAGAATGGGGTCTGGAAAGGGAAATAAGATTATTGGCCATATTATATAGTCATTAGGTCCCTTTACCAGTCTCTGACCAGTGGGCTGTTCATACCCACTAGTCCTTTCTCAGAGAAGGGCTGGAAAATGATAGAGTGGGGTGAGAGGGGAGCAATCAAACTGGATTGTCCTCTTAAAATCAATGAAAAATGGTAGTCAAAAGATTTGGTTGAGGGTGAACTGAGCGTTTTGTACTTTTAATGACCACCAAATGACTGTCTACAACTGGGTAAACTAAAAACACATGTTCTATTGCTGCCAGGTTGTGATCGATTTTTTCTTATATGAAAGATGGGATATACTGCAAGTAGTATGTACAACATTAAGATAAACCTCATATATTGACAAAATGGTACTAAGGTAGAATCTGGCCTGTTGCAAGCCCAGTGGCACATAACTTTTAATTTAATGATCTATATCCAACCCTCCTGACACCAGATACAATCTAAAATGGTGTTCTCTAGGTATCGGTAACCCAAAGGGGATTTTTTTTTCTAAATGCAGTATAGTAATAATATAGAATCACCCTGTACATGTTGTTTTTAAGGGAAAAATACTTTCTGATTTTTCTGTGAGAGTCTATGAAAGATCACTTTTCAGCCATGACTCACGAGCTCCAGCTCCTTGTAGCTATTTGGGTATTTATTCCCAAATGTTTGATGACACCTCCAGGTGCATTAGCATGTCTGTGACAACAAATGTCCTATTCATCAGCTGAGGCTCCTTCCATTTGTCAAATGTTCTCTGGAAGCCAACATTTATTTATACATGGAGTCACTGTTGTGCTGGTATGTTGGACTTAGCCATCAACAGACCAGAAATAACCTGAATTTTTTTCCATTTGTGTTGTTGTTCATTGTTGATACTGTACATTATAGCACTCAGGGAAAGGAATGGTTAGAAAAACACTACCTAGTCATAATACTCACTTTTTCCTTCAATATTCTTATTTTGAGCCACTTGGGCAAGAAGAAAAAAAATGAATGTTAGCAAGAAACACCTGGGAAAAAACATATAAAAGACAGACTGGAGCTTTTCTAATGAGAGGTTTATAGTAAAAAAAAAAAACCCAAATTTGCAATATTATATTACTCATATACATACATGATTAATTAAATTGAAAGCTTAAACTTTATTGCAATATTAAGGTTTGTGTAGACACCTTTTACATGTTGGATGTAGATAACAAATTTTTTCTCTTCAGGAAAAAATTTTAAAGTGAAGAATGATGTGTCTTTTGAAAGCAGAAGGATAAAAAGAAAGCCTGCCATTTTTGGAATTGGTATCTAAAATTTGATCACCTAGCCACATTTCTAACTGCCTTCTAAAAAGTTAAAAGGCTTCACATTTCACGTATGTAGAAATTGCTAAGGGGATAAAAGTTATTCCCTAGGGAAATAAGAATTTGTCAATTGAATAAGAATAAATAGAGCCCTAAAGAAAAGCTGAAATGTAATCATAGTATTTCTTTCTTCTCTGAGCATGTCTAATAAAGGCTAAAGGGGGGAGTGCAGACTTTTCTCTCTTTATGAAGATAAAGCTGAACTGTGTCCCAGACACTGATGGTGCCCACCACTTGGGATAGTCTGTCCTTTGGGAACTTTTCTGTCAGCATTGTCACTTATCAGCTGGGTCTTAGAGTTGTGGACCCCTTTGAAGATAATTCCTAGCAAAACATTTTGATCTTGTACACATTATCCCCTCCTTTATTGGAAAGTTTTAGTGTGGTAACTATCCTGCCAGTAGGAATAGCTAGTACTCCAGATACACCCTAAACTCGTTGTGTGAGGGTTTGAAATAATTTCATACCAAATGATCAAAAAGAAATGCATGAGGTAAGCTAATTCGTGTTTCCCAAAGTTCTACTTAAGATTTCTTTTAAAAACAAAAAGTACTAAAGTTCATGAATTTGACATAGACATTGGTAACATACTTTAGGTATTTCTAGGCCTCTTACTTATTAGGCAATAAAGCCAACATTCCTAGAAGTACCTGTTTTATCTTGATTAATAAATGTTTCCACACACATAAAAATGACTTAAGACAATTGTCAAAATGAATTCTAAATTATGCTCTTGGAAATCTTTATGTCTATCTGGATACAGAGTTTGGTGGGAATATCAAGTGACCCTGGGTTTCTTATTTTTTCCCATTGGTGCATTATAACTATACATAATATTAAGATTCATTATGCCATATGACCCTAAATTTCTCACACTTGGAGAACAGCCAGGATTCAAAATGCCAACAAATGAAGCTCCTCTTATTGGTACCATTAACTTGAGATTGACTCGTTTATTGTTACTTTTGATTGGTTTAAGACCCTGTTATATAGGAATAATACTGTGCTTCCTTGACTGATGTTTTCAACACACTTTTGTACTTCCTTGTTCATTGGTGAGCCATGGATTATTTCATCATTGGGGTGCCTAGAAACTGAGTGAGTTGTGTTCTAAAACTATGAAAGTAAGCACTGAAGACCTTGGCACTGGGAATAATACAGAAAGCATTTGCTTTTAAAGTGAGAAAGGCTTGGCAGTTATATCTTTGGTGTTGTGACTCCTATTGCAGTTTTCCTTCTCGTGAAAACTTCTAGATAACTCTAAATGAAATTCTTTGTTTTTTAGCATTTTTTTCTTTTTTTTAAAGATTTTTTTATATACCTTTATTTTATTCATTTATTTTTATGTGGTGCTGAGGATCGAACCCAGGGTCTTGCATGTACAAGGCGAGCACTCAACCGCTGAGCCACAACCCCAGCACCTAGCATTTCTTTTTCTATTGTATGATGCTGATACTTATACCATAAAGCTAGGATTCTGAAATTACCAAAAGGTAGGACTCCCCTTAAGTGGGGTTGTGCATGGTACCTTAATGTAGAAATGTTTGGAATCCAATTTCTGTTTTGATAGACATTAAAAGAGTCTAAAATGAGCAGGTTCAAAGTTGTATTCTTAATAGAGGCCTCAGTAAGGGAGCAAGAGGGACTTTCAGATATAGTCCAAGAAGATAGTCTCTGAAAGGCGAGCCCAGTCATGCTTCCTAGCCGTGTAGGAAGCCATTGCTGGCTAATCTTACAAAATCTGATTTTCTGCCAAATGGCACCTAGGAGCCACTGATAATTTAATTTCTTGGCATTTACTCATACTGGAGATTTATTTGGTCTCACTAGTCAGCTTCTTAACAAGAAAGCAAATCTTTGTTGAGAGCACAGTTTCAATGTGGCAAAGGGAAGACAAAAATCTCACGACATGGGAAAGACCAATGAGAGTGGATGAGGGAGAGTGATTTTTCCACATGCTGTCACAGTGACAGGTACTTTTGTCTCTAGGCATGGAGCCACAGACAGTTGAACAGCTGTCTTACATAAACAATGCATAGTTCAAGGAGATTGGCCCTGGTTTCACTGTGTGTGTACATTTTGTTTCTAACCCAGTCACACAAGGGAACATCTCCATATTCCTTTTAGGGAAATATGTAAGTAAGAACCATTCTCTTGTCTTCCTTGTCTTTTCACTGTGACACACCTGTCCAAGCAACTGTCCTTACACAAGAATGTCACTCATTTACTTCGCATGCCAGCTCTCTGGAGATGGGGGGGGCCTGGATGTATGTCCCTATGAGGCAGAAGGTGTTGTGTGTGTTCAGTGACCCAGTTTCCCTTGTTTGAAGGTTGGCTGCAGAGACTTACTGGGGTCTGAGTGAGAGTTCAACAGCCTGGACCCAGGCTGGTTCCCAGACACAGGGTGTGGTTTCCTTAGCTCACTCTCTGCTGTTTGGTTGCCACTGGCAACAGGATCCAAACAACTTGGACATGTGGTTGTATAAAAAAAAAACCTGGGAATGGAACCCAAAGTGGGAGTCTGGGGCCATTCAGTTGATGGGAGAGCTGCGGTGAGTAGCAGGAAACTGCTCATTTATTTTCCCTCCTTTCTCTCTAAATTATACTTGGGATGCTTGATAACCATGTATGTGGATAGTTTGAAATAAAATACTCTGAGTTCTAGTATTCCTTGCATAGATTAGATAATTGCTCTCGATTTACTTGTACAGATTTCTTTTTTCAGAAGGAGAGGAAAAATTAGCATATGTGTAAAGAAATTGAGAGCTAAATAGAAACTTATAATTTGGTACTTTACCGGGCACAAGATTCCTTAGAAAATGACTTGCCAAAGGGGCCACAAAAGGCCTTGGAAGTGCTTAGGATTGTTTTGGCCTGTTGTCTAGGGCTACGGCTGGCCATGGCAGGGCTGGGGGAATAAGTGGAGACTGTTCATGAGAAGGGACTTCTGAGATTCTTGGAATAATCAGCTAAAACCTTTGTAAAAAGTCATTTTTTCCACATTGTATTTTAAACTTGCAGTGTTTTAAACAGCAATTGTCCCAATTGGTGAATATACTTTAGTGAATATACTGATTCTCACTTGCTTGACCCAAAGGGGATTTGATTTTGGTATGTCACAAAACCACATATCACTATGACAAAAGTATTCAGTTGTGAAACATGCTGGTGCCTGTCAAGAATGCCATTTTGATAAATACTTTCTGGCCCTATTGCTCAGGCCTCAAAAGTCAGTAAACTGTCAGGGGTAAAAGTTTTAGGGATCTATTCAGGGACTACAAACATTTCTGCCAGATTTCAAGTAAATTAAAATGAATTCTTGAGGAACTTCTATACCTAGTATGGTACAGAGTTAGCAGTTAAGTTTTGTTCACGACAAATAGAATTGGACAGATAGGAAGATAGTAAGACCTGCAGAGAATACTTTTTTCTACCTAGAAAGTGATGGGAAAAGGGGCAACAGCTGGCAGGGAGACTTCTGTCTTGTAATATGGTAACCAGGGCAGTCCTTGGAGCATAGGGCCTGGCCCCCGTCTCCTCCTGTGGACTGGGCTGCCAGTGTGGGCATCTCCCCCAAGAAGCTGCTGTGTGCACATAGTATGCCTGCTGCTCTTTTTTGTGTGAAACTGTTTCTTCCTCCTCTTTGCTCCATCACACTCCTCAATCTCTCAGATTCACTGCTCACTATGACCTCATCTTCCAAAATCCCTGTGTGGTAATCCCAGCCAGCAGAAGCTCTGATCCCCTTATCCTCCTCAATTTCCTATGAGACTCAGCATAATGGTATGTCCCAGCAGGGATTTCTGCCATCTCCCTAGGGAGTTGCTGGCCCTTGGCCTCTGGCACTCAGGGGAGTTCCACTCAGAGCACTTTCTTCTTGGGAATCATAGTGAAATATCTGCTGCCTTGGCACCAGATGGCCAGTCAGTCTCCAGTGGAAGCCGGGCTCCGGTTCCCAGAGGAAGCTGGGCCTTGGTCCCCAGATCCCACGGACTCAGAGGGTTTTATTGGTCACACAGTAGTGCACAGATGTTTCTAGGACCCTCTTCTGTAGAGTGCCCTAGCTCTTCCATTGGTCATTTGTTCTTCTGGCTTGCCTCCACAGGTCCCTCCAGCTATAGGGTGGGCACTATGGCTGAGAAGTTCGACTGCCACTACTGCAGGGACCCCTTGCAGGGGAAGAAGTACGTGGAGAAGGATGGCCACAACTGCTGCCTGAAGTGTTTTGACAAGTTCTGCGCCAACACCTGTGTGGAATGCCGCAAGCCCATTGGTGCCGACTCCAAGGTAATGATCATCCCCATGTGTGAGCAGGACAGATTGGGCTTTGGAGTGTACTTTTCCTGCAGCTGTGACAATAGCTTTCTTTGTGAGTTCTCATCAGGGTAGCCATCTTCAGACCTTGAGATGGCCTCGCCAGTCCCTGAGACTGTTTCTGGTGTCCTGAGATGTTTAAAATGTGCCTTGGACTAGAGGGATGCCAAGGCCCTTGCTAGCTCTTTTGGTTGTATAGGTTGAGTCTCCCTTATCTGAAATGCTTGGGAGCAGAAGCGTTTCAGAGTTTAGATATTTTTTGGATTTTAGAATATTTACATACCCATGTTTATATACCCATGATGAGTATCTTGGGGATGGGACCCAAGTCTAGATACAAAATTTCATATACATCCTGCATACATAACCTGAAGGTAATTTTATACAAATTTTTAAATAATTGTGTACATGCAGCTTACTGTATGCATTGCAGAGGAAGGGGCTCTGAAGATCTTTTTTCCCCTTGGGTCACTAAATAAACTGTGCCGTGTGCCTGGGTTTTGACTCCCCCCGGCAAATGAGGTCAGGAGTGGAATTTTCCACTTGTGGCATCGTGTTATCTCTCAAAAAGTTTCAGATTTTGGAGCATTTTGAATTTCAGATTCTGTGATTAGGACTGCTCAACCTGCACCCTCTATATTTCAAGAAATGTGAGTTTTTCATCCTCACCTCAGTGTTTCTCTTGCTATTGATACGAATACTTACCCCAGGGCATCCCCAAGGCATAGGGGACTGCAGCATCTCAGTAGTCACAGTCAGTCCTGGGGAAAGTGGCCTTGTTAGGAGGTTGCTTCCATTGCCCCTGACATCCCTCACAGTGGCCTGCCCCACTCTGCTTTGTTTCTAGGAGGTGCACTACAAGAACCGCTACTGGCACGACACCTGCTTCCGGTGTGCCAAATGCCTTCACCCCTTGGCCAATGAGACCTTTGTGTCCAAGGAGAGCAAGATCTTTTGCAACAAGTGTGTCACTCGGGAGGACTCCCCCAAGTGCAAAGGGTGCTTCAAGGCCATTGTGGCAGGTACTATCTCTCTCCCACCCTGGGCTGCCAGGGAGGAGGCCCTGAGGGCAGTCGTGATTCGGGCTTACTTGTCACGGTGGGGCTAACGTTGCTGTGAGCTGCTTTGAGATTTTAGCATATATATGTACACATATACATACACGTATATATGCGTACACATATATGCTCGCACACACGCACACACTCGGAGACTAAAGAACACTGGCAAGAACAGCTTGTGGCAAGACAATGAAGTGAAAAGTATGTAGCGCTTTCTCATTTGGGTGTAGTAAGTGATCAAAGCATGTTTCTTTCTGGGGTGTAATTCTGGATGTGGCAGCCCCCTGTTGAACCTCTAAGTCCATGTAGGGGGTAGAGGCGGGAGACTGGGCATTCAGGCATCTCATCCTAAATTAATACTGCTGGGGTCCCTACTCATGACAAAATCCTGGGTTGGCACAACTGCAAGTAGCACACCAATAGGCTAGTTGGAGGCGTGAGGCCAGTGACTGCAGGGCCTGCATCCCCTCACCTCTGTAGGGCCCAGAGGAGGGGAGATGAGTGGATGCAGCCCCCTGCAGTGCCTGTCAGTGGGGCTATCCGGTTGCTTCTCCCTGCAGGAGACCAGAATGTGGAGTACAAGGGAACCGTCTGGCACAAGGACTGCTTCACTTGCAGCAGCTGCAAGCAAGTCATCGGGACTGGAAGCTTCTTCCCTAAAGGGGAAGACTTCTACTGCGTGACTTGCCATGAGACCAAGTTTGCCAAGCACTGCGTCAAGTGCAAGAAGGTATGTCGTCAAGGGAATTCTGCACTGACCTTTGTTTCTAGAAGTGTTTCACAGTTTGCGAGCACTTGGACACACACTATCCCATTCCATCCTCACGACAGCCCTGTGACGTAGGAATTATTATGCCCATTTTGCAGATGAGGAGACTGTGGGATGGGATGAGAAAATAGTGCCATGACCAAGTCAGGCTCCCCGTGTGTGCACTCACTGTGGTGGTGTGGCACGGCGGCTGGCACTGTGCTCTGAGCCAGGGAAGCCCTGGCTCCAGAGGCCTGCTTTTGCTGCTTAATTGTTGTGGAATCTCACAGAGGGGCTTGCCTTCTCTGGGCCTTGGTGTCTTCATCTGTAAATTGGGGATAATAATAGCACCTGCCTCCCATGGCTGTTGTGGAGATTGAAGGAGATTATGTATACCAAAGCGCCCAGCACAGTGCCTGGCATGTTGTAGTCATTCAACAAAATGGTTGTTGAATCTGAATCCGGTGCTACACCCCCTGGTCTAGGCCATCACAACTGGAGGAATCACTTACCAGGATCAGCCCTGGCATGCCGAGTGCTTTGTGTGTGTTACCTGCTCTAAGAAGCTGGCTGGGCAGCGTTTCACCGCTGTGGAGGACCAGTATTACTGCGTGGATTGCTACAAGAACTTTGTGGCCAAGAAGTGTGCTGGATGCAAGAACCCCATCACTGGTAGGCTAAAGAGTCCTTGCTAAGTCTGCCAGGCTAGGTTTTACGCATGGTAACCATCTCTCATTTTCCTATGTCGTCGGTTTCATCCGCAAAGGCCCCAAAGAATGCCCTTCTGCCCCTGCCACTGTGCTCCCAAAGGTCCCACAATAGTTTGGATTCTCCCCCAGGTCAGGTTAGCATTTGCAATACAGAACACTTCCTGAATACTGCTGAATAGTCAACCACGCCAGGAGTTCACAAGCCTGAGACCTTGGGGGGCGGGGTGGGGGGGTGCGGAGGGGGGAGGCACTGCACAGGGGGGTTGGGGGGAGAGGGAAAGGGAGGGATGCTGGTGGGGATGGGTTTGGGGGAGGGGGAGGGCCAGGGAGGCTGGAGTGATAACCTGGGATGGGGACACCCCATAGTTGAAGGCTAGCGCAGAGGTACCTGCTGGCAGGGTTTATTTTTTTATTTTTTTATTATTTTTTTGCGATCAGAAGCAAAGCTAATCACTTCATTCCTCATCTCGCGGCCGCGATCCACGTGCCCCGGGCCCTTTCCCCTGCCTCCAATTATCCCATCTCCCGGGGGAGCCTTGAAATGTACATTTGAGAAGACTTTTGCCATCCTCAGGGAAAAGGACTGTGTCAAGAGTGAGCCACCCAGTCTCTAAAGCTAGGAAGCCCCCAGTGTGCCACGGGAAACGCTTGCCTCTCACCCTGTTTCCCAGCGCCAACCTCCGGGGCAGGCATCCGGGTGGAGAGAGGACTTGTCCCTCGTGGGTGGTGGTTCTTTATAGAAAAAATCGAAGCTTAGCAGCTCCTCGAGGCCCGGTAAGTGCACACCCCACAAACAGCCCAAGTTTGCCTCCTGGTGGCCACTTTGATGCCATGGCCCTGACCTAAATCAAAAGAAACTGATTATGCTGGGAGGTCCGGTGCGGTGCGCGTCACAGGGCGATAGCAGTGGCATGGGAATGTGGGTTCTTTAAATCAGGAAAGCCTTTGGCTGAGCTCCGGCATTTTCTCAGGTCCTTGAGAGCCGTAGCAGGGTTGCAGCGGCGTGGGGCCAGTGCGCGGTGGAGTGGTGGGGGGCTGGGAGCAGGCCAGACACTGACTCTGCGTGCTTGTCGGCTCTGTGAATGGGGCAAGTCATCATTTTATCTCTGAACCGCAGCTTCCTCACCTGTATTCATTCAGCTGTCTCTCTGTTTTCTTTTGTTTTTCCACAGGGTTTGGTAAAGGCTCCAGTGTGGTGGCCTATGAAGGACAATCCTGGCACGACTACTGCTTCCACTGCAAAAAATGCTCCGTGAATCTTGCCAACAAGCGCTTTGTTTTTCATGGGGAGCAAGTGTATTGCCCTGACTGTGCCAAAAAGTTGTAAATCGACAGGGGCCCCTGTCCTGTAAAATGGAATTTGCATCATGTTCTTTGTGTCCTTGCCCTCTCTGCCCAACACCATCTGTAGGGGAAGAGTGGCCTTTCACCTCTTTAAAGTTGCTCCTTCTGTCTTTTCTCCCATTTTACAGTATTTGTCACATAAGGGCACACAGTGATCATGTTAGAATTTAGCAAAAAAGCAACCTTGCAGCAAAGCTCATTATTCTATGGCTGCAATGAAAAAACAAAACAAAAAAAAAAAAAAAACAAAACAAAAAAAACACAAAAACTTAGATAGATTGACTCTTCTGCATGTTTATCATAGAGCAGAAAAGTGCTAACCATTTAGCTCCTTCGTGATGTAAGCAAGAAGCATACGTGATAAAGCCCCCACTGAGTTATCTTTTGTGGCTCAGCTGGGACCCACCATGTAGTGACATGATATGCAAGAGTTGCAGCGGCTGCTCCAACTCACTGCTCACTCTATTCTTTGAGCAAAAAAAGAACTTGCTGGAATGCATGGTGTAACTTTTTCATCAAAATTCTGACTTCTGTTCTTTTGTGCTTTCACTTGACTAACAAGAATTTCCAGAAAATTAACATTTGAACTTAATGGTAATTCTCACCTGACCTTTCCCCATACTAACATTGGATTTCCTGGTGTGGCATGTTTTCTGAGTGTTCCTACTTTAAAACATGGAACATACAGGTGATTTGGGAAGTGTAAACAGACCTGAGAAAACGAGCCTGTTTCAGAGCAACAGTGTCACAGCGAGTACTTATGGAAGCTTATCAAAACTAACCCTGTTGTCCTTTTTATATTTTTAATTAATGATATTTTTGTTTTAATGAATAGTAAAATAGTTTATTGGTTTGGAAACTTGCATGACAATATTTGAGCCCCCTCAGACATACTTGCAGTTTTGAGAGTCATCCTACAAAAGTGACTATAAAACTATAGAGGGGTAGCTGAGCAGGCGCCAGGGCTGTCATCAGTGTGGTTGTGACATTTCAAAACCGTGACAAGTTGAATTCCTTGTAACATAGTAGTTGTCTGCTCTTTGTCCGTGTGTTCAAGAGGACTGCAAAGTCCCTTCTCTTGTGATTACTAAGACTTTTCCTTAAGAGTTTAGCTGGATCTCTGGGGGAGTGGGGAGGCCACCGTCCTTACCAGCGAAACCAGATTTCCACCTCCTGCTTCCCTGAAATGCAGGATCACCTACTTACTGTATTCTTCATTATTATATTACATAGTATAATGAGACAATATCAAAAGTAAAATGTAATGACAATACACATTAACATTCTTGTAGAAGTGGTTATAGAAGCCAATGCCTCATTTCTACATTTTGTCATTAGATATTATCATCTAACGTTTCAGTGTATCCTTACAGAAATAAAGCAGCATAGAAAGAACTTGCCTCCTGTCTTTCAATTCTGCGCAGAGGAAGCACTATAACCTGATAGTACTAAACTGTAAATCCAAGTAACTTCTTCTGAGAGATTTTCCTCAGCTCAGTGCAATTACTCTGAACATAAAGATTATAAACAAGCCTATAATGCCACTTTGATCTAGTTAAAAAATAAAACCTAGTGACCATTCTGACCCCAAAATAGCATGCCCCAGGTTTGCATCTCTTAAAAAGGATGAGTTGATTCTATTTGGCCAGGGTGGTGTGAGTGGGGTGGGGAGGCAATCCCAGATGAGGCATGTCACTGAGAAGTAATCATGGTCCCTGATTGTTTCAGAAGGATCTTTCTTCCTCTTGGCTCCTTTCCTCTTGGGCCCTCTGGAGGCCATGATCCATGCTGAGCACTACTGTAGCCCAACTGCATAGTCTCTGCCATCTACTTTAATGAGACCCAGTTTCCTCTATGAGGTTTGGGCCCATGTCTCTTGTTAGGACTGAGGGGCTAGAAGAAGTGTGGGCAGAGGAAGAGGCTGGTCCAGCATACAGCTCCCCAGTTGCTATAGCTTTCAGATCACCACACACTGACATAAGTGGTTCACACATCCCACCCATACCCTTGTGGTGGGTTCTGTATAGTTCAGGAGTCCCAGGGCATCAGAAAGCTACTGTGCCTGCCTTCTGGCATGGAAGGGTCTAACAGGCCCTAAGGGCATCTCCTCATTGCACTTCAGCTAACAGGCAGGGTTGGAGGGATGAGAGGGTGTTAGGTTTTGATGGACTCCATGGCTAGGGCAGAATCCCTTAGTAGCTAACATTTACTATCTCAGAAGAGGATAGAAACCTGTCAAAAACACTGGGGTTTTTATTTTGTTTTTTGGTGCTAGAGATTGAACATGGGCCTTGTATGACCATGAACGTTTTTAAGAACATGGAACATCCCCTTGTGTTTCTCTAGATCAAAAACCTTTAAACCAACAGAGAGTCTGTCCAGTCTTCTGGGGACCCCAGGGAGCAGGGGTGGTGGATTAGGGAGTGGAGAGCAGCTGTTCTCTCTGCTTCTCAAGGGAGCAGGTTCTTGAAACTACAGCAAGGAAAAAAAAAAAAAACAAAGGAGATGGGCCTGGGACAGACAAGCCACTCCCTTACCTGAATACTTGGAACCTGGCTTATGCCCTTTTCCCCAGGAGAGCCCATGACAGCACCCCAGTGATCTCCACTTCTGCAAGGTCCACCTGGGCCAGGCGATGGGCCTTTCCACACCCAAGCTCACCCTCCTTTACCCAGAACTCCTGTCCTTCTGGAAACTGGCACTCACCTTGCTGGTTCCTTGGCCTCTATAGTCTGCTCATTGCTCTAAACTCCTCTGTTTTCCTACCCTTACTTCCCCTCCAAATCTGTCCTAGATTGCTCCCAGCACTTCAATCATTCTTTTCTTGCCTCCATTCTGTTACCTTCACCCCCAGTCCACAAAACCTGAATTAGTGGCCTGAGTTCTACTGAGGAACAGCCACATTGCCTAACATTCCTAATACAGCCACTCCACTACTTGGTCACATTCCCAACAGATTGCCCCCACCACCTTCTTCACCTAAGACATGGAGGCCTATTAAGTGTCTGCCTTCAGCAATTGCTCAGCACTTAGTACTTAAACATCTTCAGAAGCAAATACTTCATACATTTTGGATCTGCTCCTCCAGCCCATGCTAGGCCCATGGTTTCCATTTTCTAGATGAGAAAATGGAGGTTCAGATGGGTTGAGAAGCTTGCCTGACAAGCCACACCCTCTAGTTTATCAATGGTGACACTGCATTGTCATAAAAAGGAATGCATCACAATAAGGAAACTACCATGCACTATGCTCAATACTTTAGAAGGCAATTGTGTGTGTTGAAAAAGCAACAACTGTAAGGCTCAGGAGGAATGAGGGTGAATTTCTACTTACCACATTGTCAATAAAGAGGCATTTTCATCCTCGAAGCGGATCAGAATCTCAAAACAGGCCAACTATGGCTAATAGGATGGTGTCGGGAGCCAGGCTGCCTGTTCAAACCTTGGCTGCTCTGCCATCTCTTAGCGATGAGACCTTTGGCAGTTCCCTAACCTCTCTGAGCTTGTTTTTTTTTCACCTTTAAAATGAGACTCCTACTTTGCCAAATCACATGCAGATGACATGATTATGAATGCTTAATGAGTGGGGTGACTGGCATCCAGTAAATGTAATCAATGTTAGCAAAAATTTTCTCCCCAGCACCAAAGACACTGCTCTGGTGTCTCTGACTTACCCTGTAAGCCAAAAGACAATTTTACTCCCATAGCAGTATGGGGGTATCTTCAGAGTTGGAGAGACTTAAATTCAAATACAGCTCTTCCTCTTTCTAGTTGTGCAACCTGGAAGAAATGCCAACCTGTATAAATGGCAATGTTCTGTAAGTAAAAATGAATACCACACCTCATAGGGTTTTGTGAGGATTTAAAATGATGTCTCTAAAGATCTGGCATATGGTACATGGAGAGCTGACCACCATTATACCACAGAATTGGAGAAGTAGAGGAGCAGCTAGGTCCCATCTGGAAACACTAACTGGACTGCTGGGAAGGGAGATGTTCTGCTTAAACAAACCAGGCCAGGGGAGGGGCACTACAAGTAACAACAGGGAATTGACCCCTGATAAGATTAAGTGATGGACAGTTTGCCTTCCACCTCTGGCTCCTTAGTAACTCCTGTTTCATATCTCCTGATGTTCTGGCCCCGACCAGAATGAGTGGCATTTAGGAATGTCAGAATTACAGAACCAAAAGGGTCCAGAGTCCCCTTCATTTGATAGACTAGGAACAGGGCTCAGAGAGGAGAGGCAGTGTGCACAAAGTCACACACACACAATCCTTGTGGCTAGGATTCAGGTCTTCAGGGTACTGTGGAGCACTGACAGGATCCCATATTGCACTGCTGTGTTTTCTAGGCACTGAAGCTGTATAAAGCTTCATTCTACATGCAGTGCCCATGATAATAGTGATGTAAGAAATGTGCTCGTCTGTAAAACCTGGTAGTGGCCAGAGATCTGTGTCTCAGGGAGAGGGCACCTAAAAGCTATAGAGGGAGGGAAACATGAGGGGATAAGCAGGGAGAAGGCTAGGGATTCTGTTACCTTGGAGTTGTAAACAGAACACCCTGGTTCAGCAGTTCCAACAGAAGAAGCAACAGTACCTGGTACCTGACTTGGCAGTGAAGAACTCCTCAGATAAATACATGGAGGTGGTACCTTTGGCAGGAACGGGATTGTCTGCTTGTGTTGATACATATGTACATAGAATGCTCTTGAAAGGTCAGTGGGGAATGGCTACATAACTGCCAGACCCCAAATACCTGGGGTAACAAGTACCTGGCCTTTTCAAAAAACTTAGTGGAGGAAAGCAAGTTCATTAAACAGCCGGATGCGGCACATGCCTGTAATCCCAGTGGCTCAGGAGGCTGAGATCATGAGTTCAAAGCCAGCCTCAGCAAAAGCAAGGCCTTAAGCAACTCAATGAGTCTCTGTCTCTAAATAAAATACAAATAGGGCTTGGGATGTGGCTCAGTGGTCGAGTGCCCCTAAGCTCAATCCTAGGTTACCCCTCCCCCAAAAAAGGTTCAAACTAAACATCTGTGGGTATATCAGAATATTTGCTTTATCATTCATAGTTAACAGTAATGTAATAAAGAAATGTACATATAAAATAGCACACAAACTGCCTGAGTATAGACTTTAAAAAACAAGCAAGTATCGCCAGGTGTGGTGGCACAAACCTATAATCCCAAGGGTTTCGGAGGTTGAGGCAAGAGGATTGTGAGTTCAAAGCCAGCCTCAGGAACTTAGTGAGGCCATAAGCAACTCAGTGAGACCCTGTCTATAAATAAAAAAAATACTGGGAATGTGGTTCAGTGGTTAAGTAAGTGTCCCTGGTTCCCTGGGTTCAATCCTCAGTACCAAAAATCAAATCAATCAATCAATCAAACAAAAAAAAAATGAGCAAAAGAAAGAATAAAGAAATTAAAAAATGTAGAGATAGGTTTCCTCTTCTGAGTCAAGCACTGAATTCAAGGATTCAAGATTTAAAAGGCCAGGGGAATAGATATCTTTTCTGAAATGTTCTGGAACTAGATAGTGGGGACACCTACACAACCTTGTAAATGTACACTTCAATTACAACAATGACTTTTCGTTGGATGTAGTGGTATGCACCTGCTGCCCCAGCTACTCAGGAGGCTGAGGACTGTTTCAGCCCAGGAGTTTGAGGCCAGCCTGAGCAACACAGGGAGACCCCATCTCAAAGAGAAAGAAAAGAAAAAAGAAAATGGTGACTGTTAGATTATGATTTTTACAATAAACAGATTTTAACAATGGGCCTTGATAATAAGTGCAAGCCATCACAGGAAGAGCAACAAGCAGCATCCTAAGAGTTGTAGGAAGAAGTTAAGAGTTGGAAGAAGAGTTCTTACTGTCCTAGAAGTGTAACTCTGTCTAATCACCAACTAGATGAAGAGGGAAAGCAGAAGATCTGATTACTAGTTCTTGATCTTGCTGGTTCCTTGTGTTCATAGTTTAGTTAACAATTTGGTATGACCAGTACCAATACATTTTTTGCCATTATAATGAAAACAAAAATTGCTTTATCTGTGAAGTTTATTTCATACAGATCAGAGTTACAGGGAACGGTAACAATCTTTCAGCATGTGACATTTGTGCAGAAAAATAACATTTCATATTTTAAGATGATTGTCTTTGCCTTTTATACAAAAAAGCTAGTGTATAAAAATAGTTTTAAACCTAAGGCATCCTGCCTAATCTATAACAAAGGTACAGTACTCTGTGTAGCAAAGAACCAGGCAATCAGAAAGAATCATTACCTTCGTTGACTAATCCAAGACTGGTGGCCAAAAGGAACACAGGCCTGCTTCAAACTATTTGTGATTCAACACTAAAAGCTCATTACCATTAGGACAAGGAATCTGCATTCAAGTTTTATGGAATCATATAGCCTATGTGTGTACGTACGTACGTATGTGTACGTGCATCTGTGTGTCTATCACGGGAACTGAAGAATAACACTGCTGCTGTCCTCACCTGCAGCCAGTGCCTAGAGAAAGGCAAGTATATTTTGGTTACATATCCCAAGCCTATACTGATGGACAGAACTAGGGAGCACAAACAGAAAAAGATGATAAATATTCAACATTTAGAGGAATTAAACATACCCCGTGAGACAATGGCCAAGTACTGCTTTATGGACACAACAAATATAACCCATCTTTTGGTAGATAAGCCCCAATACGTACTTCAAAGGAAACACTGACAGGAGTGTGAGAGATGCTGAATGCTCCAAGTTTATGCTTTCCAAGACTGCTAGCATTTGTGGGTATCAATGCCGGGCACTGACAATAGAAGAACTGAAATATGCATATATCATGCTCAAATTTTACTATATCATGCAGCCTTTGGCATTTGTATATTAGAGACAATCTGATAGCTTTTGCCAGCAATCCTGAGTGCCTCACATCTTCTATCAAGTTCTCCACAAAATCAAATTTTCTAGTAGTTAAACTGATGTCATGGTCAAGCAAGAATCATTAAGACTTCTAATATATGCTGAAAGAACATCGTTCCTTTAATAGAGTTCTTTTAGAAACTCAATAGTTATCACCTAATGAAAGCACCCTGGATATATACATTCCAACACACATGGAGATACACCCAAAAGACAATTATGATTTTTTAAGGGAAACCAAAGCATTTCTTTTTAACTCAGAACTCTCACAAGAGAAAAAAATGATATGAACTCCTTCCAAGACAGATGTCAGGGTGACCTTCGGATGTATCCATTCTTTTTTGTTTTAATGGTCATTTCCTTTGCGAGGTTCAAGTATGAAGCAGGCGAATTCTGAGGCATAGGCCTGGGAGTTATCCAGAGTGGAGGGCAGATCAATCTTCTAGGCTGTATGAGGTTTATGTATCTAAGCAGAGGGAAAAGGAAAGAAATACCAGTAGAGAAGATGCTGGTGGTCTCATGGCAACTTGTCCCTGGCCTCCTTTTGGGGTGGGCCTAGGACCCCCTAGACTGACACACTGGGGCCCTTAAAATGTTCCCCTCTTCCTAGATCCCCAAAGGAGCCCACACTGCCTCACTTGATTTTCTAAGAGAGCTTCTCAAGAGAAACAATGGTCTTTTGGGTCTTTTGGTTTTGGAAACAGAGGATGAGGGACTAATTCCAAAGACCTTCCTGGACCTCTGACCTAAAGGAAAATTATGTGCTTGTCACGTTGCTGGTGGATCAAGAGCTCTGAGGAATCTGGATCTTGAAAAGAACTTAGTTTTTTGTATCTGACAGGAAATGCAGGATATAAAAATTAGAAGCAAGCCACCTACTCTCTCAAAACTAACTTAATGGAAGACTCTTCTAAAGCATTCCTGCAGACTCAACACCATCTTCTTCCTCTCCTCCAAAGAATGCCCTACTGCTAGAAGTAGGAGAGGGTTCAAGGTCAACTGCCTTTGGAGCAAAGCAGAGATGGGATGAGGCCTTACTGGAATTAGCAGGCACAGATTGGCTTTTTTTCTTATGGTTTGTAGGCATCTGAGGATTTGGGTGGGATGTCACAGAATCCTTCAAATTTTGTTTGTGGCTATCAGGGGTGATATTTGTGTCTGGTGATTCAGTGTTGTGACTACTACTGTCAATTTTGCCATACGTCTGCTCCTGAGGTGTGCTGACATTCGGGATGGATTGGGTGGTGGTGCTGAGTTCCTTTGCTTTTCCAGTTTTTGCTGTGCGTGTAGATGATCTTTTGGTAGATGACCTGGAGAGAGATGTTTTGGTTAAGATCCAGATAGTACCAGGCCCAGTGGCACACCCCTATAATCCCAGCAGCTTAGGAAGGCTGAGGCCTTTGTGAGTTCAAAGCCAGCCTCAGCAGCTTAGTGAGGCCTTAAGCAACTCCGCAAAACCCTGTCTCTAAATAAAATATAAAAAAGGGCTTGGGATGTGGCTCAGTGGTTAAGTGCTCTTGGGTTCAATCCCTGGTACAAACAAAACAAAACAAGGTCCAGATAGTTCCAAAACCAAGCCTGTACCCTGAGAAAAGCATTATTTTTTAGTTAACTTCTAAGCGATGCTTTGGGTATTAATGAACACACACTGCTTTTCAAATTGCATTCTTGAAAGCCCTACAGTGCCACAGAGGTACCAGGACTTAGGGAGCATATAAACACATAGGAACCCAGTCCCCCTCCTTCAATTTGGTCAAGGGAAATGTCCATTATGGCTCAGTTAGAGAACCAGAGCAGGATTTGTAACTCTAGAGCTCTTTTCAACTGTTTCTGAGCCTCTTAGCAGCCTTGTGTTTCCACATGCTCTTATAGCTTAAACATCTTTTCAGGTAATCACCCAACTACTATTCCTTCCCAAGAAACTAACCTCTAACTTGGTTCCCCATCTAAAAAATGAGGATATTATTACCAATCTCACAAGTACTGTGAGAATTAAAGGAGGCCATGTAAAAGGCCTGGTTTACAACAGGCATTCAATAAATGGCCCCTTCTCTGATTTTATGAAACAACAGTCATTGTGTAAAGAAAAGCAATTTGGGCTCTACCCTTTAGCAGTGGGATGTTGAAGAAATCCCCTTAGCTCACTGCACCTCAGTTTGGTTGTCTAATCAGGAGGAGGCTCCTTACCAAGCAAGGCTATAGTGGGGCTTAGCTTATTTCTATAAAGTTGAGTGTTTGGCATGTGTAAACTAAGAGCTCAAGAAATAATGTTGCTTGGCATTCTAAGAAGGTCAATCATAATCCCCCCAAGTTTATTCAGATAAATAGGATGCAAAGTGACTTACTTTAAGCCTTTTGCTTGAGTCGAAGACTCTTTCAGGCTTTTTTGCCTGAAAGGTTTCAAATCACCATTAAAATATGATTTCTTTTCTTTATCGGTCTCACCAGTTGTGGCTTGTAAAAACACCAGTTTCTGAGGCATTTTCTTGGCATTTTTGTAAGGCATTTTGGGCTTGTTAGGTGACTCTCTGCCATTTCCATTGGCTAGGGAAGAGAAAGGAACAAAATTAAAACTGGAGTTTCAAACAACACAAGAAAAAGAAAAAGCTGCAATCCTGAGGAGATGCGGGTGCCTGACACAGAGGGCATCAGGCAGGTAACACTCTGGGGAGCCAGGCCTACCAACCCCAGCTGCTTGTGGTGCTTAAGCTACAGTCAGTGCTGCCCAGTACCTGCACTCACTCTGCCCTCCATGCACAAAGAGGCCACCTTTAAGGAACCTGTCCTGTCTCCTGAAAAACTGGTGGACCAGTGGGTAGGGCTACTTCTTGCTACTCACACCTGGCATTCATCTAGAACAGGCTGGCCCTGAGTTTGTCTTGCCCCCAAATGCTACTTCTCACACTGGACTCTCCTGTGGGCTCTCCTCCTTCCAGCCGACCCAAGGCTTCTGTCCTAATGCCATACACTGGCTGCACTCTCACCTGACTTCTTTGAACCCAGTCCATGTGTGGTGTCTATCTCCCCAAGGCTTTTCAGTACCTTGAGAATACCTTGCTTACCTGTTCAATGTCTGCTTTCAGGGTAAAAATGGATCAATAGTGTTTTCTCAAATGCCCATTACTATGAAGTATTTCCTACTTGGAGGGAGTCACCAATATATTTCAGGAGGGTATGAGCATCATGACACAATTTCAATTTTTCCTTATAAGTTAGAAAGTCGAATCCCACCTAGAGTTAATCATGGCTGCCTTCTGAGGCTCTGAGCTATGTCAGCAGTACTCATATTCTACTGAGAAAGAGCTACCACCTACAATCTAATAGCATAAAGTGTAAAATTACAGAAGCAGTGGCAAATATTTATTGACAGTTTACTACATGTTAGCTGCTATTCTCAGCATTACTCAGATTTATCTCACTGAAATCTCATGCCCAACCCTAGTAAAGAGACATTATCTCTCCCTCTTGCAGATGGTAAAGCTGGGCACAGAGAGGTTAAATGACTTGCCCAAGGCCACAAAGCTCAGATGTGAAGGAGCCCTTAAATATAAAACAAGGCAGTCCAGCTCCTACATGGCAACTAACGGAACATTAGGCACAAACAAACCTGATGGGAACATTGTATCAAGGGAGTCCTCATCACTTTCTGTCTCATCCTCATCATCAGCTTCATCCTCTTCAGATGTATTACTGCCAGATATTTCTGAGGCCTATGGTCAAAAAAGAAAATCAATATTATATTTAATATTCAATCATTCTGGCTTAGAATTTCAGAGAATTTAGATATCAAGACTGGATTGATGGCTAATTTTCAATACTTCAACTACAAGGTAAAAAAAAAATTCTAACAACATTAAGTGGTCCAAAGAATGGGGAAAGGGGCAGGTTGCCCTTGTTGTGTCTTTCAGCTAGAGAAAGACCCTCAAGCATTAAAGATTTCCCTGAACAAGAACAGACACTACAGCCTTGAACTGGTATTCATCATCTCTGCTTAGAATTTTACCAAAGACAGGGTGGCTTAATAGTATAAACGACTATAACTGAACAATTGTAAAAAGGCAAAATATAAGTTTTGTAACACAGGATGTAAAGAGCAGCACAGAATCTAGGAAAAAGGCATGTGTTCAATCAAAAGACACACTGTTGGGGGAAGCAAATAATGATGCAACAGACACAGAAACTTTCCACCATGAAGGGGAGAAAAACTGGAGTTTGCTAAAATTGAAGAATATCTGGTCCATTAAACTAATATTATGTGAGGCAAACCAGGGTGGGAGAAGCTCCCTGCAGTACATACATCTAAAGGGACTCCTCACTGGGGTAGGCAAAAACTCCTACAAAGGCAAGTGACAAAATAGGAAAATGGGCAATTGACTTGAAAAGACATGTCACCAAAGGGAATCTCCAAATGGCCAGGAAGCATATCAAAAAGCACTTGACCTCATTAGTCATCAGAAAGTATAGATAAATTCAACAGCAATGACATTAGGAGCTTCTACCTAGCAGAAGATGACAATTAGAAAAGCCAAACCATTTGGAGGGTGAGGATATCTACAACACACAACCAAAAAAGCAGCAATATCTAGGAGATTTAAAGAGCAAGAAAAAGACAAAACAACCAAAAGGTTTAGGTAAAAAGACCTATAAAGTATTTCACATGAGAGAAAACATGAAAGTTAATTAAAGACAGGAAAACGTGTTCAACCTCTGTAATGATCAGGGAAATGTAAACTTTATACTTTATACCATGGCCATAAGATCAGCAAAAAGGCAAAAGTTGTCAAGGATGGGAAGTAAGAGGCATTCTTTCTTTTTTTTTTTTTTAAAATACAGGTGGTGTTCAATGATTTTTATTTTTTTAAGAGGAATTCTTATATACTGCTGGCAATAGAATGGAGACTACCTTTGTGATGTTCACATCTGTCTTTCTTGTCCGCTTCATTATTTCCTCAATTCTCTATTAAAAGGAAAACAAAAAGTCAAACATGAAAAGAGATTTAAAAACCAGTGGTCCTAAAGCAGTTGATTATCTCCATTTTACACAGGTGGACAATGGCACACAATGTATGCTCCAAAACCCGTAGATTTCACACACAAAAGACATGGCAGGACAGCTGGCCTCTCTGTTCTTCTGAACTGGTTTCAGCTATAATATGCCATGAATGGTGACAGCTGTACTTTTTATTACAACATAGATACCCAAATGACAATTTCTTACTTCTATTTTCACATAGACATTAATTAGAGTAAGCATATTTTATTGCAGACAAATTGGAGTTTTTAGTAGGATTTTAGTCTTCACGGACCTTTCCTGAGGCTAAATGAAAATAATGCACCTCAGTCATGGCACTGTCAACAGATTTCGTTACTAAAAATAGACAAGAAGCTGACAAGAGGTATATTTTAGGGAGGGTTAAGAATTCTCTACCATGCACGGGGCTGGGTTATAGCTCAGCACATTTGAGGCACTGGGTTCAATCCTCAGCACCACATAAAAATAAACAAATAAAATATTGTATCTATCTTAACAAAAAAGAATTCTCTACCATGCATAAGGTGAGGAGAACTGTGACTCCCTGGCCACCTCAGGGTGCCTGATGATTTATGGACAGGGAGGTCCTGCACACCTCAGCCCAGGTTGGGGTTCCCAGATGAGCCATGTGAGTTACATAAAATGTGGCTCACCCTTACAAATGGCCTGCACCTTGGCCTCTCAAAGATGCCTGCAGTTCTTCCCACGATAGTTATTGCAAATGCTAGCCAGTTTAGAAGAAATTCTAACTTTTGACAACCCGTACTATGACTAGTCATTCTGTTCAAAGAAGCTGTGTTCCCACAGGTTTGCTATATTGTGGCAATGCTGTAATCATTACCAAGGGTTCTTGAGGAAGTGGTAATGAAGAGGAAAAACCTTCTATATATAAACCAGCTCCTTGGATAAGGAAGAGGAGAGTATAGTGGGAAAAAAAGCCAGATGCTAATACACACCTGACTTCTGATTTTCAAAAATGCCACCCAATTGTGTTTAACAAAATCAAACACCCTAAAACAGAAAACACTTACCTTTTTTCTCTCTAATCTTTCTTGTAAATTTTGTAACATAATTCTCTCCTGTTCCTTCTTGCGTTTATCAGCTTCTTCCTGAGCTTTTATTTTGGCATCCCCTTTCTAGAAAAAGTGTGTAAAAATATCATTTAATTTCAATATATGATAGCACATTTAAAAAGTCAACTGTTGTAACCTCTTGACTGAGCACTCCTATCTATGACCAGTCATGGATTATCAGTTTTCAAACCATTAGTTATAATACACAGAACTAGGTGAAATGTTATCTGGAAGGCTCAGGATGTCAAGAGTA
The DNA here is from genome assembly GCF_048772815.1 of Callospermophilus lateralis. Taxonomy (NCBI): domain Eukaryota; kingdom Metazoa; phylum Chordata; class Mammalia; order Rodentia; family Sciuridae; genus Callospermophilus; species Callospermophilus lateralis. Next base: position 110,675,590 of record NC_135325.1, read on the forward strand.
TCATTATGAACATCACATCATCTTACTTTAAAACTACGTAGGTGACTATGGAGCTATCCATTAACATAGCAACAAGAGTGAAAAGTCATATTTCTCCCAGTGTCACTGAGAGAATCCACAAAGGTTCCTTCTAGAGAAATGCAAGCACACACAATCATTTATGGAATTTACATGTTACCAAATTTGATGAATCACACACTAAAATTGGGACTAGAAATTAGACTATGGTAATAATTCAAACTGAGTATAGTCTGACCTCAGTTTAGGAATTTAGTTTCCTAGTGGCTTGAATTTAGAAGGGTGATATATTCTTACTGGTGAATCTGATTTTGAACTTTGCCTGGTGTGGGAGGTGTGGGGTGCAGCTGTGAATGCCATTAGTGTTACCACAGAAAGCAAAATTGGGGAAAATCAACCTGGGATATCTAATCTGAGCAAGCAGTTTGGATTTCAAACTAAAGGACTACTAATCTATAATATACTGTTTTCTGCTTTTTTTTTAGCTGCCCTTGGGAAACTTTGGGACTTTGCCAAGGATGGCTGAAGATGACCTGCAGTGGTAATGGGTTATAGTGAAACTGTAATGTTAAAGTGCCACAGGGAATGCTACATCTCCTTACAGACAAATTTCAGCTGGGCACGGTGGAGCAAGCCTATCATCCTAGCAGCTCAGGAGGCTGAGGCAGGAGGATCGTGAGTTCAAAGCCAGCCTCAGCAATGGCAAGGCTCTAAGTTGTTGGGCTGGGGATGTGGCTCAGTGGTTAAGCATCTCTGCGTTCAATCCCTGGTACCAAAAATAAGAAACAAAGATTGCTGCCTTTTTTTTGGTGTGTGTGGTGTTGGGGATGGAACCCAGAGTCTCATACATGCTACGCAAGTACCCTACCACTGAGCCCCAGGCCCAGCCCTGCTGTGAGTTTCAACTAAATTTTATTAGCTGGTTCTTAATTGCTGCTAAAATGTTAAGAGAGTAAACCTGTAGTAGTACTTCCTGGTCTTGATGCTGACATCCTTTGTTCTTTTTAATCTCTTTTTCTTGTTCTTGCCCATCTTCACATTTTGATAGCTCTTCTGCTTGGCCTTTGTCCACCTTCTCTATCACATCTGCCACTTTCCTAGGAAAACAAGAGTATTCAAATAATTCTTAGTATTTATCTTAGTTGCTACCATATACAGCTTACAGTAGTATGCAACCTTTTATAATGAAATTGCTCCCACACTAATACAGTTTACATTTACACCATATTCACTACATTTACTGTGTTATTACTACACAAAATTTACACAATTTCACCCTTTTTTTAAAAAGTGGGGGAACTAGCCTGTGAGAGTAGAAAAGGACTTCTCTCAAGTACAAGTACTTTGAATCTTAAAAACTGTACATACACATGCACACATGCAAAACAGAAAAGAATCACTCCTGAACTGTTTTAGAGATCCTCCCCAAAGTCCTTATTTACACATGCTTACACCCAATCTCGCCTGGGTAATGTAGAGGATGGTCTAGTGGTGCCCCAGTATCCAGCGCTTTCAAATGCTAAATTAGCCATGTTTACATTAGGTGATAATATTCTTCCACTTATAATTTGTTAGTATTCACAATATCCCCTTTCTCCTCTTTCTCTGAGCCCATATAAAGTTTATGGAAAGTGTGAAATTATATTGCATAGAACATGTAAAATTATATTTCACAGAAAATAAAGCCAGCGCTGTAGGTATTCCTTGCAGGCAGTGGACAGAGGTTTACATTACAGGGCTCAACTTAAAATGGGCCCGTAAATGGAAGAGCAAGGAACCTTTCTTTTCAAGTTCTGAGGCATATAGCTGTATATGAGGTTTGCTGCCCACAAGACATCCTACAAGCAGTGACTCATTGGCCAGATGAGATTCAGGTATCACAAAGGTCTTTGGAAAGTACCCAAAGTGAAACAGGAGTATGTATAATTTCCAGGTTTACAAATACTGAAGTTACAAGTCTTAAAGGGTCTGACACCAGAAAATACAAATATAAATGTCATGTGATCACTCAAGTGCTACTGTGCTTAGAGATGGGAACTCTGGGCATGAGTTTGGTCTTTTTATACAGTAGCACAACCTAATGGCACACAATGTATGGAGATTAAAAGGGACAGAGAGGTCCTCTATGTTCAGCCACTCACTTGGTTAGAAGGTAACAAGGAAATTTTGATTCTTGCTGAAGAAAAATTCAATTTTTGAGAAATTATAACTTGTGGGTAATATTTCAAAATTGGGGCCCCAGCCTAGACTAGTATAGAAAGGATGATGATTTTGTGCTGACCTTGGTTCCATTTCTTTCTGGAGTCTCTCTTCTTCTTTTTTGTCTTTTTGTTCACGAGCAAGACGGCGTTTCTCTGCCAAAATTTTCGTGGCTTCCTCAGCACTCATGGTTCCTGGTGCAATTTTATTACCAGACTCTAGTTTAAATGAAAATGTAAAAGAGTTAGTTTAGGGAACTTATTGTCTCTCAGTCCAATAAATAAGTACAATATAACCCAAAACATTAAAAAATGAACAATGTGTGCATAGATCCAAATTTATAAACCATAAGCAAAAACTATAGGTGATTTGTTCAAAGCCTCAACTGTTCCCTGACAAGAGAATTAGCATTTTCTTTTAAATAAATACTTTTTCCAAAATGCAATACTATACTTCTACTTTGTTTTAGCTATATTTTTTTTGGGGGGGGGTGGGTACCAGGGATTGAACTCAGGAGCACTCGACCACTGAGCCACATGCCCAGCCCTATTTTATATTTTATTTAGAGACACGGTCTTGGGCTGGGGATATAGCTCAGTTGGTAGAGTGCTTGCCCTGCATGCACAAGGCCCTAGGTTCTAATCCCCAGCACCACAATAAAAAAAGAGAGACAGGGTTTCACTGAGTTGCTTAGCACCTAGCTTTTGCTGAGGCTGGCTTTGAACTCAGGATCCTCCTGCCTCAGCCTCCCGAGCCACTGGCATTACAGGCTTGCACCACCACATTTGGCCTTGTTTTAGCTATTTGGAGATAACTCGATCAAATGACTGTATAGGAAAAGATTAAGATATACTGATTATAGGGAAAGTCAAGGTTTAGCCTGGTCCAAATGAAGAGTATAAATCTTAAATACCTGATTAACCCAAAAATACATTAGGCATACATCTGGAGATCTGTAGCACGTTTTCATTACTTTCCAGTTAAACTCTGATAACAGTGTGTATATCTGGTTATCATAAAGTGGCTAACTATAGATGATAACCAAAGAAACCAAGACTATCAGTAAAGTAAGGTAAAGATGTGGAGGCCTATTATCATATTTTAGTCTGTGTAACTCATTGCTTTACTTTAAACAAGTCACATGTGAAAAGGAAAATTTTAAGACATATCAAGAATGAACAATATGCAATAAAAAGATTATTTCTGTTACAAAGAATTTACTGTGAAATTCCTTTAAAAAGCAAAACTCCCTAATGTATTTAAAATTAAGTAATGTCTGTAGGTGTAAAAATGTGTGTGGCAGGCAAAACAGCCATGTGGCAATTTTCAGGAACCTGCATACAATACAAACTAAGGCACACCACATGGTCTGACCTATATATGGAACCTGACCTACATCTCCTAATGGAAACCTGCTCATCCAGGAATGGCTAGATGTGCTCTCTCCAGCAATCATCTAACATCAGAGCTGGGAGAGCCTACAGGGATCTCCTAGACCAATCCTCTCATCCAACCTGTGCTTTTAGCAGTAGTTTCAAAATGAACTTTCCAAAACAAAGAGGTGGGGTGAATACGAAGCTTTGGCAATGACAAGTAAGCAGAGAAGCTACATTCCAGGAGAACCAGTGATTTAGTTAAATTCTCTTAATATCTAAAAGAAAGATCACTCCCTAAAGTTCTTTCCATTGGGGAATAAAATGATATTGACCATTCCCAAAGTACCTCAAGATTTTATGTGTTGTTAAAATGAACTTCTTAAATTTTTTTTTTTTTTATACTGGGGAATGAGCCCAGGGGTGCTTTACCACTGAGCTATATCCCCAGCCCTTTTAGTTTTCATTTGAGACAGTGTCTTCTTATGTTGCTTAGGGCCTCACCAACTTGTCCCAATTGACCTCAAACTTGTGATCCTCCTGCCTCAACCTTCTGAGTAGCTGGGATCAGAGGAATGTGCCACCACACCTGGCTTAAAATACACTTCTTAATGAGAGAACTTACCCTCAGAGATCATCTGTTTTTGGCTCACAGGCTCACATTTGTTTGGGGATTTAGAAACCGTTTCTCTTTTCTTTTTGACAATACCATCTGGCACAAATAGGGTACGTTGAACAGGTATGATTTTACAGGGCAGAGGAGCATTTACTGATTGTTTTGACAAGACTGGTGAAGGTGATGGTGGGCGGTTCTTTTGAATGTGCCTGCTGAGAAAAAGTAACAAATGTGTGTTAGTTAATTTTTAGTATACAATTTGATAAAATATAATGTCTCAACACTATGAGATAATGATCATAAGATTATGATCTGGGAATTTTTATAATAGACAAAGCTAAATCAATTTTAAAAGTTTTTTTCCTTCACATTTGTGTTACTGCGCATACAATCATATTTCATCATCAAACACTGACATGAAATTTGTCCTGACATGAAATTAACACCTACCAGAATGGTTGCAAGTAGGCTACTTACTTACATAGTATTTACGGGAGAGGGTGGATGACACCCGCTGGCAGGAGATGGTGACTGCATATTAGATAGTATGTTTGAGGATGGATGCTTCTTGATAACAGGGTTGGAGGTCTGTCTGTCCATTTCTGGTTTCTGAACAGGCTAATGCAGTAGGATATTAGTAAGTATTTTATTGCAGCTAGCTTTCTAAAAGAAAAACATTCTGAATAAAGTACAATTATAGTTCCTTAAATCCACGAATTTCCTTTAGTGCTTGAAATCAGGTTCAGACACATTTTCTTCTAGACTAACAATTATATTACACAATTCAAATGGATCACAGAAATAATTAATTTATGAGAAATCTTTTTTTCAAAACCTATTTCCATTTCTAAGTCTTAATTAAGGGTTTGAAAGACTTCTTAAAAATCTTTTCTTCAGAGTTCAGAAACAGTTCATAGGAATGTTACACTTTCTCCCTTCAACCAAAAGTAATATTCCACAGTTTGGGGGAAATATTACACTAGAGTAACAAACATCAGAGATTTTAAATTACTTAGTGAATTATTTTGTTAATTTTATTGCAGAACATTATAATAATGTAAATTTTGTTGTAAAACCCAACCTATTATGTTCTATACAATCAAATACACACATTTTAATAGGAAACTTGTCAATAAAACATGACAAACTTCTGAAGAGTCTCTCACTTTTACCTGGAAGATGATTTCATGCTCACCTTGGGGGATGCCTTGTAGGACACTTCTGCCACCATTTTAGGGGATGATTCCAAGCTCTCCTTGGGTGATGCTTCCACTTCCCCTTCAAGAGGCACTTCCACATTTGCCTCGGGAGGCACCTCCACATTGGCCTCAGGAAGTGTTTTCACACTCTGGGATGCTTCCATGTTTGCCTTACAGGGAGCTTTCATGTTCACCTTAGGGGATGAGTCCATGCTCCCCTCAGGGGATGTATCTAGGCTCACCTCAGAGGAGGCATCCATGCTCACCACAGGGGACACTTCCACACTAACCAAGGGGGATGTTTCTGTGCTCACCACAGGGGACAATTCCATGTTCTCCATGGGGGAGGCTTCCATGTTCAACAAGGCATCCATTCTCACCTCAGAGGGCACTTCCATTTTCGCCTTGGGAGTAGCTTCCACATTTACCTTGAAGGGTGTTACTACTTTCTCCAGAGGAGCCATTTCTAATTTTGTCTGAAGAGGTGTCTTCACTATTGGCTTACTGAACATGATGGAACTTTTCAATTCGTCACTACTGTGGCTACGCAAGGGCATATGTACATATTGGAGGAAGTGACTGGTTACACCTATAAGTGAATGAGGATGGAGAGTAAAATGCTCTAAAGTTAGAAATTTGATAAGACAGTATAAGAACAGGAACAGAGAAAAGAGACAACTGTTTATTAGGAAATCAGAGATTACACACATCACAGGAAGTATTCGCCAACAACAGTCACCGTGAAAGCAATGGTCTTTATTACAGATGAAAATAAGATGTTTTTCCAAAGTTTTTGCCATTTCTGTTTTTTATACCTTTGTTTTATTTATTTATATTTTTACATGGTGCTGAGGATTGAACTCAGTGTCTCACACATGTCAGTTAAGGCTATACCATGGGGCTACAGCCCCAGACCTGCCATTTATATTTTAACTGCACTGCACTTCAGAATTATTTTCATGAAAATTGCAAGGTCTTCAACACCTTTAAAAAGTAATATGAACATCTTCACCAGGACTAGATTTTAACCATTACAGGTGATTACATAAGATACTTCATAGTTGATTATTGCAGAAGGGAATTAAGAAAAGCATTTTCTCAGCCATATTAAAAACTGTACTAAGACTTACTCGGTGTGGGCTAGATCTCAAAGGTCTCTTCCAGCTTCAGCAAACCAAATATTTTTTTTTTTTTTTTTGCCTAGGGAAGGAGCAAAATGCTAATATTCCATGTCAGCTTGTATGGAAGAAAATGGTAATTCCAATATTTGGAACCAGGCAACCTCATACACTGCTGGTGGGATTATAGATTTGTATATGCTTCCTGAGGAGCAATTTGGTAATACGTATCAAAAGCCATTTAAGTAGTATATACTCTTTGTTTTAGCAATTCCACCTCTGGATTTATCCTTAGTAAAAAAATAAAGATAAAAAACCTAGATAAAGGGGTTGGGGATTTAGCTCAGTGGCAGAGCACTTGCCTAGCATAGCAAGGCCCTGAGTTCAGTCCTTAGCCCTGGAAAAAAAAACTAGATAAATATGTAAAAATGTATTCACACTGTTGCTAACTAAACCATTGTTTAAAATACTGGGATAGTTGAAAATATAATCCAAATATTCAAAAGAAAACTTGCACTATAGGAAGGCAGTCATTAAAAAAAGTAATTTGCTATTTTTTGGATACAGAAAATGATATTTATTGAGTTTAACAAAGGCAGGCTACTATCTCCTTTTGTGAAAAAATATATATGTGGAGAGATATTAAATTACCAGTGTGCCTTGAAATAGTAGGGAGATTACACTTAAAATCTTGTTCTATGCTAAATGTTTACTGCTTATATAATAAAGTAAACATTTTAAAAAATGTCTTCCATGGTAGCTTAATTAACACTTGGTACAATTATTTGGCACATCAACTTTAAGTGGCAAATTTTCACGATTTTTTCAAATATTTAAAATAGAATTACCAATTGACTACTTATGAAAAAAAATTGACAAAGTTGTTATTTTTTTAGTTCCTCATTTTTGATAAAGAAAGCAGTTTATTTACACATCTATATGTGCCTAACAGTTACATTAATTAACACCAAAAATTAGTATTATAGAAAATGTATAAGGTATAAGATTTTTTGTGTGATCCTAGAGACTGAACCTAGGGTCACTTTATCACTGAGCATTATCTCCCTCCAGTCCATTTTTTTAATATTTATTTTTTAGTTGTAGTTGGACACAATAACTTTATTTTACTTATTTATTTTTATGTGGTGCTGAGGATCTAACCCAGGGCCTCGCCTGTGCTAGGCAAGCGCTCTAACCCTGAGCCACAACCCCAGTCCCGCTCCAGTCCATTTTATTTCTGATTTTGACATGGGGTCTTGTAGCCCAGGGTGGCCTGGAACTTGCCATCCTCCTGCCTCTGCCTCCACAATCGCTGAGATTTTAGGTGTGCTAAAATCTACACTTAGCTCGTTATAGAAATTTAAGACAAAATACTGAGTTTTTCATGATAGTGATCTATTAAACTAAAACAAAAATAATCAGAAATATCTAGACTGGTAGTGGGGGAAACTGGCAGAAACTAACCTGATATATATATATATATATATATATATATATATATATATATATATATATATATATATATATATGCATAAAGCATGCCAGGAATCAGAGCACTAGAAGAAAGACTGATACAATGTTGATTCATTTTACTAATCACATGAAAATGACAGAAAAAAAAGAGGTGGGTGTATTCTGGCAAGGAAAAAGCAGAGAGAGTAAATAATAGGGACAATGCAATAGACCTTTTCATTATTGGGGATATCTTGCTGTCCACAGGCTATGTAAACTACAAATGAGAAAGTCCTCATAATCCTGAAGATTTGTTTTGTTGTACTTACAATCTTTATGTCCCTAATTGAAAACTGAAAGTTTGATCAATGTTATTGTTCCATATTTTTTTTTAAAAAAAAGGTAGTAGGAAATTTTCTTGTTTGATATTAGTGAAGTTCTTCTATATTTTTAGAATCTATAGAGCTTTAAAACTTAACCAACATGGGCTGGGGTTGTGGCTCAGTCGTAGAGCACTTGCCTAGTGCATGTGGGGCCCTGGGTTCCATCCTCAGCACCATGTAATAATAAATAAATAAAAAATAGTTGAATAAACAAAATAAAATTTAACAACCATCACCAAGTTAGTCATCTCATCCTATTAATTACCCATTACCCAGTTTAATCTACCATGCTAGAAATTTTGTAACTATTGAATCAAATTATTTTGACACCTAAAATCAAAAAGTTAAGTGTTAGAGCCTACTTTTTAAGTGCAAACACGAGTACTTTCAGGCTTTTTTCCATGTGCCTGTTACCTGGAGTATCTTTTCCTGGGATGGATAATGAAGCAGCAGTCTTGCTTCTGGCTACTGATGCTCTTGTTGGGATAAGCAGGCGACTGATTAAATTATTCTCTGAGGGATTGCTATAAAATCGACGAGCTAAATGATGAGAATAAATTTAAAAAGCATTCAATTTGAGGTCTTACACATGAATGAATACAAAGCAAGAATGATCAATGTAAACTGCTGTAAAAATGGTAACTTTCTCAACAATACATAGTATAATAGGATTGGACACTGCTAATCTAATCTAATCAGATTGCACTGTTAGGGACAAGATTACCTGAATTAAGGAGCAAAGGCCTCAGCATACCACAATAACCCCAAAGAAGAAACCCAGGTAACATATTTGACATAACCACCTCCCATAGTATGGTGTTCTTATGGGAACTCGCACATGGAGAAAAAGAATTGCATATGACAAAACAACCTTTACATGGATTCCCAGATATATGTCATTGACAATCATAATGATCAAGTGCATTGCCAAAAGCTCCCAGGAATTGACTGAACTTTTTTTGTTAAAAATGAGCTTTGTGCCAGGCATGCTGGTGCATGCCTGTGATCCCAGCAGCTCAGGAGGCTAAGACATGAGGATCATGAGTTCAAAGCCAGCCTCAGCAAAAGTGAGGCACTAAGCAACTCAGTGAGACCCTGTCTCTAAATAAAATACAAAATAGGGCTGGGGATGTGGCTCAGTGGTCGAGTGCCCCTGATTTCAATCCCCAGTACCTCCTACCAAAATGACCATTGTTGTATATAAATATCTTGCTCCAATAAGTATTTGTATTCTTAAAGATTCCTATGAAATGGCATTTGTTCCAATAGGGTTGAACCTGAATCAATTAAGTACAAAGTCTTCCATAAGTGAATGGTGAGAAACAAAAAGCAACAAAACACATATGAAAAGGTCCATCCATAGAACTTCAAGGAGGAAAAAAAAGGATGCTTCACTTTTCAGTTTCAGAAATGATTTTTAACCAATAATGTTGACATAAATATGCCTGTTTTAACCACTAACTAATCACCTGGCTTGTCCTCCATGTGTTCTATGTCAGTAGATGAATGTACTTTGTTTTCTCTTCTATTCAAAGATGAGCTTCTTTTATTTTCTGTTTTTCCTAGAGGTAAAAAGCAAAAAAATATTACTTTTCATAAATGACATAAATATATTATTTTAGGAGCCACTCATGTTTACATATTTTTGTTTATCTTGTCTACCCTTGCTTATACGAATTTAATTTCAAATACAATACAGAGATTCTACTCCCCAAACTTAAAACTAATTTACTCTGTTACTGAAATGAAAATAAGGTAATTTAGAAAATGTTAAAATTTAAGAGGTAAAATGTCTGATACTATCCACAACATCAAAATTCCCAAATTAGGAGTATACAACCTTTGATTTTAGGTACAATCCATGATGTCTAATAGTAAAAGTGATTTATATATTAGTTATAACTAGTATTTTTAAACAAAAGTATTAATGTTTAGAATAGATGTCACAACTTAAGCAACCCAACCATTCACAAGGGAAAACAATCTGTTTCCAATAGACACTTTTTTCATTTTGCTTCAAATATTCTAGTTCAGAATACTGAGGAATGTCTGTTTGAAAAAAACAATTTCTCTTTTGGAGATCTGTAAATTAAAGTACATATTGACAATCTAGCATCATTTGAAAATTTCTTGAATTGATAATGTGATTGTATAGCATGAACTACAAAGTTGTAAGCAACTCAATGATTAAGTTACATAATTCCTCATTAGTAGACTGCAAGAAATGACAAAATACTGAGAATAGTTATGAGTCAGCAATGAGTGGAAGAAAAATAAGACTATTTGAATCAACCAAGATTTAAAACAAGATTATTTAAAATATTACATATTAAATTGTGAACTTCATTTGAGTTTGAAATATTGATCTCTCTGGATTGAATAGGTCTCATTTCAATTTAAAGAGATTTTCTGGAATCAATTACAGCATTCATCACTTTGGAGTATATATCATACTGTACCTTTAAGTAGGTTACTTCACAAAGTATCTTCCATACATACCTTCTATTAAAAACTAGTAAAGAAATCATTTAAAAAGTTAACTTGGTATTGCTCCTTCAGTGTAGTTTAACTAGTTATTACCTTACCTTTTAAGTCATCACCTGTCCCTTCTCTTTACATGTTTCATGAATATGGCAAGTGGACATATCAATGAAAGCATAGTTTTATATAATATTATATTTAATCTCTGCTAATTCTTGAAGTAAATAGGTAATAAAACATAGCCAACACTTGTAGAACAATGTTTGTGGGACACAAATATGCTATTGCAATTATTGCTTTCTAATTTTTCTAATAGATTTAGTTGGTAAATAATACATTAATTTTACCATGAGATAAGCAAGGTGCTAAAAAAAAGTCTTCCTACATTAGTGTATGAATGAACCCAGGCTACACATAAAAGTGCTTTGGAAAAGAACAATGAGGGAGGAGGTGGTATGTGGATCCAACTTTTCCCAGTCTATTGTAAGAGAAAATGTGCTAGACTAAGACTGTCAACAAAAGTAAACAAAAGACAAAATGAAAGCTCATAGTTGAAATTATAGTTCTAAGACAAATAACAGGTGAGTTTTAACAAAATAAAAATCCTTTTTCCCCCTGAACCTATCACAAGTATAATATTGCTTTGGACAAAAAACAGAAATCCTATCCACTAGATTAGTCACTGCTACAATTCACTATTCTTTAAATGGTACCACCCAGAATCTTTTGCTGTACTAGAATTTTAAAGTCATCAGCATTGCTCAAAAAATGTCAAAGCACCTAATAACACAAGGACACATTTTTTTTTAAAGAGAGAGAGAGAGAGAGAATTCTTTAATATTTATTTTTTAGTTTTTGGTGGACACAATATCTTTATTTTATTTTTATGTGGTGCTGAGGACAAATCCAGCGCCCTCACATGCCAGGCGAATGCGCTACCGCTTAAGCCACATCCCTAGCCCAACAAGGACACATTATAAATTCAAACTATTATGATGTCTTATTCCAGGCATAAAAATGATATTGTTTCATCTTTTTTTGTCCTTATTATTAAGACAGGGTCTCAAAATATTGCCTAGAACCTCCTGGGCTCAAGTGATCCTCCCATTTCAGCCTTCTGAGTAGCTGGGATTACAGGCACATGTCACCATGCCCAGCTATCTTTATCTTTTTTTAATGGCCAAGTTTGAGGGAATGATGCAGAATCTGTTTCCCAATGTTTTTCTTGCCAAGATCATTCCTACTGCTTCCTCTGGAAAGATAAAGGTATTTTTCCTCTTAGATTGATAGATATGGTTGCTTAATATATTTCAATACATGGTGTTTCAGTGAGAAACACATGTGCAAAAAGTCAGAAATGGTCACCAACACACACTGAAGTAAAGATTTTTTTAAAAAATAAGTAATACTAGGCTGGGGTGTAGCTCAGTGACAAAGCACTTGCCTAGCAAGCATAAGGTACAAAGTATAAAAACAGAAAATAGTAATGAAAAGGGAAAACACCAGGAACAAAAAAGGTATTTAAAATATTCATAACAGATAACTTCATTTTATTTATGAAGATTTGTAAAGTGAACTTGGAAATATTCTTATCATTAAAGTGTTTAGGGGGACCTTGTTTCTAAATAAAATGTAAAACAAATAGCTGGGGATATGGCTCAATTGGTAGGCACCCCTGGGTTCAACTCCTGGTACCAAAAAATAAAAAATAAAAATAAAGCATGTTAAGGTAGAAATCATTGAATTTCTTGATGTCTTAATTATGAAACAAGGAAGGCAATTGTACTTGCCGATCTATTTCACAAGTTCACTGTAGATAACAAATATGATATTTGTAAAGCAGATCAATCTGTCCACCACTATATTTATGCTATTATTTTCTTTAAATGACAGTGTAAACTGAATGACTAGTCTAACCAGACTTTAGAAAACAAAATTTCTAGAATGTGAATTAATTTAAAAGTAAATTAAATTAATTTACATTCTAGAAATTGACTAGAATGTGAATTAATTTAAAAGTAAAATAAATTATTATGCCACTTAATGCCAATGTCTTTTGGCAAAATATGTTTCAAACATTTCAAATTTGAGCCCCAAAATTCCATCTAATATGATTAACACAAAAATCATGAAACAAGGATTTATATTGATGAAAATACAAAATGGCAATGGCCATCTTATTCTACTGTAAAATAATGTGGTGTTTTTCTGAAATAAATCTAAAATGTTCTACAATCTAAACAAGTGGCACTGTGTAAATACATAAAAATAACTGATTTCCTTAAGTTGAAAATCAGCAGAATTCATGACATAACTACTTATTCTTAGCAATAGAATTTAAGACCTGTAAATGACATAGGAATCTATTTAATTAAAGCAGATAAGCCCTGCTGAAGATTTTCAGTAAATATAGATCATTTATCAACTGAGAAAAGATATATTTACTGTAATCATATTTTTACAAGATAATATTAGCTGAAAAAATGAGTTTTCATAGATGTAGTTCTATGGAGGACAGATTTACATTAATTAGGAATATAATATTTATTGTCAGTCATTCCTTCCAAACTATATAAACTTAATATTTTATTTAATGAAACTGCGTAAAATTACACCTACATATAAAAAACTTATGGTGAGTAAATAGTAAAGAAAATAGTTTATTTTTTAAAACAAGTAGTGTGTAGTTATAATTTCATGCTAGTTATAAATTTAATTAAGATTTGGGGTATACTGAATTAAAATATATTATAAAAACTTACCTGTTTCTTCTACACTGGCATATGACACAAATTTAAATATAAATTTACTGTGTATAGCATTTTTGTTTAGGATAGAGATTACAATCTTGCTATAAATACAACCTTATAGTAATAGCCAACATTTAAATATGAACATTAGTGAACTTAAAATTTGATAGTTGTGTTCATTACCAGGTTTGTTTTCAGAATTTGCCATGGCGGAGCCTTCCCACGACCATCTCTTTTGCCGTTGATCAACACGGTTAGTCCGTTCCAAAGTGCGAGAAAGAACAGCTCTGTATCTTTCCTATTTAAAATAAATGCCAACACATTTTTCTACATTCACTATATTAGTAAAATTTTGATTTGTGGTTTACAAAGCAAACCTCATCACCAAATTTCATTATCAGAAGTTAAGTTTTTATTAAATAAAAGTTTAAAATAATTGGAGACATGTTTCAGGTACCAATCAATACCAGTGCTTCTTCTGAATAGTTTCTTTTTTGTTTTATGAACCCTGCATCAATGAACTGACCATGCTTTCCTCTTTGCTTATATCCTTAGGAAATTTAGAGTCAAACTTGTGGTTTATTTCTCTCTCTCTCTCTCTCTCTCTCTCTCTCTTTCGGTACTAGGGATTGAACCAAAGGGTGCTTAACCACTGAGCCATATCCCCAGCCCTTTTTTTATTTTTAATTTTGAGACAGGGTCTTGCCAAGTTGCTCTGGACCTCGCTAAATAGCTGAGGCTGGCTTTGAACTCAAAAGATCCTCCTGTCTCAGCCTCCTAAGCTGGAGGGATTACAGGCATGTGCTACACGCCTAGTTTGTGGTCTATTTTTAGCAATTGCAAAGACTGAGTGCTAATCATATCTTACCTATCTCAATACCTTTATCTACCTAAATTCTCCCCTCAGCTTGATTCCCTCAATCATTACTTTCTCAACCATTAATTTTAATATCTGGTGTGGTATGTATTTTTTAAATTTCCTTAAATTTTTGTGAAATGAAGCAAGAAAATAACAGCATGAATATCAGTAAATCTATGCTACAGTCATCTATTATACCCACACCTATAGCAGCTTAATTCTGGTGTCAACTAATAGTGTTCTAAAAAAGATAAGTGATGTCTTTGTCTTGACCTCAACTGTTCATTAAACTAGTCAAATCACCACTCACAATTGCCATGCTGTGGCAGAAGATCTGCACTCCAGAAAGGAGATCTTTACTCAGATATTTCTCATTTCTGTGTGTAAAATACCATGTACTATACTTGAGTAAGCAAATCAACCTCAGGGCCAGAGGTTTTTTGTTCTTCCTTAACAACCGTTTCATAGCAACATCATCCTTCTAATGTCCCCACCATTTCTGAGGGCAAAGATAAACATGCCAGGAAAATGAAAGAGAATTTATGTAATGGCAATATTTGAAAATCACATTTTCTAACAGAAAGTAAAGTTATTCTAAATTGCTTAGAAACCCTGGAACTATAATAGACTAAAACCAGAGAAGAACCTTGCCTTATGAAAATATTTCTGATCCATAAGAATTGTATCCCACTGTTTTTAAATGTACTGACCCTCTGTGCTGTCTTTCAGGTTCCTTCTCAAATCTGTGGCTGCCCATAGCTTATGTGTAGTTTTCATCTTGTGTCATATATATTTCCTCTCTATACTCACCTCTCCTTCTCTACTCTTCAAAATTATATTCTCATTTCCTATAGCCAAGCCTACTTAAAGTGCCCCATGTCCCCTACTCTGTCTGGGACTCCCTCACACTAGCTCCCTGGAGTTCTCTCTTCCTTCCTGTCCCTTTGGTTATGTCTCTGGCTCCCTTTCTTTCTTTTGTTCTTTTTATTTTGTTTCGTTTTTCTTTTATGGTACCAGGGATTAAACTCAGGGGCACTTGACCACTGAGTCGCATCCCCAGGATTATTTTATGTTTTATTTAAAGACAGGGTCTCACTGAGTTGCTTAGGGCCTTACTTTTGCTGAGGCTGGATTTGAACTCATGATCCTCCTACCTCAGCCTCCTGTGCCACTAGGATTACAGGCATGCACTACCACACCTAGCCTTTGGCTCCCCTTTTGTCTGCAGTGTCATTTTGTTATATTCTCTTCTCTGTGTTCTGTCTTTCAGCTTTTTTTTTTTTTTTTTTTTTTTTTTTTTTTTTACTTAGATGGTCCTTTCTCTATCTCTCTCTCCCTGGGACTGTCTCTTCTCCAAGGACCCTCCTTCAATCTGAACACAGTTTTCTATTTTACATTCTTTGGTTCTTGAACTGTCTTTCCTTAGTTCCTACTATTTTCTCTGGCTTTCATGAGGACATGTTTCACAGAAGACAATGGGAAGTGACAAGAAATTATGAAAGATATTATACTAAATACTGGAACATGAAACCTGCAGATCACAAACATCCAAAGAAAAAAGTTCAGGTTAGGCTGGGGATGTGGCTCAGTGGTTAAGCACCACTGGATTCAATACCTGGTACCAAAAAATAAAAAAGAAAAGAAAAAAGAAAAAGGTTCAGGTTGGGTATGGTGGTACACATCTATAATCTCAGCTACTCTGAAGGCTCAGGCAGGAGGATTGTAAGTTTGAGGCCAGCCAGGGCAACTTAGTGAGAACTTATCTCAAAATTAAAAAAGAAGTGTGGGCTGGAAATAGAGCTCAGTGGTAGAGCACACCTGAGTTCAATCCCCACTACTAAAAAAAAAACGTTCAGTAAGGCAGAGAGGAAAAGGTAACAGACCATGGATGGGGAACAAAAGGCACAAAAAAATACTGAAGATCTCCAGATGGGGTGCAGGGCTGCGCATGAAGCACATGTGAGAGCACCTGCATCCACCAGAAAGGAGGACAAGTATGTACCACAGAGAAAGACAAAAGAAGTTTCACAGGGAGAAATGGAACCAAAGAGACAAGGAGAAAAAAAGAAATACAAAAATCAGAGCAACCGAAAATAAGGAGGGAGATTAAAGATGCATACACACCGAGAGAATGACAGGCAGAGAGCTAGAAGATGGGGAAAAGCATGGAGACTCTAAGACAAAGAAAATAAAAAGAAAAGTGAGTGGTCTCAGGAAGAAAAAGTCAGGGTCAGAGAGTCTAAAACATATTTAGAGACACTGAATAGTCAGTGGAACAAACAGACTATGTCACAGAGAACATGCCAGATTCAGAAGGAGTCAAGCAGTGAAATGACCTATGAGACAAAAATTTAAGATTAAAAAAAAGGAAAATCATAGAGAATGACAGGTAGCCAGATGCACAGTATAAATAACAAAAGACAAACTGATTGCAGAGGCACACATGAGGAAGAAAGGGGGCATAAGGAAGCCACCGGCTCACACTAACATGTCACACACCAAAAAGAGCCCAGAAAGGAAGAGTGCCACAAGACAAGAGAAAAAATGAAGAATGCTGACCATGAACCACAGGTCCATAGGGGCCAAGTCAGAAAAGGGACTGTGAAGCACAGAAGGGACAGGGACAGGGAGGGAGAGAGTAGGCACACACACAAGAGAGCCAGCGTACACGGAAGGGGAGAGAAAGTGCTTAGATTTGACTGGAGAGTCACACAATTAGGAATCTAGAGAAACCATCTAGTCAGATAGGGGCAGGTCAGGGAGCTGAGGCACTGGGGTCTGTCCTCAGTCTCTAGGCAATGGGACAATAGTGAATGGTTTTTGATGATAGATAGAACTGCTCAGAGCACAACCCAAATCACAGGTATCCTATGAGCCATATCCCATATCCTTTGTTCCTACATCTGCAAGGCTACTCCTTTCTGAGGTTAGGGTCTGAGCTCCTAGGACCTTATCAGGACAGGGCAAGAGCCTCTACTGCTGAGGGAAGGAAAAGGGAAGAAGAGAGGAAAGAGCTGGGACTGAGTCGTTTTCCACAGGGAGTAAAGCAGACAAGGGCTAAGAATAAACATATTTCAGATTCAGGCAACATATGGTACCATCTGATGAATAGGCTATAAAATTAAGATACCCTTTCTTCCTCGAATTTTTGTTTTCTTTTTTCTTCTGCAGATATTCTTCGCCGCTCATCTTTTTCTTTTTGTTCTCTTAGTTTTCGTTGCTTTTCTTCCAGATGTTTTTCATATTGGAGCTTGGCCTTTCTTTCTTTTTCAAGTAGTTGTGTTTCTTTACTGGCTGAAATAGTCCAAACACAATTTCAAGGTGTTAAGAGCCAAGAAAAAAATTTGTTTTCTACATTACACACAAAGAAAACAGCTAATATTACTCATTGTCTTTCTCAAAACAACATAACCTAGCTAGAAACTAAAGATTTATGTAACAAGTAGATAAAGGTGAACACTAAAGAACCATTTTTCACTGGGTGCTCATTTAACTCTGGTGATTTGGAGTGTCTGAGCCAGATGACCGTCATCCTGTCCAAATGGTAATTTCAAATTAAGGGGGTTGAGGATATAGCTCAGCAGATATAGCTCTTGCCTAGCATGCACAAGGCCCTAGGTTCCATCCCCAACACCTAAAACAAAAGCAAAAATAAAACAAATCAGCTGGGCATGGTGGCCCACACCTGTAAACCCTGGATTACAGGGATTAGCTGCTCAGGGCCTCGCTAAATTGCTGAGGCTGGCTTTGAACTAGAAATCCTCCTGCCTCGATCTCCCAAAATACTGAGATTATAGGCATGTGCCACCACACCTGGCTTAAAATCATTTTTACTAAAATCCCATTCTGCTTGTTTTTACAGATGTTGAAGAAATGTTCATACCTTACTTTTCAGAAAATTACAGACAACAGAAACTACATCTTGAGACATTGAATAATTTAGTCAAAGATTTTTTATCTGATTTGGTAACTGATTTAATCCAATATAATAATCTTTTATATAACAAAAGTTATTATCTATCATATAAACACAGAGAAAAAGCAAGTAAAACCAATATGAACTTTACATAAAATTTATTCATTTTAATATAAATAAAAGTCTGAAATATACCTTCTTGTTGTCTTTTTCTTTCTTCTCTGCGCTCCTTTGCTAATTTTTGTTTTAAGTCATTTTTTAGAACCGACCCATCTATTACTTTAAAAAAAGAATATAGACATTAATATGCTATCAAATCTTAAAGATACAACACTTTGCTGTTCTTGAAGCATTAAAGAAATTATACCTGGCTTAAATGCTGATCTTATAGTTGGAGACTGACTTGAAAAAGAGCTAACTCCGCTTTGATCTCGCCTTTCTTTTGCAACTGCTTGAGCGGCAGCAACTAAAATATTAGGAGATAAAGGAAAGGGATTAGATATCAAAACACAAACAGGAAATAGAGGGATCACCACAGTCAATTTTATGTGATGATAAAGAACTGGGTCACTCTTCAAGGTAAAATTGTGACTGCTTAATCTGGGTCAACAATAAAGATGTACTGAATACCTATATTGTTCAACAATACCTGATTAAAGAGTTAAAAGTGTTTACTATGGATGTGCCAAAGTATTTGTGGACATAAAGACAACTGTATTGTATGTGGCAGCACAAGTTTATGGATCAATGGGGGACCAGTGATTGATAGCTCTTCAAAATGTGTGAGAAGGACATTACACCAAGTAGTAGGAAAAAACTGAGCTGACCAAGAACTGGGAAAAAATATGTTTCACCATAATTTGGGAATGGATCTGAGGGTACAGTGCTCGCCTAGCACGTGTGAGGTGCTAGGTTCAATCCTCAGCACCACATAAAAATAAAATACAGGTTATTGTGTCCAAATACAACACACACACACACACAAACACACACACACATACACACACACACACACATATATGTATATATATGTATATAAATTTATGGATCTGAATCTGGAAGCAGAGTATGAACAGTGAAATCCTCAGTGCTTAGGCCCAATATCAAGAAGTACATTTGTAAGTCATTTAGAATAGGGGCTTTCTATCGTGGCTGCACACTAGAATCACCTGAGTCAATTTAAAAATATCAGCAATGCCTAATCCAGCCCCAGGTGGGGCACAAGCATCTGCAATCGTAAAAAGCTTGATTCTCTTTCTTGTTTTCTTCTTTTTGGTGTGTGCTAGGGATTTAATCCAGGCTTTCCAGTATTCTTAGCACTCGAGCTACACCTCCAGGCCTCCCAAAGTCTATTCTAATTTACAAGGAAGGTGGAGGCAACAGCAATGTGTAGAAGGAATTTCCAGTGACATATCATTCTAGGTAGCAAAACGTCAAGCAAAGCAATACAAATTGTGCAAAGTTGCTAACATATATCAACAGGCAGAAAAGAGAGAAAATAAACTTCAGTAAGGACTATGTGCAAGATGAGGAAACTGCAACTTGAGAGAAAGTAAGAAAGACTATAAAATGATACATATGAGAGTTATTATAGGGGATCTCTGAACCCTTTAATTCCATGATGGTTGTATCTAAAATACTCCACAATCCTGGACTTCTTTAGGAAGGGTATGGAGAATAACACTGAAAACTGTTTTACTTCTGTATAAAAGCACAGAAAATATGCACCTTTGAAACTGCACACAAGTCTGATTGTTAGGTATAGGAAAAATATAACAAAGATGGGCAATCAAAACAAATAAGGGAAAAGGGGGCTGAGGTTGTGGCTCAATGGTAGAACACTTGCCTGGCACATGTGAGGCACTAGGTTCAATCCTCAGCACAATATAAAATAAGTAAAAGTTTAAAAAATATTAAAAATAAGGGAAAAGAGGTGCTTTCCTTGCACTTAAGCTACATGGGAGTTGTTTTACAGGGTAACTTTGAAAGTGACATCACAAAGGCTGCCATAGGGATCACTATTTCAAGAGAGAAAAAGGATATTTTTTGACCCATGGACCTAACAGCTCAGATAATCTAGGACCTGGCTAAATTTGAAGATGAGACTCTTCTCCTCTTTCTTGATAATTCAACTACTGGCAATTATGTGGAGACAGTAATTTTTACAAATAGTCTATAAATTGAACCCTCCTACATACTTCCCCACTCACGTTTTTGTGAACACAGTATTGTTTCTGCACATTCAATTCTCCTACTTAGAAGTCTTAAGAATTGGACTCTGAATTTTACAATTTAGCTGACCATAAGACAATTTCATTCAAAAGGTACAATTTTACCAGGTTCTAAAGATCTTTTTTAAAATTTTTGGTTGTAAATGGACATAATAACTATTTTATTTATTATTTTTAATGTGGTGTGAGGATGGAAACCAATGCCTCACACATGCTAGGCAAGCTCTCTGCCATGAGCCACACAACCTCAGCCCATAAAAATATTATACCACATAACCTTAGAAGTACTTGCGGTGGGATTAATGAACTAAATCATATAAAGGCTAATGTAGTAATAATATTAAACCCGATTTTTAGAACATTGTATACAAATTCCTACTGGCAAGAAATATGTTCACAAAAAGACAGGCTTTAAAAATTATTTTAAATGTCCAGGTAATGAGAGATTATGTCCAGATTCAATTCCTTCCAGATTCACTTCATTCAGCTTCAGTGAATGAGATAATTTGTTTAACATTCATTTGAAGTATTAATGCATACATGTGTATGTATGTATATATATACATATATATGTATATATACATATATATGTATATATATATATGTATATAAATATACACACACACATATGTGTATGTGTGTGTGTGTGTGTGTAACAGCAAGGGCAATGGATGATAGCTCAGAGTGCTTGCCTAGCATATGAGGCCCTGGGGTCCATTCCCAGCCCTGAAGGGAGAAAGAAAAAGTAATGGCAAGGTACAGTAAGTATACAACACTGTATTATTTCTATACTTGTTATCCCAACTCTAAACTCAAAGTAAGGGACCAAGCAACCTTTTGCCTGGAAATTGAAGAATATTACTAAAATTGAATGAGGTAAAAAAAAATTTAAATAAGGTTGGGGTTGTGGCTCAGTGGCAAAGCGCTTGCCTCGCACATGTGATGTGCTGGGTTCGATCCTCAGCACCACATAAAAATAAACAAAATAAAGATATTGTGTCCATCTAAAACTAAAAAAATTAAATAACTGAATTATGAGTCTTAATATTTATAGAACTGCCATACCAAATAATACATATCACTTTGCAATCTACAAAGTTCATTTGTATTACTTCATTTAGCAATCCTATGAAGTACACATTTTTATATTCACCAATGAATAAACTGAAGCTAAATATAACTTTCCCAGATCACAGAGAAAAATAGTAAGTGATAAAGCCAGGAATTAACTGTACATTAAAAAGCAACTAATTTTGAAATATTAAAGTATTAAGAAAAAACTAATAGGAACACAAATTTGCAATCAGGGAACCACACACACACACAAAGGTAGATCGCAGAATTTTGCCTAAAACCCCAACAGCCAAAGTCCTAAGGATAAGTACTTTCAGAAGACATCCCCCGACACACACAAACACACACAAAGCCAAACCAATATCTTAAAGACAATAAAAATCAGGGACAATTTTCTACCATTTAGAGCTGTCTAGAATAGAATGGCTATGTGGAAAAACAGCAAATTCCCCATTACAGTGTATGGTCCAGTTGTAGAACCTGCCCAGAATTTTCTAGCTGGGATACTGACTCCTGAACTAAATTTAAGATTACTCCAGCTCTCAAATTCTATGATAATGTGGCTTTCAGTCTCAGTGGCTTTTTCTGCATTTGTTTCTTGGAATAATAAACTCCACACTGAGAAATCATGTGCAGATTTAAAAAATAAGAAGGAAAAGGTGACATGTCAGGAGCAAAGTTTCTTATGCTCATCTGGCTGAAATATTCAAATAAACTTTATTTTAAAATAATTCTGTATAAAAATGTGAAACATGTCTCTTGTCAATATAATACTACAACCTTAGCATAGTGCTACATAGAGAAACGTAACTCAGTAAATGTACATATACACACACATTTATATAGTGTATATACATGTACATTTATATAATGTATATATTAATGCATACATGTATAAATGTATAAAATAAATATGTGTAGAGTTTACTGTGCACCTACATAAGTTATTTGTTCTATTTTAATTCATGCAGCTAGGCTCCCAGTAGGAGATGAAATTGACCTTTTAGCAAAAACATTCCATTGTCTCATTGACCCCTTCAGGAAAATGCTGACACCATGAGGGTATTTCTAGTCAAGCTAGTGCTTTGTGGAAGTCTAACATGTGATTTTTTTGATTGTGAATATGAAAGGGGCAGCAAGGATGTAAACTATGCTGTAAACTAGGGTTCTAGAAGGGTTAAGGTTTTTTTGAATGATATTTTTGAAGTTTGGAATGCTGTAAATTAAGACAACTTTCCATAATTTTAAAACATTTCCCAAAACTCAATATACAAATGTTTTTAGTGGGCATACAGACAACATATTAGAACACATGCTCTTTCCAACATATTGGAATACATGCTGGTTAATTTCAATCCTTGATAATCTACTATCAGAGGGCCTAAGGTGTCAATAAGCACTACAAGTTACTGCAAACTCTGAGTGAACCAAACCTAGACGCAGAAGGTATAGTCTTTTTTCCCTATGGAACAATGAAAGTGTATTTCTTTCTGATATATTCTTTGGAAAGTTGATTCAAAGTCTTGTTTAGTATCATATAGCCTCCCAATCTCAATCTAAATTAACTTCTTAATTGCAAATGAAAAAAAGATTTTTTTTAAAAAAACAATAAAACCATTTTATTCATGCTCATAGCAGAGATAATTACTGAGGACAGGCTTAAAACACCCTCCTGTGAGCAAGAAACACTCTGGCTCAGGTAGGAGCACACTATCCCGAATCAAACAACGCACTGCCACGTTTGATTAATGTGTTTTTGTTGTTTGTTCGTTTTTTTTTTTTTTTTTTTTTTTTTTAGGAGGGAAAAACTTTCTGACGATGGGATCTGTTGAGATGAAAGCACTCTTAAGTACTGCTCAGCCTAGGGACTGCAAAATGTCCCAGGAAGGTGACATCTTGTCGAAGTCATGTGCTACAGCAAGGCAAATCAGGAGGTACGGAGAGCCAAGTTTCTTCCCAACTTTAAACCCCCCACCCACAGCTCCTTCCTTCCTGGACTTTGACCAGAAGGGTGTGAACGCCTCGGGCTGGAAAAAACTTTCCAAGGCTGGAAGCGCTGCCCCAGCCGCAGTGGCGGCGCGGGTGCTCGGGGTCTGGGTCTCCCGCACATCCCCGGTAGCTGAGCATCCGTTCGGCCGGTCGCACGGGTGTCCTCCGTCCTCCAACGGCGGGGCTCACGGCCAACGGCGGAGTCCGGGGTTCCAGCCGCGCGGGCCCCACCCGCCTGGGCAGTGCCCGTTAGCTCACTCGCGCCCAGCCCGCGGGACTTTGGCCGTTGGCAGCGACAGTTTGGCCGCTGGCAGCGGGACTTCAACCATTGGCAGGTCTGGACAGTCGTTTCCCCTCCCGCCCCCTGCTCAGGACTCCCCGAGTTCCATCCCAGGGGATTCCCACGGGGGTGAAGGAAGGACCGGACCGCGCGTGGCGACTCCGGAGAAAAGTTTTGTGGAACTCGCGCCGCCGCTCCTTCGGCCTCTAGGGCCCTGGGAAGCCCACCTCCCGTGATGGCCCGAGTTAACCTGAGAGCCACCGGCCAGCTCACCCATACGTTCTCGAAGTCCCCGCAAGGATGTGCTGCCGCTGGGGCCGGCGACAGTGTGGTCCGCCATCTTCGGAGGCGAGGTGGGACCCACTGGTGACTCTGGAACGGCAATGCGCAGGCGCTGCCGTAGCCTCCGAGGGGACCGCGGCCTGGACCCCGGGGGGGCGGGGCGGGGCGGGGCCCGGAGAGCCACCGGGCCGCCGTGGAACCCTCAATCTAGGCAGCGCGGCTCTTCACACATCGGGTCGCCTCACCGACAGGGCAGTGACTAATTTATCTGAAGAAACCCTCTCCTATTTTCGTGCTGTACTCCTGCGCATCCTGGGTGCTAGCCAATCAGTAGCCTACTTGCCCATCCAACATTCCTGTTCTCCTTTTTTCATCTCAAACTAGCAACGCATTAACATTCCATCCTTCCCCATCCATTCATTTAGTTAGGGTACATTTACGGAGTGCCTCCAACTAACATTTGTATCACCAGTTTACTAATCTTTGAACCACAGGGAAGAGGCCTAGGGACAGGATGGGAGGATACGTTGCTGTGAGGTGCTAGGGGCTCCATTGTGAGGAGAGATTATCTTACCTGGTTACAGACCAAATGATGACGCCATTGGGCCTCAAAGTTGAGTGAAAAATCACTGGGATATGTGTGTACCTTTAAAGTAAAACAGAGCACTTATTGGCATGAATCTCCAGATTTGGAGGGAGGCTTTTGAGGTTGCAGAATATTTTTCCCACTCACAGGACAAACTAAGTTGGCTTGAAGAACATGACTTCATGGACACTTGCCTATACAAGATGCATTCACCCCTGGCATTAATGTATTATTACTGTGTGTTATGACACATAGTTGAAAGGAAAGGGTTTATGGTTGGGGCTGCAGGAGACCCTCAAAATGGAGCAGGAGATCACTTATAGGACAGCACTTGAATAAGCCCACTGAGTCTCGGAATGAATCAGACATCAAAATGACATGGCACATTACTATCTTGTGTGTATATATATGATTACACAACCAATGTAAGTCTACATCCTGTATAACCAGAAGAATAAGTTATACTCCATATATGTATAATATGTCAAAATATATTCTACTATGATGTATAGCTAATAAGAACAAATAAAAAAAATGGAAATGGAAGCTATAAAATGAAAGAAGCTAAAATACCAAACACTTATTGTTATTATGTGCCATGTACTGTTCTTTTTCTTTCTTTCCTTTTTTTTTTTTTTTTTTGGTACCAGGAATTGAATCCAGGGTTACTTAAACTCTAAGCACATCCCTAGCCCTTTTTATATTTTATTTAGACACAGAGTCGTACTAAGTTGCTCAGGGCCTTGTTAAGTTGCTGAGGCTGGCTTGGAATTTGGGATCCTCCTGTTTCAGCCTCCTGAGCCACTGGGATTACAGATGTGTGCCACTACACCCAGATCCATGTACTGTTCTTACTTCACTACATGTATTAACTTTTAGTCCCCCTCCTAACCTATGACATATGTACCATTATCAACCTCATTTTTACATAAAGCAGAGAGATGTTAAACCTTTTGTCCAGAGTCACACATAAGTGACAAAACTGGAATCTGAACAAAATATTTCATTACAATATTCATGTGCTTATGCCTTCTGTGATACTGGTTCATGAGAATTGAGACATAGAAAATGTATAAATGATTAGTATTCAGAATTCAAAGATCTAAATGTATGTAAGATAAAACAACTTCCAAAAAATTGGCAAAAGGCATAAACACACCTCTCAATAGAAAACACAAATAGCCAATACATATTGAAAAATGCTCAAAGTCTTTAGTAGTCAATACAAATAAAAAGCATCAAAAAATATCATGTTACACCTACAGATTTGGCACAAATTAAAGACTGAACAGTAAGTATTGGTGAGGAAGTAATCAACAACACTAGAAGCCCTGCTTCTAAGTAAACACAGTGATCATGATGCCATGATTATTATTATGACACACCTGTGATTAGAACACCAGCAAAGTACATACACATACACAAACCCAAATTCAACTTTGATGAATTGGGTTTTAATTCATTGGAAACTTCACAAATCGAAAATCTAGAAAACAACATCACCATTGTGGTTTCTTGCAAAAATTTGGAACTCAAATCTAGAAATGATAGAATATTTGGACAAAGTGAGGCTGTAATTTAGTCTACAAAACAATGGTCCTAGATACTTCAAAATGTTAGTGTCATGAAAGACTGAAACATCAAGAAAGTGTTCTAGTTTGGAAGAGTCTAAAGAGACCAAATGCAGCACATGATCCTTGAATAGAATCTGGATTTAAAAATAACTCTAAATGACATTCATTATTGGGATAGTTGGAAATTTTGAGTATAAACGGTATAATAGATAATACTGCATAAAAGTCAAATTTCTTGGGTGTGTGGCTGGGGTTGTGGCTCAGTGGTAGAGTGCTTGCCCAGCATGTGTGAGGCACTGGGTTTGATTCTCAGCACCACATAAAAATAAATAACACAAAGGTCCATTGACAACTAAACAATATTTTTTAAAAAAAGAATTTGGAGGTGAAGCCTCATAATATTTGAAACACACTGAAGAGGAGGAGTTCTGGGAGAAAACCAGATAAGAGCAAATACCAAAAAATATTAAAAATCTGGACAGTCACATGAGTTCATTTTGCCATTCTTTCAACTATTCTATAGGTTTTTCTTTTTCATTTTTTAATCTTGAAAGTTTGTCTTCAGCTTACTTGAAAACATAAAATTGATTGGGAACTACATATGAGGAAGCACCCTACACAATCTTTTCGGTATTCAGAGTCTGTTAAAACTTTAGCCTGGGTGTGAGAAAGGGAGGGGAGATAAGACATCCACAAACAAAAGTACAAGGAGCTGGTTAACTAATTATGATAGGTTCTAAGAGTTGAGAAGGATGAGACATCAGTCCTGTTTGAGATGTCAAGGGAAGAAGTAGCACTTATTTTGGACTTGAGATGGGGGCCTAGGGAACCAGATAATCCTTGTTTTACTTTCAAAAGATCAGTATGCCTTCACCACAGCACACAGTTACTGAGTGGGGAGATGGGTCCATTTGGAATCAGAGCTCCCTATTTTTAAAAAATAAGCTTGGAATCTGGATTTTAATGTAAAATCTCTTACTTTAAAATGATGACAACATTTAAAGTTAAAAAAAAACACTCTTCAGGTTAACAAAAATATCAAATATCTAGCCAGTGTTCACATTTCCCAATTATTTCACTCTTTGCTGCTTGAATAAAAATCCAAATCAGGGGCTGGGGTTGTGGCTTAGTGGTAGAGTACTTGCCTAGTATGTGTGAGGTACTGGGTTTGATCCTCAGCACCACATAAAACTAAATAAATAAAATAAAGGTCAATCAACAACTAATTTTTTTAAAAATCCAAATTAAGTCCATAAATTGCCTTAATTGATATGCCTTTTAAGCACATTTTAATGTATAGGTAACCCTTCTTTCTCTCTAACATCTTTGATGGATTTCGTTTCATTCTGTTGGTAAGTCATCCAATTAAACGTTTACTGCCCACCTACTCTGTGTCTGGCACAGATCAAAAGACAGAAAAGGAAGTCCTGCACCTGGCCTACACATCTCATTGACTTCTAAGCTAATGATTCATATCTGAGTATCTTTAGATATTTCCTTGGGCCTAGAGCAGCTCCCTAAGGACCCCCTGCCAGACTGTCTGTACATTTCTCAGAATAACATGGAAGGTAAGGCTCCCAGCTTGGGGAGAGTGGCATCTATTCAGGAGCTAAAACAGATTCAGAGCTGGGAAAGAATATAGGCAGCTCCTCCTCTCCCTCTCCTCTCCTCTAGTCTCCTCCTGGTATCTGAGAAGTGTTCCCTAGGGAGGGCAGAAGAGAACAAGAATCCAGTTCACTTATTTCTCTCCTACTTGGCTCATTTTCCCCTTTAGAACTTACACCAGGGCTGGGGTTGTGGCTTAGTAGTAGAGTGCTTGCCAGGCATGTGTGAGGCACTAGGTTTGATTCTCAGCATCATATATAAATAAATAAAATAAAGATCATCTACAACGAAAAAAAAAATAAAAAACAAAAAACCAAAAACTTTACACCAACAGGAAAAATATTCAGAAACCACAGTCATAACAGGTGTAGGGATTGTCAAATATTTTTCTATTAAAAGATAAAATTTATAAAAAATTAATTTACATCTAATAAAAATTCCGAGAACTTTCCAGTCCAACACATTTGTTGTATTAAAGCTGCCACCACCTCAGCACTGTACTGAGTTGTAAGCTTCCCAGCTATGTGGGAGCTCTTTTTCCCCTGTCCTGAGCTACCTGTCAGATTCATCCATTACACCCAGTTTAGACAGAGCTCTGGTTTTGTAATTTTTTCTGCTTTCATCTCGACTCTTGCCCTGAATCTATTGCCTCTTAAGGAACAGACCTACCTCAGGGCCAGTTCATTTCTCAATTTGCTCATGGAAGCCTTCTCAGATGTATAATTCTTACCACAACTGCAGCAACTCCTCCCAAATGACACTTTGGCATCCCTCTTTCTTTTTTCAGAGATTGAGAGGGTGGGGATGATAAAAAGGATAGAACAGGACACCTCACTCTTGAACTTCCACAGGCTGTCCTGTGCCATCTTCTTTTAGGGAGCCTTTGGTCTTTCCTGGGGTAGGGGCCTGATTTTCATTGTCTGGGCTCACCAAGGTAGGAGGTGTGAGCTTCTGAGGGGATGAAGAACATGCTGGGTATGGTGGCATCCTAGTGGCTTGGGAGGCTGACACAGGAAGATCCCGAGTTCAAAGCCAGCTTCAGCAAAAGTGAGATGCTAAACGACTCATTGAGACTTTGTCTCTAAATAAAATACAAAATAGGACTGGGGATGTGGCTCAGTGTCCAAGTGCCCTTGAGTCCAATCTCAGGTACCACCCCCACCCCCGCCAAAAAAAAAGAAAAAAAGAAGAGACAATTTCCGTTCAAACCGGATATTCATAAAAAGCTCTTGGAGGGAGAATGGGGCAGTGGTGGTGACTTGCTTGCAGTGGTAGGTAAGTCTTGGATCCTTACTGGTAGATAGTGAGAGCTGTCATTTGTCAAAGATGACTCAATGACAGATACAGTGCTGAAGGTCTGACTGGGATTGTTTCTTTATGAGCTAGCTTCTATGATCATTCCCATTTTACAGATGAGAAAGCAGGCACAGGGGGATAAGTAACTTGCTGAAGGTTAGTACAGAGTCAGGAAGGAGCAGAGTGAGTACATTTGACTCTAGGGCTCATATCCTCTTCCTGTTACCTCTCAGTTTCCTATTTGATAAGCTGTAGTACACTCTTAATTTACAACCCATGTCATCACTTCTTCCTTGATCCAATCCTCACACCCTGATGATGGAGCCTTTACATAGTTGTACTTTCTCATTGGTAAAGTTTTATCACAACTATATTGCCCAACCTAAGTATCAGCATAGCTGCCTCTAATGCCTTTAATGGAATTAACTCAAACTTTTGGATAAGACACCATTTAAAATGGCAGTTTAATACATGTCTGGCAGTAGACATAGATATGATTCCTCTTAAGTAGTTCTTTCTAGAAAGACTCAGCTCCCGAATTATTGATTTCAAAAATACATGTGTAGGAATGGGGCTGTAGCTCAGTGGCAGAACGCTTGCCTCACATGTGTGAGGCACTGGGTTCGATCCTCAGCACCACATAAAAATAAAAAAATAAAATAAAGTCATGCTGTTCATCTATAACCACAAAAGAAATTTTTAAAAATTCATGTGTAACAATTGAATATTACTCAGCCTTAAAGAAGAATGAAATTCTGGCATTTGCTGGTAAATGGATGGAGCTACAGTGAAATAAGACAATCACAAAGTGAAATAAGACAATCACAAAGAACCAAAAGCCCAATGTTTTCTCTGATATTCAGATGCTAATTCACAATAAGGTGGGGATTTGGATTAGACAGAGGGGAGTGAAGGGAGGGGATGGGGAATGGGGGTAGGAAGGACAGTGGCATGAATCAGACGTTATTACCCTATGTGCCAAATAACTACATGACTGGTGGATTCTACATTATGTACAACCAGAAGAATGAGAAGTTATACTCCATTTATGTGTGATGTGTTAAAATGCATTCTACTATAATATATAACTAATTAGAACAAATTAAAAAAATACATGTGCAAAAGGAAAGTGTGCCACATTTATCACACTGTTTATCCAACAAAGAATATTTGTTGAATAAATGAAAGAGAGTACTGAAAGCTTCCCTGGGTACTGAAGGAGGAAGAAATGAAAATATTTTGAATGGTCTCCAGGGTGTTGAAAAAGCTCAGATTTTAAATCATTAAAGGGCAAGAAAATGTCCCTTTTTTTCTTGACATCAAATAAAGTAGAGCAAACATGGGCTGTGACTTCTCATTCTAAATATGGGCCTGCAATATAAGAAGCTTCATAGGATGCCAAAAAGCACAAAATATCAAGGAATGCCCTTAAACGACACAGAGGCAGGTGAAAGGAGCATCACAGTACATGGAGGGGTAGCAGAGGTGCCTAATGGCATTTTGTAACCATATTTCCTGCAGTATCATCTGTAACAATACAGAACATACATGGTTTCCCTCTTCTTTTCCTCACATAGGATAGTGCATGCACAAACCCAACTACATTTTAGTATGAGCTAGTTATCTGAGCAAGGGGAAAGTACAGCCATTCAGATGGCACACAGGAAGCAAAAGGCAGAAGAAACTCCTGAGAGGTTTCTCAGGGAATTTTTAAAAAATATTTTTTAGTTGTAGATGGACACAATACCTTTATTTATTTATTTATTTATTTATATGCAGTGCTGAAAATTGAACACAGTGCCTCACACATGCTAGGCAAGAGCTCTGCCAATGAGCCACAACCCCCAGCCCCTTCCCAGGGAATTTGAACCAGACTGAGAGTAGACCCCATTCCCTGACCCATGACACTCAATCGCCAGTTTATTCTGCTTCAAATTCAGATGCCTCCATGGAAGAGGGAATGGTTTGTTGCTTTGAGTATTGATTTAGATGTTTGAAAGCTGTGGAGATGGAAGGAATTTCATTTGTATTCGTATTTTTTTCTTCATGAATCATCAAGTCCTATTGTTCTAAAAAGTTTTCCATCTTTAAGACTTTGAGACCCAAACTGAAACAATTTTCAGTGGGTACAAATCTGACTTTAGTTTATTTTTCTTGAGAATTTCCATTTGCAAAACTCAGTTGTGAATGGGCTAAAAGAGTTGTGTAGTCAAAAGGCTGCACTATAAACCATCTTGTTTCATGGCCAGCTTGAAGATTTATTTAGAGAATGTGTACTCTGGAAAAAAAAAAAAAGAGCCAAAGAGTATAAAGCAAACTGTGTGTGCACTCTCTAGGGCACACTCTCCTGGGCAGCCTAGAGCCGAAGCAGGTTTTATCAATGGGTTCTCATTGTCTCTGCACACAGCTGGGGTGAAGGACTCAACAAAAACACAGTAAAACTTCTAATGCTCAGGTTACCCCCTGAACCTTTCCAAGCCCCAAAGGAGAGTGTTGAGGAAGACTGGGGGAAGAAGGGGAGGGAAAAGAGAAAAAGTGAAGGTGATCTGTAAGGCAGTGGATAAATTTAAGATCATATTTCTCTGCTCTGGTGAAAGACACATGCTCATCTTTAGTTTCCAGTTGTTACTGTTGAGGACAGATCACAGAATACCAGCAGTCTAAACTAGACTCAGAGGCAGGAGTTGACTCAAGTCCCCATTGTGGGAACCCAGGTCGCCTGAGGCCCTATCTAATGCTCTTTGCTCTACACAAACATGTGAAAGGCCATCCAAACAATCTTTTGGAAGAAAAATAAAGTGAGCATCGCTGAACTAGTGCTGGGGACCATTATGTAATCCAGCTGGAATTTGACCTATATCCTTCCTTCAGATGAATCTGAAAAAGAGATGAGAGGGAAACGAATGGAGATGTGGCAAAGTTGTGAAAGGCATACTGCAAGACAGTTTAGCAACTGTCCTTTCTGTAGGGCTCTTGTGAGGTGGCCTCTGCCTTCTGGTCCACACACATTCCTCACTGCTTCCTCCCAGGCAATCATCTTAGCCCATGAGCCTCTGCCTCTTCATCTTTACAGTCCTCCCCGCCGCCCTGCCTCCCAGAGGCATGATTCAAAGTCAGGAGCTCAGGAGTTTTCCAGCAGATTGAGGAGTCAGAGGAAGAGAGGACAAGTAAAAACAGTGCTTGGCAGCCTAGGCCAAGGGCTCAACAAGTGCCAAATCTGGGAGTGAGGGTGGGAAATGCAGACATGGCCAAGCACAAGAGTACCTGGAGGTTTCATGGAAGAAATAGCTCTTCCAACTGAATTTTGTAAGCGGTTGCTGTCTATTGGCTGGCAAGGACTTTTTTTTATGAGATGAGGGCCTCGCTATGTTGCCCAGGCCGATCTTGAATTTGTGGGCTCAAGTGATCCTCCTGTCCCACAAGTAGTTGTGACTGCAGGCACTCCCCACTGCACCCTACTGGATAACAAGTTCCTTTAAAAATATTTTTTTAGGTGTAGTTGGACACAACACCTTTATTTTATTTATTTTTTTATGTGGTGCTGAGACTTGAACCCAGCCCTCGCATGTGCTAATGGAATGCTCTACCACTGAGACACAACCCCTATAGCAAGTTCTTGTATGTGTAATCTCCAGAGTTCATCCTGGTGCTCTGCAGAGGGTTTATATTCAACAGTTTTTGTTGATGATGATGACATTTACCATGATGCCTGGGGATAATTAATTCAATGGAAACAGATCCAGGAGGAACTGCTCAGTCTTTTGGAACTAACGGTTCTTTGCTTTGTATGGGGGAAGGGGTGGGTGTATCGAATTCTGGTTTCTTCTGGATGTGTGTACACTGGCATAGTGCTGATGAGAGTGATTTAAGAAGGAAGGTGTGAGAAATAAAGCAGTAACTTTAATTTTGGTTCTGTAGAAATATTTGGGTAGACTGCTTGGTGGTGTTTTCATGATTAAAAATGACCCAGTGAATATGCTTGACAGGAACATGGGCCACAGCATGCCTGACATATGCTTTCTCCCATCTCCATATGTTTCATTTATATCTTAATCCACAGCCTGCTGGGAAATAGCCGGGTAAGGAGCTCTTAGGGGAACTCTGTCAGTTGGTCTCATGCTAATTTCTTAGCCTATGGTATTCACACATCTTCCACTATGAGCTGGAATTTGGCCCTGGGCCTGTGGAATTGCCATAGGGATGACTGCAGGGGAAAGAAAATCTGAAATGTGAAATGACTTTGTTCAAATGTGAGTCAGGGATGTGTTCAGTCTGTTTATAGAAGGAGGAAATGACATTTGGAGGAAATTGGTTAGGGAGAAATGCTGTCATTATATAAGCATTTGAATTTTAGTTACAGACTAGCTAAGAGAGTAACCGACTGGCTAAATTGTATGGCCCCCAAATGTGTTCTTTATCCTCTGTAGTGTGGTGAGAAGAATGTGGGTTTTGAAATTTAATACATTTGGGCCTGGGTGCCACTGACTGTGCAGTCTCAGGCCTTACTTTCTTCCTCTGTAAAATGAGGATAATGACAGTTGGTAACAACTAAATGCTTTATTGATACTCAAATCAGTTGATATAAAAGATCAGATATAGCATCCAATATATAGTACAGATTCCATATGACATAGCTAGTAGTAATAATAGCTAATATGAGGAGGCAGTATGTGGCAGCTACTGAATTAGACACTTCGTTCACATGACCTCACTTACCTTTGACAATAATGCTATGAGAGTCAGTAGAATTATCCCCTAAAATGCTAATACTACTACTAATGATGATATACCACATAGCTCAGATTGGAGTAGGTAATTCCTCACCTGCTAATCCTGCCCTAACTACAGTTACTGGAAAGCCTCATATTCCTCCCCTGCACCTTGCTCCTAAATGTCTTCATTTGTGAACAGAGAGATGAATATGTTTCACCAGATGGTCAGCCTATAAAGACAAGAGGTCAAGAGAACAAGCATTTTGTAAGCAAAGTGTTAGCAGAGGGGTTTGCAGCCTGAAAGACATTAAGTTTTCAGGCAAGGGATAATAATTGTGTGTAATTATTTAACAAAGAACCTTGTTTGGGGGGAAATAAACACAGGAGTCATTCATATACTTGAAATCTTTTTAAAAACCAGAATACTGGAACTTCACAGAGGCCAGTACCCTTTGTATTCCTGCCCCACCCCCTTCCTTCCTTCCTCCACTTTCCTCAGCTGTTGAGGAGAAGAAGGCCTGCCTCAGAAGGGGACAAGGTAGGGTCTGTTCCCTCAAGGTAGTGGCAAAGCACACTGTACAGTCACAGACCCATCTGCCCCCTCCCCCAGGCACATCCTTCCCCTCCAGAAAGCAGAGCAAATACATTCCAAACCAGCAGATCATAGCTACCACTACAGTGCTTGAACCCTTCCTTCATTTTTTTTTTTTTGTTTTACAAATGCCAACAGCCTTATTGGAAGATAGATTTGCAAGAAATGAAAACTTCTTTCAAGAGTAAGCAGCATCAGCCAGGCGTGGTGCTGCAGCCTGTAACCCCAGCGACTCCAGTGGCTGAAGAGGCCACAGGATTTGCAAATTTGAAGCCAATGTCAGCAACTTAGCCAAACCTTGTCTCAAAATAGAAAAAAAAATATTTAAAAGGGGCTTGGAATGTAGTTCAGTGGTGGGCCTTGAGTTCAATTACTAGTACCAAAAATAAATAAATAAATAAACAAACATACAAATCAGCATTTAGTGAGAATCTGAGCTAGGAGGCCATAGCCTCAGCAGTTTATGGTGAAGAGGGAGGCATGTAGGCCTGGAAGATCAGGTTAAGGAGGGGCTAACCAGATCAGATCATGTGTTTAAAACCACTTCATGCACCTCAGGAGGTACTTGCCCTGGGGGAAATAGTGCCTTCTAGAGGACAAAGATATTTAAATGCTTCCTAAACAACCCAGTTTTTCTCTGGCTTTGGGGATGCCATGGCACAGAATTTCAACATTTTTCACTGCAACTCTTTATGCATAGTTTCAAATTATTTCTGGATATGTTGCTCCCCTTCCACCGCAGTGACTGCCAACTCTCTGGGTGTGGTAGAAAGGAAATATTTTCAGTCTGGTCTCCAGAATTCATGGAAATATAAATGGCAGTAATAGAAAGTTTCAAATTCTGTATTGCTTTAAAATAGGAAGGTCAGTTATATTTTTCTCTAGTGCCATTTTGTGCCTTACTTTTCAAAACCTGTATGCTAGGCAGTCTAAGTTGTCATTCTCAGGAACACCAGAGACACAAAAGCTAAAAGTATGGCTCACTTGATAGCTTGAAGACACCCAGATTGAACATTTAACCAACTTCTCCCTCATTTTATGAAGAAAACAATATAGATGAAGTGACTTGTCCAAGGTCACATAGCTAGTTAATGGTCAAGGCATTCATTTTAAAGTCCCCTTTTCAAAATGCTGTATGTGCAATCCAAATTATATTCCAGGCAAGTTTTGGGTTTTTTTTTTTTTTTTTGATGCATGAATTAGCAAGATGGTTAGTTGACATGATTATTAAATGAGATAATGTTTGTAAAATGGCATGCATAGTAGCTAAATCAAACTCAATTACAGTGTTCTACCCATGCTAGGCATGATGGCTCATGCCTATAATCCCAGCAGCTCTGGAGGCTGAGGATGATCACAAGTTCAAAGCCAGCCTCAGAAATTTAGCAAAGCCCTAAGCAACTCAGCGACACCCTGTCTCTAAATAAAAATAAGGGGCTAGGGTTGTTGCTGAGTGGTAGAGCGCTTGCCTAGCCTATGTGAGGAATTAAGTTCAATCCTCAGCACCATATAAAAAAAATAAAAGTATTGTGTCCAGGGCTGGGGTTGTGGCTCAGTAGTATAGTGCTTGCCTCACACATGTGAGGCCCTGGGTTCAATCCCCAGCACCACATAAAAATAAACAAATAAAAATAAAGATACATAAAAAATGTATTGTGTTCATCCACAACTAAAAAAAAAAATTTTAAAAAAAAGGGCTGGGATGTGGCTCAGTGGTTAAGTGCACCTGGGTTCAATTCCCTCTACAAAAAAAAAAAAAAAAAAAAAAGTTCTACCCATTACACCTGCTTTCTTTCTTTCATATTAATGTCCACATATATTTTAGTTTTACATAGCTATAATGTTTTTGTCTATGTCATGTTATAGTCTGCTGTTTTTATTTAACACTTCCCACATACTTATCCTTTTAATGCCTAAATAGCATTCCATCTGGTCAATTTTTTTAGACACCATTATTGATTGTTCCCAGTTTTTCACCATTATAAATAGTATGGCTTGGAATGACCTTTTGCAATCTTACACGATCTCACTCCCTGCTCCTTGGGGGATTGCATCTTTGGAATATGGTCTCAGGAATTCAGGAAGAGATGTAAAAAGCTTTCAAATCAAATTACTTTCCAGGGAAATAACACCAGTTTATTGCATCTTTGTGTCATCAGTGATGGGGAGTTATATGTTTTGGGGAAAAAGTGTCTTAACGCTTCTCTCCAGGCATAGAAAAGGAACTTGAGGGTTCTTGGCTGAAACCTCCTTCTGCACCCCCACCCATCCTACACTGTTAATGCTTTCTTGGACTTTTTCTAACTTCCTCTTTCTGTAGAGAATCTTGGAGCAGAAGTGGTCCTGCTGATTATAGAACAGAATGAACAGTTTCTGCACCCATACTAGACAAAATTTAATGAAAGCAACACACATGGAAGTTTGAACGTCTAAAGTATTTCACCAAATCAAATGTTAGAGATTTGTTTGTGAATTTCCACCTGGGACAAACAGGGTATTTTGGTTTCAAAGATCAGCTGATGAGTCTGCTCTTTTTAATTAGAAAGAAAAGTCTGCCTCTGGATCTGTGTAACCATTTCCTTGAATTTGAGCATTTAGCCCACTGGATTTGAGTTGCCTGTTCTGACTTCTGTCACAAACTGTCAATCAGTTAATAATAAGAAGAAACATTTTAAAATGATGAGCACATTATTTTTATGCACTCTTATTTAATCCTTATAACAATTATTGGAAATACTCTCTTATCCCTATTTTACCAAGGAGGAAACTGAGGTTTAGAAAGATCATTTATCTTGCCCAGAGTTACACAGCTAAGAAGTGGCAGAGGGTCTGTAGTTGAGGCTCAGTGGTAGAGTGCTTGTCTAGCATGTGAGAGGCCCTGGGTTTGATCCTCAGCACCACATATAAATAAAGGTATTGTGTCCAACTACAACTAAAATAAATAAATAATTTTAAAAAAGAAGTGTCAGAGCTGTGATATCAACTCAAATTCTTCTGAGTTGAGGGCCTGCTTTCTTTTCTTTTCTTCCTCCTTCCCTCCTCCCTCCCTCCCTCCCTCGCCCCTTCTTTCTTTTCTTTTCTTTTCTTTTTTTGACTCTCTTGCTGTGTTGTCCAGCTTGGCCCTGAACTCCTGGGCTTAAGCAGTCCTCCTACCTCACCTGCTGATTAGCTGGGACTACAGGTACAGACCACCGTGCCTGGCTCCTCTTTGTTCTTGATCTTGTCCTGCCTCTCATACTCTCCTCATTTTTGAGATGGTGTCTATCTTCCATACTGATTCCAGTGTTGTTTCAAGGATCTAATGAGATAAAAATCCCAAAGTGCCTTGTAAAGAACAAACAAAATATTATTTAAATGTATAAGCATTTTGTAAATATAAAGCAATATAGTGACTTGAATTTAATTTAGTTACAGCTATTCTATATAATGCTACCAGCCACATAATGTGGCCCAGTAATTACGTGGCTGGAAAGGACCCTGTCCTAAGAACAATTTCTGACTGTTGGGTCTCTGATAATAGTTACACTATGATATTTACAAGTGTGATGTTCCCACATGTATGAGGCTCACATGTATTGATGTTTTTGTACATGAGGGGTCCTGTTCATGCCTTCAAAAGGGTCATATGAACCAGAAGTGGCCCTCAGAGACTGTCAGGGGGAACTCAATTATTCCACCTCAGATCTTGGTGTAGGTGAGAGACTGATGAAACAGGGTATTAACTGAAGGAACCACTGTCCCTCTGACTTCCTCTTCTAAGTAAAGAAAACTGGAGTTAGGCAAATTTAATTGTTGGATGAGAATCAGACACAATTTGCATTGGAAGAGGCCTTAGACAATCTCTTATGGGACATTTCTTATTTCTTGAATATAGTTTGTTAGAAATGCATACGCGGGCTGGAGTTGTGGCTCAGTAGCAGAGTGCTTAGCCTAGTGCACATGAGGCACTGGGTTCGATCCCCAGTACCACATAAAAATAAATAAATAAACAAACAAAATAAAGGTATTAAACATGACACCATGTTTTTTTTTTTTAAATGCATACACTGTGCAATATGGGGAAAAGAAGGAAAACCATATGTAGTGTGTTGCAGGAAATTGGGTTATGAAATGCTATAAGGCATCCCTGTATGTGAAATGCCTTTTTTTTTGAGAGAGAGAGAGAGAGAGAGAATTTTTTTAATATTTATTTTTTAGTTCTCGGCGGACACAGCATCTTTGTTTGTATGTGGTGCTGAGGATCGAACCCGGGCCACACGCATGCCAGGCGAGCGTGCTACCACTTGAGCCACATCCCCAGCCCTGTGAAATGCCTTTTTGAGTGTGACATACCTCTCTGACCCTTTTGTGGATGGCCTCATTTAATTCTGGTAAAAATCCCATGATGTAGATACTATGCTTATCTCTATACTAAAAATGAGGAACTCGAGGCCTAGAGAGGGTAACTAATCACCACAGGGTACACTTGCAGTTACTTTAAGTGAAACTACTGGGACTTTTCACCTCCCAAAAGAAGAAAATGGGAAGATATTGGGACTGAGAGTTAAGTTTTGAGTCACTAACTACCTGTATGACCTTGGCAAGTCAGTCTAGTTCTGTTTCATCCTCTGTAAATTAAAGGGTCATATGCAATTACTACTCTCATTCTTTCCTGGATTTATATTCTAATTATTCTAATTTCCATTCTAATTCTGCAATTATTTGTGATCACTCATAAGTGGGATTAGACGTGCTTAGTTGCTCAGAAAAAATAAAAATAGAAATACAAAGAATGGAGGTGTTCCCAAATCACAGAAATGACAACAGAAAGGCCACGTTCTACTAGTTGGCAAAGCTGAATGTTGCTGCCACCTAGTGTGTAAAAGGAGCATTGCATTCATGCAAGGTCAGATCCTTCTGTGGAGGCCCATTGAAAAATACCATAAATCATCTAGTTAAGCAGATAACTTATGGGATTTCACTGATACATTAAATACCGCAGTGTTTGATTTATTCATCATATTCAAGCCAATACGTTTTCCTTTGAGCTAACAGGGTTGGGAGAAGACTCACTCTGGGCAGTGTAAATAGACATGATCCATCTTTGGCCTTTTCCAAACGTCTGTTTATACTGTGTCCTTTCTCACTGGTCCTTTCTCTCTCCTATTTAGAATCCCAGAACCCTATGGAGTCCAAGAAGGAAGGAATCACCCTCAGGGAATTTCTAGGGTAGTTTTCATCATATGACAGAGGAAAACGGATTTGACCGAGGTTGTGCAGAAAGTTAATGCAGGCAAAGTTGCCTGTAGACTGCTTCCAGAATGAAGACTGGTCTGATAAAATCTGCCTAGAATGAATGAGGTTGGATATTTGCCGAATCATTTTCACAAGAGAATATAGCTCTTGGGTCTGTGACATGATTAGGAAATATATCAATGATGTGAACATGTTTGAAGGAAGCCATGTTGTGCTGGTAGGGAGGAATGTGTGGTCAGCCTAGAAAGCTGGAGAAAGTGAAGATGAGCAGAGCTTCAGGTACTAAAAGACTCTGTGCCTGGCTGGAAGAAGGGCTTGCTTGCTCATGCTCATCTGGACTTATAGCAGCTTGGGGCCGCATGTCAAGGCTGCAGTTAGCATGTCTCAAACTTCATGCAATACATTTTTACCTCTGAGGGAGTTCCCAGGGTTCTCATTGCACCAGGTGCAATCTGACCATTTTCTTTGCTTCAAGGAAAGAATATCAGAAGTGAGAATGAAAAAAGTAAACGTTTTTGTGAAATAACATGACTCTTCTAGATTCTTCTAGAAAAAATTATTTTTTTAAAAAACAAAGCTTTTATTGTAATTATAATAGATCAATTACAACAAACTGGCAGTCCTAGCAGCTCAGGAGGCTGAAGCGGGAGGATTGTGAGTTCAAAGCCAGCCTCAGCAACCTAGCAAGGCCCTATGAGAGACTCTCTTCCAAAA
This sequence comes from Callospermophilus lateralis, assembly GCF_048772815.1. Taxonomy (NCBI): domain Eukaryota; kingdom Metazoa; phylum Chordata; class Mammalia; order Rodentia; family Sciuridae; genus Callospermophilus; species Callospermophilus lateralis. The sequence continues at coordinate 110,716,124 of NC_135325.1, forward strand.
TAAAAACAAAGAAACAAAACTCACAAAAACCAAAACCAAAACCAAATAAACAAAACAAAACAAAACAAAACAAAACAAAAAAAAACCCCAAACAACAAACTGGCTGCCCCTAGTTAAGATAATCCACATAATCCTGACTTTTACAGTCAATAACCCTAGTTAATAATAATGGCTGTTATCATCAAGGACATCCATTGTATCTAGTGCTTTGCAATCATTATCTCATATATCTGACAATAGCCTGATGAAGTAATGATTTTTGTGATACCCATTTTACAGTGGGGTAAACTGAGGCTCAGAGCAGTTTCCCTGAAATCACATGGCTCTCTCTGATCATGTCAGCTCTTAATCTTCCTGGGTGTCCTAATACCAAGAAGCAGGAAGTGAGTGTATTTTCTGGTTAAAATATGCATCTTTCTGTCTCTAGGAGGAGATTCCTCCTTGTTATCTCCAGACCCTGATGTAAATGAGTGCATAGGTAGTCCAACATTACAGCCTCTTCTCAGGGAATGATAGATGGGCTTGGTAGGCTAGTTGCCTGTAGGGGGAGAGATTACCTCGGGAAAATATTTTCTCTAATGTGCAAAAAAAATTTTGCTGTCTGGGGAGTGGGGTGGGTGGAGCAGGAGACAGACTGTAGGAGGATAGGTGACTAATTAGTGAAAATAATTTTTGATTACCTGTTGTCTCAGTTTATCAGAGCAATTGCTTCTCTCTGTTCACATGGATTATTAAGAATTAACTGTGTAGTTAAGTAACCCAAATTTTTCTCTTTCACACTCAAAATTCTCTTCAATAGTAAATAAGCATGTAAAGAATCATTCACTGAAAGGAATGGACTTCCTTCTGGTGTTTGTTGTTAAATACAACCCCCTCTTCCTCTTCCTCCTATTGAATTATAATTAGATGAAGAGGTTCCTTAAAGCAGTATTTTTCGATGTATCTATATATCTATGTATGTATCTATCTAATCTATTATGAAGCAAATATGCACCACAGTGATTTTACTCTTGCCCCTATTCCACTCCTCCTTGACTTTTTTGGGTTCCTTAGGCTACAAATATAAGCGGAGACAAATTTAACATTTTATATTTTTTCTTTGTAATATTTTGGAGGTACTGGGGGGTAGAATCCATGACTGCTTTACCACTGAGCTACATCCCCAGTCCTGTTCATTTTTTATTTTGAGGCAGGGTCTTGCTAAGTTGCTGAGACTAGCCTTGAACTTGGGATCCTGATCCTCCTGCCTCAGCCTCTTGAATTCCTGATGTTACCATTGTGAGCCACTGCACCTGGCTCTCTGTGGTTTTTTTAAATGCATAGAATAATAAACAAGGACATTTAGAATATGCAAACAGGAAATACTTGAATGCAAGCTGAGAAGCTGTTAAAAAAAGAGGAAGTGAGTCCAGGACTAAAGGAAGTTTTATGTTCAGAGGGTTATCAGAAGGGAAAAGGCCCAGTTAAAGAAAAAATAGAAGACTCATTTTATGCCTAGACTCCATGTGTTCAGACTAGATGACAAGCAGAATTTTAAGTTGTTTCCTAAAATATACCTGGGGTACAAGAAGGCTACAATTTTCCCTCCAAGAATTGAGAGAATGTCTCATTTATCATTAGTTTCTTCCATGTTGTGTAGTGTAGCACTTGGTATGTTTTAGGTTCTCAATATATATTTGGTAAGTGAAAAGGAGCTTTGTAATCAGGTATCAGGCTTTGAGAATCAAATTGTGTTTTTTTTTAAATAACAAAACACATGAGAAACTATGGAGACTTCATTTCAGAGTGTGAAGGGAAGATTGTAAAGATAGTAAATGTTCTCATCTCATTTTACATGAGTCATAACTGTGATAATGCAGCACATATGGGCAGTTTTTCGGTGACTTGCCACAGCTCCTTGACAATCTATCTGTCTACCTTTACTGTACAAATTACTCTAAAATAATATTTTAAAAAGCTCCCTCTGTGTATGTATGTGTGTTAATTCAGAAAAGTTAGTATTGAAAATGAATTTTAGAATTAGTGTATTTCTTTCTATCAGAAGTCTGTAGTTTGTTCTGTGATGTGGTGTGTGACAAGTTTTCTCCCTAGCTCCCCCATGCCTTTTTCTCCAAGCATGTGACTGCTACTTAAAATCCTGGGGTTATTGTCTCTAAGTGGATTTTGCTGAAGTCATGTTTTGGGGAAGAAGAGGGAAAAAACTAGCTGAAACCTTATAGAGGCACATATATTATGTACCAGGCGTAGTGCTAGCAAATAAGCACATTAAAGATGCTCACCATCATTAGTTATCAGGAAAATGCAGATTAAAATCACAATGAGAGCCAAGCATGGTAGTACATGCCTGTAATCCCAGCAGCTTGGGAGTGGGAGAGTGAGGCAGGAGGATCAAAAGTTCAAAGCCATCCTCAGCAACTTAGAGAGGCCCTGTCTCAAAATAAGATATTAAAAAGGGCTGGGGATGTGGTTCAGTGGTTAAGCATCCCTGGGTTCAATCCCCAGTACCACACACACACACACACACACACACACACACAAAACAAACAAGTAATCACCACAGTGAGAGACCATTGCATACCTATTAGAATGACAAAGACAATATCAAATGTCAGCAAGGACTCAGAGTATTTGAACCACTCATATATTTTAGTGAGATGAGAAATGTTCCACCAAAGTGGAATGAAAATATGGGATAGTTTGGTATCTTTCTCTTGGGTGGAACTTTCTTTGCCAGGGACTTAAAAAAAAAAGGTATAAAGTGGTCTTGACAGGGCCAGGAACTAAAAATAGTAGTGTCCATGTGTTGTGTGGTGACTAAATCAGTCAAAATGAGGAACTTGAAAGACTTGAGTTCATGATCTCAACCTGAAACCTTGCGCAAAGAGAAGAGTTTAGCTACCATTATTGTTATTAAAATTGCACACTTCTGGAAAATACTTTCACCATTGACAGAATACTTACTCCTTCCAAATGTAGGATATTTTTATTTCTTTACTTCCCTCTTAGTTGAGAGTTTGTAGAATGAGGGGTAGATAGATATCTAGTGTAGTTTGTCTCCTTTTTGCAGGTGGACCTGGTGAGGGATGGGGGGGGCGAAGAGGGGGAGGGAAAGAGACAGGGGTGGGGGTGGAGAGAAAGAGCGAGTGATATCTTGCCTAACTAAAGTTACACAGCCTGTAGCCAAGACCAGCAACTTGGGCTCCATGGTGCCCAATCTAATGCAGTGTCTATATCATGCTGCTTTTTAGCTATCAGGTTTATGTACAGATTCCCAGGATTGGTGACTCTTCGAGACCATCTCCTGATAAGGGGATGCATGTGGTCACAGGATTCACTGTACATTTCACAATCAATATTGATGACTTCCCCTCATTTATGGCTTCTGCTTTCAGCAAGAGCAGGGCACTTCCCCAAGTCTGTCATTTCCCCAACAACTATAAATTACAGTCAAGGTCCCCTGTTATCTCCACCTGACTCAAATCACTCTCCTGGCTTAGGAGCTCCAGGCAGCTTACTATACAGACGTTGCTATGGTTGTGTTTGCCTAGAGTACCTGCTAATTTGGTTAATATAGGCAAATAAACTTGTACTCTCTGCCTTTTGCTTCTGGAGGGGACCTGTCTGGAGTTAATTGAAATAAGGAACATTAAATAATCTGAATAAACATATATTTTATTACACATAGCAACTAGATTAAGCTGAAAAGCAATCTAAAGTGATGACTACTGTATATAAGCAGGAGTTTGAATTGCTCATTGGGAAGCCATTTTGGGGGCCTAGAAAATGACCAGTGATTGTACAATCAATTGTATTGCCATCCGTTGATTTCATTCTGGTCCGTTTGGTTGAAAACCAGAAAACAATACATCTGACTATGGTCATTTCTAAACATTGTGATACAATTGATTGAGGACATTTTAAGCTGTAGAAACTGATATGTTTTGTATGTTTTTGAATTTGGAAGCTTCATCCCTCTTTAAATGATTCAAGGTTCAATTCTCCTTTGTAAATAAAGGAGAAGGCAGCTGAAGGCAGAAAATTTATACTATGTCCTCTATTACTTCTATAATGGAATCACTGAACATTTTGAAAATAAACTTCCTCTTAATTTCAAGTTCTCCTTCATCTATGGGATGACTTTAGTGTCTATATCCTTTTCCACCTAAAACATTCCATGACTCTAGCATTTCCCAGCACATACAGGGGACTGTTCAAATGAGAGGCTTTTAGTTTTACCTGGAATAGAACAGGTTCTCTCCCACCCTTCTCTCACTCTACACACACACACACACACACACACCACGAACACATTTGTCTAACACAGTATCTCATGGGACTCAGTGATGGAATGAATGATTTGGTTAAAGAGAATACAAGGAAACCCCAACTTCCCATATTTTCTGTGTAATGTTTGGGGCTGCATGTATCATGCTTTAGTTAACTCTCTAAGCCTCATGGAGGATGGGCAGGAAGATGTAAACAGCAGAAAATAGAAGCGAAAAGGAGCAGAGGATCAGGGAATGATCAGTAAACATCATTAGAATGAGCAAGTAATAATAATACCTGACATTTCCTAAGTTGCAGCCTTTGTGCTTGATATTTTTGCATAAATTATCTCATTTCTTCCTCAAAATTTGTCTGTGAGAGAGAGTATTTATGTTGTAGAAACTATAGATGAAGTTGGTATAGAACTTGCCAATGTCCCCACAGTAGTCCAAGGAACTCAAACTCCAGTCTTTTCTGTGTTCACAGTCAGAACTCCCTTTTAACCCTACACTATTAGCTGGAAGAAAAGTCTAGAAAGATACAGAGACAACTGTGACAGAGGGGTCAAAGTTGCTTCCAGGATGCACTTTGGTCTGTTTCTAGGGAAGTAGACAGAAGACATTTGTTTGCTTATTGGGCAGGGGACCTGTGGGAGCAGGATTCCACCATGATTCGGTGTGTCAACAGGGTGCCAACCAGGGAAGGACCAGACTGGTAATAGAAATATCCAGCATCGAGGAGAGTTCTAGGCTTGCTTCTCAGCTTGGTAAACCTGGACTTTGCAATGCCATTGGTGCTCTCATTTGTTCAAGGAACTCTGCCCGCCAAGTCAAGTAGTCTTTTCATCAGTCTTTGTGGCTGGGTGGCATGTTCGACCTGCTGCTGATGGCTCACTAGTGTGAGCCATGTATCAAGGGAATGAGCAACCACACTACTAAGTTGTAGCCCAGATAAGCTCCTTGCCCTGCCCTAAATTCTGGATCAGTGGAAACAACAGTGGCAACTCAGAAAACAAGCAGCCTTCATCCTGGCATTGAGTTACAAAGCACATCATCATTATAGATGGAATCAGTAACATCTGTCTTTCCTAGCCCTTATTTAACTTATTCTTCTTGTGAAGCCTTTCCATGTTCCCTTTCTGTAACTACTGTAAATGATGCAAAAGAGGAGCAAGAGACAGAGACAGAAAGAGTGAGGGAGAATTAATTTACCACTGGGTGAAATGAAAATGTACCGAAGTGTAATGGAATTTCATTAACTTCGGAAATGATGATGAATGCTGTCCAAATAATTCTTACTAATGCATAATTCACAGCTGAAAATAGAGCCAAATTCTCCTAAAAAGCACATCCATTTATGCCCCCAAATTAATTTGGTGTGTTATTCAGGATGGTTGACAGGATAAAAGATCTACTATGAAATGTAATCATCTATTAAGATTGGGAATCTATGAGTCTTTCTAGTTTAGTAGATGATGGTAGCTGATAACAAGTGGCACCTTGAGAGGCAGACACCCACAGTCCTCATTCTCATAATTTGAATCTCCCAAAAGACATAATTTCAGACATAACCACAGAGAAGTTTGGATGAGCTTTGAGATCTCCATAGCAACCATGGCCCAATTCATATATATCCCAAAAGCAAATTAAAATCAATTTCAAAAGATTCAAAAGGGGTCAGGAAAAGGCCCATACATTTTCTAACTGGCAACACCATCATTAATTAATCAAAATTGTATGGTTTGTATAATATGCAAATCCTATAGATCCTATAATATATACATTTACATATAATTAGGTTGAAAGATTCTAAAATATCTTTCTCATTTTGTGTAATACGTCTATCCTATTCCACAAACTCTCAGTGACATTTTGCACTTAATGTCTCAAGACTATGAGCTTTTAACTAATCTCTTCATAAAACCTGTATGTGCTTTTTGTATACTCAGGAGAGTGGTAATGGGAGAGAGACCTTTTCACCTTTATATCTGACACAAACCCCACCCATGGTTAGCAAAGAGAAGACTATTATTAAGTAGAAGGTCAGCCATTGGCTCAGATTCCACCAGTGGAAGTCTGTAGATTATGAGGCCACTTGGCACCATAAGAAAACCATGGATCTTCCAACCATGAGTCCTTCAGTCTTTATAGAGGGCTTTGTTAAGATATGTGAATAGTATACTAGGAAATGACTTCTGCAACCCAATGAATTCCTTCCCCAGGAAGGAAGCACTATGTTGAAGTGGATATTGTATATAGAAGCCTAAACCTTTCAGGGGGGCTACCTGAGTCTGTAACACCAAGTGCTAGGGTGGGAATCAAGCACAATGGCTAGTGATATAGAGACTGTGATTAAATAGGAAGGCAGCCATTGGCCAGTTCCCACAAATGAGAAGTCAGCAGAAAGGACATTGATGTCTCACAATGGAGGTAACATGGGTCCTCCCTCCTAAGTGTCTCTTCAGGCACCCTGAGAAAGATTTTTACAGAGATGTGAAGAGTAATGTCAGAGGATGATTTAAATAACCGTTTGATCTCTTTCCTTGGATAGATTGCAGTATTTGGTTATGAAGGCCTCATGGGGGAGCATAGAATCCTAGGTCCTGTATTCTTCTTACTGATGTGGCCCTATGATTTGGAGTTCTGAGATAATAAATAAGCACACTGGTACTGATACTGAGGTAGTGACTAAGAAATAGGGAAGCCATTGACCACCTTCCATTAATGGAAAACTTCAGTTCAAGGGGCCATTGATGCCTCAGAATAAGGGATTAATGACACATGTGCCTTGAATAGACTTATAGCCCATTAGAGAGAAACTTGCACTGAAAATCAAATAGTAGTATATTAGTAATGTATTACTAATGATATTAGCAATAGAAAGGAAAGCATATGCAAGACTAAATTCTGAACCTTAATGACTGTACCATGTGCAGAGGTGCAGATGTCATAAAGGAAACATTTCTTTCTGGAGCCACTACTATCAATTTTCATGGTACACACCAATAATTTGGAGCTCTGAGGTGAGAAGAGAGCACATTGGCTGGCCACAAAGTGCCCTTGATTAAGGAGGAGGACAGCCATTGGCCACCTTCCACCAATTGGAAACATTAGTGGAGAGGCCATCAATACCTCATAAAGGAGGCATCTTGGCTTCTTCCTGGTAAGGGCCTTTCAGCCAATCAGAGACCACCTGATCACCTTATGCAGATGTGTGAAAAGTAAAGTGTGTGATGTTTTCTGAATCCCTCTAATCTCCTCCTGGGGTAGAGTGCAGGGTATGGGTGTAACTGTGTGTTGTGGGGAACACTACTTTAATAGACCACTCATATTTGTCTTAATAACCAGATCCTATGCTTTAGACATATGGGGTGTTTGACAAGCACATTGTGGTGTAGTGACTGATGATGTCACTAAGAAGGAGGGCAGCTATTGGCTGACATGACACTGAATGGGAAACAGTGTTTAGAAACAATATTACGGCTCACAAGGGAGGCATCATGATCCTTCTCTTTTATGGGTCTCCTCATCCAATGAAAGAAACTTGTGCTGAAATATGAGGGACATATGCATGTATTGGTTATGGAAGTGATGACATCTGTGGCCCTCTAAATTCTGTCTCTTAGGAGTGCCACACATGGAGGTTCAGATATCATCATAGAGGAAGCATTACTTCTTCCTACCACCCCTATCAATTTTTATGGTGCAACCCTATGACTTCACATTCTGGTAGAGGAGACATGAACACTCGCTAATCATACAGTGACCTTGATTAAGTAGAAGGTCAGTTATTGGCTTACTTCCACTAATGGGAAACCTTAATGGAAAGACCATCAATCTTCCCAATGGAGGTGTAGCAAATCCTCCCTTCTTTTTGTCCTTCAGTCAGGTAGAGATAATCTTTTTCTGAAATGTTTGTGGATATGTGCTGTTAATAGATATGGTGTTTTTTTGAAACCATATCAAGTCCTTTCCTTGGGGGGATGGTACAGTTTGTATTGTTGGAGGTATCATTGGATGAGTACTGGCTTCTTCTGAACCTGTATTTCTTTTAACAGCCAAGTTCCATGATACCAGGTATTTCCATGGAAGTCAGCACATTGGCTTGATAAGGTAGGAGGGTTGCCACTGACTCACGTTTTGCTAATGGGAAACCTGAATTTAAGGAACAATCAACCCCTCATAATGGATGCATTATGGCTCCTCCTTCACATGGATTCCCTTCTCCCATTTAGAGAGAACCTTATGATGACATGTGAGCAGCCAAAGAATGTGTGCCTCCCTCTGAACAGCTTCCCTTAGGAAGGAAGTGTTTTTTTCAGAAGCTTATTTTTTTTTTAAATTAGAGCTTTACAATTATACATAGTAGTTGGGTTCATCCTGACATACTAATACAGGCATAGAAATCAACTCAGAAGTCTGTTTTAAGTAGATCACTGAAGTCTCTCTTAATTCCATTTCTCTCCCTCATCCTCAATTGTCCCCACCCAATTGTCCCCACTTCAATCATCCCTCTTAATCTTATGGTGTCATGGACTCCTTACATCACAGCAACCAATGTTACCATGTAACACCCATCCCTGCACCCCTTTCCAGACCTAGGCGTTCATGTACAGTCACACTGAAACACAACATTTGCCCTGTTGTACAGCATATTTTCCTAAGTCTTTTCTCTAAGTTTTACATTCTTCAAAACTCCTTTGATTGCAAAGGAGTCCAGAACAGTTCTGTATCAGATGTTCAGGATCCTGTACCACTTGTTTCTTGTCCCTGTGCCTCTTCCATTGGTCTTATCCACTTCCCATGGCTCCTCCCCATTGTCTCTGCTTCAGAGGCTTTACTCAGGCTTTGGTGTAAGAACTAGTGCTCTCCCTCTAACCGAAGTGATTACTACTTTATCTCTACCTATGAAAGTATCACTTACCTTTCAAAGTCCAGTTTCATGCTGGATCATTGAAATCTTCTTCCACCCCCTAGTTTAAATGGTCCCCCTTTGTTACTTGAGTGAATTGCAACACTAGATCTGAATTTTTGTGTACTTCTGGACCAGTTTATCTGCTTAAATACCTTTATCACTTTATCCTATATTGCTTTGTTTATTTGAAACTTGTTTCTATTGCAGCATTGAATGAATTCTTCTACACTCTCTCCAATTCTCTTGGAAAGAAAAGTAATCAATCCATACATAATTAGTAAATAAATAGTCTTTCTTGGATAATTCTAGCCCTAAACCCTGGCTTGGGGACTCCTCTTTGTTACTTATTCTGTGCACTCCATTCATTTGTACCTCATTTTGGCCAGATCTATTTCTTTTTACATGCCTTGATTGATGTCCAAGTAATTGCATGCTTGTAGGTGAGTAGATGTTGGCCATTCTCTGGAATGAGCCTTTTTATGAATGTAGGTTACAATATCTTCATTCAGGCTTTCCTGCAGTATCTGAACTGTCCCAGGGAGTGAGACTGTATTTACACCCTGGCCTCTTCCAGACTGCATTATTGCACTGTAATAAACTTACTATGATCTAGGCTAAGTTATGACATACCTGGACTAGGGACAGGTTATATATGAGTATATGTCAATGATTGAACACTTTTCAAAAGGTAAAAGACCCATATTCATGTATAAACACAAAGACTGAAAATCACAAAATTCCCCCAAGATTGTAGATTCATGGATCCACTGCCATTTTTGTTCATAAAGCACAAAAAAGAGGCACTAGAAATACTGACTCGGTTACATGGGAATCATCAGAGACTAATTGCTTATTTTGGTCTTTCATTAGAATCAGTAGCAAGACATAACCTTTATTTAAGTGTCATAATAGCAATAGCAAAATATATGAAGATTTCAGTTAGTTTAGTTCTGACTAAGTTTAGTGGTTCTCTAAGCTGTGATAACCCATGTATTAGAAAATCAACCCTTTTGCTACGGATGTAGCTCAGTGGTACAGCATGTGTCTAACATGCACAAGGCCTTGGGTTCAAACCCCACCACTACAAACAAAACAAAACCAAAAACAAAACACTCACTGATTTTTAGCTTGTTACCCAACTTTCTGTCAATCATTGTTGCTTTCTCTTTCACAAATCAGAGGACACAATGTTGTCCATTGCTAAAACATTATAAACCTAATTTCTTTCTTTAACCTAACAAAGGAAAAAATTCCTAATTGCTCACCTCTGTTAAAAGCAAAACAAATAAAAAAGTATCCACATATTGCATAGATTTTCTATAGGAACTCCCTTGAGAAATCTGAATGTAATTGTTTGTTAATTGTTTACACATAAAGAGCCAAATAAAAAATGACAAATAGGATATGCTATTATACACTTAAACTCACTTTTCAAAGATACACTCAGAAATTAAATCAGTTCAGATGGATTCATTAGTGATCATCATGTAGAGTTACCAAATGACAAAAAAAGAAAAGGGTTTCTGGGTGGTGCATGCCTGTAATCCCAGTGGCCCAGGAGGCTGAGGCAGGAGGATTGCAAGTTCAAAGTCAGCCTCAGCAAAAGTGAGATGCTAAGCATCTCAGTGAGACCCTGTCTCTAAATAAAATACAAAATGGGGCTGGGGATGTGGCTCAGTGGTCGGGTGCCCCTGAATTCAATCCTGGTACTCCTCCCCCCCAAAAGAAAAGGATAAATATTTATAGTGATAGTAAGTATGTGGCTTTAGTTAGTCTGACTTCAAAATAAAGAGATTTTTTGACCTCAACAGAAACACCTATAAAGATGGATACATTAAAGAACTTTGAGATGCTGTTAACTGAGGAAAATAGCTAAAATGAAAGTGGAGCATAGTTCAAAGCACAAGGCCCCAGAATCTCAGGATATAGCCTTAGTTGACCACTAGGTTAAACAAGCAGCTTCTGCCAAGGCAATTGCTCCTATAATCACTTAGAAGGGAAAAACCTTAGAGGAATTAAATGAGATTATGGTACTGTCAGAGATAAGCCTCTAATTGGGAAAAAAATTATTGGGAAAACCTGAAGATTTATTGCATAAGAATAATATTTGGTACTGCCTGGATGGCTGACTGGCAGCACCAAGTGCTTTAAAATGGAATTCAAAAAATTGTCCATGATATTATCCACAATAGTGGAAATAAATTTGTTATGATATTAAACCAACATTGATGGGAGTAATTTTTAAAGGTATTGTTGAAGATATTTCCAGAATATTTCCTACCTGCCAGCAATCTTGTTTAAATAGGAAAAGTGGCTCATAGACAGGAACCAAAGCCTCAAGGGCACTTTGAACAAATGAACTTCATACAAATGCCTCCTTAATAGCTATAAATATATCTTGTTATTATTTATGTCCAGAGGACTACAATTCTGTATTTGTTTGCTAGGACTGCTGTAGGATAGGATCACAAATTGGGGAGTGGGTGGTAAACAGAAATATATTGCTAGAAGTCTGAAATAAAGATGGCAACAGAGTTGCTTTCTCTAAAGGGCTGCGGAAGGAGGAATCTGTTCAAGACCTCTCTCTTTGACTTGTAGATGGCTGCCTTTTCCTGAGTTTCTTTATATCAATTTGCCTTTATGTGTGCCTGAGTCCAAATTTTGCCTTTTTTGTGAGGATTAGGGCCCACTGTAATGGCTTCATTTTAGCTTAAGTAATTACCTTTGCCAAGAACCTAGTTCTAAACAAGGTCACATCCTGAGGTATAGAGGTTAGGCTTCAGCATATAAATTTGGGGGGAACAAAATGCAACATACAATAGGCCCTAAGTGTGGAAAAATTAATATTTTGATATCATTTTTCCTATTCCGGGGAATTCCAAATTATCTTCCACAAAACAGAACTCATTTTACTGGCACTGTTGCTAAGGAGTTCTGTAAAGTTCTATCTTTTATCCCAAAGCATCACTATCCTTATTGTATACAGTCCTCATAAAAAGTAGAGGAAATTAATGGAATTCTAAAACTAAAATTAGCAAAGCTGACAGAAACCCTAAAACTTCTGTGGCCTAAAGTATTACCATTAACTTTCATGTCTACAAGATCATTCTTCTCTGGGATCTACAAGTTATGAATTAATAGTAGACTATCCTATCTATTTGTGAATTTCACCCCCAATCTTAGATTATACCCTATTATAAGCCAACATGATTTATTAATACAATGGACTCATAAATACCTCTAACTTTATCACTAATAGGTACAAAGTGCATTTCCAGAATTTCTAACTAAACAGCCACTGCATGATTTGCAACCTGGAGGGTTGGTCTTCTAGCAAAGACATTAGAGAAACAATGCTTTTGAACACCAATTGAAAAGACCTTATTACTGTTACCAACTGACACAGCCTTAAAACTCCAACATGGTGATACTTGGATTCGTGATTCTCAATTCAAGACATACATAACTTCATGCTCATTACTGCATATCCATCCATTCCATCTGTGGACCTTGGATTTTAGATTCTTAGGAACCCTCCAGAAGCTACTGCTTTTAGAGGTGGACAATTTCCACCCAAGTTGACAGGAACAACATTAATTTTCTGACTCTATAAAAACTCCCTTTTCAGTTCCTTTACTTTTCTAATTTTGCCTATTATTCCACTTATATGCCTTCTAGAATACTAATGTGACATCTTTTATCTCTATCCTATTATTTTTGCCTTGCTATCTATAATTTAAGAAAAAAAATAAAACTGTCTTATATGTTTTTCCCATAACCACAACTCTGAAGTTAACTGATTGCTGAACATGTCACCCCCTGCCTTGCCCTGCTGACAAAAATGTAATAGCTGTTCCTTTAAACACTTCAGGAGGTAGATTCCCTTTTACAGGTCTCTTCTGGTACTTTTTTTCCTCACAGCATTAACCCTAACCTTTAGTCTAGTAAAAACTAGAACTCACATCAACAAAAATGTTTCTGCTTGAAGTCATTATAATCTTATCAGAAAGATCTAATCAATCACGAGTGAACATGATGTCATTTTGGGGACATCCTGGTTGTGGTGGTCAGTTTTCTCTCTTCAACTTTCATTGGAAGAACTGTTTAACCCTACTAAAAGGATTTTTCCATTTTGAGAGACACAATGAGCTCACTTCTATTATAGTGAATGATGATTATGCACCCCTAATAAATTCTATGCTTCACTAATGGTACTACTTCTTACATATCTCTGTATGCACCTTTTGTCATACACTACTATGTCCTGCATATCGGGGGTAATTTTTAGGATTTAAAAATCACAATCTTTATAGCGGATCATAGTTCTTAAGAATAATACCAGTAGTCTCCAAAATCAGGCAAACACAGGTTATTCAAGAGAACTTTTAAGAGGGATAATCTATTTCCTCTTTATGCTTACGCCATGATCTGTAGTTCCCACAGTGGACATAATACAACTGGAAAGGTGTTCTGAAACTTGTCTCCAACAAGTAAAAGCAAAATTTCTGCTCTGAAAGTTGAAGAAACTAGTCAAAACTCATTAGGTGGAGTGGTTATGGATAATCATGTAGCTCTGGATTTCCTCTTAGCCAGCCAAGGGTGAAATATTGCTTGTTACATCTTTGCAAATACTACAGGGAAAGTATAATAGTTTGTGAGTATGCTGAGAAAAAAACAAAAACACCTGGTTGTCTCAAGCAGACCTAGTTGGTTTCATTGCCTGGGTTTCATAATCTAGGCTCTTGACTTTGAGGCATGTTATGATGTAAGCTTCTGATCATTGCTTATCTTACAGTAGGCTGATGAAATCTTTCCAAAGTCTTTTTATATTGAATTCGTATCATGCAGTCATTTTTATATCAGAGAGTACAACAACTCATCTTGCAGCAAGCAGGACAGATTTCAAGTCCATACTATCTCTAAACAACTTCCTGATCAGCAATGGGGAGAATTTGGATATCATGGAGCAACACCCTGCTGACTGACTTCATCTCTCCTTGGCCAGAAGAGATAGAAAAGCAATCTGTCACATAGGAGCTGGTCTCATGCTCATAGCTAGATCTGAATTTATTGGTGTAAGCTGGCCTGGTGGTCATAGTTAGAACATGTTATTCTTCTGTGGGACATAATCTCAGATAATTGTATCAGACAAGATTACTCTAAGATGGTGGTAAAGTAAAACAAAACAAGTCCAGTTTATAAGTTTGTCTAAGCAGAGAAAAACAAAGCCACTGTGCAGCCCATAGATGCCAAACATTTTACCTCTCCTGGCTAATATGAGTGACTGCTACAGCTTTTCCAGTTATAGCTTTCTTTTCACTCTTGTCTGCCCTCCCTCTCCAAAGATTAATAAGATGCTAAATGATAGAATCTAGAGTGAACTCTTGCTTCCTTAAACCTTCCCCAACTCACCCAACCAAAACCCAAATCGTGGAATAAATGTTTCTTACTTTCTCTTAGTGAGATGTCCCATAGTTGCCCATGGCGTATGTTTGCCCATGCTTCAAAAAGGAAAAATTCCACTTGTTCTACCAAGATTTGTTCCTGGTAGTCTTTGGGTTGATACAAGAGAACTTTGATGAATGTTAAGAGCTGCTAATGAGACTTTCCTGAGGGAAATGTTTCAGAAAGGTATGTTTTTTTCCAGAGAACTAACTTAAGTAAGGTATCTTATTCAGTTTTCCAGGTGCCTTCAAGATTGTGTCCTACTTGGATGACCATAGCCCTCTGTCAGAGAACAAGAGGAAGAAGACTATCATTAGGCTCTGATAAGATTTAGAGGAAACTAGGGAAGGGGCATGTTCTTATAGAAGTCTCAATATATAGTTGAGTTATGGCTTCTAGGTCACGCAGCCTGCATACCTTCCTTTTCCCCATCTCCCAGGTGCTTTCCATGTCTGGTCTACCCCTATCTCCAGGGTTATCTGAGCAGGCTTCCTCCCCCGAGTAGTCCTACTACAACTGTTTAGTGTTAAGGACACTAGCACTCCATTCTTAGGACTTCACTTGTATTATGGGGTCTATGAACCTGAACTTCATGCCAACAGGATGAATTATTATCCTTGATGCATTAGGAAAAAAAGAAACCCACAAGGTGATTTTTTTTTTTTGTTATCTTAGCAGTCCAGAATGGTAGTACTGAAGGAGAAGCACTAGGGTCCTGGGGTGGGATGAAAATGGAAGAAATTGCTCAGGGAAAATTTCACAGAGGAAAAAGATACGTATGTTATGAAGAATGAGATAGTCAAGGGGTATAGAACAGGTTGTGGGAAAAAAATGTAATAGGTAAAGGGAATAGCATTTGTAAAAGCACAGAAGAATGAAGATAATGGGGCATTTTGGGAACTCTAAATGGTTTACTGTAGGCAAAATATGGTATTTGAGGAAGGGGAGTATTGGGGAATGAAAGTGGAGAATTTTCAAGGGACCAGATCATGGAAAACCTTTCTTTGCAATGCCACAGAACTTTAAGTTTATAAGTGATATGATCTACCAGAGAGTTTTGGCAGAAAAGCCACATGGTCAGATTTGCATTGCAGAAAAAGAAGTTTGTTCTGATAACAAAGATGCACCCTACTGTATTCTCCTTAGTCCCCTTAGAGTCAATTTTAACACAGCAGCCTGAGTGATATTGTTAACACATGTCAGATCATGTTACTCTTCTGTTCAAACCTGTCATAACTCAGATGTTGGTTTCTAGACACCATTTCTCTCTAAATGGAATGAGGGTGGATTTTAAGTATGAGGCAGGGGAAATGCAAGATAAACCTGTTGTGTAAGAAAGTAAGGAATTGCTTAAGGAATGATGGGAACATGTTAAAAGGACACAGAAGAAGGGTCCAGTGGTTCAAGCCTATAATCCCAACAAATCAGGAGGTTGAGGTAGGAGAAACCCAAGTTCAAGGCCAGCTTCAGCAACTTAGCAAGACCCAGTCTCAAAATAAAAAATAAAAAGACAAAAAATGGTTGGTGATGTAGCTCAGTGGCAGAGGTCCCCTGAATTCAACCTAAGTTCAATCTACAATACTGAGAAAAACCAGTATGAAAGGGCTTCCCTTGGACCAATTTGGGACAATTTGAGCATAAATATAGTATCTTATAATCTATAATATGTTGTAACCCATTGATTAAAATATGAATCTATGAGTTCATACTGATAAAAAGAGTGAATATGAGAGAAGGGGGAACTCTTTCAGTAAAAAGCTAATAAATGTAGAAAAATGATAAAAATAGAAAAATATAATTTGGCAGCCATCAGGTGAAAACTTGAAGTGAATGCTAAAACTATTGGTTGGAAATTTGAGGCCAAACAGATTATTCACACAAACTCAAAGTGTTTCCCTACAGATCACTTATAAGTTACAGATGGGAAAATAAAAACTACAGTGGAAAAATCTGGCAGACATCATCTTAACCAAGTGATCAAAGTTCGCATTCCCAATAATGGGACAAACTGACATCATGTGTCTCACAATGCAATGTACTGAGAAAGATACATCGCTTTGGTGCTGTTCCTGCCAAAAATGCATAATCTGAACCATGAGGGAAGATTAGACAAACCCACATTAAGGAATATTCTATAAAATAGTTAGACTGTAAGCTTCAAATACGTCAGTGCCATTAGTCAAAGAAAGGCTGAGGAACATTTCCAGATTAAAGGAAACTGAAAAATCATGATGCCTAAAAGCAGTGTGTCATCTTAGATTGGATCCTGGATCAGACTGAGGCAAATGTAATAGAGGACATTAGTAAAACAGTTGGCTAAATACAAATATGGACTGAATATGAGATAGTATTACATCAATGTAAATATCCTCATTTTGATTATTGCAGTTATGTAAGAAACTATTCTTGTTCTGAGGAAAATGCCTGCTGGGAATTTGGAATGAAGGGACATGATGTCTTCAATTTACTCTCAAATGATTCAAAAATATATGAAGCAAATATGGCAAAATGTCAACAATTGGAGAATCTGGATGAAGGATATAAGAGTGCTTTTTGCTTTCATATGGTTCTTCTGTAAGTCTGATGTTATTTAAAAATAAAAAGTTTTTTTTTAAAAGCTCTGCAATGTGTCCCCATTTCTCCAGGGTAAAACCAAAGTTTTTAACATGGACCACAAGACCCTGTGTGATTTGGGTCCATGACCTCTCTTACCTCTTTTCTCATTGTTTTCCATATTCTCTCTGTGCTTAGGCATGCTGACCTCAGTACTATTTCCAGTAAGGCTTCAAACACCCAGTGGCACACAGGGTATTTCCTCTTGCCTGGGTCACTCTCTAAGTGTCCCCATGATTCACTGCCTCACTTTCTTTTTTTGGTACTGGGGATTGAACCCAGGGGTGTTCAACCACTGAGCCACATCCCCAACCCTTTTTAAATATATTTTATTTAGAGACAGGTTATCACTGAGTTCCTTAGGGCCTCGCTAAGTTATTGAGGCTGGCTTTGAACTTGTGTGATCCTCCTGTCTCAACCTCCTGAGCTCCTGGGATTACAGGTGTGCCCCACTGTGCCTGGCACACTCCTTTACTTTCTTCAGGTCTTTGTTCAAACAACACTGTATCAGTGAGGATACCCTCCATTGCTCTATTTAAAATAACATTTCCACTAGTACAGTGTCTCAAGCCTGTAATCCTAGCAACTTGGGAGGTTGGTTGAGGCAGGAGCATTGCAAGTTCAAGGCCAGGCTGGGCAAGTTAGTAAAACATTGCCTCAAAATAAATAAGAAAGGTTGGGATGTAGCTCCGTGGTAGAATGCTTGCCTAACATGTGCAAGGTCCTGAGTTGAATGCATTCCCCACACCAGTTCTGGATATCCTATTCCCATTCCATCTTTGTCTATGGCATTTATTGCCTTCAGGTATGTTACATTTTCCTTATTTTCTTGTTCGCTGTCTACTCCCACTAGAATACATGTTTTATGGGGTGAGAAGGGAGCGTTATCTGTTTTGTTCACTGCCAAAACCCTAGCACCTTATAATTATGCCTTGCACATAGTGGGCACTCAAATGTTGCTCACTAAATGAATACTTTTGAGCTTGAAAAACAAGTTGCAAAAAAATAGATAATCGTGGTTAATACTTATAAAGCTTTTATTCCATACCAGAGAGTATTCTAAGTGCTTTGTATATATTATCTCATTTATTCCATGAGAACACTAGAGGTGGCCATCATCACTATAAACATCTTTTTTAAAATCTTTTTTTGGGGGGTACCAGGGATTGAACTCAGGGACACTTAACCACAGAGTTACATTCCCAGTCCTTTTTTATATTTTATTTAGAGACAGGGTCTCACTGTGTTGCTCGGGGCATCATAAACATCTTCATCATCAATCATATTCCATTTTGCAGATGAGGAAGTTAAGGCAGTGAGGCATTAGAGAAACCAAGTGGTCTGGCTTCAGAGTATTTTAGTTTGTATGATTTGCTGCCTTTCTTAAGGTATAATACATATAATATGTCATGTCTAAAAGCATGTAAGCTTGTGATATTTAAAAAACATGTAGTACTGTTATACAAAGCAATAGTACATATTATTGAGGGATGCCAGCATATGTAGTTAAAGTATGAAGGTAAACATAGGAGTGAAAATGAATAGGTTATAAGTTAGATGGTACTGTTTAACATGGCAATCAAATATAATCAAAATTGTCCTTCAGAACCTCTCAGGAAGTTACTAATACAGATGATTTTTTTTTCCTTCCAGCACTGAGCCCCTTAATTAATCCTGTGGTTAAGTCCAAATTAAATAGCTGGGTTTTGGTTGAAGCCATGTCATGTGGAATTCACTACACTCCCAATTGCCCTGGTGTGATGCTTACACCTAGAACGTGGAAAAGGAATGATGATAGCCTGGACCTTTAACAGAAGGTTGTAGGTCTTTTCTAGTGTTAGATATGGGGACAATATCAAGTTATTCAGTTCAGTCCTATCTGGGGGCGAAGTAAATCAGTAGAGCCATATGGCTATCTAGGCTGTCCAGTTTCCAGGGATGGATAGCTCATAACATCCTGTGATATCTTTTTCTGGTGTTTATCAACTCCTATGGTCAATAATGACTTATTTATGTTTAAACCATATCTCCCACTGCAATTTCAGTCCATTTCCTATTACTCTGTAGATATGGAGAACAGATGGTCATCATTCTCCTTATAACCTTTTAGAGAGAATGAAAGATACCCACTGAAGCCCTCCCAGGTGGCATTTTTTAGCTCTTAAAATATTTATTTCTTTGTTTCTTAGTGACTTTTTATTAGAGCATTATAGTTATACATAGTACTTACGATCATCTTCACAAATTCATACATTCATGGAATTGAATTTCAGTTCATATCTCCTCCCTTTCCCTCCCTCCCCCATTCTCCTTCCTCTACTTTACTGATCTTCCTTTCACTCATTTATTTATTTATTTATTTATTTTTGATTGATTCTTTCTCCTTATAAAAGTGAAATTCCCTGTCATGTATTTATATTTACCTAGGATGATTGTTTAAAAATTCATCCCACATTTCCTCCCCTTTTCTCTCCCTCCTCTCTCCCTGTGGATTTCCCTCTTCAACTCTACTGATCTTCCCTATACTTTTATACTGTCTGATCCTCCCCTTCTTCTTTCTTTTATTTTTTCTCTAGCTGCAACATGTGAGAGAAAACATTTGACCCTTGACTTTCTGAGACTAGCTTCTTTTACTTAGCATAATGTTCATCATTTATCAGCTAATAACATAATTTCATTTTTCTTTATGTCTGAGTACAACCCTATTATGTATACAGATCACAATTTCTGAATCCTTTCACCAAGTGATATGCATCTGGGTTGATTCCTTAATTTGGTTGTTGTGAATTGTGTGACTATAAACATTGAGGTGGATATATTGCTATAGTGTGTGGATTTTAGTACTTTTGGATAAATACCAAGGAGAGGGATAGCTGAGTCATATGGTAGTTCATTCCTAATTTTTTGAGGAACTTCTATATTGTAGGTGGCAATTTTTTCCATAATCAAAGAACTCAACTCCAACTTTTTTCATTTTTTTTGCACAAACTTCATTTTCCAGTTGATGATTTCTTTTTTACCTACACTGGATTTTCTTTGGAAAAAAATATACAGTATTTTTCTTTGAAAAAAATAACACATGCAGATGACTAAAATTCTAACATCATAAAAGTATACCCTGTGAAAAGTAACTTTTGCTCCCACCCTCAGTCTGTCTTTCTAGAAGCAACTATTCTCATCATAATCTCCTTCTAGAGAATTTCATTGGTATATCCAAGTATTTCTGCATATATTCTCTTCAAATCATCCTCATCTTTGTATTTGGTTTCCATTGTTAGAACAAGATATCTGACAGTCTACTTATGAAATAAAGAGAGTTTTTTGAAAATGTTTATATTAGCGTCTTATACATAATAGTGGAATTCATTGTGCCACATTTACATGTATTTAGTATAATTTGCTCCACTTAATTCCCTAGTACTTCCCCTTTCCTTTTCCTCCTTTTTCCATGATCCCCTTCCTCAACTCTACTGTTCTTCCTTCTATTTATTTATTTTAATTGGTACATTATAATTATGTATAAAAGTGGGATTCATTGTGATATATTCACATATGTACATAGCATAACTTGACAATTTAATTTGTCAATTTTTCTCCTTTCCCACCCCTCCTGCCTCTTCTAGATCCTCTTCATCCACTTTACTATTCTCCGTTTTTTTTCATGAGATCCTTTTTTTTATCCCTTATTTCTTGTAAAGAGAAGTACTTTCAGCTTATGGTTCTGGAGGTTCAAGTCCAAGATTGGGTGACCCACTGCTTTGGGCTTGTCATGAGGGCAGCACATCATGGTAGAAACATGTATCAGAGCAACCACTCACATTTTGAGCCAGGAAGAAGAGAGAAACTGTAGTCCCACAATCTCCTTCAAGGGCACAGCTCCAATGTCCTAAAGATCTCTTACTAGGCCCCACATCTTAAAGGTCCAGAGTACTTCCTGATAGTGTCACCCCAAGGATCTTTGGAGGGCACTACTCCTATTCAAACCATGACAATCTTCAATGTATCAGGTACTGTTTAAGCACCTATAATGTGTTAGGCACTATGCTAACTCCTAGGGCAGGGCAGAAGGAGACTAGAGATGTATTTCTGTATCCTTAGGAAGTTTACACTCTAGAAGGGGAGAAAGGCATATTCATTCACTTAGTAAATATTGACTGTGTGACAGGCAATGTCTCAACTACTGAATATCATGCAGTTCCTGCCCTTTTGAAGCTTAATGTTGTATGGGGTGATAGATCAATGACAAGCATGGCATGAAGTATCAACAAGTGCCAGGGAAGTGCCAAGGAGCTCCTTGACCATTGTATCACACTTCTTTGCAAGATCTGTGGGAGACAGGTCACAAAGCCTAAGCCTTATGCGTTTTGGAAAAGAGAAGCTTTGGAGCCCTGGATAGTAGCTGTGACACGGAACTCTGTGAGAAGCAGTGGGTCAAGCACCTTTACACATGGTATATTATATAATCATCACAGAAATATGAGGTGAGTTCTATTATCCATGTTTTACAAGTGAGGAGGACACAGGGGCTCAAGAGATGTCAAGGTTATGTAGCTGAAATTCAATCTCAAGTTTGTCTTTGCCAAATCTGGGTTCTTATCTGCTGTACCAATCACAGGTTGTGGGTTTAGGGATGAATAATGAGTGATTCTGATACACTTTCCCTTTCTCCCTTCCCCTATAGAGAATCCTGGCCTACAGATTGGTTGACTCAGCCTCTTTTAGACTGAATTTTTTCACTTAAGGTGTGAGATGGAGAGGAAAATACACTGGTCTAAGAGTCAGCAGACCTAAGTTCTAGCTTTTTCTCTGTCTTCATGAGCTGTCTATGACTTTGGATAAACAATCTACTATGTGAACCTCAGGATCCTTATCTGTGAAGAATGGAGACTGAAGGAGATCATCTCTGGATTCTTGATGGGATTTGATGGCTTTAAAAGGGGCTGTAATGACATCTTCTGAGAGAAAAACTACACCCTCTCTCTCGAATGGCACAAAAATTAGTTCAGTAAATTGATTTATTTTCAAGTTGATTTGAAGAATAGATCTCCAGTGAAGGCAAAGAGTTGTCTTCTTTTTATTGAGAACCTAAGACATGTACATCTCAATGCCTTTTTGGCCTTTGCTTTCTGCTTATAGTTCTGAACCCACCCCATTTTCTCAATAAAATGAAATGAGCCTTAATTAAGTAAGTACCCATTTAATATATCCAACTTAGTTAAAGCAATAATTAACTAGAAACTGAAGATAATCCTTAATGAAAATTGGGAAAGAGTCCTCAAATTAATAGGATATTGCAGGTATGTAATAACCTGAGAACTTTGCTCAGGCTAATTTTATGCTTGGGAGAGCAGCCCCATGACGTGCACCAAGCCACAAAAAGAGGATCTACCACAGTCAATAAGCCCCATAAAGCTAAGAGCAGAGAGTCTGGTTTGATCTGGAAAAGAAGGTGATTGAAGCATGGCCAGCAGATAATGAATATCTTGTTCCATTTCACATGAAATGTAGGGATTTAGAGATCAGATCTGGTCATTTGTAAAGCAAACTCTTCTTTTGGTCTCCACAGTGACACAGGGGTAAGAAGTTAAAGGAATCCTGTTCTTAGGTAAGTGTTTCTCTTCCTCTTTCCTTTCCTCCTTCTTTCTTTCCCTCCTTCCTCTTTCCATCCTTCCTTCTTTTCTTCCTACCTTTAAAATTTTTTTAATTATAAAAGTAAATTACTCATCCTAAGAGAATCAAATTGCATGGAATTGTATGGAGAATAAAATACAAGTCCTTGATTTCGACTTTTTCTTGCTCTCCTCCTCTTTCTTTTTCTTCTTTTACTCTTTCTTTTCATTCATTCTTTCATTTTTTTAAAAAAACATTACTGAAGTAATGAATGCTCACTGTAAAATAATCACAGTATGGAATTGTCAGTGGCATAAAGGAAATAATTTAATTCTCATTTTCCTTCCCTGTTTCTCCTGCTTTCACTTCATTTTTGCTCCTTCTTTCTCTTTTACTTCAATTTTTAAAATTATATAAGTAATGTATGATCATTGAAAAATAATTAAGCAATGTAAAATTGAATGGCTTATAAGGGAAATGTCCTCAAGCTCTCCTCTCTTCTCTAGACCACCTTTTCATACTGACATATAGACTCACTTTACTCCTTTTAGTGGCTGTGTAGTATTCTGCTGGTGAACGTCCTTTGATTTATTTATAGGGTGCCAGGTAAGTTTCTGACACATACCTTGGGATTGTTATAAAAGTTTAGAGGAAATGGAAGATATAAATTGGCTTGTTTGCTGCTGAAAATTCAATTTTATAGATAGTGATCATATCCATTTCTATACCAATTTATACTTTGAAAATTGCCTTCAAAATATCAACTCATTTGATCCTCTTCTAGAGTAGTTCTGGGAAATAGGCAGATTATTATATACATCCTTACAGATAAGGAAACTGAGGCCCAGGAAAATTAGGAGCAGAAATATGTAAGGTCTCACCAGTTACTGATTCTCAGTCTAGTCCTTTCACAGCACTATAAATTTAAGCTGCATTTCCTCTCACAAGTCATAAAAGATTTAGAGACCCCCTTAATTCCAAACTGGTGGTTCAGAAAATCCATCCAAGTCATACAAATTCTCTTATTATTGTAATGGGAATGACAGTAGAACACTTGGCAAATATGAAAAGCCTGATTAAGGGTTGATGCTCATAGGAAGCTCAAGATTCATCTGATTTCCTAATGGCTTCTGTTATGTTAAACGTGAGTCTATTCGCTTCAAATTCCACTTAGAAATGTAAAGAGATACAGTATGTTGCATTATTCTATAAGAAAAGAAATACTTAAAATCAGTGGTGAATCATTCAGAAGTGTGTTTATTTAAAATCAGATAATGCCGATCAGCATCCTACTACCAAATTTCTATAAAGTGTTTCAGTAAGATTTGTGGTTTTAACAAAATTTCCATTTGAGAAAAAGGGTATATTTCCCAAATAAGAAGCTTTAGTTACAATCAATTAAGGAGAGAAAGTGGGTGAATGTATTGATATGGTAGTTATGTTTCTCTAAACAGATCTGTTTTAAAAATAGAAATGATTTGATAAGTTACTTTTGTCAGTAAGGTCTTCTTGCATAGTGTTCCTTCAACCCTGATGTGATCATTACATGTGATATGCATGTATCAAAACATCACATTGCATCCCACAAATTTGTGAAATTATGTGTCTAATAAAACAAACCTAAGCTAAAAAGTTAAGGATCATTGAAACTGCAAGTAGTTGGATTGAAGTTGTGTACACTGATGTTAAATGCATCACACTTTGCAATTATGTATTTAATGTCTTTGTTTAAAAAAATTTTTTTCTTTAGTTGTAGGTGAACACAATGACTTTATTTTATTTATTTTTATGTGGTGCTGAGTATTGAATCCAATTCCTCACTGATGCTAGGCAAGCATTCTACCAGTGAGTTACAGCCCCAGCCGTAATGTCTATCTTTCTCACTGAGCTAACAGTCCCATACCAGCAAGTATCTCTATCTTGTCTTCTCAGCAATGTATTCCCAGTGGGTAACACAGTGTCTAGCACATAATATGACTTTAATAACATTTATTGAATGACTATATAGATAAATCAATCAATGAAATTTCAGCCAAGGTGGGTAACTGGCAAGTGTCTCTCTTTGGGTTCACTGACATGACATTAAGAAAAAGGAAAAATCCTTGGATGGATTGCAAAGAAATGTGGTCCCATACAATTTGTTATGAGTCTGAAATGGGCATATTTTTGACTTTTTGAACACAGGTTTAGACAATGAAAGAACATATCATATTTCAGAGGCTTTATGGATTGATGATCATGTCAAGGTTTATCTTTCTCTCAGGTAAGAAAACGTGTTCTTATTATCTCTTCCAAAGTCTCATATGCAGTAGTTACTAGAAATAATCATTTAAAAATATTACCAGTGGAGGTTTGCTGGGTTTCCTCTCAACAGCCTCTTTTTGGTCAATATAAGGCACACTGTAGCTTCAGTAAATATATGAATTCATTTAGGATTTTGTACTACTGATGAAGAACTTGCCTCAAGCAGGCTGTAGCTTGGACTACTGACTTGGTATTTCTTACTGGCAGCTCTGAAATGACACTTGGTGGCCAATGCACACCTAATAGATGATTTAGGCTTTCTTTGGGGCTATTTTATCTCATGCATATTGTTTATTTAAAGTTCCCTGGACCATTGTGATACTTTCTTTCTGTCTCCATTATACGTATATTGCAATGAGTGTAGGCTGCAGACAGGGAAACCGGGATGTGCAGAAAGTTCCTTGCTGATTTACAGTAACACACAGGCTCATGACTGGAAGGGCCCAGACCTTACCTACACACTGTAACAGGAGTGGAGATAGATAATTTTGCTTCTATTTTGTACTGAATAGATGATTAAGACAGTTCACTGAAGTGGCCGGTAATTTGGACACTTAAGGAGAAGGCGTCTTAAAAAATGGCAATCTCATCCATATTAACTAAATTCAGTTGATAACAGCTCTCATTTGGTTCATCAGTCTTCAGTGAAAAGGTCATAAGATCCAGTGAGTGACAATTCCTGATGAAACTGACCTGGGGTTCCATCTGAACAGTACTAGATTTTAGAGTCAATCTTCTGGAAAAATACCAAATCATCATCACCATCAATAACAAACACTGACTAGCTCCTTGCTGTGTGCAGGGCCTGATGGGAAACCATGTTTTTTTTTATAATAAAGGTTGAAATGGGGCCTACAGGGCACAGTGGCAACTCTATCACCTGGCCTTGCCTACCTGCTAAGATGTTGATTTATCTTTCTTCTGCCTGTTTCCTCAAAGTCAAGAAACTCTGTTTTCTCTATTTCTTTATCCAAAATATCCAACCCCAGTCTTAACACATGTTAGAAACACAGTTCATATGTACTGATAGAATAAATTAATGAAATGTGCAGTTATAAAACTTTGAACATCTATATGGTGGTGGTGCATATGACAAAATCCTTGTCAGTTTTGTGTGAAGGATTATGGGACACAGAATAGAGTAATTTAGTAATGGAGGGATATAGGAGTCTAGTGTGGTCATGAAATAAAAAATACTGAAAAGTTCAGGAGATTTTTTTAAGGAATGCCATTGTTCCATGAAAATTATGATAAATGTGGTTTTTAAACTTGTGAAGGTCATTTTAAACCTGTCATAAGGTTTTCCAGACCGTTTTAGTCTCAAATTTGTAAGTCAAGGCAATGATTCCTTTAGGTCATCAAACAATTAAATTATCCTTTGAATGGTGTGAAATGCACCAGTTTTTTTCTTGGAAAAAGTAGACTCTTGTCCTTGAAATTATAGTATAACTAAGGTTGAGTTCCCTTCAGGTTCCAAAAGAGTCACCAGCCTCCCAACTGTGAGGGTTGTGGTAGGGAAGAGATTAGGGCCAGATGAAGCAGAGGGTGACTCAGAAATGTTCTAACTGGATGGAACCAGAGTGAACAAAGTGTGTTCATAGAAGAATGCTAAAGGTTGAGATGGAGAAACAAACTCTGCCATAAAGTCCAAGGGGTGAGAGTGAGTTTGCAAGAATAGGATAAAGACCAAGGCCAGGGACTGAATAGTTGGAGGTAAAGAATAAAGTAGGAGTGGAGAGTGCCCAGCACTTAGGTTGTCAGAAGGATTTAAGTTTTTTAGTGCTCTGTCTTAGTTAGTCTTGGGCTGTCACAAGAAAACACCATGAGGGGGTAGTTTAAACAACAGACATTTATTTATAACTGTTGTGGAGAGTGGGAAATCCAAGATGGTGTTAGCCAATTTGGTTTCTTGTGAGGACTCTCTGGCTTTTAGAGGGCCACCTTCTTCCAAGTGTATTAATATCGTGGAGTGGGGGGGCATCTGCTATCTTTCTCTTATAAGGGCACTTATCTTTATCATGTAGCCTCCACCTTCACAACCTCATCTAAAACTAATATCTCCCAAAGGTCACACATCCTGAAACTATTGCATTGCAGGCTAGGGCTTCAACATATGAATTCTGGGAGAATATAAACATTCAGTGCATAATATGCTCCTTCCTCTTACTGGTGCTGGCTATTAGTCATATTATGTTTGCATGATAAGGGAGTTGGGTGTCTCTGAGTTAAAGTCATAGGGCTAATGTAGTTGAACCAAAGTATACCTTATCATATCTCTCTCTCTTACACACACACACATACACACACACACATACACACACACACAGTGGAATGACAGGCTTTGTTGTCTGAAAAAGGGTAATACATTTAAAAATATTCTTGATTGTAAGAATGACTGGAATTTTGTGACACATGATCACAGGATGCTTAAAGCAGACTCTATGGTTAGAACCTTAGTACCTTTTATTCATATACTGTATAGTCAAGCTGGGCTGGAGTCAACTGTCTTGAGAAGTTCTCACATATACAGAGACATCTTGACCAGGACTCCTTTTGACATGGGAGGGCCCCAGACTCATGTAAAAAAAATCAGTACTTATGTTGTAGAGGTCAACTTGGTCAGAATCAGTCAGGATATGGTAAAAATGGAAAGGTAAAGCAGCTCCATTTTTTTCTTCTTGAAGAATTCATTTGGTGAGGAAGGACAAGTTGAGGATAAATTTTGAATAGAAATTATAAATTTCTGTATAAACTCTAGAGCTGATCTGTCCAATAAAATAATTACTTACAACATGTAGCTTTTTAAGTTTTAAGTAATTAAGATAAAAATTCAGTCCTAAATAACACAAGCCACATTTAAGAGCTTAGTTGTTACATGTGGCCAGTTTCTACCATATTGGACAGTGCAGCTATAGAACATTTCCATCATCACAGAAAGTCTAATGCTGTTGTGGAAGTTTATGGAGAGTGGCTCATTGAGAAAATATTTTTTTTTCAGAAAGACAGCTGTATTGAAATTTAATAAACATACCACAAAATCTATCATTTAAATTGTACAGTTTGGTATTTTTAGTGTATTTACAGAGCTGTGTAATCATCACCAGTATCTAATTCCAGAATGTTTTTTTCACCCCCAAAAGAAACTCAAATTCTTTATTCATCCCCCCACAGTAGCCCTTGGCAGTGATTAATCTGCTTTCTATGTCTGTGGATTTGCCTCTTCTGGATATTTCATATAAATGGCATCCTACAACCATGCCAAAAAACAAAGTGTTTTTTGTCTGGCCACTTTCACTTAACATACTGTTTTCAAGGTTATCCATGTGTAGAATGTATCATCAGTTGATTTCTTCTTATTGTTGAAAATATTTAATTATATAGGTATCTATGTTATATTTCTCTATTTATCAGTTGATAGAATGATTGACTGTTTCTACTTTTTTGGCAATTATGAGTAAAACTGCTGTGAACTATTGGGTTCTGGTTTTTGGGTGGATGTATGTTTCCATTTCTTTTGGGAATATACCTAGTAGTAGACTTACTGAGTCCTATAGTAACTTTTTTTGACTAACATTTTGAGGACCTAGCAGAACATTTCCCAAAGAGACTATATCATTTTACATCCTCACCAGAAGCACATGAGGGTTCTGAATTCTCCACATCCTTGCCAAAATTTGTTCATGTCTGTCTTTTTTTATTACAGCCATTTTAGTGGTATGATGTGATACTTCACTGTAGTTTTGATTTGCATTTCCCTATGACTAATGATGTTGTGCATCCTTTTATGTGCAAGAACAGACATTCTATCTAATAATACTCAGAGTTATTGCCTGTAAAATTATATCTTCCAGACTCTGGAGCATGTATTTCTTTCTTTTAAATTTTTTTTCCCAGATATACATTTCCTACAGTTGACGTAGCCATAGTGCTTTTGTAGTCAGCATAGGGCAGATTAGAAGGGCTTATATGATAGCACTTTTTAAAATCTGTCATTCAGGTGTGTGACAGACCCTGACACTGTCTCAGGCCAGTAGATTGTAGAAATTTCATTCATCAACAATTAAAATATAGATGGCTATTAACATAGGCTGAAGAGTAGGTCTCCAATGCTATTTTCTTCCTACTGTTTGCCTCCCAGGTAAAAATGGAGTTTTAAGATCCCTGGCTGGGAATTTTATTACTTAGGATCTTTTGAGTTATTTTATCAGGCCAGGTATTATGGGAGCTATTAACATAACAACATAAAGATTTTGATAGGGAAATGAAAGGCTGAGTAATTCCACTGTCAGGTAATAGTCTGCAGCTTTTCCTCTTCTGGAAATGGTTCCTCTGTATACTGTTACCCAAACCTAGAAACCATCCCATATCTTTCTTTTTCTCTCACCCTCCACATTCAATCCACTGAGTCTAATTGATACCACCTCCAGATATATCCTATATCTGACTCTCTCTCTCTACCATATATTCTGCCTCCAAGTGATCTTTTAATATATTAAGTCAGATCATTATGATTTTACTCAAAACTTGCCAAGAAGTTCCCATCACAGTTAGAATACAGTACAAACTCTTTAATAAGACCTAAAAAGCACTGTGTGATCTTGTCTCCCACTGCCTCTTGGGCCTCATTTCCTGCCATACTTCCTTTCTCCCCCTCTGCTCTAGAAACACTGGCTTCCTGCTATGCCTTGAAAATGTCAAGTGCCATCACCAAAAGGTCTGTGCACATGCTACTACCCATGTCTGAGTCACTCTTACTCCACACCTTTGTAACCCTACCTCCTTTTCCAACCCCTAGGACTGAGGTAAAATGATTCTTTCTTAGGCTTTTCTTTAACTGTGCTTTTTTTTTTAAGAGAGAGAGAGAATTTCAATATTTATTTTTTAGTTTTTGGCGGACATAACATCTTTGTTTGTATGTGGTGCTGAGGATCGAACCCAGGCTGCACGCATGCCAGGTGAGCGCGCTACCGCTTGAGCCACATCCCCAGCCCCTAACTGTGCTTTTAATGTAGACATTTCTATTCCCCTCATTCACGTTTTTCCCATTATCTAGCTAATCAGCCTGTTAATTTTCTTCAGAGCACTCCTTACAATCTGTAATTATTTTTTTGTTTATTGACTTCCTTTCTCTCTAGAATGTAAGCCGAGAAGGCCTATGTGAGGGTAGTTCCTCTGCCTGATCCAATAAGAACTCTTGGCAGGCCACACATATGATCAACAGCTTGGGTCCTGGAGGAAGGAATGTGTTGGATAGTTCTGTGACTGCTGACAGAAATGAGGGTCAGCATTGAATGCTTTTATATATAGCAAATCTACTCTAAGTAGTAGCCTGGTGTTTTAGTCAGTTTTTTCACTGTTGTGACCAAAGGACCTGACAAGTACAATTAGAGAAGTAAAAGTTTATTTGGAGGCTTATGGTTTCAGAGCTCTCAGTCCACAGATGGTGAACTTCATTCCTTGGGTAGAGCAGCATAGCAGAAGGGTGTGGCAGAGAGGGAATATGGCACCAAGAAGCATAAAGAGAGAGAAAGAGCTCTACTCAACAGGGATAAAATATATACCCCAAAGGCACACCCCCAGAGACCCACCTCCTTTAGCCACACCCTACCACTTCAGTTAATCCCTCTCAGAGGATTAATTCACTGATTGGGTTGAGGTTCTCATAACTCAATCATTTCACCTCTAAATGTTCTTGCATTGTCTCACACATGAGCTCTTAGGGTACACCTCACATCCAAACCATAACACCTGATTACTTGCAAGACCAGTGAGATGTGTGGGCATGGAGTTACAGTAACTATAGTTCTCTGTGGTTGTGAACATTATAGCATGGTGATGTAGATAATGGAGTTACCCATTATCAGGCACTTATCTATTATATCTGTTCAGATAGTCATGGGTTTACTAGCTTAGGATCTGGCCTACAAATTTTCTCAATGCTCCAGAGCATTGCTTTGCAGGAGTCTGTAATACTAAAAGCCAGAAAACTTCTTGCTCAGATAAAGGCTTCATAGAATATGAAAATGAGTGTCTGATTATCCCCTTTTAATAGGAATGGTGACATTTCCCAGTTGGCAGGCATGGAGTATCCCTGGCAGAATGTGCACCCCCAGGGTGGTCAGATTCTCCAAAGTATAAACACCACTAAAACTTCTAGTGGGCCCTTTTCCCAAACTTTGCTGTGTCTTCTCTCCTTCCTTTGAGAGGAGGCATTTCCAGGTGGTTGGCTAGCCTAGAGCCTTTCACGGTATTGTAAGTTAAATGGTGTCTTCTACAAATATATATGTTGAAATTGTAACCCTTGGTACCTCAGAATGTGATCTTATTTGTAAATATGGTTATTGCAAATGTAAATAGTTAAGATTAGATCATGCTGGAGCCACGTGGGCCCCTAATAAATATGAATGGTGTCTTCATAAAAAGAGGAAATTTATACCCAGACATGCACACAAAGAGAAGATAATGGAAGGCTAAAGGTAAATACTGGGGTAATAAGCCTGCAGGCAAGGAATACCAAATATTGCAGCCAACCATGGGAAACTAGGAGAAAGACACCGAACAGATTTCTTCCTGATAGTCTTTAGAAGGAACCAACTTTGAAAACATCTTCATCTTCAATTTCTAACCTCCAAAACCATGAAACAATAAATTCATGTTGTTTCAGCTATCCAGTTTCTGGTATATTGTTGTGCCAGCCTCAGCAAACTAATACTACAAACACAAATGTTCTATCAGGCTCGCTGAGTCAAAAGAGGAAAGCAGGTTACCTTGTGTGAGGGAAACAGTGACCAGATTATTCCCACAGTGTCTGATCATGAGAAAACTGCATTTGTTCACTTTCCCTAAGATCTTGTAAGATAATGCACTTTCAATCTCAGTCTCAAAATTTTGAAACATTTGAGCATTTTAAAGGAGAAACTTTGCAAAGAAGACTCATAAGAGAATATGTCTGATGGTTACTTAATACTGTCCAACTGAAAAAAAATTATTTGGATTGTCTCTTAGAGTTATAAATATTTTGCTCACTGATTTTTAAAAAAATTGTTTTAATTAGTTATACATGACAGTAGAATGCATTTATGTACTTTGATATATAATACATAGATGGGATATAATTTCTCATTTTTCTGAGTGTACATGTTGCAGAATCATTTTGGTCATGTAGTCACATATATACATACAGTTTAATGTCTGTTTCATTCTACTATCTTTCCTATCCCCACATACCCTCCTATCCCCTCCCATCACTTCCCTCTACCTAATCTAAGGTAATGCTATTCTTCCCTAGTGCCCCGCCCCCAACTTATTGTGAATTAGCATCCGCATATCAGAGAAAACATTCAGCCTTTGGTTTTGTGGGATTTTCTTATTTTGCTTAGCATGATATTCTCCAACTCCAACCATTTACTGGCAAATTCCATAGTTTTACTTTTCTTTAAAGCTGGTTTTAAAAAGAAGTGTATTACTTTGGAAGGGGGGCTCTTTGCAGATCTTTTGCCAAAAGTTCTCCCAAATAAGCAGCAGGGTCTGCTCATTTTATGCCAGATCTTGTATCCATATACTGATATCTTTGCACAAGGGACAACCCTCCACTTGCCCACCTATCAGCCTCCAACTCTATGCTCTAAAAGAAGGCATAACTGCATATTGCATATGTAGTAAATAGCTACTGAGAATCAACTATGTGCCAGTGAAATTGGATGCCTCCATATTACATCACTTACAAAAATCAACTCAAAATGGATGAAAGACCCAAGTGTAAGGACTAAATTCATAACACTCTCAGAGAAAGGAAAGCAAAGGGACAAAAGTTCATAGCCTTCATTTTGGAAATGGATTCTTGTAAATGACACCAATAGTACAAGGAACAAAAGACAAAATAGATAAATTGGATTTTATCAAAATTAAAAATTTTTATGCATCAAAAGTCATTATGATGATCTGGGGTAGTTCAGTGGTAGAATACTTGTCTAGCATGTGTGAGGCACTGGGTTTGATGCTTAGCACCACACAAAAATAAATAAATAATATAAAGGTATTGTGTCCATATACAACTAAAAATTTAAAAAAAGTTATTATGAGGACAACCTATACAATGTGAGAAAATATTTGCAGATCATATATCTGATAAAGTTCTAATATCCAGATGATATAAACAATGCTTACAAATCAATGACAAAAAGATGAAAAACCCAATTAAAAATGGGCAAAAGACTTGAGTAGATATTTCTCTAAAGAAGACAGAACAAATGGCCAATGAGAATATGAAGAGACACTCAATGTCATTAAGTATTAGGGAAGTGCAAGAAAACCATAATAGAATACCACTTCCCAACCTCTTGTATGGTAATAATAATAATAACAGAAAATAGCAAGTGTTGTTGAGGATGTGGAGAAATTGGAACTCTTACACACTGCTGGTAGGAATGTAAAATGGTGCCATTATTTGAGGAAATAGTTTGGGTATTATTATTATAAATTGCTTTTAGGTACCAGGTATTGAACAAGGGACACTTAACCACTGAGCCACATCCCCAGCCCTTTTTAAATACTTTATTTAGAGACAGGGTCTCACTGAATTGCTTAGTGCCTCACTAAATTGCTGAGGCTGGCTTTGAACTCATGATCTTCCTGCCTCATCCTCTCAAGCCACTGGAACTACAGACTTGCCCTACCATACCTGTCTATTATTATAAATTAAACATACAATTATTTGACCTATAACAATTCCACTCTTAGTACAAGTCCAAAAGAAATGAAAACATGTTATTAAAACAAAATCAATGGCAAAAATCATAGAAGATTGTTCATTGTAGCTGAAGGCAAAAACAACCCAAATATCCATTAACAGATGAATCAACAAATGAAATGTAATATGCATATGATGGAATAATATTCAGCTATGGAAAGTAATGAGGTACTGATACATGCTTCAACATGGATGAACATTATACTAAATGTAAAAAGTCAGGCACAAAAGGCCACATATTGCAAGGTTTCATTTATATGACATGTCCAGAGTAGGAAAAATTACAGAGATAGAAAACATAATAGTGATTGCCATTTATGGGGATGGGGCAGAGCACAAACACAGAATAATTGTTTAATGAGACTGTTTAATGTTTGGAGTGATAAAAATGTTCTGGAATTAGATAAAGATATTGTTTGTACATCATTGTGTATATGCTAAATGCCACTGAATTGTACACTTTAAAATGGTATAAATAGTGAACTTCATATTATGTGAATTTTCCCAGTACAAATAAGATGGTGGTTCATGCTCCTGGGGCTGTAACATATGCATTTTAATAAGGCTTTTGATGAGTTTTTCCTAACATGGAATGCACTTATGTTATAATGTTAAGTAAGCAAGGGACCAAATTTTCCATACAATATGATCTCAGCCATAAACACACAGACACAAACAAAGCCCCCCTCCCCCAACACACAGTCAAAGAAGTCAAAGGAAATACATCAACCTGTTATTGCTGATTGTCTCTTGGTGTCAGAACTCTCTGGCTGACTTCATTCTCATTCTTTTACTTTCTAATACTTTCCATTTTTTTTCTTTAAAAAATGTACAGTATTACTTTTATAATGCAACAAAACACCTCCTATTTTTTTTAAAAAATAAACTAGAGAAAGCAATAAATGGGATTTAAAATAAAAGGAAAGAGCAGACAGAGGTGAAGAGATGCAGGAAAGTCAAATTCAAGAGAGAATACACTTGTGTGTGTGTGTGTGTGTGGGGGGGTAATCATGCAATTTGGACTTCAAAATTGCCAGGGAACAGATGGCAGCATCCGAGCAGACATCTGCAATGGATAGCAAAATCATATGCAAAGACACAAGTGGCCTTTCAAGCAGGCCCTTGAGAGACCCATGGTGAAGGCTGTTTGCCTGGCCAAACAAGGGCCAAACCCCTCTCCTCCTCATCATAGCCCCTCCTCCTCTGGGTCCTGTTAGAGGCCTGCAGGCTGCAGGAAGGCTCAGCACAGATGTGCTTGCATGTGTGAGGGAGAGAACAGGTTGTGGGAGAAGAAAGAGGTTTCTGCTAATGACACTGGTAAACACTGCAACTGACATTTACATGGTACTTCACAGTTTATAAACATTGTCACACAGATCACCTCAATGTTAGTTGTTATTGTATCATCTTTTATAATGGCCTTGTGAGGAAGGCAATTATTATTCCCATTGTACACAGACGTGACATGAGTTTATTTATTTAACATTTATATGGGGCTCACTATCTTCCAAACACTGTCCTGAGAGCTTTACATGCACTAATTGTCCATGTCCACATAGCTAGTGAGAGACAGAACTGGGGCACGCATCCAGCTTTTAAGACTTGTGACACCACTCTTCTGCTAATGTCTAAGTAGAATTTATCTCTGTCTGCAGAAGCTCAAGTAAGGCCAAACTAATCTTTTCTTCATTTCTCCCTCCCTCCCTCCCTCCTCTCTTCTCTTCTCCTATCTCTCTCTCTCTCTTTCTTTCTTTCTTTCACTATTCATTCAACCATCAGTCTATCTATATTTTTCTGATTATAAATGCAAAATATGATTATTTAAAATGCAGTAATTACTTAAATAAATAATACAGAAAATCAAAAGCCCCCTAAATCTCCTATTTAAAGATAATCATTCTTAACTGTTTGATACGCTCTTCCAGACTTTTTTCTATGTGTATACTAACACATATATTTTTCTTTTCTTTTTAATAGATAATACTATACTTAAACTTAAGTAACTCCCCTTTCACATAATTTTAAGAGTTGAAAATTTCTCCATGACTATATATGTCTACTTTATATGCTTTAGCACTTCATTGCACAGAGGTAGCAATTTTCCTAAGTAGCCACTTATGAATAGACACTTTTTTTTTCATTTTTTCATGATTAGAAACAAAGCTTCAGTAAATATCCCTGTACTCACATCTTTGTATATATGTATATTTTTCTAGAATAAATTGATGGAAATTGAGTTTCTGGGCCAAAAGTATACACACAATTTACTGGGCATGGTGGTGCACACCTATAATTCCAGCAACTTGGGAGGGAGGATCACAGGTTTGAAGCCAGCGTCAGAAATTTAGTGAGACTGTAAGCAACCTCATGAGAACCTGTCTCAAAATAAAATATAAAAAGACTGGAAATGTGGCTCAGTGTTTAAACACTCCTGGTTCAGTCCCTGATATCAAAAAAATAAAAGTATATACACAATTAAAATTGTCATAGAAACTGGCAAATTGTCCTTCAAAAACTCTACTCAACTGGTACTCCCATCAGCACCATATAAGAATTAGTCATTTCCCCAAATGTTTGCCAATGCTGGGTATCATCAATCTTTTATGATTTTATCAATCTAGTAGGCAAAATGGTATGTTATTACTGTTTTAATTTGTGCTTAAAAATGGTGAGGTGACATCTTTTTTTATTGTTGGCCTTTATATTTTTGATTTTGTAAATTGCTCATTCTTTTCCCTTGGCAACTGGTTTTATATTAGTATATTGAAGAGAGGAGAGGCCCTTGTAGACCATATGAGACTATGATACATTCTTTTTTTAAGCAACAAGTAAGCCATGAAGATTTATATTCACCATAAAACCAGTTCTTAAATGTTTTATTTGACGTCATTTGGAGAGCTGAGTGGAAAAGCAATGTTAACCAACAATAATCAAGAGTTAGATATCATGGTGTTACTGTCTTGTGGGATTAACTCTTGATTTATTAGCTACATGAAAGATGATAAGATAATACCATATACCAAGAACAGAAATAAGCATTTCATCTATCATAGATAATTGAACAATAACTGGCGGATGGATAATATGAATTCCTGCACATTGGTATGGTGTGTGTGTGTGTGCACATGCATGTGCAGGTTGAGTGTGTGCATGAACATGTGTGTGGGCAAGCATATACATGTGCTTGTTTGCTTTTGGAGGCTATTCAGTAAAGGAATGGAGGGAGAGAATTTTGAATGGGTGGAGAATATCCAAAGGCTCTCATTTGGAGGCATCTCCAAGAAGCAGGGCAGTTGTCACTTCCTTCCAGCCTGTATAGTGTGCTGCTATGGCTGTCACTGTTTTGAAGTAGTGGTCCCAACATTATGACTCTAATTCAGAGAGAAGTTAACAATTTTATTCTGCCACAAAGCTCTTTTTGGTTTGGCTTGGTCTGTCCTGGGCATGGAACTAGGTTGACATTAGGCAAACCTCGGATATTTGCCCAGTGGCCTAGGGCTGTGACACTTGTAGTGGTGATAATATCACAATTTAATAGCTTCCTATGAAACAGGAGAAATACCTGATTTAAATTTTCAAGCTGCCTGCCAAAAGACTGTACCAATGGAAATGTACACTTGAGAAGGCTTTGTGTACATTATCTCACTTAATCTTCAAATAATCCTGTCAGTAGACAGGGACCACCTGGCCTAGATTCCAATGTGAACTGTGGCCCCTTTTATTGGGCAAACATAAAGCACTATGGTCCTAAATCCTCATTTAACTGAAACAAACATTTAGGCCCAGGGAGGTTCACTTACTTGCTCAAGTTTAAACTGATGTGTGTCAGTTGGAGCTGGGATTCCACTCCAGGCTCTCTGACTTCATAACCAATGATAACTGGGTCCATGGCTGTCTAGAGTGCCTTAAGCTCTCTTAGCGGGGAGAGGGAAGGAGGGCATCCAGATGCATTCAGGGCAGTGCCATCTCTTCCATTCCTTAGTCCAAGCAGAAAGCCCCAAATTTCAATATTGTCCAGCTGGTCATCCTTCAGGCCTTTGCCAGTGCTTTTTCAGTGAGAAGAAGTCTCCAGAGACAGAATAAAACAGGTCTTTTGGCTCAGGAACAGGCATTGAAGAAACAAATCTCTGTGGAATCATGAATATAATAAGGTGGTTAGGTGGGTCAAAACAATTCTCTTTTGATTATATATATGCATGGGAATTATATGTACAAAATCTGAAGTCTAGGCTGTCTTTCTTTGGCTTCTTACCCGCACTAGCCACACATTTCTAATGGCCCCTCCAAATTGTCCAGCTGATGTGGGCTCTGGGAACACTAATCTAACTTTTCATATTAGCCCAGGCAAAGTATAATTAGGAAGAAATGCTTCTGCCAAAAAATCACATGCCAATGTCAAAAGAGATGATTTTTGTTATATCTACAATTTGCTTATTTGTATCAGGATTGATTCATAATTATATTGTACAATTTGAGCATACTGCCAAAGATGATAAAAAATTTAACTGAAATTTGATTTGTTTTCTCTTTCTCCCTTCTCCAAATCTGGACAGATACACTTTCACTAAAAGGAAAAAAGCTGGATTTTTATGGAAAAAGTGACACATATGTAAGCCTGGCCAAGACCATTCCTGAACTGAGCCAATTTACAACATGTATTGATATGGTAGCCAAAAATGGCAAGCCAGGTTATTGGAAGGCCTTCTCCTATATTACTAAAAACACTGTGCTGGGCAGAGAAGACTTAGACCTTGGACTTGCAGGGGACCATCGGCATCTAATACTACACAACTTGGGCAAGACCTTTTATATCAGTTACCGACTGATTCCATTTAAATGGTATACAATATGCTTGATATGGGATGGGGTGAAGGGCAGAATAGAGATTTTCCTGAATCAAAAAAGGTTAGTGATAATAATGGATGAGCCACGCAGCCTGACACCTAATGGGACTCTGATCTTAGGGCACTTGCCCAAGAATGAAGATGGCCAGGTGAAAAAAGTGGCACCTCACTTTACTGGCAGCTTATACTACTTTCAACTCTGGGATCGCATCTTGGAAACTGAGGAGTTTATGAAGTGTTTAGATGGAAATATCATTAGTTGGGAAGAAGATGTTTGGCTTCTCAACAAGATCATCCCAACTGTTGACAGGACACTGCGCTGCTGTGAGTAACTAATTCATTTTTCTCCTTAGCAAGGTTAGCATAAATGCCATGCCAATGAATCTGCTCTTCCATCAGTGTTCTGGCAAGAGCCTGAGATTGCCACAATGTTTCATTTACTTTTAATATACAGCAAATATTGTTTTCATTTACCTTTTATTTTGATATAATTTTGAATTTACACAAATATTGTAAGAATAACAATATATTTCATACTCTTAGATTCATCAATGGTTAACACTTGCTTATATACTTTATCATCCTCCATATCTTTATATTTTTTATTTCTTTATTTCTTGGTACTAGGAATTGAATCCAGAGACACTTTACTACTAAGCTTTACTAACAGTCCTTTTTCATTTTTTTTAAATTTTGAAACAAGGTCTCACTAATTTTCCCAGGCTGGCCTCAATCTTCCTGACTCAACTACCTGAGTTGCTGGCATTACAGGTGTGCACCACTGTGCCTGGCCCATCCTCTGTATTTTAATCTTTCTCATTTCTCTTCTCTTCCTCTTCTCCTTCCTCCTACACACATAAAACACACACACACACAAAAAAAAAAACACACACACACAGGCATCTAATTTATTTGTGAATCATTTGAGAGTAAGTTGCAGGCATGATTCCCTCTTATCACTAAATACCTCCGTGCATTTTCCCTAAGAATAAGGAATTATCTTACTTAAGCACACTGTATATTCAAAATTAGAAATTTAACATTGATACAATACTTATATCTAATTCACATTTTATATTAAAATTTAGTGAATTCTTTTAATAACTTTATACCTGTTTTTGATTGATCTAGGATCCATTTCAGTAACATACATTGTATTTAGTTAGAATGTCTCTTTAGACTTCAATCTGGAAGAGACCCTCAGTCTTTCCTTGTTGTTATGGTTTGTATATGAATGGTCCCCCCAAAATTCTTGTGTTAATGCAGGGATGGATGAAATGATTGGATCATGAGAACTGTCACTTAATCAGTCCATTCTAATTTGAATGAAACAACTGGGTATTAACTGTAGGTAGGCGGAGAATGGCTGGAGGAGGTGGGTCACTGGGGGCATGACCTGGAAGGGTTCATTTTCTCTGTGACCCCTTCCACCTCCTCTGTTATCTGATTGCTATGAGGAGAGCAGCTTCCCTTCCTTCCCCACGCCCTTCTGCCATGATGTGCTCTCACGTTAGTTGGAGTGCAATGGATTTAGCCCACCTTGAAGTGAACCTCCGAGCCAGTGAGTCAAAAGGAACTTCTCCTCTTAGTTGTTCTTGTCACGTATTTTAGTCACAGCATTGAAAATCTGACTGACACACTTACTTGTCTTTCATGACTTAGACATTTCTAGCATACGGTCCAGTTATTTTGTGTAATTTCCCTTAATTTGGGTTTGTCTAATATTTCCTCATGGTTAACTTTATGCTTTGTATTTTGGCAAGAATATCACAGAAATTATGTTGTTCTTCTCAGTGCATTATTACATCAGTAGACACATGGTGCCAATTTGTCCCATTATTTGAGATGATAACTTTGATCACTTGATTCTGATCTCTGGCAAATTTTTCCATAGTAAATGTGTTTTTTTTTCTTTGTAATTATTAAGCAATTTCTGGGGGAGAAGTTTGGGGGCTACATAAATACCCTATTCTTATCAAACTTTTATCCAGTAGTTTTATATCTATTGATGATTCTTGTCTGAATCACCAGTTACTTCAGTGGTGGCAAACTCCATTCTTTTTCTACACTTATTAGTGGACATTCTAAAGGAATAGTTTTCTCTTCTTCCACATTTACCTGTTCATTCATTCATTTATGTGTTTATTTATATGAGCATGAACTCATGGATTCTCATTTTATTAATTGGATTAAAATCTGTTACTATTGTTTATTTTGATACTCAAATTGGCCCAAATTTAGCAAGTGGGGGCTCTCCAATCTGGCTCTTGTGTCCCTTTGGCATACCCCATCATTCTTTGAGCATTTTCTTATTTTTTCACACAAGATATTCTAGGATCATCTTGTATTTTTTCTCTTCAGCCCAAGAATCAGATGTTTTACCAAGGAGTGCTGGTTCTTTTAGCTGGGAATGGTATTCATAAACCAATTCACTTTTCTTGTGAATGTAATGATGATATTGAAGAACTATTTGGATAGAGTTATTGTAAAAATTCCTCTCTTCTTGGAATTATGCATGTATGTTTCTCCTCTGTGCTTTTGAGAAGGAAATACAGGATTGTTTTTCTCTGTAAAATCCCACTCTTCTCATTGCCAATCTTCTCCACCATCATCAACAACAGTCCTGAAGCATGGGTCACAGTCAGTGATAATAGCATCAAAATAGATTTTTTCTCATTTCCTGAAATGTTCACTTATTCTTGGGGTATTGTTTACTTATGAACAATTAGGGAGGGAATAGGGGCTAAGAGGGCTCTCATAGACTGTTGGGATATACTTTCATCAACAGTCCATATGTTGTTTGAGTTAATGGTAGAGGCACATTGCAGGGGATTTCTATTTCTTTGAGATCAGACCGATGCAAAGAAAGAACAAAAGCTATTCCTTTGTGCTGCTAACTGAAGGCACTGTTTTTTCTCTTTTCTGAACTCTTGAAAATAAAGTAGAACAGTCCTAGCTGGCTCTGATCATAAAACTGAGCTAGGAACTAGTAGGTTAATTCTGATCAGCTCATGTAAAGCAATTTAAAATAATTTTATGTTTGATCTAAGGAAACAAAAATATGGCCCTAGCAAACTCACATGCTTTATAGTGGTATTTAAAAACTGAATCTGGTCACCTAATGGCCATAGCCTTTAATATTTGGCTGGTAAATAACTAAATCTAATTAATGGGTTAAAGTGCTATACAGCTCTTATTTATTTTGCTCTTTTGTACCCTTTTTTATTTTGCAATCCACTCTATTGGTTGGGTTGAGTCTTTATGGGCATAACACACAAATAATCCAACACAAGAAACACAAGAAAACACTACCTAAAATGACAAGTAAGAAAAAAGGGTAGAAAATATTCTCTCTACTTTTCAAGTTTCAAGTGTTGATTTCATATCTTTAAACAAGAGTTCCTAACCTGAGGACCAGAATTGGTTGAAGGAGTTGGCAAAGCCCTTGAAATCATATGCAATATCCTAAAAATGCAAGGTGGATCTTTTTCAGGGAGAGTCAACATTTTTTATCTCATCCTAACATTATAACTGCTGCCTTTGACTAAGTTCTTATTATGTGCATTTTATAGATGAAGAGAGAGGCTCAGAGAGGTTAAGTGTATTGCCTAAGGTCACCAAAGAAATAAACAGTGGAGTTGGCATTTAAACAAAGATGTGTCTAGTTGCAAAGTCCATGTTCTCTTCACCCCTATATCATGCAGGACTCTCTCAAGGGATTCTATGGCCCCAAACAGGTGGTGAACCACTGGCTTAGAAGCTTCCATTGATAGAAATTTCTGGCACTGATAACCCACCTGGGGGGATTAAGTTATTAGCTGGAGTTATTGTTGGCCTCACCACTGAAGGAACTATAACACCACAGAATTTCTTTTACTTTTGTCTTGGCTATATCACATGTAGAGAAAGGGTGGCAATGTATGAATAAATATGAGTAATGTCTGGGTTTAACTTTCCCTAACAAATTGGTATTTATGGCCCATAGAAGGATTATGACCTTTAAAAATAAATTTTAATGAGCAGATTGCTAGGTTACAATTCTCCATAAATGTATTTACACATAAATTATATATATATTTATATATTCATGAAAACAAGGCTTTGGGGAAAATTGTTGGAAAACATCAACCCTACCTGGGTTTATTAAATAAGTATCTACTATAGTTGGAGATGTCTGAGGAATATTTAAACATCATAGTGATAAATAATTACAGTAAAGGTGCCATTCATTAGAAATTTATGTTGGGGGATATTTGTAGCTTCTTTTCCTTATTTTAAAAAATTATAAATACAATATATATGGTTGTGAATAAAATAGACTTAAACAATATGAAATATATGAA
The DNA here is from genome assembly GCF_048772815.1 of Callospermophilus lateralis. Classification (NCBI taxonomy): domain Eukaryota; kingdom Metazoa; phylum Chordata; class Mammalia; order Rodentia; family Sciuridae; genus Callospermophilus; species Callospermophilus lateralis. The sequence goes on from NC_135325.1 coordinate 110,759,212, forward strand.
ATATAAAGTAAAACCTACTCTTCATCCTCTACATAGAAATGTCTATTTTTCTTATGGGTTTATAAAGTGAGTGTGTATGGGCACATGTATATGCACGAATGCATGTAGTTTAAAAACAAAGATCAAATATACATACATATTATTTAAAAAACTTGATTTATTTTAATGATCTTATCACGGATACACAAGTACATTTAAATCTATTTTAGGGCTAATTATATTTCATTGTGTAGATGTAACATAATCCACTTAACCTTCCATTAATGCATATTGAAATTGTTTTAGTTTTTTTTTACAGTTACAAATAATGCTACAGTAAGTTCCTCATACATACATACATCTTGTTATACTTGGGCTTGCAATTTCATAGGCCAAATTCCTAAAAGTAGAATTTCTCAGGAAAAGTACATAAGCTTTTACAATTTAAATTGACTTATAATTTTCACTAGTTATTCCACTAATTCAACTATTCATTAAAATTAGTCTCTTAAAGTAAAATTAACACATACAGTTAAAAAACTAAAATTACACAAAGATATAAATCCAAACTAAAAGTCTCTTTTCACTTTAATCTCCCACCACAGGTATCTATCTCACCACAGAAAAAAATTAAGAATTTTTTAGGTAGCCAGGTATGACTTGGGAAGCTGAGGAAGGAGGATCACAAATTCAAGGTCAGCCTCAGTGACTTATTGAGACACTGTCTCAAAAGGAAAAATTAAAAGTTCTGATTATGTGGCTCAGTGGATAAGTGTCCCTGGGTTCAATCCCTGGTACAAAAAAAAATTCTTAGGTATACTTGCAGAAAAAATGCAAATCTCAGGTTTACATGTATGCATTATATTTTTTTCTTTTTTTATCACGGCTGGGATCATCATTATATGCATAGCCATTTGCATCTATTTTTTTAAAAATAATAATATATTTTGGAGATATTTCCATGTCATATAATATATGATTATTTCTAGGGGTGGGCTGCTGAATAGTATGATAGAATAAGAATATGCTATAATTTATTCAACAAGTTCTATTTGAAGGACTTTGAATTCATTTCCAATTTTTAGCTATGAGAAAAGTGTACAAGATTTTTTAAAGTAAAGTGTGGTGACAGATATGTCTTGGAAGAACCATTAAGACCTGATCATAAACTGAAGATCCTCTTTAGGTATGGTGAACATAATTTCCTAATTTCAACTTGGAAACATGATCCAACAGAGAATTTTTTCTGACCCAGGAATGTATGAAGATGAAGAGTCTCACAAAGGCATGCAGATTAAATTACTCTGAGTTATACATTTGAGGAATCCTTTCTATTGAAAAGAATGAATTCACATGAATGAAGTGCATCCTGGGAAATCTACACTGTATTAAAACATAGTGTTCCTCTATCTGTTGGGTCATTGATTTGCTGAGGATTATTAATTGACCTAATGCTCCAACTGCTTTGAATTATGTTATGAACCAACCATTAAAATATGTAGAGATGGATTGCATAGTTTATGTATTTTCTAAAGGCCTTTGTTGTCCTACTATTAATCCTTCTATCCAATTATCAGCTCTCTTATGAAAGATTCCACAGTGATGGACTCTATAGCTAAAAGGCAATTTGGTCTTGCCCTTGTACATCAATTCTCTGTGCTCCCCTCGTTTTTCATCACGAAAGATAAGCATGAGCTGTTTGTACTTTCTTCAAAGCTTTCTTATTTGTATTCTCCTGCACAGACTGGCATTCTCCTATAGATTCAGACATGGAGACTCTAACCTGTCTCTCTATCACAAGACTCATTTTTTATGTCCTTGCTTAAAAACTGAACGCAGACACCATTTTGAAAAAATATCTCCCTTATCATCTTAAAGATGCTCATTTCATATTTTTAGTACCCCACTGGTAAATCTGTTTGTGGCACTTTCTGATCCACCATTATCTCCCACAAATCTAATCAACACATTGAATTATATTTATAGAGGTCGTGATTGAAAGAAAAACCAGATGCGATATGTGGGCTAGAACAACACACAGATTTAATATGATGTGATATACCCAAATCACAACCAGAATTTGGTACCTTAGCAAATGTTCTACTTAATATTCTGTTGGCAGGTACATCTGCCTCAAAATGCCTCATAAATATTCAACTACTCTATACCTCTGTTCTCTAACTCCCAATGATTACAATAATACAATTTTGTCTAGAGTGAAAGAGCAAATGGCAATTAAGCTCACAGGCCCCTGTGAATCAGCACGGATTATCACCACTTTAATATACACAGACAGCAAAGCTCATGTAAATAATTTGTGGAAGTGATCACTTGTTCACAACAGGACTAGAATGAGTGCAGTTTCTGGGCTATATGGTAATTGCATGATTCATTTTACAAGAAACTGCTGGACTAGTTTCTAAAATGAATGGCCCAGATGTCTTTCAATAGGTGAATGGGTAAGAAACAGCAACAAAAACTGTAATGCATTCTTGAACAGTTCTTATACCACTAAAATTCCTCATGTCGTCCTTTTATAATGATACTTACCTCTTTCCCATCATTCCTTCTCACCCCCCCTTTATTATCCCAAACACTAATTCCTGACAATCACTAATTTGTCCTCTATTTCTAAAATTTTGTCATTTCAAGAATATTATATAAATGGAATCACATAGTATGTGACTTTTTAAGGTTGACTTTTCAGCATCATTCTCTGGAGAGTCATCAGGTAGTTATGCATAACAATGATTTGTTCTTTTTTATTGCTGAATAATATTCCATAGGGTGGATGCATTGAGGGTTTTGTTGCTATTTCTTACTCATTCACCCATTGAAAGACATCTGGGCCAATTCTAATTTTTATTGCAAAAAACATTATGAACATTTATGTACAGGCTTTTGTATAAGCAAAAATTTTCATTTCTTTGGAATAAATGCTTATAGTGAAGTTTCTGGGCTATATGGTAATTGCATGATTCATTTTATAAGAAACTGCTGAACTATTTTCTAAAATGCCTTTGACATTTTACATTTCCACCAGCAATGTAGGAATGATCTATTTTCTTTGCATCCTTGCCAGCATTTTGTGTTATGTATTTTTTATTTTAATCATTCTTGTAAATGTGTAGTAATATCTCATAGTAGTTTTAATTTGCATTGCCCTGATATGAGTTTAAACATCTTTTCCTGTGCTTACTTGTCTTCTTTATTTCTCCATTGGTGAAAAGCCTATTCCTGTCTTTTGCCTTTTTTAAAGAATTGGGTTGTTTGTTTTACTTTTGAGATTTGAAAATTTCTTTACATATTCTAGCCCTTTGTTAGTTATCTGTTTTGCAAATATTTTTTTCTCCTACTCTATAGATTTTTAAAAATCTTTCCACATGGGGTTTCTCAGAGAAGAGCTTTTCATTTTGAGGAAGTTTAACTTATCAATTTATATTTTGTGGATCATAGTTTTGGTGTCAAGTCTAAGAACTCTTTGCTTAGCACTAGATTCCAAAGATTCTCTCCTGTTCTTTTTTTCTAAAAATGTAATAGTTTTGTATTTACATTTAAGTCTGTGATCCCTTCTGAGTTAATTTTTGCTTAGGGTGTGAAGATTAGGTTGAGGTTCATAATTTTTGTGTCTGTGGATGTCAAATTGCTCCAGTACTGTTCATTGAAAAGGTTATCCTTTTTTGGAATTGAGTTTGTACATTTTTTGTTTCTCTTTTTTTCGGGGGGCGGGGCTACCAGGGATTCAACTCAGGGCACTCAACCACTGAGCCACATCCCCAGCCCTATTTTGCATTTTATTTAGAGACAAGGTCTCACTGTTGCTGAGGTTGGCTTTGAACTCATGATTCTCCTGCCTCAGCCTCCAAAACCAGTGGTATTACAGGCATGCACCACCATGCCCAGATGTAGGTTTTTCAAAAACCAGTTGAGCATATTTATATGGGTATATTTCTGAGGCTTCTATTTGTTTAATTCATCTTGTGTCTATCCTTCTGCCAATACTATACTGTCTTGATATAGCTATATATTACGACTTAATATTGGGTCCAGTGATTCCTCTCACTTTACCCTTCTTTTTAAAAGTTGGTTTATTATTATTCTAAGGCTTATGCATTTCTTTAAATTTCTGTAAATTTTCAGACTGTACCTGCATAAAACCTGGTTGGAATTTTGATGGGAGTTGCATTATATCTGTATATCATTTTGGGGAAAACAGGTGTCTTTACTAGGTTAAAATTCCCAACCTATGTACATGGTATGCCTTTTCATTTTTTATGGTTTTATTTGGTTTCTTTTGTTAGCATTTTGTGATTTTTGACATATACATATTTTGTTAATCACTGGAGTTATTGTAACTAGCTTCTTGGTTTCTACCTGTTCTTTTTTACTATGCAGAAATGTAATTGATTTTTGAAACTGTTAATTTTGTAATCTGTAACCTTACTAAACTCAATTATAGTTTATTGTGGGAGATTCTTTTTTTCCATGGGGATTCTTTGGGATTTTTTGTGCAAATAAACCACATAATCCGCAATGCCTTTTTTTCCTTGCTTCATTGGAGAGACTCTAACTTCTGCTATGACACTGAGTAAAAGTAGCAAATGGATATCCTTGCCTTGTTCCTAATCTTAGTGGAAAAGCATTTCTTCTTTCACCACTGTAGTTGGTGTTTGCTTTGTGTTCCTTGATGATCAATTTTACCAAGTGTCTATAAATTCCACTATTTTTTAAAGTTGCAGTTGGATACAATACCTTTATTTATTTATTTTTATGTGGTGTTGGGAATCAAACCCAGGGCCTCACATGTGCTAGGCGAGCGCCCTACCACTGAGCCACAACCCCAGCCCCAGTGCCCTCCCTGCTTATTCTTAACTTGTTGAAGGATTTTATCATGAATTTATTTATGTAGTTTTAATTTGCATTACCCTGATACCTAATGAATTTGAACTTCTCTTCCTGTGCTTACTTCCCATCTTTAGATATCTATTGGCGAAAAGTTTATTCCTGTAAATGTGGGAGTTGGTGGAATTCCTTTTATACATCAAGTAATATAAGCATATGATTTTTCTTCTTTAGCTCATTGAAATAATGGGTCATGCTGATTTTTTGTTTTTCCAATGTTGAACCAGCCTTCTATATCTGGAATAAGATCAACTTAGTCATGGTGTATAATCCTTTCTATATATTGCTGCTTACAACTTATATTAATATTTTGTTGAGGATTTTTGCTTTAAGTTTAGAAGACATCTTAGTCTATGAATTTTTTCGCCATACTATCTGTGATTTCAGTATTAGGATAGCATTGGCTTCATAAAATACATTTGAAAGCTTTAATTTCTCTTCTCTTTCTGGAAGAGATTGGATAAGATCAATTTGATAGTAAACTCCAATGAAATCATCTGAGCCTGGATATTTCTTTTCCTAGAGCTTTTTAATTACTAGTTCAATATCTTTAATGGTTGTGTTGTTATTTCCTTATTATCTTTTTAATGGCTACAGAATGTGTAGTAATATTCTATTTCATTCCTGATATTGGTGTTTTGTAACTTTTCTCTTTTTCACCCTTATCAGTCTCACTGGAGATTTTTCAGTTTTATTGACTTTAAAAGAATCAACTTTACTCTTTTAATTTTTCTTTTGTTCTTTTTTCTTAGTTATTTTCAATTTCATTGAGTTCCTTTGTGGTTTTATTATATCTTTTCTTCTGCCCACTTTGGATTTATCTTCCTCTGTTTTTTTTCTAGGTACTTGAAGTGGAAGCTGAGATCATCATTTTGAGACTTTTTTCTGTTGCCTACCTTTGGTGCTATAAATTTCCTTCACAGTACTGCTTTAGTTGTGCCTCACAAAATTTGTTATATTGTATTTTACTTTCATTTAATTCAATTAAAAATTTCTTAACAATGTCTCCTTCAAATTGAAGATTATGTAGAATTGTATTAAAAATTTTCCTATGGTCTTTCTTTTTTAACTTATTTTTATTTATATACGACAGCAGAATGCATTACAATTCCTATTACACATATAGAGCACAATTTTTCATATCTCTGGTTGTATATATAGTATATTCACACCAATTCGTGTCTTCATACATGTACTTTTGATAATAATGATCATCACATTCACCATCATTTCTAACCCCATGCCCCCCCCTTGCCCTCCAACCCCTCTGCCCTATCTAGAGTTCGTGTATTCCTCCCATGTTCCCCCCCCCATCTCACTATGAATCAGCCTCCTCATATCAGAGAAAATATTCAGCATTTGGTTGTTTGGGATTGGGTAACTTCGCTTAGCATTATCTTCTCTAACTTCATCCATTTACCTGCAACTGCCATGATTTTATTCTCTTTCATTGCTGAGTAATATTCCATTGTGTATATATGCCACTTCTTTCCACATTCATCTATTGAAGGGTATCTAGGTTGATTCTGCAGTTTAGTTATTGTTAATTGGGCTGCCAAAAAATCAAATTACCCAATCAATAAATGGGCCAAGGATCTGAAAAGACAGTTTTCAGAAGATGATATACAATCAATCAAAAAATACATGAAAAAATGTTCAACATCTTTAGTAATTAGAGAAATGCAAACCAAAACTACTCTAAGATTTTATCTCATACCAGTCAGAATATTAGAATGGCAGCTATCAAGAATACAAACAACAATAAGTGTTGATAAGGATGTGAGGGAAAAAGATATACAGTGCTGGTGGAACTGCAAATTGGTGCAACCAATCTGGAAAGCAGTATGGAGATTCCTTGGAAAACTGGGAATAGAACCACTATTTGACCCAGCTATCCCACTCCTTGGTCTATACCCAAAGGACTTAAAAACAGCAAACTACAGGGGCACAGCCACATCAATATTTATAGCAGCACAATTCCTATGGTCTTTCTAAAATTAATTTGTAGTTCAATTCCATAATGATCAGAGAAACAATCTTATGAATTAATTTTTTAAAAATCTGTTTTACGGCTCAGAGTATGGTATGTGTTGAATAATATTACATGGGTGCTTCAGAAAATGTGTATCGTGCCATTGTTTGTTGGAGTGTTCTAAATGCCAGCTAAATTTCATTGATTGTTTTTTTAGGACTTCTATAAACCTGCTGATTTTCTGTTTTGTAGTTTTATCAGATGCTGATAGAGGGTTATTGAAGTCTGCAACTATAATAATGGTTCTATCTACTTCTCCTTTTGATTTATACATTTTGCTCTGCTGTTTGAGTGTGTGTGTATACATGTAATATCACTGTCTTCCTGATGAATCAAGCCTTCTATCATTGTAAAAGTACTGATTGCTCAATCAATTTTCTTTGTTCTGTACTCTATGAAATATTAATACAGCCACTTTTTTTTATCTTAAACTGAATGTTGGCATGATGTAAATTTTCCCATCCTTTATACTTTCAATCTACCTATATCTATAACTGAAGTGCATTTTTTTTAGTAAAAAAACAATTTGTGGATTACTTGAATATATGTTAGGATTTCATCTTGATTTATTTTATTTTTAAAAAATATTTTATTTACATTTTTTAGTTTTCAGCAGACACAACATCTTTGTTTGTATGTGGTGCTGAGGATCGAACCCAGGCCGTACCCATGCCAGGGGAGCGCACTACCACTTGAGCCACATCCCCAGCCCCAATTTCTTTTATTTTTAATGTTTTGAGTTTATCTCTGTTTGTTCTTCTTATGGTTGCTCTTGGTATTTCAATACAAAAATGTGACATTACAAGTCTAATGGTATTAATATTTTACTACTTTGAGTGAAGTATGGAAACCTTGCTTCCAATTTGGTTCCTTACCTTTCTTATTTCAATTTTACTGTATTGAGTAACAGTGCTACAAATTTTCTCTTAATCATCAAATATGATTTATAAATCTCATGAAGGAAATGATAGTCTATTGTGTGTACTCATATTTATGTTGATTGCTCCTTCTTTCTTCCTGATCCTCCAAGATTCCTTTTTACAAATAATTTCCTCCAGTTCCATCCATTTACTGGCAAATGCTAAAATTTGCTTCTTCTTTAAGGCTGAATAGTACTCAATTGTGTATATATACCACATTTTCTTTATCCATTCATCTGTTGAAGGGTACCTAGGTTGGTTCCATAGTTTAGCTATTGTGAATTGAACTGCTATAAATGCTGATGTGGCTGCGTTACTTAGTATACTGATTTTAAGTCCTTTAGGTAGAAACCAAGGAGTTGGATTTCTAGGTTACTACCAGTGAGATTCTACATCAGATACAACCAGAAGAATGAGAAGTTATACTATATTTATGTATGATGTGTTAAAATGCATTCTGCAGTCATGCATAACTAATTAGGACGAATAAAATAATAATAATAATTTCCTTACTGTTTGAAGTACTCCCTTTAGTAAACCTGCTAAGGGTAGGCATGCTAGTGAGCAATTATTTTAGTTTTCTTTAATCTGAAAATGTTCTTATTTCCATTTTTTTACTCAAGGATAGCTTTGCTGGATATAGAAAACACAGCTACCAGTTCTTTTCTGTCAGCATTTGAAAAATGTTGTGCTACTTCCTATGGCCTGTTTCGTTCCAGATGAGAAATCTGCTGTCATTTGAATTGTTGCTCTCTTGTATATGTCATTACTCTTTGGATACTTTCAAGATTTGTTCTTTGTCTTTCAGCTTTCAAAAGTTTAATTATGATGTAAGACATGGATTTATTTGGGTTTATATTGTTGGAAGATCATTCAGCTTCCTGAATATGTAGGTTTGTAACTTTTGTTGTTTTCAGGATGCTTTAAATCTTAATTTCTTTTAATACCTGTTTAGTCCCATTGCTTTTCTCCTCTTTAAGAAATTCAATAAGAATGTTGATATTTTGTTATTGTTTCACATGTCCTTAGGGATCTGTTTACCTTTTTAGTCTATTTTCTGTTGTTTCAGTTGGGTGAATTCTATTGTTCTCTTTTCAAATTTATTAACTCTACTGTCATCTCCAATCTGCTATTGAGCCCATCCATGAAATTTTAAAACTATCTGTTATTATATTTTTCAGTTCTATATTTCCATTTGGTTCTTTATAACTTATATTTCTATTCTGAGCTATTTTTTTCATTTCAAGAGAATTTATATTTGCTTGTACAGTTACTTTTATGCTGGTTGCTTTAAAATTCTTGTCAAATAATTCCAATATCTGATTCATCTTGGTGTACCATGAGTCAACTATCATTTTTCATTCAAATTGTAATTTTCTTGTACTTTAATATCATTTCCCTTGTGTCTCTGGGCAGGAAAGAAGAATCTTGGGCCAGACCACTTAGTGCTAGTGGGTTCCTTTTGTTATTCTTCTTGGCTTCTTTGGTATCTCTGGGTGAGGGAGAAGAGTCTTAGGGTTGGGCATGGTGGCATATACCTGTAATCCCAGCAACTTGGGAGGTTTAGAGGATCACGAGTTCAAAGCCAGCCTCAGCAACTTAGTGAATCCCTATGCAACTTAGTGAGATTCTGTCTCAAAATAAAAAAATAAAAAGGGCTAGGGATGTAGCTCAATAGTTAATCCCCCTGGGTTCAATCCCGAGGTAGAAAAAAAATTAATCTCAGACTGCAGGTTCAAAGAGGCTGGTTCGTTTTTTCCTCTTACGCCTACTTGACTTAGTGTTTCTGAGTTGCTGAGGAGACTTTTGAGAAAAAAGGAGCAAATAGTCTTTTTAAATATACCTTTTATTTCATTGATTTATTTTTATGTGGTACTGAGAATAGAACCCAGTGCCTCGCACATGTTAGGCAAGCATTCTACCACTGAGCCCCATCCCCAGCCTGCAAATAGTCTTTCCAGACCTGGTTCTGTCCAGCCAGTGTGTGTTTGTAGGCAGAGTTTATTTAGGTCTGCAGGGATGGAAAGGGCTTTGGTTAGCTGCTCATTGTTACCAAGGATTCCAATCAGTTCCCATTACTAGTGGTGTCATGTTGTTAGAGGGACTCCTTTGTTCTAGAAGTGGATGAGCCTACTTGGACTATGTTCTGTTGTTCTGTTGGAGATTGGGAAATGCAAAGCTTGAGTTGCCTTTTTATAATGGGTTGGGGTAGGCAGGATGTCCACCACTAAATCATTCCTCTATTCTGTGGTTCCAAATCAGTTTGCTTTCATTAGAGTATCATTCATAACTCTTTGATTATCTCTTGTACCATTTACAGGATTTATAGTTATTCTTACTTCGAAGAGAAAGGGAAAAGTGGACCTATGTCATCTTGTTTAGTTGATAAAAGTCTCCATTTGTTTTTAACATCAGTTCTTGGGCAATAGAAGTGTGTGTGTGTGTGTGTGTGTGTGTGTGTGTGTGTGTGTAGATGAATAAGGTGCATCAAAATGATAGGGATGATATGGCTAGTATTGTATCTACTCACTTACAACATTTTCTTTCCTGAGCAGGATAGGCATTATATTCAATTGAGATAAGTATACCATTTAGGGACTTTAACAAAAAAACCCTACACCACATATGGAGAAGAGGAAATGATTGATGAGACAAAACTGTAGTGAACTTCTCTCATTAGAAATGATAGGTGGGCAGAAAGTGTGAACCACTGAATTTAAGAAAAACAAAAGTACATGTAGATTACAACAAAAAGGACATGAATAAATAAATTATCAAAGAAGTTTATATTCACTATCAAACCTACATTACACACTAATTATACTGAATATGTTTGCTAAGTCATTGTAATGAATTGCTAGACTTAGGTTTTAAACATTCTTTAGTTCCCATGGGTCCTGATTCTAAAGAGCTACTGATGTTTGATTGGATTGTCTTTGTCTGGGATATGAATGATTCTTTAAAGCAGTTACTCTTCCAAGGAATGGTGCTAGTTTGGGATCAATATTGGTTTTCAATGTCTGGGATAGCATGTTTGCCCTAATGTTTCAGTTTGACAATGTGATATTCTTCTCTAAAGTTTACGTCTTAGAAGATATTTTAGATGATGTATTTTGTACTGTTCAGCGTTTGAAGAATTTGGCTTTTAGTATTGAAGTTTGTTTCTTCTTGATTATATCAGTAAAGCCTTTTTGCTTCTTTCTCTTTGGTGTTTCTTTGTAAATTGAAGGCATGCATTTATGGGTGCTAAATAATTGAGGCATTGCCATACTGTCTTATTGCTTCTCTAAATATTTTATCTATGAAAATCTTATCTTCTCAACATTAAACCTCTCTGGGCCTCATATTTAAATGAAAAAATTGAAAATAATTCCTAAGACTTGGTTCTAAAATTCTGTGATTTTCATGAATGAAGATATAAATTTTTATTAGTAATTACTTTAGAGAAAAAATTTGATACAGCGGGCCCTCTGGGATGTGGCGGGGGGACCTTGCATCTGAAAGATTAAATGGAATTTTTTTCTGAAAATTAGATATCCAGGCTTCAGTTTAGAATGGAGTAATGTAAGAAATATTTTCTTTTAAAAATATTTTTAAAAAATTTTAAAAATAGTATTTTTGGTTGTACATGACAGTAGAATGTGTTTTGACATATCATACATACATGGAGTATAATTTCCCATTCTTGTAGTTGTACAATATGTGCAGTTTCACTGTTTGTGTATTAATATATGAACATTGGAATGTTATGTATAATTGATTCTACTGTCTTGCCCAGTCTATTCTCCCTCCTTTCTCCCCACTCCCCCTGTCTAGTCCATAAACCTCCACTTATCCCTCTCCCTTCCCAATGCCTATTATGAATTAGCATCCTCATATAAGAGAGAACATTCAGCCTTTGTTTTGTGGCACTGGCTTATTTCATTTAGTATGATAGTCTCCAGATTCACCCATTTACTGGTAAATGCCATGATTTCATTCTTCTTTATGGCTGAGTAATATCCCATTGTGTATATGTACCACATTTTCTTTATCCATTTATCTGTTGAAAGGCACTTAGGTTGGTTCAATAGCTTAGCTATTGTCAATTGAACTGCTATAAACATTGATGTGGTCGCATCTCTATAGTATGCTGATTTTAAGTCCTTTGGATATATGCCAAGAAGTGGGATAACTGGGTCTAATGGTGGTTCCATTCCAAGTTTTCTGAGGAATCTCCATACTGTTTTCCAGAGTGGTTGCACCAATTTGCAGTCCCACCAGCAATGTATGTGTGAACCTTTTCCCCGACATCCTTGCCAACATTAATTGTTACTTGCATTCTTGATAATTGCCATTCTGACTGGAGAGACAGTAATTTGTATTTCTGTAATTGCTAGTGATGTTGAACATTTTTTCATATATTTGTTGATCATTGGTATTTCTTCTGTGAAGTGTCTATTCAGTTTCTTTGCCCATTTATTGATTATTGGTGGGGTTTTTTGGTATTTTTTTTTTGAGTTCTTTATATAACCTGGAGATTAATGCTGTATCTGAGGTGCAGATGGCAAAGATTTTTTTTCCCATTTTGCGGGCTCTCTAGAAGAAGTATTTTCTAAGAAATCTCTGGTACTTAAAATGCTACCTTGCTCAACTAATTTGTTTATATTTTTGTAAATCTTATGTTTCTTTTTGAGAGGCTTGCTGGAAATGTTAATAATAATTGTCACATCTATGGCTCAGCCCTTTTTGATAAAAATACCATGTTTAACTCCCATCTCCTGTTTTCCAAAAGAGTTTCCAATTACTTGTTATGGATTAAACTAACAGTGCTCTTTGAGTACTGCATCAAAGGAGGTAATTTAGGATTTTGTGATATTTAGTGTTTTGTTGTTATCCTAAAAAGTGAATGCAGCTCGATTACTAATCAGTTGTCAAGGACTGGGGATTGTGAAATCTTCTATCAAAATCACAGAGAGTGATTCAGGCTCTGGGATTTCACATTGCTTCTATGACATATAGAAATGACACTTTACCAACTTTCCAAAACCAATTGGCTGTGATAAACCCATTTGCAAAAATGAAAACTAAGCCAGGCATGGTGGCCCATGCCTATAATCTCTGGCTTGAGAGGTTGAAGGAGGAAGATTGTCAGTTCAAAGCCAGCCTCAGCAATTTAGTGAGGCCCTAAACAACTCAGTGAGACTCTGTCTCAAAACATACACACACACACACACACACACACACACACACACACACACACACACAAAGGCTCATGGTTAAGTGCTCCTGAGTTTAATCTGGGGTACCTAAAAAATTAAAAAAGAAAACTAAGACCCTGGCTTTTATTTTCTTTTACTTGTAGTTATGGACAACTTAAAGGCAGAAAACCTGAAGTAAATATTGTACTGTTGAAATATAATGATTTCTCTATAAAACCTAACAGAATGTGAATCTCTGATAATTGAAATGATTTTGTAAAATTAAGCTCAAAATTATTTATATAACTTGACTTTTCCCCTTATAGATGTATATACTTTTATCAAGTTATCTATACAGTTATTGCAGGATTCATTTTACTTGCTAATAACCACAAAATCCTAAAGAACATCCTACACACACACCTCAGAATTTCTGGATATGCAAATTAAAAGTAATTTTAATGCTCAAGACAGTGAGATAAGTTAGTAGATTTTCTACCACCATGATTATTCCCACATTGTAGGCAACATGATTCTCAGGTAAATTTAAAGTACTAGTTTCCCTAAGGTAAATATGCAGGATTTCATTTTGGGTGATTTAAATTGGAGAAAGTTTACGACAGTCTTGAATTTTACTATGCACCAATATCACTTGGATCTTCCCTCATTATTCCAAATTCCACTTATCCAAGCCTAAACTGGGTGTGTGTTTTTTTGTTGTTGTTGCTCTGAGTGAGGCTTCTGTCTCAATTTTTCAATTTTTGTGAATTTTACCAGTATTGTCTGAATTTCCAAAAATCAAAATTTGAATTCTCAGGGGGTTTCTCTGTTCTTATCTCTTAAACTTCTTACTATATCCCATTAATTCCTCCTCTCTAATTGTGATAGGATTAGGGTCTTCACATTGTTTCACCTCATTCCCTGCCTTCTTCATTTCCAATTATTCAGTTAGTCTAAAAATTGGAATTGAGGATACAGTGGTAAGTAGTGAAAGAAGAGATCCTTGTCCATATGGCATAGGAAGGAAGACAGATATTAATATGCACATACAAACACCTGTAAAACTGCAGCTATGGCAAATACTATGAAGAATAAGTATGAGGTGTCATAATACTCTCAGACTACTTTGAGCTACTTGTGAGGTTAGGTAATTTAGGCTTTCCTGATGAAGTGATGCATGAATCGAGATCTGAAAGATGAATTAATAAAATGAGGAAGAACAGGAACAACATTGTAATTTGAGGCAACAGCATGTGCAATGCTTTCTTGGTAGAAGGAGAATACTAAGTACTAGAGAATTGAAAAGAAGCTTAGAGCTGGGTGCAGTGGCACACGCCTGTGATCCCAGTGACTCAGGAGGCTGAGGCAGGAGGATTGCAAGTTCAAGGGCAGCCTCAGCAACTTAGCGAGAACCTAAGCAAAACAGCAAAACTGTCTCTAAAAAAATAAACAAAAGGTCTTGGGATATGGCTCTGTGGTTAAGTGGCCCTGGGTTCAATGCTCAGTATGAGAGAGAGAGAGAGAGAGAGAGAGAGAGAGAGAGAGAGAGAGAGAGAAAAGAAGAAGAAGAAGAAGAAGAAGAAGAAGAAGAAGAAGAAGAAGAAGAAGAAGAAGAAGAAGCAGCAGCAGCTTGGAAGAAAAGGGAGAGACTTGGAACAAATTGAGGCTGGAGAGGTGGGTAGGAATCAAACCATAAATGGCTTTATAGGCTCCACTAAAAAAAATTCTTTTCATCCTGTGAACAATGAAAAGCCACTAAAAGGAGCTGAGTGTGTGCTTGTGTGTGTGTGTGACATGATTATATTTGCCTTTCAAAAAGATCATTCTGATTGCATAATAGAACAGATTGGAGGGGACCTAAGAGCAGTGACAGAGAGCTCAATGGAGAGGTTGCTGTACTAGTCAGAGGTTGGTAGTTTGATCAGCATGGCAACTGATGGAGATAGAGAGAAATTGATTGTATCGAGGTATTTAGGCCGGTCATTGTGGTGCACACCTGTGATCTCAGCAACTGGGCTAAAGATAGAGGATCATAGGTTCAAGGCCAGCCTAGGCAACCTAGTAAGACTACTGCAAAATAAAAAATAAGAATAAAAAGAGTGGGAATGCAACTCAGATATAGAGCACCTCTGGGTTCAATTCTAGTATCTGGAAAAATAAGAAAGAGAGAGAGAAATTCAGGCAATAAGATCTAAAGAATACAATTACAGGTCGGTTATGGCAGGTGAGTGGGAGAATGGAGGAGACAGATGGAGAGGAGTTTAACTTTTATAACTGAAGGTATGGTGGTATCATTCAGTAAAGAAATACCAGAAGAAGATCAGTTTGGATAGAAGATGATGAGTTCATGTTGGGGTATGTTCAGTTTGAGATATTAAAGCTATCTAAGAGATTACATCAAGGAAGCAATTAGTTATAAAAATGTGTAGTTCAGAATACAGAATTGGTCTGCAGATATGACTTTGAGATTGGTCTGTGTATAGGTATAAACTGAAACACTGGTTGTGGAAAAACTACAGAATGAGAAGAGTAGAGAGGCTGGGGCCAAGCCTTGCCAAGGTAAAATAGGATGAGTCTGCAAAAGATACAGAGAAGGAGTAGCCAGAGAAGTAGAGGTAGTCAGCATAGATAAACTTTCTTTAAAGAATTTTGGGAGTTATGGGGAGGAGAGAGATAAGGCAGTGCCTGCAGAGGAATGTGGGGTTTTGATTTTTTTATTTCAAGAGACTGGAATATGTTTCATATCAGGATGGAAACGCTGATTAGGTACAGAAAGTGATAACTGATGATTTGAGGTTTCTGAATGGTAGGAGGTGACAGGATCTAAAGCACAGTTGAGTTTCTAGCTGATGATTTCAATTACTTTTTCTTTTAAAGTAGGAAGCATGATGATCTGATAAACATGTGGGGGTGGAATTTGAAAATGGGGAAGATTTGAAAGAGTTATTGCTGTGTGGGAGCATAAATTGACCAGAGAAAAGTAGTAGGGTGGATGGGCAGTGTGAAGGTCTTATTTGAGGTTGGTGATCATGAAGTTATGGTACATGCTAATTTATCCTCTTGGGTGACCGTGTCCATCAGTGCTTGATTGCCCAAGTGCAGGCATGGAGGAAATGGACAATAGGGATGGCTCAGAGTTGGTGGGAGGAGATTGGGGGAAGAGGACTTACCAGCATCTTAAGAGTCTCTTTGTGTCCAGTCCCCTCTAGTTCCTACTCATCCTGTATACCACCATGAAATTTCTTTTCCTCAAGACTGCTTTTTATTAACTCATTCCCCTTGGTCAAGAATATGGATCATTCATGGGCTGGGGTTGTGGCTCTGTGGCAGAGCGCTTGCCTAGCATGCATGAGGCACTGGGTTCCATCCTCAGTACCACCTTAAAAAAAGCACCTCATAAGCACCTCAGCACCACATAAAATAAAGGCATGCTGTCCATACACAACTACAAAATTTTTTTTTAAAGAATATGGATCACTCAAAATGGTGCAGTGATCTAGAGCATAGATGGTAAATCTTGGTTTGAATTTCAAGTGTGAACTTGGATGATTCATGTGAATTTTTTAACAATTATAAAATAAGGATAATCATAATATTTACCCTATAGTTATTAGGCAGATTAAATGAGATTGCATGCAGCACTGTACTTGGTTTGTAGTAAATACCCAATACATGAAAGCAGCTACATTATCTTTTCTCATCTGTCTTCCTACTCTTCCCTTCAGGTCCCATCTTAATCTGTCATTCTTTTTCATCACTATTCAACACACTCCCTCCCATTCCCTGCTAGATTGATCTTCTGCTGCCTCCGTATTCAATGCCATGTACCTTTGCCTAATCTACCCTAATTCCATCATTTCTCAAAGGTGTAATAGAAAGCTTCCTCATTAGCTTGAAGCCAGGTTTGCTCTTTCACAGTATTGATCTCCCATTGCATGCTGGTGACATGTAGAACCTTATTATATTCTATTATTTACTTTATTATAAACTTCATTATTGTTTTGTTTTAAAATACTATTGTATCTTTTAAAATATTTCGATACCATAAAACTTTCTCAATGAGAGTATAAACTCTTTGAGGGAAGGAATCATGCTATAAGTCTATGTATTTCTCACAGAACTTAGAATAGTAGAATAGTATTCACAATTCTAGTTAACTTTAATTGATCTGAATGGAGGCATAAGTTAGGCTCCATTGTTCTTCAGAGCAGGGTATAAAGTCCCATGGGATAACCAAACAATATTCTAGAATATAGGAAGAAAATATTACAATTTCTCCTTATATTTTTGTTACCATTTTTTGACATTTCTATTTTTGTGTATGTTATAATGTATATAATGCAAATATACACAAATCTATCTATCTATCTATCTCATGGTTAAGACATTTTAATCTTGAGACTCCAGATACAAACATTTTCAGTTTCTAGTGTTTAAATGAGTGATAGAAAGTTGAATTAGACAAAGTCAGATCAAATATTTTTTGAGAAGTTACTGTGTGCCAGGCATTATGCTAAATGTTTCACACACATTAACTCACTTAAGTCTCATGACAGTTTTATAAGGTGGGAGTTATTACAGTCCTTACATTGCAGAATAGGATATTGAAGCACAGAGTTTAAGTAAGCTACTGCAAAGTTTTATAGTAAGCAAGTAATGAATCAAGATTTAAAACTACTTCTTTTTGAATCAAAAGTTGATATTCTTTTTTAGAAGATTTTTTAAGTACACACTTTGGTTACTTTAATAGATATAAAACGAATAGAATTATCCATTTCTTCTTTGGTGATTTTTGGTAAATATGTCTTTCAAGGATTTTGTACCTTTCCCAAAGCTAATTGTGTCAATCAGTGCTACTTTAGCATGTTTCCCTTTTTTAAGTATCTATATGGACATACCATGGTATGAATACCTTCCATGGTAATAGTAAGTTACCTAACCAAGGTATTATAAAAACCATATAAGATATTAGTGAGTATACATCATTTTAAGAAAAATGAAATAAGCAATGTGATTATGTCTATGATACTTATTTCTCTTAAAAAATGTAAAAGAAACCAGATGTTTTCCATAAAAAAAAATGTTTCTGATTTCTAAGGCTGAATCCAAAGTAAAAAATGCCTTCTGATTTTTCAGTTCTTTCTGAAAATATGACAATTGAAGAAACAAGTATGCCTCTTCCACAACAAATAAACTTGACAACCTCTTCCCAAATTACTGAACTAAGACCACAAAAGACTGTACATGTATCTGCAGTGATGTCTAAAAGCACTCCTATGGATGCAACTAATTATACAACTTTATCATATTCTAATAAAACATCTTCACCTGTAGAAATAATGACTGCATCAAAAAATTTAAGGACATCTATAGCTGAGACAGCTACCTTTGCTGCAGATGGTCTATCTTCTGCAGCCATCTCTCGGCCTACCCAGAGTACATCTATATGCACTACCACTGATTCCATGAAAATAACTAAATCCTCAAGTTCAGAAAGCAAAAGGACAACAAAAATGGCAGAAGTCATGTCTACTAAGAGCTCACATCCAACTACAGCTATTAATTTCCTTTCCACATCTGGATTTACCAAGAATTCAAGTCCATCAGAAACTTCAGCTGAATCTCAGTCAGCTATTATGAAGACCACATCTTTATTCTCAATTATTGAGTCAACATCCATGTCTACGACATCTTGGCCCAAACAGAAATCTACAGTTATTCCACCTTTCCCTTTTACCACATCTGGGCAAGAGTTTCTTGTATCTACAGCTGCCAGAACTGTACCTTGGTCCACAGTAGAAGAGACTTCAGGTACAAGTACTGTCGCTGAGACTGCATCAACATTCCCACCTGAGTCTGTGCTCATCTCTACAGTTGCTCCAGTGGATTCTATATTTACGAGAAATCAGACAATATCTACATTGGCAAAAACTGATGTGCAAACAGCATTTACAGTTCATTCTGTTATGCCTTTTGAGACCACACCTGCTGTAAGAACAGCAGAAACAGAATGGGCATCTACAAAATTCCAGAATATTTCTTCACCCAGCTTGGAGGATGCCATATCTACCTCCATGACAAAAGGCACCTCTTCTATGGCTTTTTATTCTGTGACCTCCTCTCCAATCACTAGAACTCAGAATGTACAGACAGTTGTTGATGCTGAGAGTTCAAACACAGCCTTCACTCCTGCAATCACACTTGCACCTACAGTGGCTAAAACTATTTTCTCCTCCACAATCACAGGGTCAGTACATATTCATAATACACCCACAGCTGGTGAACACATGCTTACTTTAATTTCTACTAAATTACTTTCCACATCCAAGGCATCTGAATCAGATTCCACACCCACAACTGATGAAACTGCCCATGGATTTTCCACCAATGGTAACACTTGGACTTCTAGGCCAGAACAGACCCTGGTAACATCTATAAATACAACTACCACACTTACATTTGTACCTAATGAAAATTTCACATCAGCATCACATGGGAATATTACTAATACAGAATATTCATCCACAACTACTAATATTATCACCCCACTGGAAGCCTCCACAGAAAGTAAGGCTACCACTAGTACTGATACCACTACAGCTAGATATACAACAGCTCTTACCAAAATAATATCTTCACAGTTTGCTAATTTTTCTACCATTTCTGGAACTACAAATGTAACTAATCTGCCTGAGTTTAAATTTACCACCTTACTACTAAAAGCCAACTCTATGTCCACAGTAGGTGCAAATGAACTTCCTTCAACACCAAAGGAGACAGTTGTTCCATCAGCAGATATAACATCTACCCTTGCTGATATTAAACTAAAATTTTCTACTGAAGAAAACACTTCTGAAGCAACACAAACAGAAACAAATGGTACAAGCACATTTGGTGATACAACAGCCCCAGTACCAAAGTCTGCCACAACAGAAAGATTTAATGTTACTGTGACAAGGAAAAAAACAACTTCCCATCATCTTAAGGAAAAATCAACAATAGCAGCAGTAGCTGAGCTTTCTCAATTTTCAACAATGCTGGAAATGATAGATGAATCAGCACAAACAGTGACAGCTTTTGCCACTGTTTCCCCTTTTCCTGATACAGAAAATTTAACTAATCTATTGTATCATGAAACTGTAACTACTGAGGTGGGAGGGAATTGGTTTTCAACAAATTTGATGCAAACCACACCTAAGAGTCCATACAATGGAGCTACAGAAATCTTTAATTCAACCCACAACTATTCAGCACATTGGACTTCAGAGACACCTGGGGGAAATTTAGCTCTGTCTCCCACTTCTGGGAAAATGCAGACATTCCCTGAACTCCTGGATGCTTCTACTACAAGAATATTGGAAGCCAGTGTCACCACTATTCCTACAGACAGGACAGCTTTGTTCTCGTCTGCTGATATCATACCTCCACAGACTGCAGCTACTCATTCCTCAGTAACCCCTACAGCTGTTACCCGTATGTTATCACTGCCAGTTAATGTTTCTGCTGTCACTTCTTCTGTCATCTCTATGGTGGTGTCTGATGAAACTAAGGTGACTATGTCTGAGCCTTTTACACTGGCCAAGGATTTCTCCACATCTATGCTCTCAAATGTTTCAACTCTGTCATCTGCTACGAAAACCACAGCATTGGTGCCACAATTGAGTCAAACAGCTTCCACAACCAGTGATGCCATGCCTACGCACAGAAACTCAACTGATACTACTTCAGAGGCCATAGTGATCTCTACTATAAAGACACCCATGGCAGTTCCCCCTCTGACAGAAACTGTAGTCTCAATGAGACCTCTCACTCCTGTGACATCTAACACTAGGACCATCCTTTCCTCCACCTCAGCTGACATAGTAACTCCATCCACACACACTCCTGTATGCTCAAAACCTCCAACTGACAACATACCTTTTGTGTCCTCTACTCATTTGGTCACAACTACATCTGCACCAGTAACAACTCAACCCATATCTCAAGTGGAGAAGACTTCTACCTATGGTCTTAGCTTTCCATATACTTTCAGCAGTGGTGGAAATACTGTTAGCTTGGCTACTGGCACCACAGAGACCTCTGTTGTTGATGAAGACATGTCTTTGCACACCTCTGCCAAAAATCTTACTACCTCAGTAGGCATTCACGTTTCTCAGCCTTCCACACATCTTGTAAACACACCAGTCTTTACCCAATTGGCAACTGGCACCTCTAATTTATCTTCTGACCAAGAGCAGATAACCACTACCCTGGGGAAAACCACAAGGACTTTGACAGGGACAGAAATGTCTCCTTCAAAGAATTCTTTTATTTCCTATTCCCAGGGTACTTCATCCTTAGAAATGACAGATACAGGATTTTCTGAAACCACAAAACCTTCTAGCTATCGAACACATTCACCTTCAGAGATTCAATCTGGGACTATACCTGATGGGAATTCAACTTCATTTCCAACTTCTGGGAGCACACAGGCTACACCTACCTTGACCTCAAGTAAAACAGCAGATGTTCACATTTCAGAAATGTCTACTAGTTTTGGGAAAACAATTCTCCCTTCACAAGCTCTGACAATAACCACTTTTTTGTCTCCTGATAAAGAAAGCACAAGTGACCTTCATGTATATACTCCCAGAACTGCAGAAATGATAGTGAATTCCTCCTCTACAACTCACCTTGTCTCATATCACCAGAATACTTCAATCATTCATACCATAACTCCCAGGACAACCAGAATATCAAATAATGTACTCATCAACACAACTCTTTCAGACCTGCCTTCACTTAAGACTCAACCTGAGATAACTTCATTAGTTGCCTCTTCTACTTCTGAAAGCATACATACTTTCCCTAAGTCTTTGTCTCCTTCCACAGCTGGATTATCCAATAACAATTTTACAATGATATCAACTAATGGGATCACTACAGTCCTTTCTGTAACTACAACACCTCTTGGGGAAACTTCCACGACAACCTCAAATCCTGTTTACCATATAACCTCATTGCCAGTTAATGCCACTACTTTCACTTCCAAAAATGCTTCTGACACTCCCACAATACCAATGACCAAGTCTTCTAAAACCACACACTCAAATTGTCTGAAAACTACTACTATGACCACTTCTGGGCCCACATTTGAGATGTCTTCTAGGCCAATTAATGATTCTGTTTCCTTACCTGCAGCAGGTTCTTTTGACACTTCCTCAACAAGTGGGTCATTCTCTATTTTATGGTCTTCAACTACCCCTAGGACTGCTATGACCACACAAACATCTACACTGAATGCCATACCTGTGACATATGTTGAACCTACTTCAGAAATGATCACACCTACAGCCACATCCTTTCCAACACAGCCAAGTTTTCTATCCATGAAAACCATTTCAACCACTATTCCAGCTGGAATAGTGTCTTCAGTTGTAGGCACCACTGCCACCTCTCTACTTAGTTCTAAGAACAGTGAAGCTATTTCCTCCATTCCAACAAGCATGTCTTCACCATTTCTATCAACAATCCAACAATCATCAAAGGGAGATAAAGCTACAACCCTGGACATATTACTTGGGATTACTAACAGCTCCCGTTTGGCTATGAGCAGTGGTAGAGTGACATCTCTCACAAATACTTATTCTAGAACTCCTGTCCCCGAAAATGGGCTTTTGCCAACTCCTTCAGATAATCTTCATACTTCCTTGAATATTCAGGTTTTCCCATCTTCAACTGACTCTAAGAGCAGTTTTGGATCCACAAAAAGTGTAAAAGGCACCACCATTTACCTTTCCTCTAATATGGGAAATGTGACTTCCTTGTCAGAAAATATTTCCTTATCAGCTGAGATAACAAAAAGAGCTACATCTGGGAATACTCCTGTTTTATATCCTTCATGGACCCCATCCAATACAACTACACCCTCTTTGACATCACTTCTTTATTCACCTCATGGTACTGAGGCAAATGCTGAGTTCTCTACTCCAGAGGTCTCTCTTACATCACAAATGGTTGAATATCCAGTTCTTGGAACAAGAATTACATCTAGTAACACAAAGTTTCTGCTTACAACTTCCTGGAACACACCCAGAACTGAATATTCTCAGTTTCCAATTTCTACCACTACTCATGTGCCTACATCCAAAAAGATGGAAACAGAGACTCTGCACCTTGCTCCTGGGTCTTTGTCAACATATGCAGCCCCGCAGACTGGTCTAGTCTCTAAAGATGTTATGGCAATGTCATCAATTACCACATCAGAAATTTTTCCTACCTTTGGTATTTCTGAAAGCTCTTCATTGTCAACATCTTTAAGAGATATCTTCACTTCTTCTGCTAACAGTAAGCACACATTTGAGAAAACAACCACATCTGTAATGCCTAGGACCACATATCCATCAAATCCTTCTAAAATCTCCAAGACTACTACTTCATCAATGCTGACTTGGATCTTATCTAGTCTTCCTTCAGGTTTTCCCCTGGTGACTATAACTAATGCTCCTCATGTTATAACTTCCTCCCCAGTAGGGGTGTCAAAATCTACATTTCCAACTTCTTCCATGATATCAACATACCCACACATTAACATTTCAATACTTCCCTTTGCTACTGAAAGCACCACACTTACAAAAACTACTCCTGCACCTACCCTGGGCAGTATCATTAATGGCTCTCCAACTTCTCTCCCCATTTCTACAAAAATCACAGATGACAATGTATACATTTCCACAACCCCTGAAGTATCCTCCAGAGCTACTATGACTACCAATTCCAGAACTATGTCTCAACCTCCATCTGTTGGTGGAATGAGTATGTCACATTCTACAGCTGACCACACTCCATCTATTGATTCCATGTCTCTGCCTAAACCTACAAAAACATCTGCATGGAGCTCAATTCCAGCTGAGTCAGTATCTTCTACTTTAACTCTTCCTAATCCCATACTAGATTACCTCATAAATACAACCACTACTACATCCAGTGCCACTGGAGCTTTATTTTCATTCACAGCTACTGGAATAACACATCCTTCCAAAGCAACTGTGACTTCATTAAAGTCTTCTTTTGAGACAACCTGGATGGACTCCACATATTCTTTTCTATCTACAGAAGCACTGACTTCACCAGTTGCTGCTGAGCCCAAAGGTACTATTTCTTTATGTACGTATCCCTAATAGAAGGCATAATGGGCCATGTGTTCTCTAAGTTAGATAGTTCTCTGAGAGCAGAAAAGATGAAGAAGTGTGCAAGTGTTTCTCTTCTTCAGAGACATAGTGTTCTTGTGCAAACATAATTGTGTAGAAAAGTTTCTTGTATTTAATTAAATATAATGCAAATGTATCTTTGCACTCAGTATGACATTTTTAAGTCTCCTTTCTACATGTTTTGTTCTTGATGCTCTGACTGATTTTGCCAATGTGAACATACTAGAAAATTTACCCCTACTCAGTAGAGATCATATAGCCCTAGATCTGACCATGTTTACCACACATCAGAAAACACTGGAATATATTCTATGCTGCCTTTGAATTCCTCATACTCAGGTCTCAGCCTTCTCCAATCCCTGTAACCAGCTGACTAAGAATACTTATCCATAGCTAGGGAATATTTGACTTCAATATTGTTCCCATTTTGTGTGTCTCTGAAACTTACACTATTCAAAAATTAAAATGATAGAATACTAAGGGAAAGAAAACCCTGAAGCAGAAAGGAAGATTAGGCGGGAGGATGCATGTTATTTTCTCAGTATAAATATGAGATAATATTCATTTTGGCTATTGAATAGACTGAAAGTCTGTTGTTCAATGAAAGTAGAGAATTTGGGGGAATTTGTAGAATATTAATCAACTATGTAGAAACCAGAAAAATGTCTAAACAATTAAAGCAAAAATGGTATGATGCCATTCTGTTTTGCTTCTGAATATGGTACCAAAAGTAATGGTTCTTGACCTTACATTTAAATTATGCAAAGTTTACGCATTAGAGGTTGTTTCATTTGTTTTAAAATGGAGAGCAGTTTTAATCAAATTTATAGAAGTCAAATTTCTTGAACTAAATGAATAAAATTAATCTCCTTATTTTTTGTTATAGTTTCCTTCTACAATATTGAAATGAGCTTCTCTGTCTTTGATGAAGAGCCAAGGGTCCCTGTTACCAGTGTTATAAGTGAATTGGCAAAAAATTGGGTAAAATATTTTTTTGAATATTTATGATACATATAAACTTCTGTGACAAAGAGTTAGTAGATTAAAACTAGATTTTACTTTTTTCTATCAATAAACCATTTCACAGATAATGAGGTTTTTTTTCATTGCAAATCTATTCTGTAAGCAACACTGTGAGGATCTATGCAATCTCTTTCATAGTGCCAATAGTTGAAAGCTTTTATGCAATGTTATTATTTTCATTTGTTTGGATCTGCATATTTCTCTCCAGTGACACAATTTCTGAGTCTTTGCCAAAATTTTCTATTTGGGGTGAAATGGAAGAACAGTGACAAATTCTGTGCCATTGTATCTAATTATCTTTGTTTTATCCAATTTAACTTTTCTCTCTCCTTGAATTTTTCTGATAATAAGACTAATTACATATGGTTTGTAAAAAAATTATCAGATATTAGTATCTAAAACAGAAAGCAAATATCCTCCAGTGCTCCTCCTTCCATTAACTACTCCTAATGGTCTAAAGCATATTCTTTTAGATGTTTTAAATTTTTCTATACATATTATAACATTAATGCATGTGTGTTTATTCACATAAATAATTGAAATCATGCTATTATAGCCTGACTGATTCTGTTAAGTTCCCCTTACTCAATCATGCATATTTTAAATTTTATTTTTGCAGTGCTGATTAAAAAAAAAACCCTAGGCCTCCTAGACAAGCACTGTACCACCACTAAGCCATATCCCCAACCATTAACCATTTATATCTGAGCATATTTATGATGGTAAACATAGATCAACCTCAAACACTTGAACAGATACATAGGATTTAACTTATATGGTTGTAATGTAGTGTTTTTTCTTTCAAATCTAGGTATCCATTGGTGGACATTTAGGCTCTTTCTATATTTTCTCTATTTTTAACCACTTCTGAGAGCAATGCCCTGGCAATAAATTTTGAGGCACTTGAGGGTAAATCCCTAGAATTGGAATTGTTACATCAAAAAATGTGAATATTTTATATATTAAGAGTTATTACCCGGCTGGGGATGTGGCTCAAGTGGTAGCACGCTTGCCTGGCATGCGTGCGGCCCGGGTTTGATCCTCAGCACCACATACAAACAAAGATGTTGTGTCCGCCAATAACTAAGAAATAAATATTAAAAAAATTCTCTCTCTCTCTCTCTCTCTCTCTCTCTCTCTCTCTCTCTCTCTCTTAAAAAAAAGAGTTATTACCAAATGGCCTCCCAGATAGGTAATACCAACTTGCATCTTCCATTCAATAGTGAATGATCATATTGATTTCTCCTCTCCCCATCAACACTTATTTTCAAGTGTATAGGACATGATTATAAGTGCTTGAAGATGGTGAATGTATCAGTCTGCTCATGGGGTCTTATGAAGATCTGACAGACTGGGTGGTTGGAATACAGGCATTTGTTTTCTCACAGTTCTGGAGGCTGTAAATTCAAGATAAAGGTGCTGTCAGGGTTGGTCTCTGGTGAGCTCTCCTTGGCTTGCATATGGCTGCCTTCTTGCTGTGTCTTCATATAGTATCTCCTCTGTGCCCATGCATCTCTGGTCTCTCTCTTTTTATAAGAATATCAGTTATATTGGATTAGGGACCCACTCTTATGACCTCATTTAACCTTAATCACCTCCCTAATGGCTTTAGCTCCAAATATGATCACATTTGGGGTTAGGGCTTCAACATTTGGACTTGGGGGGGGGATAATTAAACCCATAACTGTAGGTAAAATGTAAATTGGAAAACTAAGTGGAGCAGATGGAGATGTTGAGCCAACTGAAATAATGAATACAGCTTAATGATCACATTGTCCCGGGTGCCTTTGCTGGGTTAAAATAGAAGAGTGAGAATATGAAAAAGTTATTTTCTGTTTCTTTTCTTTTACAGTTGAATTATATATTTCAAGACAGTGAATTTTCTCTTGCTAATCTGGCTATCCAAATAAAAAGCAGGTATGTGGATGGCATCTTTTCTGGTTGGAAGAGCAATTTGAGAGCATTCTGGGTCTGTTCATATCCAGTAGGAATTTCTTTTTGTATGCCTGAACTTTAGGGGCTATCACATTTATAGTTGCATCTTCTTTTCTAAGTTCTCTTTGGAATGAGGAAGAAATTTGTCTTATTGCAGGGTATAAAGCCAACAGGAGGACAAAACAAAAAAAAGTTGAAATTCTCTACTGCTCGTATAATTTCTAAAATTCCATGAATCTGTGACTCAAGGAAATCATGCTTTGAAGGGATAAAAATATATAGACAGCCAAATGTGTGAAGATTTATAAGACCTTTTACTTTCAGATGATGCACTTTTGAGAATTAGAAATTCCAAAGGGAATATGGAATGTTTAAAATGAGGAATGTCAAGTACTCCAAGACTTGCTTGGGGCCCAAATTTCAAGAGGCAATTGAAATAGGCAGAAACTGAGTAGTATCAAGGAAACCATGGTAAAGACTCTCTGTCACCTGAAAAATGCTTCCTGTGCTTTTCTCTGCACATATATTAGTTTTCTATTAGAGGGACACCCAGACCAATAGGCATTGCTCTGTTAAATCATGATCAGTTGATTTTTTGAAAAAACATCAAATGTCTTACTCTATTTTCTGTTGCATTATCAGAATACTTCAGACTGGGTAATTTATAAAGAAAAGAGGTTTATTTTGACTCGTGTCTGAAGGCTGGAAAGTCAACAATTATATAGATAGACATATCTGGTAAGGGCATGGTGCTGTTTCAACTCATGGTGAAGAGGGGAAGGTGTGTGAGAGCAGGTGTGTGCAGAAGAGGTAAAACAGGAGAGGCAGCCTCATTTTATAACAATCTACTCTCCAGATAACTAATCCAGTCCCATGAGAGTGAGAACCCACTCCCAAGAGAAAGACACAAATCCATTTATAATATCTCTGCCCTAACACCTCTCACTAGACTCCATTTCCCAAGAGTGCCACTTAAGGGGCGAAGTCTCAACATGAGATTTATTAGGGGATAAATCATATTCAAACCATATTACTAAATGTGGCTATCTTCTGAAAGCTGGACTTCATTTTTTCTTATATGTTAAATATTAATAGGTGGGAGGTTCATATAAAAATAATGTAGGTAAATCCATTATAGATGATTGTCTTAGTCAATTTGGGCTACTATAATAAAAATACTATAGACTGGGTGACTTAAACCATAGAATTTTATTTTTTATGATCTGATAGCTGGGAAGAAAGCATGGCCAGGTCCAGATAAAGGCTTCTCTGTTTATAGTGTCCTCACATGACAGAGAACAGAGAAAGAGGAAGCTGTCCTGTCTCTACTTACAATGGCACTAATCATGTTCATGACAGCACTAGCTTCCTGGCTTAATTACCTCCAAAAGGCCACACTTTCTAATATTTCATAGGTGATTAAGCTTCAAATTGTTAATTTTAAGTAGATACAAATTTTCAATCCCAAACAATTACTAATACAATATCGGAGATATTTGGGGTATACAGTGTTCCTTTACAAAATTGTTTACAATTGTTCTTTATTGCAAGGTAAGATGTGGCCATTGTAAAACCTTAGAACTTAACAGAAATATATGACATAGAAAATGAAAATCCCTGGGAAGTCACTTTTCCCTACTCCTTTAAGTACTCCTGTGAGGGATGGGGATGTAGATCAGAGACATGCTTAGCATGCATGAGGCCCTGGGTTCTATCCTCAGCACTGAAAAACAAAAAACAAACAAACAAAAAAAAAAAAAAACGAACAACTTATTTTATACATTCCTCTAAATTTTTCTCATGTGTTTACTAAGAGAACAGAATCCTACTCTGTGTACTGTTTAACAACTTTCTTTTCTCGTTTTGTTATACATAGTGTTTTCTTATGTTGTATCTTTTTGGGCCAACACATACAAATATATCTTATACATTTTGATAATTACATAAGATTCTTTTGTGGGAGCATAATATGATGTATGTGTTCAGTTGTCTAATGACAGACATTTGAGTAATTTCTACCCCAGTATATATATATTATGCACCATTACTGGTACAATTATGGAATAGATTCCTGGAAGTAGGATTATTGAATCAAACGTTTACCACCATTTTGGTATGTAATGACCAAGTTCATTTCAAGTGTTCCATTGAACCCACAGCACTACTTAAATTCGAAACTGAGAGGATTCTACTCTTCTGCTTTAGAGATTTCTTCATCCTGATCTTGTGTCCTGTGTAGTTGGTACTATGTTTCACTTTTATACAATTTTATGATGCTTTTGATACAGGAAAACTTCTGAGGAAGAAATGGCCATGGACCGACTTCTTGTAAGTAATTTTGAAAAATCAACTTACATAAGACCAATATTATAATCAGGTATTAGATTAGTATATAGATCTTTTACCCAAGGGTATTTTATCAGGCAAGATTCATTGTTGACAATTGAATATCAAATTAAATTACTTCCACAACAATCCATTAAAAAAAAAAAACATCCCCTGCTTGTCTGAACTATCAGTGTGACAGTTTTTTGAAGCACATTTTGTGGGCTAGGAGAATGGGGAATGATGTGGGGATTGTAAATGTTACATAGAATTTCTTCTATTCTCTACAATTTCTTCTATTGTAGAGATCTCACAAAACTTCCAGCCTTTTTAAGAGTGACACAACTGTTTGCAAGACTGGTATTCACAAATTAAATTTAAATCTACCCTCTATATTTGTATAGCTGTGAAATTAGAGTTTGGCAAAGCTATCTCCCATCATCCTTGTCCCAAATCTCAGTACTTATTTTAGTGCCTTAAAATCTTACAATGGTACACTCTATGTACCATTTTTAAATGATTAGAAAGTACAGAGCTTTTAAGGTATTTAAATATGAGGTAAATATTTTGACTACACAAAATACATTAAGTGCATTATCTACCATCATTTAAAATACCTCCTATATGTAGTTGTCAGAATTTTAAAATTTAACGTTATAGATAACATGATATAAATAAAACTTCAACTAGTAGTTGTAAAAGCTTTTTGGTGATAATCTGGTCAAGCTGCCTGGACTAGAATTCCTCCATTCCTGGCTGTGATATTTGGGACAACTTAATCAATCTCTGTTTCTTAATTTTCTCATCTTTAAAAATGAGGATTGTTAGAAGGATAGAATGAAATCACTTATGTTAAGTGCTTAGCAAAGGGCTCAGAATGCATTAAATGTTCCATGTTTACTATTGTCACCACTGTGTTAATATCTAGATCCAGGAGCTTAGATTCTGCTCCTAATCCTGTTTCAATGACTATGTACCTTTCTTTTGCATCCATTGGAACAGAGAGAAGAGCAAGGAATAACTACAATTTCCCATGTACCATACAGGTAGGAGCTGAGCTTATTCATAGCTGGTACATTTAGTTCTGATTTTTCTTCCATTTAATTCCATATGCACAGCCTGTTGGTCAGGGTTGTCAGAAGGAGATCAAAGTACCTGATGGTTATTTTACAGATGCTGTAATTGGGCTTTTGCCTTCACGAAATAGTTGCTTTGGTTGGTCACAGCACAGCCTAGCAATCTGCCTGCTGCCTCTTTGTAGTGAGGAGAAAATGGGGTCCAAAGTGGTTATAATTTGGGGATAGGGGAATATACTGTTTGTTGTGGTCAATAAGGTTCATGAAATACTGAGCAGGAGAATTGAAAACAATGACAGCAACCTAGAAAGCATCCCTGGTCCTGCTCAGATTCATGGCCCAGCTCCTCCTGGAACACTGGCTATCGTTGATCTGTTTGGTGAACATCATAATGGACATATAGCCAAAGAAGCCTCATGAACAGATCATTGAAATGTTCAAGGGGCTGGCATAGAGGGTCTGTTGCAAGCAAGATGAGAGGTTCAAAAAGAGGATTCTTATTCAGACTGGAAATCCAAAAGCTGAGAAGAGATAGGGTTCAAATTCAATGTGTAGGATGAGCAGGGACTTCATCACATATAGAACAGGGGAGGGGGAGGACTCAAATAGATTGGATATACAGAGAAGTGTTGAGTAAAGGCATCTAACTTTCAATAACTGGTAGGAAACTCAGCAAATACGTTTTTCAAAAACGATATGTAGCAAGAATCAATTAGTAGGATGGCTTCAAATTAAAAATCTTCTGCACAGCAAACAAAACAAGAGTGTGATAATAGAGCCTACAGAATGGGAAAAGATCTTTGCCAGCTACTCTTCTAACAGGAGATTAATACTCAGAATATATAAGAAACTAAAAAAATTAACACCATCCCCCCAAATAAAGCAATCAATAAATGGGCAAAAGAACTAAACAGACACTTCTCAAAAGAAAAAAATACAAATGGCCAACAAATATATAAAGAAATATTCTACATCTTTAGGAAATGTAAATCAAAACTATATTGAGCTAGGCATGGTGGCTCATGCCTGTAATTCCAGAAATTCAGGAGGATGTGGAACAAGTGTAACAAGTTTAAGGCCAGCCTCAACAACTAAGTGAGGTCCTAAGCAACTTTGCGAGACTCTCCCTCAAAATTAAAAAAAAAAAAAAAAAAAAAAAAAAAAGGTGGTGGGTGCCTGGGAATGTGGCTCAGTGGTAAAGCACTTATGAGTTCAACTCTAGTACCAAAAAAAAAAAATACATTGGGATTTCATTCCATCCATGTCAGTGATCAACAATACAAATAATAAAAGCCAGTGAAGATGTAGGGTAAAAGGCATACTCACATGTTGTTGATGGGATTGCAAATTAGTACAACCACTCTGGAAAGCAGTATGGAGATTCCTCAAAAATATATGACTCATCCATCCCACTCCTTGGTATTTATCCCAAAGAACTAAAATCAGCATACTCTAGTGAAACAGCCACACCAATGCTTATAGTAGTGCAATTCACAATAGCCAAGTTATAGAACCAGCCCAGATTTCCATGGACAGATGAATAAATGAAGAAAATGTGGTTTATATACATAATGGAGTTTTACTAAATCACAAAGAAGAGTGAAATTATGGCATTTTCCAGTAAATGGATGGAACCGGAGAACATCATGCTATGTAAGATAAACCAGCCTCAGAAAGTCAAGGGTCAAATATTTTCTCTTGTATGAAGAAGCTAGAGCAAAAGGGAAAAAGAGGAGATCACATGAAAATAGAAAGGAGATCAGTGGAGTAGAGGAAGGAGATAGAGGAAGAGGGAGAAGGGATGGGAAAAGGGATGAAAAGTGGAATTAAATTGACCAAATTAGGCTGTGTACATATATGAATATACCAACAGTGAAGTCCATCCTTATGTATAGCTATAAAGTACCAATTTAAAAAACAATGACTAGAGAGAAGGAAGACTTAAAGAGCAGAGGAAAGGGAGAAGGGGGAGTGAGGAAGGGAGGGTAAAAGGAAATACTGGGGGCTGAAATTGAACAAATTATATTTCATGCACATGCAATTATGTGAAAATGAACCTTCTATTATGAATAACTATAATATACTAATAAAATATTTTAAAACTGCATGTACTAATGGAAATGGAAAAAAAGAGATATAGGTAAGTGTGAATTTTAAAAGGTTCCCCTAATGAAATATTAGAGGAATTTAGAAGGGTTAAGGACCTCACTGTATGGGTCGAGATCAGGGACAGTCTATTCTTTTATAACATCTGTTTTAGTGGACAGAAACACTGGATGGGTTTTTGTGACTGAGAGAAATATCTCCCTAAAGTTTGGCTCCCTCATCTGTACAATGGGAATAATTAACCTTATAATGTTGCTCTGAGGATCAAATGACTCAAAACATGTGCAGCAAGAGCTCTACAAATGTTAGCTATCATTATCATCATTATTATTCCATTATAGAAATAAGCCTTCTGTGGATCATGTCTTTATGAACTAATTGGACATGTGTCTATTTGCCATATTGCACTAATGATGCATAAATTGGAGATCAGAAGGATAGAAGGTTTTCTCTGAAATAATAAGTCCTGAGCACTTCATACTTTCTATTAATTATTAGAAACTCCTGGAGAAGTCTCATGGTTAGTCAATTTCCACATACTATAAATGTTGCTGACATTTCATTTGAAAATAGGTTTTCAGTTGTCTGTGAGAAAAAATTTTCAGAAGATTTCAACATGCTGTCTTCCATCATTTCTTAAGATTTTTCACTTAATATCTACAAAATGTTTGACATTTATGAACTACCAATTAAGGCAACTATACCAAATTTCAGCACTGCAGGCCAAATTGCACTGTGCTGACATAACTGCACATTTTCTTTTTTGTCCTATTTTGTAGCTGTGCTTGTCAGGTCATCATAAAGGCTGACTCTTCTTTAGCATCCACGGAATTGATCATCAAGATCAGAAATAAAATACATGGCAACTTCTCACGGGGAAACTTCACACAAGATCAGTTCACATTATTAGTAACATCTGAACACATCACAGTGAAAAAGCTAGGTAATTATTTTGGTTGGGTATTTCAGTATGAATTCACTCCCCCTCTTATAAAATTCATGATGTATTCAGAGTAAGGACCCTAAGCTCAGAGGGAAGAGAAGTCATCTTCATGATCCTTTCCACATCTGCAGTACCCACTTGTCCTGATGGCCTTTCTACCTTTAAAAGCTTGTGAAAGAAATCGATTGCCTGAGAGTTTATAAGAGATCATTTGTCAGCTGTGGATATTAGCAGTGGCCAGTCTACCCACAGTGTGGGAGGATTGTCTCTCTTGCACAAAACACCATGAAGCCCAGAGAGCTTTTTTATTACACACAATAGATGCCTAATAGATACTTGCTAATTTATTGTTTCATTCAGGCATCCTATTCATCTTGAGAAGTGACTTGGGAACTGTCCCAGATTTCTCTCCTAGGCCTTTCCTGATTAGGAATGCTTAACTGGTAAAAGTAAAATCCTACCAGTCTACTCCACTTCTCTCCCATTGCTGCTAGCTTTGTTTCTTGCCCCAACAGACTGCCATAAAAACTTTCTAGTGAACCCAGACATACACAGATATTCCTACTCACAATCCTTGGCAGCAAGTGAATGAAGTAGCAGAGGGCAGGCTGTGATTGCACAAGAGAGAGAGTGGGATGAGAGGCAGAGAAGTGGGAGGGCACAGGCACAGCCCATTGTGCAAAGGATGCTGATGCTGATAAATGTGTCCTGAAAGTGATAGGAAGGTACTTTACCTCCTGGCTCACAGAGAACACTGGGATGGGTGGTTTAAAAGAAGGACAGCTGACAGGTGGATACTTTTGATGCTTTCCTCTAACACCCCTTTATGTGACTGGAATTTTTTTAATGCATATATACTATTTAAACAACAATAACAATTTTTTTCCTGTCAACTGGTGGCTTTAATGAAAAGGACTAAACCCGTGGTTATACTGGATGGCTTATTTAAACAAGAATACTCTATTTAAAGCTATTTTCAGTGCAGCCTGATTTAAATGGCCTGGTAGAAAGAGCCTCCTCTTTTATTTGCTGATGTGTGTGCAGGGTAGTAATGATGGGTCGTAATGGATGCTCATGATACTTTTAAGAGCCTTTTGCCCTTGAAAATGTGCATACATTTTCTCCGTAGATCCAGGAAAGTGTGAAGCCCACGAAACACCCACTAAATACAAAGGGACATATAAGTGGCTATTAACCTACCCTACTGAGACAGCCCAAACCAGATGCATAAAAAATGAGGATGGAAATGCCACTAGAATCTGGTATGTACCGGCCAAGTTCTAATTGTTAGTTCACATACACAAAGATCCGCTTCGTTGGGGGCATGCTTCTATGTCATTTCTCTGGGCGTGCTCCCTCCCCTCCACCTCTACTGCCAGTCTTTCTTTTCTTCACCTTGTGGACTTAAACATACATATGCAATATAATAAGAAAATAATGTCAAGAAGACAAAGAGAGAAGTCAGTCACCATCCTACCATTGAACACAGCTGTTTTTAGGTTGGCATGTTGTCTTTCTCTGTATGCCTTTAAATTTTCTGTGGAGGTAATCACAGTTCAGTTCTCCAATCCATAATGTAATTTACCCTTTCACTCAATGGTTTATCAAACATTTTCCGTGTTTTACATTCATCTTCTTAATGATTATTTCAAAAATCAGCCTCAGATGCTGTCTCGCTGATGGGCCATAGTAATTTACTAAATCACTCTTCTATTGTTGACTTTATCATTTTCCTTTTTAAAATCATCAGCCCTTTTTTCTTACTCTCTGCTGTTAATGGTTTATGCCATTAACTTAAGTGGGCAAGACCAGAAGGACAGCAGGTTTTGACAGAGGCTTAAAAGCACTCTTAGAAAGCCACATCTCCAACTGTATGCTACCTTTCCCTGCCTACATCTAATCAGTCCTCAAGGAGGGCAGTTCTGACAGCCATAGTCAGGGCCCACATGGAGCCTCTCCTTTCCAACCTCACTGCTTGGCGCAAGCCCATTACTAGCTCTCACCTCCTGTTAGAGTAGTCACTTCGCCTTCTAAGCACCAGCTACCCCAGCTCCATTACACACTGCTGCCAGCATGATTATCCCAAAGGCTGACTGTCATCATGTCATGCTCCTACTCAGGAACGAAATCCAAACCCCTAAATGCAGTCCTCCAAATTGTAGACTCCCTCTCCTGCTGTCTCGTTCACCACTTCCCCTCCCTTTACCATGCATTCCATCCAAAAAGACCATTTGTTAGTCTGGACTCAATGGACACTTCCTTGTGTCCCTCTCTGTGCTTGTGCTGTTTGCTGTGCAGGGAGATGGGGGTCAGGTGGGCAAGTTGTATGTCTTTCTTTGCCTCTGTCCTTTCAGCACTGGGCTCAGCTCAAGTGTTGAAAATAAGTTCTTGCTTGATGGTTTGATACATTCCATTTTGTTTATACAGTTTTTCTTATATTTTGTCCAATTTTAAAAAAGGTAACATTTAGAATCTGAAACCACTGAACTACACAAATCTCAGGGGAGGATCAGCCTAGAACATAATGGGTACTCAATGAATGTACTGGCTGACTTGAACTGTGTTAAACTGGATGAGGCACTGGGAAGGGTGGCTGAAAGTGTCAGTGAGCTACAGAGGGTTCTATACTAATCACCTGGAGGAAATTTATATGCTGAGTTAGAGACTGCATTCCCACAGGAATTTCCCTTTACAATTAGAGGTAAGAGGAGGAAATGAAGGTAAGTAGTCATGTTCAGCAGACTGACATCTCTGCCTTGACTCTTGATCAGCCAGACCTTGCCCTGCCTCCCTCCCCCATCTCCGTTGCCTAGTCATCCTCCCACCTGCTGACCCTAGTTTCACTTGTTCTCAAAGAACAAATTTTTCTTCACTTTACAAATAAGTACTGTACTCCTGCCGGTGCTATCTTGGCCAGAAGGCTGGGAGTGGGTCAGGGAAAGGCATGCCAAAGATAGACCTGTTTTTTCATCCTAGAATGTCTTTTATTCCTCCCTTCTCTCTTTTTCAGTTCAATCAGCATTCAAACAGGCAAATCTCAGTGGGAGAAACCAAGGTTTAAGCAATGTAAATTGCTTCAAGGACTTCCTGAAAAGATTGTGGATCTTGCTAATATTACCATCAGTGACGGTAAGATTGTTTTGTACACATCGGAGAAATAATGGAACCTTAGCTAGTTTGCCTACTTGTCCTGAGACCAGAGAGTACAGGCAAACCTCGTTTAATGAAAATCTACCCTATAATAATCCAGTTTCAGAAACTAGGTAGTTAGTTTAAGTTGCTGGAAGTGGCGGGGATGTGACAAGTTAAGACTATCAACGGTTTTTTATTTTGTTTTATGTATTTTTGTTTTATAATTTTTGACTTACTATTTTTCATTTTATTTTAAATTTCGCAAAAAAGTTTAATTTATAAATACCTCATCTAGTCCAATATTCAAAGACAAAAATAATCTACAGTGAAACATCTCCCTCCCAGTGGTGGCCCCAGCCATTCAGTGACTATTCACAGAGAGAGTATACACATCTATAAAGAAATGTGTAGGGGCTGGGATTGTGGCTTAGCAGTAGAGTGCTTGCCTAGCACATGCAAGCCCTGGGTT
The DNA here is from genome assembly GCF_048772815.1 of Callospermophilus lateralis. Taxonomy (NCBI): domain Eukaryota; kingdom Metazoa; phylum Chordata; class Mammalia; order Rodentia; family Sciuridae; genus Callospermophilus; species Callospermophilus lateralis. The sequence continues at coordinate 110,796,423 of NC_135325.1, forward strand.
TGATCCTCAGCACCACATAAAAATAAATAAATAAAATAAAGGTATTGTGGGCTGGGGATGTGGCTCAAGTGTTAGTGCGTTTGCCTGGCATGTGCAGGGCGCTGGGTTCGATCCTCAGCACCACATAAAAATAAAATAAAGATGTTGTGTCCCCTGAAAACTAAAAAATAAATATTAAAAAATTTTCTCTTTTTTTCTCTCTCTGTCTTAAAAAAAAAAAAGAAATGTGTACACCATACACACTTGTGCCTGTATATGTTCTCCCTCCCTTTTTCTCTTTTTTTCTGATTTTTTATTGGTGCATTATAGTTGTACATATTGATGGGATTTGTTGTCTCATATTTGTACATGCACACTCTCCCTCTCTTTTGTATACAGGATAGAGCATGTCATACATACCATTCTGTACCTCACTCTTTTCTCTTAACAATATAGAGAGGGAATTATTATATCGTTATATAAACAGCTTATTCATGCCCCCACACTAACTATATTATATTTCATGAGTGTGCTGAAGTTTATTTACTGGTAATTTATTTATTTATTCATTCAATAAATTTATTTTTAATTGACACAAAAACATAAAAGTTGTACACATTCACGAGATGTGATGTTTGATATACATAAACATTGCATACTATTTAAATCAAATTAAATATATTTATTTTCTCAAACATTTACCATTTGTTTATGGTGAAAACTTTAAAAATACTTTCTGGTAGCTTTCTGAAATGTATAGTACATTATTGTTATCTGTAGACACCCTTCTGTGCTATAGTACCCCAGAGCTTCTTGCTCCTGTCTAACTGTAACTTAGTACCTATTAATCAACCAACCTCTCCCCATTTTTGAAAAAACTCTCCACAACCAATTTATTTAAGCTTTTTTCTATGTATGGATACTTAGATTATCAATAACATTTTCCTTTAAAAACACTATCACAAACTATTTTTACTTATTTGTGTTTTTTATTAAAAGGAAAAATAGCATATGTTTAAAAATATATTTTTATTAGTATGTAAAATGTTTCAGAACTGGCATTCTCTAAGCAGCTGATATAGAAGGATTCATTTCTTTTCAGATTACATTTATAGACCATGTTAATTTTCATTCTGGTGTGTGAAAATTCATTAGTGTATTCCATACTGTTAGATAAAAGAGACTCAAAACAAAGTGTATCTCTTTAAACTACATTGGGATATCATTTTTCTAATCAAATCACCAAACACCTAAAAGGCCAATAACATGCTGTGTTGATTAAATTGTTTTAAAACAGGTACTTTGATAACTTACAAGTGGGAATATAAAAAAACACTGCTGTAGTGCATATCATAGGTATGTCACAATTTGTGCAAGTAGGGTATAACTGAAGCATAAATTCTTGCAAGTGGAATGGCTAGGTTAATCCTATTTGAGATGATGTCAAAGTTCTCTCTATAGTAGTTACATCAATTTATTCTCAACACAGCATGTTTTTAGACTCTTGGGTCTTTGTTGATTTGATTAACAAAAATTGAAGTCTCGATGTAGTTTAATTTTTTTGGTAGAGATATTCATATGTCTGTGTCTATTTAATATCTACAATTTAGAAGAGTATTTTTTCAGAGGACTTTTTTTTAGCACATTCAACAGCTTGTGAAACTAGCATCATTAATTCTGGAACATTTTCTCAAGAAGAAACCTTGTACCCATCAGCAGTCTATTTATCTCTCTTTCAGTTCTTGTCCAGCATGCGTCCACTTTGTATCTCTCTGAATCTAAGCATTTCATAATGTTTTGGAGGTTTGTCCATGTTGTAGCATGTGTAGGAATTTCATTTCCTTTTTTGTAGATCTGTGTTTACTTTTGTTATGTATATATTGAAGTGTAGAATTGCTTGGTTCCTATAGTAACCCTACAATAACCTTTGGAGGACTGCAGAACTTTCCCACAGCTGCTGTACCATCTAACATCATACCAACACTGTCCAAAGATTCCACTTTTCTTACATATTTGTAAACACTCATTATTGTTCATTTTAAACTATGGTTGGTGGTAATGCCTCCCCCTAACATGGGCACCTTCATTCCTGATTTTGGTAATTTGTGTCTTCTCTTTTCATCTTGGTTAGCTAAAAGATTTTGAATTTTGTTGATTATTAAAATAGTTTCTTCATTTGGAGGAGTTTCAGGTTCACAGCAAAATTGAACAGAAAACAGAATTCCCGTATGCACACCCCCTTGACACATGAACAGCTTGCCCTCACCATCAACAACCCTCACCAGAGTGCTACATTAGTTACAACTGATAAACCTACTCTGAAAAGTCATAATCGCTAAAAGTTCATAGTTTCCATTAACATTCACTCTTAGAGTTGTTTATTCTATAATTTTGAACAATTGTATCATTCAGAATCAATTCACTGCCCTAAAAATTCTCTGTGCTTCATTATTCATTCCACACTTCCAACTAACCCCTGGAAACCACTGATCTTTCTATTGTCTCCATGTTTTGGCCTTTTCTAGAATGTCATGTAGTTGAAATTATATAGCATATAGCCTTTTCAGGTTGGCTTCCTTAACTTAGTTATATGCATTTAAGGTTCTTTCATGTCTTGTCATGGCTTGATAGCTTATTTCTTTTTAGCACTGCATAATATCCCATTGTCTGAATGTACCACATTTTATTTATTTGGTTATCTACGGAAACAAATCTTGGTTGTTTCCGTATTTGAGCAATTATGAATAAGACTGCTATAAACATCAGTGTGCATGTTTTTATATGGATTTGTTTTCAGCTAATTTGGGTAAATACCAAGGAGTGAAATTGCTGAATTAAATACTAAGAGCATGTTAAGTTTTGTAAGAAACTGCCATATCTTCCAAAGTGGCTGTATTATTTTAATTCCCATCAGCAGTGAATGAGAGTTCCTGTTGCTCCACATCTTTACCAGCATTTGATGTTGTCACTGTTTTGGATTTTGATCGTTCTAATATGTGTGTGATGGTATCTCATTGTGTCTTTAATTTTCAATTCCCTAATGATGTATGAAGTTGAATATCTTTTCATAACTTACTTGTCATCTGTATATCTTTTTTTTGGTGAGGTGTATGGTATACACTGAATGTTTATGCCCCATCACCAAATTTATATGTTAAAATCCTAATCCCAAGGTGACCTTATGGTAGATGATTAGGTCATGAAAGTGGAGCTCTCATGAATAAGATTAGTGCCCTTATAAAAGAGGGCCGAGGGAGCTTGTCTGTACCTTCCATCAACTGAAATTATAGTGAAGAGATCATTGTCTATGAACCAGGGAGTGGGGCCTCATCAAACATTGAGTTTGAATGGATAAGGAAAATGTGGTATATATGCACAATGGAGTTTTTCTCAGTCATAAAGAAGAATGCAATCATGTGATTTGCAGGAAGCAGAAAGTCAAGGACTTCATGTTTTGTTTTTTTTCATATGTGGAAGCCAGAGAGAAAAAAGAAAAGAAAGGAGAATCTCATGAAAATAGAAGGGAGACCAGTGGAGTAGAGGAAAGGGGCCTGAGAGAGAGAGGAAGGGAGGAAAAAGGAAGGTACCTGGGAATTAGTTTGACCAAATTATGTTTGTGCACTTATGAATATGTGACAATGAAGCTGAATATTATGTACAATTGTAATGCACTAGTAAAAATGATCTTAATAAAAATGAAAGGGAAAAACTAAATTTCAATTTCTATGCCAGTTATCAGATGTCGCTTTACTGCATAAATTGGGTCTCTGCCATAATGAATTGTTAAAAATTGAGGCATAAGCACTCCAGTGCCTTGCAGAAGAGCCAGGAAATTGGCCTGGAGGCAGTGAACTTCTTGGACTTATCTTCCTTGTGGAAGATAGAAAATTAAGACCCTTGTCCAGGAATATCTAGAAGAATTAGAAAAACAAGCACAACTTTGATGGTTCCTAGTTCAGAACTCATGAGTCAGGGCAGTAGGGAGTGTTGCAGCTTATAGTGAGTGGGAGGAAAGATAGAAAGGTCTGTGTTTCATGCTGACCTGCCTCCTTCTGAGTGACACATTTTCTTTAGACATGCTAATAGAATTTTCTCTTGTGGAAGAAAAAGTTTAAAAACAGCCATAACAACAACAAAAGCACTGTATCAAGTTCGGATTTTTAGAAAATTGACTGTGAGAAGTCATTACATCTATATATCTATACACATACATACACATACATACACTACTGTGGAGCAAAAGGACAGTTGGATGGTGATTGTAATGTATATAACTGAACAGTAAACTATCAAGTTTTTTAGCTTTGGAGGAATTCTCATAAGTTAGGAGCTTAGTGAAAAATGGGTGCAATGTAAAGGAAAGAAAAACGTATTCATGTTGGAATAATTTATTTTCATTAGTTTTTAATCTTGTTGACAAGTATTAGATATCTTGGTTGAATCTTAGTTGGACAAAAACTCTTTAGTTCTTCCACTTGACTGTTCATTTTTTCTTACCTCCTCAGTAATCACAGAGTTAGAAAAGGCATCCTTATTTCAAAGTTCTTTGAGGCCTTTTCTGTTCTTAGTTTTGGTTGCCCACATGACAGTGAAGATACACCAGGCTCTAATGAAGTTGGCTAAGACATCACAAAATTCTCTCCTATCCATGTCCTCCTGCCATCAGGGCAGGATTGTGTGTGACTAAGGAGGAATGATACTAGCTGGGGACATAGCTCAGTGGTAAAATATAAGCCTTGCATGCCAGAGGCCCTGGGTTCAAACTCCAGTAGGTCAAGTAGACCTCCTGCTAGTCCAGTGCCTAACAATATGAAGAAATTAAGAAGAAGATGCTATAGTAAAAAGTGATATTGGAGAATTCAAGCTCTGGAATCAGAGTAAATTAGAATTTCTCAATATGTATAAAGGGAGATAATATGAGAACTCATCACATAGAATTATTGTGGTGAGAAAATGCATGTGTAATGCCTCGCTGTTGTATCTTGTCTCCAAAATGCAATACATCATTTTATTCCTTCCTCTTCAAGCGAGGATGGCTTGTGACTGCAAAGTATGGTAGAATTTGGAAATAGAGATGTTGCCAATTATGTGATCAACTTTTAAAAGGACTGAAAGTTTTCTTTCCTCTTGGTACACTTTCATTTGGGATGTGCCTCTTAGAACTTACGGTTTTGAGTATCACCATTGTTTTGAATATAATTCACTTAATTGTACATTTATAGAATTTAAGTTTTAGTGATCTGTCTGCTTAATAACCAGTTCACAAAATTCACCCAAATTTGTGTCAGGTTCCCATGAGCTAGTACAAACCAGCTCTAATACCTCACATCTGGATCTAGCACAACACTGAGAGAGGTCATGGGTAGGGAATGTAGACAATCCCTAATGACCAGCAGATGATCAGCATCAACTAACAGCCATGTGAATGCACCATTTTGAATTTGCAGCCCAGTCCAAGCCTTCAGATATCTCTAGCCCCAGCTGCCACCTGACTGCAGCTGCATGAAAGATCCCAAGTGAGAACTGCTTGGTTGAATCTAACAACAGAGCCATGAAAGATAATAATTAATGTTGTTTTAAGCCATTAATTTTTGGGGTGATTTATTATGTAGCAACAGGTAACTAGAACATTGACTCCCAGAAATTAGTCAGTAATAATGCATGTTATTATTATTGTTTTGATTGTTGCAATTATTGGCAGATTAATTGTAATGCTATTTCAAGCAATATTCTGCAACTAATAAAAGAAGATTCATTTTATTGCTTTTGTTTGGGGACCTAGAAGTTTTACACAATAAATATAATTTAGCCTGAATTTTCCTTAAAAATTGTATAACTCCAGATGAAAAGTCTATAATTACTTTCCACAGAATAGTTAGGCTCCCATTGGCCTGTTGTTTACTTTCATTCTGCCACAGCAGGGACTATGTGAAGTGAAGTCACACCACTGAAGCCTGAAGAATCATGACTAGGCAGCTCCAGCTATTCCATTTTCAACAGAGCTTGAACAATTTAACAAGAGCGGTACAAAGATCCATGAATAAGCTCACCACATTTTTCTTCTATCCCTGGTCTTATAGTTTTCTCAATTTGTTTAACTGACCAAAGGAAAGATATTAATAGGGACAAAATATTAGTTTAGAAACAACTACATACTTAGTCAATGTCCCCCCTTGTTCCCATCTCCTCAGGGAGAACCCTGTTTTTGCCAGCTCAGTTCCTACATAAGCCATTGTGGAGTGGGGGCTATTCAGAGGACCTCAGTTAAGTTTGCTTAATTTACATTGATGAGGGCAGAGTTGTTTGTAGAACAAAAAAGAATAGAGCAAGAAAATGGGGGAAAGGGGAGAGAGGGAAAAACATCCTATGCTAGCTTTGTTAGGGGTAAAGTTATAGGGAGCTTGATTGAGGTAGGAGAGAGATTTGAAGAGATGCTGATGACCATGGAGGACCATAAAAGAGAGGGAGGGAGGGATGAAGAGAGAGAGGGAAGAGAGATTGAATTTTATGTGATATTATATTGTTTTCTCAAACTCAGTTGTTCATATGCAATATAACTGACTCAAATATGTCACAACTGTAATCTCTGAAATTTTTCCTAACAGACTATATTTTTCAATTGTTTTCCTTGTCTGTTTTATGTATGCATATTCTCTTATGTACCTAGACCAGTGCTTTTCACAAAATAGATACTAATTTAATATTTCCTGAATAAATAGTAATACTTTTTCTCAAAAAAGTAGGTGATAATTCAGACAAAGCAATTATTTTTAAAAATTATGAGATAGTTAAGGATACTTGAGCACTGACAGGATATTTTATATTTGTAAATATTACTGCAAATTTTTCAACTTAAATTTAATTTAATTAGAATCATGGTTAAGACAAATGAAAGTTTTTTTTTAAAAGATATATCCTAGTTATATTGTTACATTGTCTGCATGCATGACAAAAAATCTCACTTTTATCAATAATTATAATGCACCAATAAAAAACACAGAAAAAGACATGTATTAAATTATTTATGACTTGCTTTAAAATAATCTGGGCTTAGGAAAAATGTGGGTGAGACAGTAGATAAAATAAGATTAGCCTCTCATTGACAATTGTTGAAGTTGGGTGATTCATGAAGTACATGGAGATTCATTATACTATTCTTCTACTTTTGCGTATGCTTCAAAATTTCCATTTTAAAAAGTGAAGAAAAAAGTGGGCGGGTTAATGTCTATTGTTCTTACTCTCTAGAAATTCTAAATTAATTGCTTTTTATTATGTGGTCCATATTTGCTTTTTTGCTGTGTGGGTTGCTGGTTCTTGACAGGAAATTGTGCTCACTACCCTTGACTGGGAAATCATAGACTGTGTTTGCTGATATTTGAGTACAGATGGAATCTACTTAACTCAATCCAACACTTCGAAGTCTTAACTTAATTAGAATCAAATTTCAAGATAATTCTTCAGTGACAAAAAGATTTCCCTAGTGCATTTAAAAAGGGGTTTTAATGAATAAAAACTTGATTTGTGTGCCACTTTCTGGGACTATATTTGCTGTAGAAATTGAGATACAATGTTTCCCTTCTGCAAACTTTGTTACTTTGGCATGTATTATGTTTTCACTGCCTTTACTTTTTAGAGGGAAGGAAGCAGACCAGCATGGTCCAAAACTAATGTAGATGGTGCATTTTTGTTTTGCTTCCCCAGAGAATGCAGATGATGTTGCAGAACACATTTTAAATCTGATAAATGAATCTCCACCTCTGGATGAAGAAGAGACGAAGATTATTGTTTATAAAGTAGCTGAGATTTCAAAGTGTGATGAGATAAGTATGAACCTAACCCAGATTATATTGCAAATAATCAATGCTGTTTTGGAAAAGCAAAATGATTCAACCTCCAATCTACATCAAGTAAGCAATGAGTAAGTACTAATACTTTGGTAAAATAAATTATTTCACATAATTTAAGTGACATATTATTACTTCCTTAGCCTACAGTCCTCAACAGTTTTATGCATTGAAAGCTGATTTAGTACAGCACAGTGAGGTCATTTAACTCTAATCCCAGTTGTGAAATAGTGAATTCAAAATTGAATTGAGTCTTAGTCATAACAACATCTTTTCAAGTCAATAGTGACTCCAAACCAAACTTCCAATTTATTTCCCCATCATGCCACTCCCCCAGGGTTCTGCATTTCTTTAAAATGTACCCAGCCAGTACAAATCTGAAAAGTGGGAGAATCATGCTATTTACCACCCTATAGCTCATAGCCAATAAAATAACATGACTCTTACATGAGGCACTCTATATGTATTTTAAAATATCTTAAATATTCTGTGGAAATCTATCTACATGTCTCCATCTCCAGGCCTAGTCTTATTTCTCTTCCTTGATCATCTAAAATAGCCTCCCAATTGATCTATCTGCCTGCACTCTTGCCCCTAACAGTCCATCTTCTATGTAATAGAGTGATCTTTCAATGCATTTATCATATCATGTCATTCTTTTGCTTTTAAACCACTAGGGTGCCATTTCATTACATGCCAAATAAAATAAAAGCCAAACTTCTCATAAGGTCTATGTGCCCTGAAGGATCTGGCTTTACAAACAACAATTTCATTTATTTTTCAAAATGATCTTTTGAGATGTGTGATTACATCTGACTCTATAGAGGAGAAAACTGAAACTCAGTGAGGTCACTTTACTTGCACACACAGTTAGAAATTAGAGGAGCTAACATGTAGATCTCAGGCTGTCTTGTTCCAAAACCAGTGCTCTTGTCTAATAATTCCTGAGGAATATAAAGATGGGGATTAAAATACAGTCTCACAATGAGGAAATCTTGTCAGAGGATGGGTTTTATATTTTAAAAAAGTAAGAAGACTCTTCTTTACGCTTTCCTGGTAGAATTCTGAGGATAATTGAGCGTGCTGGTCACAAGATGGAATTTTCTGGGAGGACAGCAAATCTTACCGTGACCAGGTTGGCTTTGGCTGTGCTACGGGTGGATCATACTTTCAAAGGTATGGCCTTTGGCATCCGCTCCTATGAAGAAGGTGCAGACCCTCAGGTGAGTGAAGCTTTGGAAACTGAGAACCAATTGGTCACACATTCTTTCAAGTCTTTATTTACTTGTTAGGAGGGAAAGAAAGAGGGCACTGTTTTTCTTGTAGTTCTGGGAATGGAACCCAGGACTTTATGCATACCAGGCAAGCACTCTACCACTCAGTCATATCCCCAGCCCTGCAGGACATTCTTAAAGTTTAACTCTTCAGGAGACCTTTTAAAAATGCATATATCCCAGGAAAGATTCATATGTAACCCTCAGGGGGCTACTATCTTAATTGAAATGGTGTCTGTGAGATGTGTGATGATGCTACTTTTAGCCCTGTGACCTGACATTATCTCAAAAGTCAGTTTATTATTTTCCATCATTTATGGAACATTTATTATATGTTGAGCATTGTGCTACTGTTTATAGATGAGGAAACAGAGAAGTTAATTTGTCTAAGGAAATACAGCCTCATGACTAAGTCAGAATCCAAATCTTTCTGTCTAGCTTTAGAATCTGGGCCCAGAATATTTAATACAAATAAATTATAAATGTTTGAAGTGACAGATATGCTAATTACCATAATTTTATCATCACCTGTGTATCAAAATATCAGACTGTGCCCTCTAAATATGTACAACTGTTATATTTTTGTTATGAAAAACAGTCTGGTCCCTTTTTACTATATCATACTACCTCAGCCTTTGGCAGATCATAAGCCACCAATACCCCTGAAAAAATTTTGAGTGACCAGACTTTTTTATACTTATGATAAAATGCATAAATCCTGAGTTTACATTATAATCTGTACAACCCCAAACCCTATCAAGATATAGATGTCACTATCACTTCTGAAAATCCCTTATGCTCCTCCCCATTCAATCCCTGAAACTGCAACCTCCAGGGTCACCACTGTTCTGATATTTTCCCACCATATATTATTTCTGTTTTAGAACTTTATATAAATAGAATCATTATAATATGTATTCTCTTCTGTAAGACTTCTTTCATGTAGCAGTATGTTTTTTTTAGATTCACCCCTTTTCCCATATTTTTTTCCTTTGTATTTCTGAATAATATTCCATTTAATATATATGCCATATATTGTTTGTCTATTCTGTTGATGAACACTTGCATTGTTTTCAATTTGGAGCTATTATGAGCAATGCTACTATGAGCATTTGTGTAAGTCTTTACATGGACATATGTTTTCATAATTCTTGAATAAATACCTAGGACTGGAATGGCTGGCTTACTGGTTATATGTTTAAATTTATAACAAGCTGTCATATAGATTTTTAAAGTGGATAATGATGTGGAGTAATTGTTTATTTTTGTAATGATCATTCATACATCTTCTTTAGTCAAATACTGTCAAAATCCTTTGCCCATTTTTAACTTGGCTTGTTTACCTTCTTGTAGAGGTGTAAGTATTTTCAGTATATTCTGGCTCAGGTCATTCATCAGATACAAGTTTTGAAAGTATTTTCTCTGTATCTTGCCTATTTTTCTTCTCAGTGGTGTCTTTCAATGAGCTGAAGTTTATAATTTCATAAGGTCTCATTTATAGTTTTTTCTCTTATGAATAACCATATATTGTTTACCTAAATATCCTGTCTGCCAGCAAATCATGATGATATTCTTCTATGCTTTCCCTTAACATATCTTTGGTTTCAGCTTTTATATTGAGAATGATAATCCTAGTTAATTGAATGAATGTTTGTAAAAGGTGTGAGTTAGGGGTTGGGGATGATTTCATTCCATGTGGATATCTAGTTTTTCCAGCTCTATTTATTGAAAACTTTCCCTTTCCCATTGGCTTGTTTTGGTACTTTGGCCAAAACAAAAAACAAACAAACAAAAACCTCAAACTAATAATTAAAAAAAAATAACAGTTATGTAATGTAGGTCTGTTTCTGGCTTTTCTATTCTGTTGCATTTATATTTTGTAGATTCTATCTTGGTGTTGTCTTCAGTCGTGAAGTCAGTAGTGTGAGTCCTTTAACTTTGTTCTTTTTCAAGATCACTTCAGCTGTTCTAAGCCTTTTTCATGTCCATATGAATGTTTACATTTGTTTATCAATTTGTGTAAAAAGTTTACTGAGATTATGATTGGGATGGAAGCTATTGATTAATTTTGGGAGAATTTATATCTTAACAACATTGAGTTTTCTAATCCAGTAACACTTACCCAGGTCAACTAACATTTCTCTCAACATGGAGAGGTACTGTATGATTTCTTTGACAAATTTATTCCTATTTTATGTTTTTTTTATGTTATTGTAAATGAAATAGTTTTAAAAAATTGACTTACTAATTATTTGCTGAATAAATACCTAGGAATAATTATATATAATTTATGTAGCCTATGAATTTGCTAGATTCACTTTTTTGTTAGAGTAATTGTTTTGTAAATTCCTTAGGACTTTAAATAAAACAACACTATCTGACAATAGAGAGTTTCATGACTTCCTTACTGATATTTATTTCTTTTATTCCTTTTTCTTTTGGGATTATTTTGATGTCTAATACTTCTGGTAAGATATTGAATAGATGTGGTTAAAGTGGGCATCTGTCTATTTTTGACATTAGATGAATAAATTCACTATTTTACCATTACCATTATGTTAGTCCTATTTTTATTTTTAAGATGTCATTTATTTGACTGAAGAAATTACTATTATTTTAACCTGGGGTCTTGCTATGTTGCCCAGGCTGACCTTAAACTCCTGGTTTTTTAAAATAATTTCTGTCAGACTTTGGATTTAGGCTGGGCTCAGTGCCATATGTGTGTAATCCCAGCAACCTGGGAGGTGGGAAAATCACAAGGTTGAGGCCAGACTCAGAAATTTAGAAAGACCCTGTCTTAAAATAAAAAATAAAAAGCCCTGGGGGATGTAGCTTGGTTGTAAAGCACCCCTGAGTTCAATCACCAATACCAACAAACAAACAAACTTTAAGATCTTGCCAACTTTATAAAAGTGAGTTGGGAAATGGTCCCTGTTCTACTTTCAGAAGTACTTTAGGAAACATTGGTGTTATTTATACACTAAATGATTGATGAGATTCATTCTTAAGGAAAATTAAAATAAAATCATTGGTGATATTAATCATACGGAATGGTGGGTTTCATTGTGACATGTTTGTTCTACATAAAAGCATAGTTTGATCCATTTTACTCCCCAATATCTTCTCTACCTCCTCCCAACCTGAACCCATTCCTCTACCCTAATGTTTCCCCTTTTACTTTCATTGCATCTCCCCTTCCTCCTGCCCCTCCCCCAAATTCTTTATGGGAAATCATTAATAGCTAATTCAAACTATTTTTAAATATTTTTTAAGTTGTAGTCGGACACAATATCTTTATTTTATTTATTTTTTATGTGGTGCTGAGGATCGAACCCAGCACCTTGCACATGCTAGGTGAGAGCTCTACCACTGAGCTACAACCTCAGCCCTGATTCAAACTATTTAATGGATATAGTGCCATTCAGATTTTCTAGTTCATGTTTTGTCTGATTTATGTATTTATGTATGTACTTATTTATTTATTTGATTTATATATGACAGCGGAATACATTACAATTCTTATTACACATATAAATCACAATTTTTTCATATCTCTGGTTGTATACAAAGTATATTTACACCAATTTGTGTCTTCATACATGTACTTTGGATAATAATGATCATCACATTCCACCATTATTAACAACCCCCTGCCCCCTCCCTTCCTCTCCCACCCGTCTGCCCTATCTAGAGTTCGTCTATTCCTCCCATGCTCCCCCTCCCTACCCCATTATGGGTTAGTCACTTTATATCAGAGAAAACATTCAGCATTTGGTTTTTTGGGGATTGGCTAACTTCACTTAGCATTATCTTCTCTAACTCCATCCATTTACCTGCAAATACCATGATTTTACTCTCTTTTGATGCTGAGTAATGTTCCACAGTTGGAGTCTATATTTATAGTTGGATTTTATTCTCTAAAGGGCAGGTAACAAATATTTTTGGCTTTGTATGCCCCAAGTGGTCTCTTTCTATTGTGGGTTCTTATTTATTAGTGTTTATTTCTCTTCTCTTCTCTCTCTATATTGTACAATCTTGAAGCAATGAAATATAAAGTCCATTTTTACTTCAAGGTGATATAAAGGCAAACCTTTGGCAAGATGTGGTCTTCTGACTAGTTTGTCAACCTCTGATGTATAGTGTTAATTCCTCTTTCATTCAGAGCTTTAGATGTCCTTTATAGCATTAGTTTCTGTCCACCATCAGGCAAACAGCTGTGAAAACAGACAACTAACCCTGTGATGTTACCTTTTCTCAAATGTCTACTCTTCTCCAGATTTTGTCTGCTTTTGTTCATTTTCCAGTGACTTCAAGCCATTGTTAGTTTATACAGTTGTTATATGTAGTGGGCATCAAATCTGTTAAGAGCTGCTTAGCCATACTAGAAGCAGATGGTAACTTCCCATTGCATTTTATTTACATATATAATTTTTTATTATAAAGTTGGTGGATAAATCAACTAACCTAAATCACACTCTTGGTACCAAACTGTGTACATTTTGAAGCTAAAACATTACCTTTCTGTGATACTTGATTGCCTGAGCAGAGATCATTTGTGCTAGGGAAGAAAGAGCCATTTATAGCTTTTGGTTTCATAAGTCATTTTTAGAAATATTGTAAAGTTTCGTACTCCCATTATACACCAACTAGGTAATAGCTTCTTGAGAGGGAGCATAGATAATAGAAAAAAATGTTAAACTAAAATCATATATATCTTTGTTCAGCCACATCCTAGCTTTATGATCTTGGACAAGTCACATAACTTGTTTGAACCTCTGTTTCTTGTTATAATACAAGCATGCTTAAACAAGGGTGCTCATGAACCCTGTTTTTCTCTGGGAGAGAACAGGTTTACAACTGTGTTTCCAGTGTAATTTTTGATAAAGCCCCTGCTGGGAGCCATCAGCCAAGTAGGTATGACAATTTCCTTGCCAGTGTACCCCCATGGAAGGACTAGTGGAAATAGGACATTTTGCAGCGACATTGCATGTAAAGTGACCTTGCTCAAGGACCAGGGCGGATCCGTGTTTAGGGTGTTCCCGGTTTAGGATAATCCGAGTTTAGGGCGTTCCCCGTTTAGAATAGAGCGTATCCTGCTGCCTGAGTTCCCCTTGAGTTCTCACGGGATTCAGAATATATTTGGGAGACAGAAGCCCAGTGGGTGTGGATTTGGGCAGAGAACGTGGATTTCCCCAGAATGTGTTTGTAGAAGGCCGGTGTGAGATCGGGAATAAAGAATTGCTGTTTGAATCTACAAAGCTGTGAGTGGCTCGTGATTTGTGCCCAGCCAGACTGCGGCAAGACCCTTTTATGCCGTTTTTTTTCTGAAGCCACAAGCTTCTCTGACTTTTTTCTGCCTCACTTTTAATGAGAGTGTTGTTCAACAAACTATTGATAAGTGCCTAAAGCCATTGGCTGATTTTTGTTTTTGTTTTGTTTTCATTTTAAGAACTCTATGTGGGAAAAGAGGCCTGATTTCCAAGACTGGACTTTATTTCTGAGAATCAGGACAGATCACCTAATTTGTCATTCCTCTTCCCACCTCTGGTATTACCCAGGTGGAAGTAGGTTAAGGAGAGAGAACCTCAAAGATAGGCTTGGAAAGGAAAAATCTCTCTCTCTCTCTCTGTGTGTGTGTGTGTGTGTGTGTGTGTGTATCTACATCTGTGTGCACCAGGATCATGTCTTGGCTTGTGATGTGTGTGTGTGTGTGATAGCTTTTGGAGCTAGTTCCACCATTCTGCTCCCTGTGGGATGCTCTGGGGCAAGTGCTGGGGTGGGAGGTAGGAAGGCTTTCATCCTGATAGATGAAGACTCCAGCTTTCATTCCTTGATTGTTCTTGGCAGATCTACCTGGGCAATGCCCCTCTGGAGAGGGTTTTGGCTTCCATATATTTGCCTAAATCACTGAGGGAGAAAATTCCTCTTAACAACTTACAAACCATCTTGTTTAGTTTTTTTGGCCAAACTTCACTTTTTAAGGTAAGTTCTTGCCTCTGGGAACTGTCATGAAATGACATATGGTGACTCATTGTAATTATGAACTCCTGCTATTTTCATGATGTTCTGTTTATTTTAGAATATGTTCTCTGATTGATTCCACAAGTCTTGCAGCACAACCCCTGGCTCTCAACATGAATCAACATCTACTTTAATGATGTTCTACAGTTTTTAATTTTCACAGCTTCTCAGCTTTGGAAGCGACCTTAAGGATTATTTGGTGACCAAACAGAGGCCTCAAGATGTTTCAAAGCTATAAAAGAACAGCACGTTCTCCTGATGAAATGCCCTTTCGGCTTGCTAGTGCTTTCTTCCCAAATCTTTCCTGGCTTCTCAAAGCCAACATGCCTACTCTTCAGGGCCAATTTATTTGAAACTGGGTGGTGTCCAGCAGGATATTTGCCTGCAGACATTTGTTAATCTTTTTCTCCACCTCCAGAGAACCTTCTCTGAGGGCTTCAGCTCTCACCCACTAAAAACACAGGCAATATGATATGGTGGTGAAGAGCATGGGCTCAGGTGCCAGGCTGGTAGAACTTGAAGCTAGCTATGCCATATCTGCTTGTGTGACTCCATGTGCCTTAGTTTCCTCCTATGGGTAAGAATAATAATAAGTTGAGAGCTGTTGAAGGAGTAAAGGAGTTAATGTGTATAAAAAGCTTACAACATTGCCCAGTACATAATAATCATCACTGTGGTTGCATTGCTATCATTATTATACTACCTTGGGTCTGTGCCTAACAAACGGCTCATTTCTTCCGGCCACTTTTATCTCATCTAGCTGTTGGGAAGACAGCCATCAGAGTTTGAATGTTGTTGAAGACAATGACTAGTATTAATTGTTAATATTTATACTTATTATCTAATTTTATTCTCATAAGAAGCTGAGACTCAAATAAGTTAATTAATTTTGCCCAGGATCACACAGCTAGGAAGTGGCATATCTAGGAATCAATCTCAGGCTGTCTGATTCCAACGTTCATGTATTTAAGAGGATAATACATTAATTTGCCCAAGTTGCTTGGATTTCTAAGGAGGTTACTCAAAAGAATTAATTTCTAATGGTCAAATATTCACAGAGTTATTGTGGGGATGATGGGGAGAGATGGTACTGGGCCAATTCAAAATATACCGCATACTCATACTACCTACCAACTCTGATTTACCACATCACCTCTAAGTCTGTAAAACATTTTGTTCCCCTGAAATTCTGCAGCCACTCTTCCTACACTCTAAATTCTCTTTGGTCTGTGGGATTAGCTCAAATCTTACCCAGGACATCTGCCTAGAGTTAGTGAGCCCCTCCCTGCTCTTTCCTCTGCCCCCTGGAGAAAAACTTTTGGTAGACAAAATTTTTTAATAAAAAGTTTGAAATGTGGTCTGATCCTTTTGATAAACCTGTCAATTCTCTGTACCATCTGAGATGCTATTATTTTGGTCTTAATTTCTCATTTCTTCAGAAGGCTGTGCTTGTCTATTAGAATAGGAGATAAACTTGCTTTGCATAGATTTCACACTTAATAAGAAATTTTTATTCACTAACGCCTTCTACCGAAATGGATTAAAGATCTTTGCCAAAATTAGCCTGCAGACGTCATAGTGCCAGATGAAGAAGGATTAGAACTAGCTTGCCATCAAATTCAGGGTTGGAAGGGCCCTCAGAACTCATGTAGTGTCCCATCCCCTTATTGTACCAATGAGGACATGGAGACCCAGAGAGAGGAAGACACTTGCTAAAGGTGACTCAGTTTACTAATTTATTCAGTCATTTATTCATTCACCAAATATTTATTGAATTCCTACTCTGTGTCTTCAGTGGTGCTACATGCTGGGTATATAAACTGAGCAAGAGAGATGTGATGTTTGCCCTCAAAGAACTTCCAGTATGATGAAGGAGAGCAGAGATCTGAAGTTTCCAGCACTGAAGGGGGGACCTGAGGCTGAGATCTGTGCTAATGGTTGTTGGACACTGAGAGCTTACAGGAAATGTCACCTTTTACCTATCTTTTCTTTGAGTTCCTGAATCTGACAGCCTTGTTTTTACACTGATTCCTGTAAAATCTTTTGATCAGAATCTTAACTGTCATTACAACACATTACCTTAGAAATTGTTGAAAAGACACCACTCCTGAACATCATGTACTTCCTCCTCCACTCCTCTACTAGCTGCAGTTCTCGGAGAGAGGAAAAGGCACAAGCAAGTGCAATGTGGCATAGGGACTCTAGGGCTGTAGAAGAGGGTCTCTACTGTCATTTGGAAAAGCAGGAATGGCCTGGTGTAAGAGAGCTCTCAGCTCACACCTGAGACTACAATAGGAGGTAGAAGATGAAAGATGATGAAGAGGGAGGATGTAAAAAGGAAGGAGAAGTGCTTCAGTCAGAGGGAATGGATTGTTTCTTCCCCCAGCATGGCCACCATTTTATAGTTAAAAGAAATGAAGACAGAGAACAGGTTAATTAAGTCTGGGGCTGTAATGGGTGTCTCTTTGGCCTTTCCACCACAGAAAATTGTATCTCTTGGGAGGATAATTTGAGATCATCTGGTCTATCCTCCTTCTTCATGTGACCAGTGGCCCAGAAGGAAGAGTGCCTTTAGAGGAACAAGAGGGCTTGGGCTAGCTTTTGGTCTTGCCAGTGTCAGTCAGGTCCTTTCCAACCACATTGTGCTGCTAATACACCTCTACATCAGGCTGTCCCAGGTGTTTCTACTGAAAACAGAATACTTAGCCATAAGATTGGTTCGGATGAATACCTCAGGTCATAAACAGGAAGCTAGTAGGTTCCTGGTGGACATACACTGCATTTACAATTACCCAGATGTCAGAAGCAGCAGGGCTCAGGTTGGGTAGGGAGAGGGGCTGAACATTATTTCTTCAAAATTATGAAGGCATGGCATCTTAAAAATGGCCTAGCAGGTTTTTCATGGGATGTCTTTGGGAATCACGTCCTCCAGGCTTTCTTGGCAAGTCCTTAGAGGATTTGCTGCTTCTACTATCCAGAGATAAGCACTGGCCCTATATCTGGTCCATTCACATGTGCTCCAGAAGAGGTATACTTTCAGCTGGAGCCTTAGCCTTTGGAAGTTTGGCCTTGTTAATTAGAAAGCCCTATATCTCAATAGGTACATTCTAGTTAATTGTCTTTAAATAAACATTATCTCTGTCCTATCATTCACAAGTTTGTGTGACCTTTGTACATATAGGCATTGAGCTTGTCTAAGCCTCAATTTATTTGAAAAAATGTCTGTCTATATAATGTCCATGAAGACCAAAGATAGTAGATAGTGTAGAAAGCACTCAGCAAAGTATCTGACTCATGGTGAGCCCAAGATAAAGTACCTACCATGCAGGGAACACTGGGACACACAAAATCTGGACTAGGGTCTCAGAGCTCATGGTCCTCAAAGGAGAAGAACACTATCCTCACAGACTCATTCCAAGCTGGCTGTTGATCAACCTATTTCCATCTCCAGTGAGGATAGAACAGGATGTGGTATATAACTAACTCATGAGATATTTAGATTCCTTATAAGGGATGTGCTCTTATAAAGATGGTTGAGATTTAGAACTGGATGAGTTATGAAATGTAAGGATCTGGAGAGCTCTCCAAGTTGAGAATAGTTTTATTTTGTTAGTGCAGTGCTAAGTAGCAGGTACAAGACCAAAACTGATTGGATAGATATTTGGATAGATAGATGAATTAATGTATTGTTCCATCTTGGTATAATGACCACCTTATGTGAAGTCAGGAGATGAGCTGAATGATCTCTAAAAATTCACTGTCACCTTGTAAAATTATTTTCCACATTTTCTGTACCTAATACTGCATGTAGTAGTTCACAAGTTCTAGATTGATAATGAACATGTAAACCTTAGAAATTCAGGACCTAAACTTCTCTTCTTTATGTTTCATCTACAGATAAAAAATGTCATGAAAAAATTAACCACATATGTTATGAGTGCTAGCATTTCAGATATGTCCATTCAAAACTTGGCTGATCCAGTGCTCATCACTCTGCAGCATATTGAAGGAAACTGGGTAATGCCCATTTTTATCTCAGAATCACATGGCCTCAGAACTCTTCCTTGATTTTCCTGTTAAAAATAATCTTCTTTTTAAAAATTTTTTAATTTGTAGATGGACACAATGCCTTTATTTTATTTATTTTTATGTGGTGCTGAGGATCAAACCCAGTGCCTTGCACATGCTAGGCAAGCACTCCACAGCTACAACCCCAGCTCCTAATTTTCTAATTAACAGATGTGATTCAAAGATTTAGTGAAGATTATCCCATTCCAGGTATCAGAGGTGTGTTATAATTGGGGACTTCAAGAAGTAACACCTTATCCCAAAGATATAGTGAATGGTGGGCATTCTATCACTGTGACAGATTGGCAAGGCAGTGACTATAGATAAGTGGATGTAATGGTCATCCCATCACACTAAATGACATTTAATTTCATTTATTCTTAAGTGAGGCAAACAGCTTCATTCAAAATAACTGAACATTTGTATTCTTCAAATTTCAATGAAGAGCATTAAAATGTGTATTAATTATCATCAAAGGACTAAAACCATAGTCATATGGCATAACATAAGGCATATATTACTAAATGATCAAATTTAGCCTTAGAATAAGAATGAATTACTATTTCATTCTTTGATGTTAATGTGTGTCCAGTGTGAAGTCTTAATAGCCTCGTTCATTGCCAATCTACAAGACCATATGGTCTTGTATTTTTAACTAGTCTTGATTCTAGAAGAGGAGAAGAGAAGAGTAGGAGAGAGAATTTTAAAAAACATACCAAAAGAAATATGTTAATGGGGTAAGATCTCTCAATTTGGACTCGAGCTACAACTCTCAAATTGTCCCCAGCAATTAATTATTCCTTCCCTCCAGTTTCCCAGAGATTGTGGGTGCTGGCAAGGACTAGGAATGTTCAGTAGGTCTAATGAAGAGGCAACTCAACCTTGTGTCCATAAGGCATGAATGACCTCAACTGTGAGCCCTGAGTCCCACAGCTATAAAGAACACCAGTACTAGTTGGGCATGGTGGCACATGCCTGTAATCCCATTGACTGGGGAGGCTGAGGCAGGAGGATCAGAAGTTCAAAGCCAGCCTCAGCAAAAGCGAGGTACTAAGCAACTCAGTGAGACCCTGTCTCTATATAAAATCCAAAATAGAGCTGGGGATGTGGCTCAGTGGTTGAGTGCCTGTGAGTTCAATCCTCCAAAACAACACCCAGTACATATCAATCCTGCACTTACTAGCCACAGCTTCCTCCTGGGTCTTGCACCAGGACATCATAGAAAATTCCAATGCTACCAACTATTTTCAAGGACACACACAAGATCACCATGTGGTGACCTGTTGTTTTCTCATTTATGAATCCAGAGTTAGATGGTGTTAGTCTTAAAACCAGTTCACAAATGGCCCCCATGTGTGTGTGTATGCAAACATGTGTATCTACTGTCTTCTAAACTCTTGTGTGTGCTCATTACTGTGTGATAACTCTCATGAGGAAAAATGTTTACCTCTGATTTCTTTTTTCCAGAATTATGATCAGGTTCACTGTGCCTTTTGGGATTTTGAGACTAACAGTAAGTATTTTTGTAAGCAAGCTTTTCCCCAGATCATTTTCATATTTGGCAGTTGAAGGGGGTATTGTGCTGAAGCTACTGTCTTATCAGGCTCTACAGAGCACTCTGAATAACCAAGATACAGGATGTGATTTTTATATCAAATTAGGGTATGGAAATTAAGAGAAAAATCCTTTTAGATGAGACAGTTGAAAAAGCATACAGGGGTAAGCAAATTTGGAAGAAAGAAATTTTGAAGGTCCAATGCAGAGTAGCTTAATACTGTTTAAAGAAAGTTGAGGAATGGTCACCTGGGTCTTAATTTGTACATTCCCACAGGGATTTTTATTGAATACTGTCTCCTTCCTTTTTTTCCTCCT
Source organism: Callospermophilus lateralis (assembly GCF_048772815.1). Classification (NCBI taxonomy): domain Eukaryota; kingdom Metazoa; phylum Chordata; class Mammalia; order Rodentia; family Sciuridae; genus Callospermophilus; species Callospermophilus lateralis. The sequence goes on from NC_135325.1 coordinate 110,817,481, forward strand.
TAACTCTTCCAAACTGACTGTGTGACGTTGGGAAAGCCATTGAACCTCTTAAGGTCTCAATCTTTTCCATCTTTTCATTGAGGAAATGAGACTTTTTGGTTTGTCCCTAAAGGGCCCTTCCTGCTTGAATGAGTATGAGTCTTTGACACCAATAAGAGATGATGAGGATTGTTATTGCTGAATGGATTTCTCTTAGGCTTGCCATCTTCACTGGAATCTCTAAAGATAACACCAAATCTCAGAGAATTCCACACAAAATAAATTTCCCCTGAAAAGCCAGAGCTGACTATGAGAGGAAGAACAACCTGGGAATTTTTCCTTTTTCAGTATCCTTAGGATTCTGGGAAAAAAGTGAAATTCTCTTCCCTCTTAATTTTCTGGTGTGCAGGAATACTACCTATTTCTGACGAACAGAATTAATAGTTCCCTTTCCTGGTCTCCTCCATGTCTTTCAGGAAGAGAATACTGTAAAGTGATGAGCTTTATTCCCCATAGCTTCAATAAGTTGATCTCTGTATTTAGTAATGCCAAATGGTTGGATTACTCCCAGGATATCCTTTGCCCTTGTCTCTCTCCTTAGTGGATCCAGAACTTTTGAAATCTATGGAGTTATCATGGATGGACAAATTCAATCTATACTATATGCTATAGTTTATAGTTGCCTTTCTGGTCTAATGCCACCTGGAGGCTCTACTTTAAATCTTCTGTATGACCCAATATTGGCAGATTATGTCAAATGACAGTTGGTTTCAGAACCCTGAGTATTCTGAGAAGAAACTAGGTAGGTGTTCAGTAGAACAGAGGCTCTAGTTGGCTCTAAAAAGCTCCAGACTTGGACTCAAAGCACTTAAGACCACTTGAATTTTGGGTTTACCTGGTTGTTTAGGATGTCTATTCCAGTCCCACCAAGTGTCAGTGTATATTCCACAGGTCCACATCCTTCAAAAAGTTGTAGATTTGCCTATTTCCTCTTTATTGGCTATTTTAAAAAAAAATAATTGCTCCAACATGGTAGCAAAACTGTTGTTCATGATTATTAGAGTCTGTCCTAATCTGTAGATGTATGGTACAAGAACAGGAAATGTGGGAGACAATGAAGTTATGCCATGCACAAAATCTCTTAAAAGTCAATTTGGGGGGCTGGGGTGGTGGCTTAGTGGCAGAGCACTTGCCTAGCATGTGTGAGGCACTGGGCTTGATCCTCAGCACCACATATAAATAAAACAAAGGTACATCAACACTAAAAAATATTTTTAAAAAAGTCAATTTGGCCTTTTAGATTTAATTTAATTTTGGTATTCAATTATACCTCTATCTTGCAGTCTTAACAAACAATACTAATTATAACACACGTTTGGATGGTGCATACAGTGAAATGTTAAACATTTCTGAGAAAAAGCAAAACTGCTTTGAAATTCCCTTCTGTCTCCTGCAGATGGACTAGGCGGATGGAACTCATCAGGCTGTAAAGTAAAGGAAACGAATGTAAATTACACAATCTGTCAGTGTGACCACCTCACCCACTTTGGAGTTTTAATGGTGAGTTGTCCCTTCATCATTCCTCAATAGAATTTTGACAACTTTTATTAGATTCAGATCAGTAACACATGTATGAACAAAGTAATGGGGAAAGAAAGTCCCTTCTCCTATCTTGTTCATCCAAAGTAGAGAAGATTGAAATAAATATTATCTTTCTCACAAAATGAATGCCTACTTTTCAAATTTCAAACAATACAGAAAAGGTCCTTGTAATTCCCCTTCCAAAAGATTACTACCTTTAACAGTCTGGTATGTATATGTATATTCATTTAGAATCTTTACTTCTGTGTACATGAATATATTTTTTATAAAATAGGATCAAATTTTTTCATACCATTTTACTGCTTGCTTTTATTTTTAACCTAACAATATATATTGGACAATTTTCAGGCAAATATTATCCATTTACTTCAATTTAAAAATACCTTTATGATATACCATTATGTTGATTGAACATGATGAGTTTAACCAGACCCTGACAGGTGGATGTTTTAGCTATTTTTCTCCAATATGAACTTTGGTATAATATACATTCTTATTTATTTTTCTTCCAACATTTGTGAAAGTATTCCTGTAGAATAAAGTAACAGCATTGCTGAATTGAAGTCTATGATCATCAACAATTTTTAATTTTAATAGTTATTGTCAAATTGCAGCATATGTAAGATGTATTTTTAAAATGTTTGTAGTGCTTTAACTAGTAAGAGTTAACTGACCAATTTACAAAGCCAGGCTTAAACAATCAGCATCACTGTTAACTCTCCTAGTTCTTTCATCTCCCATGATCTTCCTAATATCAACTTGCTGAGTTTTCCTCTAAACCACTCAACCAAATGGCTTCTCTACCCACACATGAATACTTCCTTGGTTTCTTAAGTTACTTTATTAGATAGTGGTATTTTAATGTGTCATGTGTGAGTTGTTTCTCCAGCTAAGTTCTTTGAGGGCTGAGAGTCTGTCTGACATTTTGTGTATATATATATATATATATATATATATATATATATATATATATATATAATCATTCCTCAATAGAATTTATATATGTATATATATGTATATAAATTGACTAACTCTTACTTGTTGAGTAGATATTTTTATAAAGAAATTAATATGGCTGAGGATGGGCATATATATATATACATGTATATACATACATACACACATATATACATATATATACATATACACACATATATACACATACATACAATATATTATTCATATATATACACATACATATACATGTATACATGCATATATATATATATATATATATATATAGAGAGAGAGAGAGAGAGAGAGAGAGTGAGTGATTGATTCCAGTGCCTTAAACATGCTAGTCAATTACTCTATCACTGAGCTACATTCCCTATTTATTTCTTTTAAAAATGTTGATTCAACAAATAAGAGTTAGTCAATTGATAATTATCAAATTGTGAGAATTTTTTTTTTTTTTAGTTTCCCCCAAATCATTTAGAGCACTAGAGTAGAAGTCAGAAGACCAGGGTTTATTTCCAGCTCTGTCATCGGCTAGCTTTGTGATCTTGTTTGGGTTGCTTTCCTTGTTTGGAACTTAGATTTTTCTTCTGAAATATAAATGATTTAAGGAGACCAGGGTTTATCAATTTTTCACTCTATTGATAATTAGTCAAATAATTCTTTCAAAAATTATTTTATTTATTCATTTTGTTGATAGACCTTTATTTTACTTATTTATATGTGGTGCTGAGCATCAGACCCAGTGCCTCACACATGACAGGCAAGTGCACTACCACTGAGCCACAGCCCCAGGCCATAAATAATTATTTTATTGTGGAAATCTGTTCTGTGTATTTTAAGACATTCAGCAGCTCCTGAGCCTCTACCCCACTACAAGCTAGTAGCACCCTTCCCAGTTGTGACAACCAAAAATGTCTCCAGACACTGCCGCATGTCCTAGGAGGAAGGACAAAATTACTTCCAGTTGAGAACTACCAGAACTACTTTCTGCAAGTCATAAATCACCTTAATCATCTGATGAATGCTATGGACCTTCTTCTCCAATCAATTCATTCATATATCCAAATAATTTTGTGTGTCATTCCAGGTCTTTTATGGTCCCTAGATTAAGAAATTACTGGACTATGTGATCTCTAAGGCCCACTTTATCTCTTAATTTTGTGGGTTATTTAAGGTTTAAGGGAAAAGAACATTTTTTTTTGATGTTCCATGTAGTGTTTTGGGACGCGCAGTTCACGTAATGATTCACTTTGTATCCCAAATTCACATCTATTAGCTTGGTTATATTTTAAGTGTAGAACATGTTAATGACAATGAAACCAAGGACTAAATGTTCTTTCAATGCTGTCAATGTCTCTCCATGTCTTGTACACAGTAAGTTGTACTAGGCATAGTCACCAAACAATATAGGGTCTTATCATGTATTTATTTACACAATCTGGTTGTATAAGAACTATGGCAAATATGTTATACATTCTGGGAATCACATGTTTGTGAGCACTGGAAGTATTGTCATAAATTTGCTCTGGTAGATGTGTAACATACACACATTGCATTCCCTAGGATTTATCCAGGTCTACAGTGGATGCAGTGAATGAACGGATATTAGTTCTTATCACAAACACTGGATGCGGAATCTCCTCCATTTTCTTGGGAATTGCAATGGTGACATACATAGCTTTTCAGTAAGTTGATACAGATTTGTTCTGAGTAAGTTTAATTTGGTTTGATAGATGCTATTGTCATTGTAACCTTGTTAATTTCATGAACAAATCCCAATAGGAAGAGGTCAGATCCATTAGATTATGAAGTAGATAAATTAAAAACAAAACAAAACAACTATCACTTCTAAAAAAAGTTTGAATTGGGCTTTTAAAAAGCAGAAAGTTGGGATTAGAAAATATCTTTCCACCAGGATACAAGAAGACTAATCGATAAAAGAAAAAGTTGAACTTATGCATTTATGATAGCAAAAAGTTAAACCACAGTTTAGGAAGAAGATATTTGCATTGCATATATCTGACAAAGGACTTTCATGTCAAATATATTTAAAACTCTAAAGAATAACAAAAACAAGACAGACAGTACAATTGGAAAATGGGCAAAAGTGTTTAACAGGTACCTCACAAAAGAAGTTATCCATGCCTAATCCCAACTTTTGCCTAAATGGCCATTAAGCAAGCATATGACAAGGCTCTCAACATCATTTTTCATCAGAGAAATGTAAATCAAAACCACAATTACCATTAGGCACCAAACAGAATGGCCAGAATGGCTAATATTGAAAATACTGACCATAGCAGGTATTAACAAGGATGTGGAACAATCAGGACTCTTATATATTGCTTCAGGGAATGCAAAATGGCAGATGCTTTGGAAAATTCTTTAGCAATACCTACTAAAAGATAAATACACATTTAGCCATTGATCCAGAAGTTTTACTCTTAGGTATGTATTCAAGAGAAATAAGTGCATGTGTCCATCAAAATATATGTACAGGAATATTTATAGCAGCTTCAGTCAGAGTAACCCCAAATTAGAACCATCCCCAATGTACATTAACAATTCACTGGATGAATAAAAGGTGCTATCTTTGTAAAATGGAATGCTATATAACAGGAAAAATGAACTACTTTTATACAATATTTAAATAGGATTGAGCAGAAGAAACCAGAAAAAGAAAAGATAATGTTTTATGATCCATTTCATATATGTGAAATTTCAAGTGCAAGCAAAAGTAAATCTAGGGGACAGAAGTTGGAATATTGATTACCTCTTGTGGGAGTTACTGAATGTTATGAGGTATTGAAAACATTCTAACTTTTGATCTGAGTGGAAGTTCCATAGGTGTATACAGATGTAAAGAATTTTAAGAATTCACTGAGTGCATTCTTAAAATATGTGCACTTTACAGTTTATCTGGATCTAGAATACCACATTAATAGGAAATAAAAATTCCAAAACTTAATTCAGTAAACACTGACTAGAAGTTGAAAAAAAAGAATCAAAGGAGAAAATAGGTATATTTAATTTTTGAAATACTAGATCAATTTCCACAAAGTGAAATTGTGATCTCTTATTGAAACTTAGGGCTATATTTCCATGATTCCAACCATTGCAATGTTTGGAAATATCCAAGTAAATCTATTTTAAACAGTTTCCATAGCCATCATCCTTTTCGGTAATATGTAGATCCAGCTTACTACGTTGGTGATAATGGAATTGTAGTATCTGAGAAACTCTTCTCTTCCTTCTTTCTAAAAGAGAATAAAGAGAAAAGGGATTGCTTAGTTGAGAGAGGCTATTATTAATCCTGTTAATGAAGGTCACTATATTTAGGATACTGTGATTCTATCTGGAAAGATATTGGGGGTACTCTAAAAGTCAGTGTGTGTGTGTGTGTGTGTGTGTGTGTGTGTGTGTATGACCATATAATTTACCATACTATATATATTCATATATTATATATAAATAATATAGTAAAATAAGTAATTTAATTTTAATAGGTAGTTCCTTTATTTTTGTAGTACACAGATAAGATGTGGCAATGATTAGTTTAAAGAGAAACCCTCACTAACTTAACATTTTTTTTTTTTTTTTAGCAAACTTCGAAAAGATTATCCTTCCAAAATCCTGATCAACCTGTGCACAGCACTACTGATGTTAAACCTGGCATTTCTGGTCAATTCCTGGTTGTCATCGTTTCAGAAAGAGGGACTTTGTATCACAACTGCAGTGGCACTTCATTACTTCCTGCTCGTTTCTTTAACTTGGATGGGCCTGGAGGCAGTCCACATGTATTTTGCTCTAGTCAAAGTCTTCAACATATACATTCCATATTATATCCTTAAATTTTGTCTAGTTGGTTGGGGTAAGTGTGTCTGCCATTGTTCTTGATGTCTTTGTTTTAAGCCTGTGTGTCTTTCTAATTCTTAGTCTGCTTTGTGCTGCTATAACAGAATACCCAGGAAAATTTATTAACAGATTCTATTTCCTTTCAAAATTAATTAATTAATTTTAATTGGTATATTATAATTGAACATAATAGTGGGATTTGTTCTTTTAATTTTTATTTGTTCTTTTTAGATATACATGAAAGTAAAAGGGATTTGTTATATATTCATACATGAACACAATATAATATAATTTAGTCGATTTAATTCCTCAGTACCTCCCTTTTCTCTCCCCTGATCCCCTTCCTCTATGCTACTGGTCTCTTCTATTTTCATGAGATCCCCACATTTTTTTCTTTCTACTTCCACATATGAGAGAAAATATATGATCATTGACTTTCCGAGTTTGGCTTATGTCACTTAACACAAATTTATTTCTTAAATTCTGGAGGCTGGGAAGTCCAAGATCAAGGGGCCTGCATCATAGTAGAAGGCATCACATGGGGGTGGAGGACAGAAGTTACAAAGAAATATCTTCTGCAAAAAATAAACCCATTCCTGCAATTATGGTATGAATCCATTCATGATGTCAGAACCTTTATAATCTTAAGTTTCCTCCACATGACCTTTGGAGGACACATTCAACCCATAGCAAGCTCTATTAGGCAATTATTTTGTGGCCAAAATCTGTTAATATCATAGTTAAGGAATTAAGGATAACCTCACTTGTGTTTGAGTGTGAACCTCTTTTTCTGCCTATATTGCTCTATGAATTCAACTTTTAACCTTTATGGTGAGGAGTTGGTGTGCAAATATTTATTGAGTACTTGCTTATGTGCTGTGCTAAGTGCCAGATATATAAGGGTAAACCTGTTAGATTTTAGTCATCCCTTTACAGAAGTTACAATCAACAAATAACGATGGAACAGCTAACAGTAAGGTAGCTTGTACTTGCACCGGAAGCTATTCCAAGTGCTTTATATACTCATTTAGTCTTCACAGTATTTATTTTTTTAATATTTATTTTTAATAATATTAAAATATTATTTTAAAAAATATTATTAAAATATAATATTTAATAATAATAATAATCCAACTATATCCAAATAGTTGGATGCAATACTTTTATTTTATTTATTTTTTTGTGGTGCTGAGGATTGAACCCAGGGCCTCACACATTCCAGGCAAGTGTTGTACCATTAAGCCCCCATCCCAGCCCAGTCTTCACAGTGTTTATATGGGATGGGTCCATCATTATTCCTACTGAGGACACTGAGAAACAGAGAGGTTAGGTAATTTGCCAAAACTCCCTCAGTTAATAAGGACAGAATAGGAATTTGAATTGGGGAGTCTGTTTCCATAGATTGGACTTTTAACCTCTATGATCTTGCCATGCCATTTAAGGAACAGAAAAAGGACTTGACATGGGTGAAAGGGTGTCTGGTCAGGTACAACCTGACCCTTTTGACACCTCATTGCTGCTGCCCTTAGAAGAAGCCAGAAATAGAACTCAGCATGCATATTTTCCTAATATAAATGTCACTATATTGGTTTGCTTTCTTGTATTTCTTTTCAACATAATAGATAGTGAAAAGGTGTTTTGTTTTTGTTTTTGTTTTTTTGTACTGGGGATTGAATCCAGGGGCTGTAAACTAAGCTACATCCCCAAACATTTTTATTTTTTATTTTGCAACAGGGTCTTGCTAATTTGGTAAGGCTGACCTCAAATTTGAAATTCTCCCTCAGCCTCCTGAGTCTCTGAGATTACAGGTGTTTACTACCACACCCAGCTTTCCAGCTTTCCTTCCTTTCTCTCTCTCTCTCTCTTTGTTTCTTTCTTTTTTTTTTTTTTCTTTTTGTACCAGGGATTGAACTCAGGGACACTTAACCACTGAGCCACATCCCCAGCCCTTTTTATTTTTTACTTTGAGACAGGGTCTCATTAAGTTGCTTAGAGCTTCAGTAAGTTGCTGAGGCTGGCTTTGAACTCACAATCCTCCTCTCTTAGCCTCCTGAGCCACTGAGATTAGAGGCATGCAACAGCAGGCCCAGCATCCTTCCTGTATTTCTAATGGGCATGGTCAGCTCAGCTTCATTCCTATCCTCACTTGCCTATCCAAAAGAGATTTTGTGTTCAAAAATGTGTTGGATACAGAAGTGATATGTATTAAGTAGGATACATAATGGTACATAGGTAGATAGATTTTATCCCCCATTGACTTTGTGAAGACAATAGCTTCCTAATCAGCTACTCATCCTTTTGATGAGTTCATTAGCATAGTGCATGCTTTCATTGGATAGACAGTCAGTGCTATTATCTATGCTAATGTCAGGTGCAAAGACAAATAGTAAACAAAACATAATCTAAAATATGGCTTCAGTATACTTAGCAATCTATCAGAAACACAGAACCAAAAGCAGTACATGCACTTCCTTTTGTGTGTCCCTCATCTTGATTCAACCAGAAGATTGAAAAATGTTGTGGAAGAGGCTTCATGAAATGATGAAGTGGTCATAAATGTCCCTCGATCCTGGTTTTCCTTCTTCCTCATCACCACTCCTCCTTGACTCCCTGTGTAGAAGGTCCTCCTTCACTCACTCCTCACGTGTGGGTCTTCTCCAGAGATTATTTTTTGCATCTCTGATCTTCTGGTTCCCCACACTCCTAGGGTACAGGGAGATGCAGGGAAGGTTAATGCTTGTACTTGCAGAGAAAAATATCTTGAAGAGTACCAAGTACACACAAGCCAGGGCCAAGCTGAGACTGAGGCCTGGCAGGTTTTGTAGGTAAAGAAAGATACAATGAATCACTCTTAGACTTATTTTCTTACTTACAAAGACAGCACAAGGAAGAGTAGCTCAAAGTGCCAGCTCCCAAGTTCTTGTCCCACACGCTAAAAACAACACCATCAAAACAAAGGGAACAGATGACTGCCACACTGAGTTCTGGGATTTCCTGTTACTTAGGAGCCAGTTCTAAACAGAAGCTGTGAGATTTTCTCTTCTGTAGCTCTGTTCTGAGGAGACAGGGTACAAAGTCCCACAATTCTGCAGCACCCAGACCGGCGATGGAAAACTGTCTCAAGACAGCCTCCAAGGGGATGTGAGTAAGAGATGGCTTTGGAGCACCTCTTCACAAGCTTCCCATCTTCTCTCATTCATGGAGGACCACAGGGCACTCTGCCAAAATTCAAATAAGCTGACATCCAAGCCTTTGCCTTAGTGGCCTATGTGGATACATTGAAGGTCCCCAAGGGAAATAAGTATTAGCATCTGTTTAGATTTGAAGCTGTGTCTTCCTATTGCCAAAGCAACCTGTTTTAAAGGTTCATTCTTTTTTTAAAGCCCTGTCCAAACTGGAGAACATCATACTATGTAAAATAAGTCAGACTCAGAAAATCAAAGTTGAATGTTTTCTCCCATATGTGGAAACTAGAGTATAATAAGAGGAAAAAAGTGTGTGTGTGTGTGGGGGGGGTGTTGAGTATCATAAAGATATAGAGGAGTAGAAGATGGAGGTTGACAGAGAGGTAGGAGGGACAGGAAAGGGGAGGAAATGTGGAATAAATCTGACAAAATCATGCTAAGTGCATGCACGTAGTGTATGTAGTGAATTCCAGCTTTATTTGTCTCTATAAAGCACCAAACCAATCTAAATAAATAAAAAAATAAAGAAGTGAAAGGAAGACAAGCAGAGTAGAGGAAGGAAAATGGAGGGAGGAGGGGAGAGAAAGGGGGAATGGGTCTGAAATGGAGTAAATTAAATTTCATGCATGTATGATTATGTCAAAATGAACCCAACTATTACATATAACTATAATGCATTAATAAAAGAAAAAACTATCCAAAGCATATTTGTCCATGTTTAAAAAAGAAACAACCAACCAATAGATATATTTAAAAAAATAATGTATATATCAACTTGAGAACTGCCACTTAATTCCATCCTAAATATGAGGTGTTCCATCCCTCTACCCCCATTCCAGGGGTATCTTTGAAACATGTCTGCATCATACTAGGCACTGTGCTTGGTGTGGACTATATAGATTGGAAGGAGCTGTCCTATTTATCACAGAATAGGATGGTGGGGGATTTTTGCACTCTGGGGTTTGGAGTAGCTTTGGAAAATATCTTACAAAACCCCTAAAATGTGTGTGAGTGTATGCTCTTCATTTAGGAGAAATACTGTTTTAGAAATAAAGAAATCATTTAAGTTCTGCAAATGTACATGAAATTGGATTTTTCAACCCTGTGTCTATACTCACATCACGTTTGACCATTTTAACTGAACTGATTGCTTTATTATAGTCTGGCTGAATTGACTGGTCGTTAACTGGTCGATCTAGTCAAAATGTCAAACTAGTAATGAGTGTGGAAACAGCTTCCCTGTCAAAAAAGCACTGAAGGCTGCAGCTGATTGCCTGTGCCCTTCCTCCAAGGTGACCTAGACAAAAAGATAGTAGGAACTAAGGGGCAGTATTGAAAAGGAAAAAAATTGGCAGCCCATCATTTGAGAAGAAATGCTTGATGCAAACTCGCATTCTGATGAACTAGATACTTCCATTGCCAAGTTGATTTTTTGGCACTTGAGCTATTTTTAATAACCAGTGGGCGTTGTATTGGAGCCATTGGCATGCCGTTTAATTTAGCAGATTGGAGAACTCCTAGAAATGTTTAACTTGGAAGAATTCACAAACATTTTGCAAACAATGGTATTTTGATGCCCGCACATCTGTGACTCATTTAAACAGTATCTTAATATATCATTGCCCACAGTCATTGATCAGGATCCTTCTCCCATAATATAATGGGATCCTTTGGCTTCCTTTCCTACTCTAGGAATCCCAGCAATTGCAGTAGTAATCATACTCACCGTGAGAAAAGATCTGTATGGAATTCTGAGCCCAACAACTCAGTTGTAAGTACCAAGAGCTCTGCTACTTAGGTGGTGGGTTCTGGCCTGGCTGGGTATGGGGAGATGTTCTCAGCTTGGGGCTTGGCCTTGACACTGGCTTCAGGGAGAACTTAGCCTCAGCCTTTCTATCCTGGACACAGTCACAGCCATACTCAAGGAATGGTTAGCTACCTAGGCTCTGTATGACCTTGAGCAAGTTACCAAATCTCTTACTTTTAATCTCTTCTGGAAAATTGGAGTAATAATGTTTGCTGTCAATGTCATGAGCAAATTAAAATGAAATCACATATATGTATGTGTGTGTATATATATATATATAAATATATATAATAAAAATATATATGTGTGTATATGTGTATATATATATATATGTATATATATATATATATATATATATATATATATATATATATATATATTTGCTCACCCTGTTGCCTGATCCATAGTAAGTGTTATATAAGTGGAAGCCATTGTGATTATAAAACTCACAGACCATTGGAAAGATTTAGTGGCCATTATAAGGAAATACTGAGGTAAATTGGAAAATATTTTCTACCTTTCAACAATAAAAATCTTCCCTGAAGAAGATAGCATACAAAGCTTTTCTTTGTAAATTGGCTTAACTTTATTGTTCTCTTTTCCCTCCCTCCCTCACCCCCTTTTCTCTTTCTTTCTTTCTTTTTAAATTTGATTATAAGCCCATCTCTTTAATTCTCTAAACTGTAGCCATAACAAAGTAGTCATTCATTGGATTCCATCTCTTTAGAATCTTCTGTTATGTGTAGATAGCTATCCTGTGGTCCTTTAGGCTGCACAATCTCATTTCACATTTGTTTTCTTTCCCTTACATATCCATTCTCTTTATAGTTGCCTCTCAACATCACGTCCACTATAGATTTCCTTTCCCACTGGACTGGAATCAAATGTAGGAGGTCCTGCTCCCAAGACTCCTCTGTCTTTCATATTGAGATGACAGTTTCCAGAGGGTCAAAATTATATTGCCCTTTGCAGCAGATGCTTTCTAATTAAAATCTTTGTTATTATTTCTTTCTCTGCCTTTTCTCTTTCCTTCATTCTCATCTGTACCTCCATCTTCCCTCTTTGTCTGTTTTGTGACTTAAAAGGTCCTCAGTGTCTACTAGTGATTCTTCTTGAAAGATCAAAAGCAAAAGTAAAATCAGAACAAAATCAACTCCACTCTCCCCCAAAAGAGCCATTTCACATATGACTTTGTTAGTAAGAGGCAGATGGCTCTAAGAGCTTTGTTTTTTAAATAATTACATTTTGAAAGGTAATTCGACACATGGCACAAAATCCAAATGTACAAAAAGGTACAGGATGAAAAATAAGCCTCATCCCAACCCCAGCCACTCAGCTTCTCTCCCTTGAGGTAATTCTTGTTACTAATAATCCTTGTATACATATTCTTTTGCATGTTTTTTTATTTGTTTTAGTTTTTGAGCTATTTTATTTTAATTGCTACATAGTAATCACATATATTTATGGGGTACAGTAGGATCTTTTGATACATTCACATGTCGTGTAATGATCAAATAAGGGTCATTAAAATATCCATAACTTACAACATTTATTATTTTTTTGTGGTGAAGCATTCAAAATCCTTTCTTCTAGATTTTTAAAACATACAATATAATATTGTTGATTATAGTCACCCAACTGTAACAGAACACCAGAACTTATTCCTTCCCACTACTCTCCTCATCCTCTCAAAACTATTACTGTTCCACTCTCTACTTCTACGACATCAACTATTTTAGATTCCACATGTGAGTGATCTCTTGCACAATTTGTTACTGAAATGGTGAATATATATGACTTTACACATTACTCTTTTCACTTCATAAATATCTTGGAGATGACTATCCAAACATACAGTTTGCCTCATTTTTCAAGTTTTTTAAATACCTTCTTTCAAGGCTGAAGATATTTAGAAATCCCTAAGCATTAGAGTCCATTAAGAAAATTAAATATTTTTTCACACCCTCCCAAGTTGCATACACACAAAATCACACATACAGGAAATTATCTACACCAACGTGAACAACATGTTCAAAGAGGGTTTTCCTGGCTTTAAAAAAGAGAGATCCCAAAGGGGAATGAATAAAAGAGAGGAGAGATGGGAATAGAAAAGACAGCAGACTGAAATGGACATAACTTTCCTATGTTCATATATGAATGCATGACCAGTGAAACTCCACATCATGTACAACCACAAGAATGGGATCCTAATTAGGATGTTATATTCCATATATGTACAATATGTCAAAATATGCTGTACTGTCATGTACATCTAAAAAGATCAAAAATTTTTATTGTAACTCTAAAAATTTTTGGTTCTACCTCTGAGAGAGAGAGGGGCGGGGAGGGAGGGGCCAGGTCCCTGCAAAGCTAACACACAGTTGAATTCATCAAGTTTGTCTGTGTTCAAAAACTAGAGGCAATGCCTCAGTAATTAGATATGTTATTAAATTAAGTATCTATCCATATGAAGCATAAGAAATTTCTTCTTTAATAGAAACTGTAGAGCCTTTAATCAATCCAGTGGCTAGTGTTGCTTTTTATAGTTCAAATATATCATATTTTAAAGCATTTTTATTAACTCTGATCAGCTCATCATTGTTGATAGAGCATTCAGAAAAGCCATTAATTGCTCATGTCCTTCTACTGTAATATTTATAATGCAGAGTTAAATCCATCCTGCAAATAAAACTCAGGTGTAAGGTGGGGAGAGGAGAGTCACTTTGGGGGGAAAAACATAATTTGTTTTTCTGCTGATGAAAAATAGTCTTCTAGGGAATTCGACTGAGAGGTTTCTGCATATGTAGGACAGAAACATCTTATGGGATTTCTAACTTGGTATTGAAGAGTACCCTTAACTGGGCTCAGAAGGTTGGTGTTTTAGTCCTAACTCTGCTACCAGTGGGTGTGAGTGAACTCTGTCAAGTTCTTCATCTCTCTAGGTCTAGGTGTCCTCAGATTAAATGGAACTGATTAAGTGATGTTCAGAACCTTGGTAAAATAGGAGCTTATGTTTTCCTACCTCACTGTAGTCTTCTTTATTTTTTTTTGTTTGTTTCTTATAGTTGTTGGATCAAAGATGATTCTCTCTTTTACATCTCAGTGGTGGCTTATTTTTGCCTCATATTTCTGATGAATTTCTCCATGTTCTGCATTGTCCTCGCTCAACTGAATTCCATGAAATCCCAAAGCCAGAAGACTCGGCAGAAGATGATTCTGCATGATCTCAAAGGCACATTAAGCCTGACATTCTTGCTTGGCCTTACCTGGGGGTTTGCCTTTTTCGCCTGGGGACCCATGAGGATATTTTTCTTATATCTTTTTGCCATTTGTAACACTTTGCAAGGTAACTGTTGCTTCTCTGGTCTCTGTGCGGCTACCTACACCTTCACCAAGGCTTTGGTTGCTTTGAAAAATAATCTCATCTTTTAGAGACTTAAAGGAGGAGAAAATAGTCCAGGAGGCCTCTGTTCACAACTGTTTGACAAGAAGCCATTGGAAATATTAGCTAGATGTTACCCCTCATTGTAGGAATGAAGTTTAAGAGTGTAAGAATTGTAGGAATGAAGGCTAGAGCAAGGAGTTGTGGGCCAAGGCAACATGCCAAGTTGCTACAAATCCTCTTCAGAATCTCACCATAACTGATTGAATTAGATGATCCTAAGCTAAGGGCTCTATAGCTCTTTAATCTCCTTCATATATTCTGGTGAAAGAAATAAATGATCAATGAAGTGATTAACAATAGAAAAAAAGGCAACATAAGAAGTAAAGCTGGGGGGCTGGTTAATATATTTTTGAGTAATTATTGATGTGCATTTTAACCTGATTTGTCCTATAAAAACAATCTTTGGGTGATTTGGGGACGCATGTAGAATTTTTCTTGGAGGACTGAAGCTCCTCTTCATACTATTATCCTCATATTCGGCAAAGACCATTTAGGCTAGGGGCTGGCAGAGAGTCAGCTTAGCTCCATTGAGTTAAGGTCTCCTTTAGTACTCTCTACTATTTTCCACTCAATATACACCTCCTTCATAAATGCACTCCACTGGTGGTCCCAGGGGATGCTCCATCAGGAAAAGGTCTCTTTGGTCAAAGAAGCATGAGAAATGCAGCAATTCATTCCCTCATTCTTTGGAATATAGCTTGTTAAAAACTCTCAGAAGCTATTGAAAAATATTTAAAATTTTTGCTTCAACTTTACATTTTTAAAACCTCAGGACCTTTTTAAAATTATGGTCGTTTATCCTTGAGGAATATCAGGAAATATGAATTGATATGCAATTATATTCCAGGCCCTTCTAAAGTGGTATAGGAATGTGGTGGAGCAATCTGTATACGTCATAGTTTTACCCTAATGTCTTATGATTCAAGAACCCATCTCAATTGCAGCAGTATGGTGACTTAACAGAAATTTTGTGTCCCACCAGATTCTAGTCTACCAACCTTATACAGTAGTTCCCCTTATTTCTGTTTTATTTTCCACAGTTTCAATTATCAAGTGTCAACCATGGTCTGAAAATATTAAATGAAAAATTCAAGGAATATACAATTTAAAAATTTTAAATAATTTTATTATAGAATGTTGATATAATTGTTTTATTCTATTATTAGTTGTCATTCATCTATTATCGTGCCTAATTTATAAATTGAAATTTATCATAGGTATGTATGTGTAGGAAAGATAATATATATAGGATTTGGAACTCTCCATAGTTTCAGGCATTCTACTGGGGATCTTGGAATGCATCCCTCCCTTTGGATTACAGAGGATTACTATACAGCCATATTCTGACTGGAAAGTGTAAAGGTGCAAAATATGCTGTTCTTCCTTCAGGTGCCATTTGAAATTTTTTTTTTAGTTGCAGATGGACACAATATCTTTATTTTATTGAATTATTTGTATGTGATGCTGAAGATTGAACCCAATGCCTACACAAACAAGGCAAGAGCTCTATCACTGAGCTACAACCCCAGACTTTAGGTGCCATTTTTATTGCCTCTGGTAGTAGGAATGAGTTTTTTAGGAACACACCCACCACACACACACACACACCAGACTTACTTGATCCCCTTTGAGATTACCTGCACTTGGTTATAATATAGATTACTGATTGAGGCTTTAATGCTGGTTCTACATTTTTCCTCTGGACAAAACCACCTGGCCCTGAGGTACTGGGTACTCTAACTCCATACTCCAGCATGATGCTGTAACCTCAAGAACTAACTGTACTTGGTGTAGAATGTTCACAGACGTGGCTTAGGAACTAGGTGCCTGTCCAGACTTCTTTCTTAGTACTAACTCCAGACATCTCATTGGCTCACTAATCTGAGGAGAAATGTACTCACTCTATTGAAAGAGGGGTTAAAGGAAAGCTGACAAAGAACAAGAGAGCAGTTTTGAGCTTGAAAAGGAAGGAGGTGTTTTCAAAACAGCCAGTGCTCCATTCCTGAGGTGGAAGTGGAAAGTAGTGTCCTAAGGAGGGAGCCTACATGAGTAGAAGCAGAATTTAATTGGGTATTGTTTTGAAGACTAAAACCAAGGTCCCATAGATCCAGCATCAACAGAGCCAAGCTGTCTCTGTCTGTCACATATGCTTTACGTCAATCAAGCACCCAGTGTTCCTAGTCCTGCCTACAAGATAGAATGTGCCATCTATCTTGGGAGGGTATTTTCAGAGCTCTGAGTTTCAAACTCAAGTCTTACCCCCCCTTCTCTCTCTCTCTCTCTCTCTCTCTCTCTCTCTCTCTCTCTCTCACACACACACACACACACACACACACACACACACACCAAGTAACTGCAAAACAAGAATGCAGTGAAACACAGGAACAAACTAGCTATTTACACAGCAAATGGCAAGCTTGCAATCTGGCTAAGGGGGTTGCCCTGTGGTCAGGTGGGAAAAATCATGTTCATGATGAGTCATTTGTGAAGGAAGGGTGCACAAATAAAAATGCAGGTGACAAAAACCTGACATCTTCCCTCATGCCTGTGTTCTGGTGAGTAAGCAGATCAATCTGTTATTGGAAAGAACAGGGAAGGCTGTCAGGCAGAGAGGGAAAGCTGGAAGGCAGCTCATTGGGAATTCACAGAATAACCTTTAAGTCTGAGAATTAACGAAACTCCATGCAGAAAATCAGAGCAGTAATAGGTGCTTGATGTCACTGTTGCCCCTTGCTCGTGCTGAAGCTGGAGGAGTTTCACCTGCTCTGAGGCTGAGGCTTGCTCTCATCAGGTTGCTGCACCACCAGCCAGGTGGCTGCTGCTCAGACAAAGAGTGAATGCTGCTGAATTCATCCCCACAGTTGTGTGGTTACACATGGAGCTAAAGCCCTGGGGATAGTTAGTGAAACATGTCATTTTGTTTAGCCTCCAGATTGCTGCCTCCCACCTGGAATCAGAATGTCTCAGGGCTGGAACTAGGGGACCAAGATCTTCCTAATCCAACTCCTCATCAAGTGACAATAAGTCACTGAACCTTTCCTGGCACAACATTCCATAAATTTGATGCAAATTTACTATGTACATATATGAATATACCACAGTGAATCTCACCATCATGTACATCCATAAGAAATTAGTTAAAAAATAACTATGGGTAAAAGGCAGAAAGATCAATAGAGGGAAGGGAGCAGGAGGTGAGGGGAGAGGAGGGAAAGGAGAGGTACTGTGGTCTGAATTAGAACAACATATATTCTGTGCTTGCATATTTATGTCAAAATAGATTCTATTTTCATGTGTAACTGAAAAGCAGCAAAAATTTAAAAAGAAAAAGGAAAGGAAGCCCCACCCCCCACCCAGAAAGAAAGCTCAATATCCCATAAAGCAGAGCATTTAATTTCTCCTTCTCCTTCTCCTTCTACTTCTCCTTCTCCTCCTCTTTCTCATTCTCCTTCTCCTTCTTCTTCTCCTCCTCCTCTTCTCCTTCTCCTGTACCAGGGATTGAATTCAGGGGCACTCGACCATTGAGCCACATCCCCCAGCCTCTTTCTGTATTTTGTTTTGAGACATGGTCTTGTAAGTTGCTTAGGGCCTCACTAAGTTGCTGGGGCTGGTTTTGAACTCATGATCCTCCCACATCAACCTCCCAAGCTGCTGGGATTACATGTGTGCACCACTGTGCCCAACCAGCATCTTCTTTACCCAAGAGTAGTATAGTATGGTGGTTAAGAATGTGGGCTCTACAGTCAGACTGCCTGTGTTCAGTTCTGATGCTGCCAACTTAAATATTAGCTTTGTGACCTGGGTCAAGTTTACTAGATTTCTTGGACTCTGAGGTCTCTCATCTGTAAACATGAGACTAATAACACAATGCCTATCACAGAGCCATTGCTTAGCAAACACTAGCTATGATTTATTATTTCTGGCTGTTCTGTAGCTTCCTTGCATTGCTCCTGGTTCCAACCTGGCAACCACAAAGAACAGGCATAATTTCTCCTTTTGATGACAGCCTTTTCAGAACTGTGACTAATGCTACCAACCTCTCCTCACCCTGCATTTCTCATCCCAAGAATTTTCTTATCTGGATACAACACTCCAGCTTTTCTACAAGTTCATTACTATCCTTGTTTATTTTATTCTTTGGGGGGGTACCTGGGATTGAACTCAGGGGCACTCGACCACTGAGCCACATCCCCAGCCCTATTTTGGATTTTATTTAGAGACAGGGTCTCAGTTGCTTAGTGCCTTGCTTTTGCTGAGGCTGGCTTTGATCTCACTATCCTCCTGTCTCAGCCTCTCCAGCCACTTGGATTACAGGTATGCACCACCATGCCTGGCTATTATTCTTGAATATTTTTCTCTTTGTTATCATCCTCTTAAAACAAAGCCTCCTAAACTGAACTGGTAGGAGCTATGGTCAACCCATGGCAGATGGCAGAGACTCTTACCTGCCTGAGTCCAGATTCTTTACTTCCACTAAGGCCCTAGCTGAAATTGTCTTTGAACACATTTACTATATTGACTTGTGCTCAGTTTGCAATGAGTTAAGATCATTATGTTACTAATCATTGATGTGCATAACAACTTGCCATATAGAGGCAAGCTGAACACTGCCCTGTATGCAGAACAAAGGTTTTTGAACTGGCCTTAGGACCAAAATACATATTTTGAGATCCAAGAAGGAATTGCTAAGGTTGTAGAAGGCTGTGAGAGTTTACACTTCAAGTGCTTTGGAGTCCAAATCATTGATAATCTATTGAGCTGCCACACAGAGTACTGTAGACAAAAGGGAAGGTGATATAAGATGGAAAGGAAACATACCTCTCCCTTCAAAGACTTGACACTTAGATGGTGAGATGGACAATCCATGGAAAGTTATGTGGCTAAGTAGGGCAGATATTATGAGAAATGAAGCATCATGGGAGTTCAGGAGTGGTAAAGGTGAGTTCCAGTTTGAGGCATCTGTAAAGGCTTTGTGGATAAAGACTTTTGGCATGGACCATAAATAAAAGTGAAAGTATCAACAGGAGTTATTTCTGCCAATTCCACCACAAACTTTTGGAAATCCAGTTGTCTCTCCTAGGACTTTGCAACAAGGATCATCTTAAGTCCCAATTTTGCATCCCAAGGAGAATGATGGGGATAAAAATTGGCTCATACTGCTCATAAATGCCTTTGGCACTCTCCTCCTACTTGTGGGACAAAATCAGGACAGTAGAAATCAAGGGCATCAGATATGTGTTTTCCACATGCTGTAATTGTGGAAAGATGATGTGTATTAGTTATTTATGGTCGTGTAGCTAATTACCCCTGAATTTTATTATCTCACACAGGGTATGAGGGTCAGGAACTCAGGAGCAGCTTAGCTGATTATTTCTGATTCAGAGACTCTGATGAAGTTGGAGTTAAGCTGTCAGCTAACACTGTAATCATCAGAAGACTTGACTGGGACTTGGGGAACTGCTCCTACAAATGCCCACTCACATGGCTGTGGACTAGAAGATTCAGTTCCTTACCATGTGGTCCTCTCCACAGAAATGCCAAGATATCCTCAGGACAACATGCTTGACTTTTTTAGAGTGAATGATGGGAGAAAGGGGAAAAAAAGAGAGAGAAAGGGAAAGGGGGCAGGGGGAGAGGAAATATGACTTTATTATGTTTTATAACCTAATCTCAGCATGTCACTGCCACATTCTATTGAAAGGAGACTGCACAAGAATGTGAATGACTGGATGTGGGGATCACTGAAAACCATCTCAGAGACTGGATATCCTAGCAGCTCTTATTTCTAATGGTCTAAGATAGATAGCAATCTAGGGGAAAAGGAGTGGTGGACATAAAGTTTTGATAACAAACCTTTTTGCCATCACTGTCCTTATAAAAGCTAGAAAAATGAGATCAGAAATCGGGTAATGGCCCTGGGGCTCTTTGGAAGTAGCATTGACAAGAGCAGCTTTGTGTCTAGTTATTGGTTACAGCTGATGAAAAAGACTGACCTCCTTCTCCTGGCTTAGGATTCCTCATTTTTGTGTTTTACTGTGTGATGAAGGAGAATGTACGAGAACAGTGGCAGATACACCTCCGTTGTGGGTGGTTGCGAATGGATAACTCTTGTGGTAAGATGCCAGTCTGGGTAAGGTTTTGAATTTTACATGTTTTACAAAACTGATCAGATGAACTTATCTCCTAACTTGAGTTCAAACAGTATCAGCCTCAAAATACAGTCTGTTTCTATGACC
This sequence comes from Callospermophilus lateralis, assembly GCF_048772815.1. Taxonomy (NCBI): domain Eukaryota; kingdom Metazoa; phylum Chordata; class Mammalia; order Rodentia; family Sciuridae; genus Callospermophilus; species Callospermophilus lateralis. The sequence goes on from NC_135325.1 coordinate 110,838,550, forward strand.
TGAAAATGATTTGTGTTTTTACACCAAGATGAATGCAGTCAAGTGAAGAATGTGACTTGGGTCATATATTAGCCTAGTGGAGCTTTTGTTTTAACCCAGATTCCTTGGATCACTTTTCCTCTATGCCACATCACCACTGATTCAATCAAAATAGCATTGATTGAGTGCCTGCTGTGTTTAGGCACTGGGTCACAGGAACTTCTGGCCAAGTAGCCAACAGTAGATTGAGAGAATGTGAAAAGCAAAGAGTGGTGGTCGTGGTGGAGAGAACTTACCAACATGCCAAAGATGTCTGGTCAGTGGGCTGCCAGGATAGTTCTTCTGATGGCCTTCTCAGTAAAGTGGAAGATGTAGTAGATGCTAATGTTGTCTCTTAGCAGTGATGATTCCCGTGAGAATGTCTCCAGTACAGGCAAGTTTAATTTTTATATATCAAAAGTATCTTCCATCTAATTCTAGCAGTTTGTCTCAGTCTCAATGCAAAGTTCAGTCTGCTTCCCTTAGGGAAGACAGCATTTGAACTCTAAGATTCTATGAGTACCACCAAGATCTCCTTCCTTTATACGAAGTGTATCTGTGACCTGTGGTCCTTATACTGTAGGGAAAGCAGGTCTCCTTGGTAAGTGCTTTGACTCTTCCTTTGTCACACATGATAGTACAAACTTACCTCTCATGACTTTATAGAAAAGCTAACTCTTAGAATGAACAAACACTGTGCATTGAGCTTTATATTTCCCACTGTTTTTATTGATGTATTACAATTATACATAATAGTGAGATTTGTTGTCATATATTCATCCATACACACAATATAACACTATAATTTGGTTAGTATCATTCCCTATTATTTCCCCTCTCCATCACCTCCTCTGTCCCCCAGGATTTTATATTTTAACAGGACTATTGAGGTATCATAATAGTCATCGATTTTAAGTGTAGAGTTTGATAAGCTGTATGTTTTAACATTTTTTTCGCATTATTTCAGATGGAAGTAGCAGGTGTGGGTTAAATGTTGGGTATAAACAGAAGAGACTGAAGAAAACCTTTGAGCACAAATTGTTGGCAGCATCCCTTAAATCAACTGCAACAAGCTCCACTTCCAAGTCTTTAGGCTGTGTACAAGGCACTCCTTCAGAAATGATCTTCCCAAACGGTGAGGAAAAGGCTGTGTTGCTTACATTTATAGCCCAGTGATACTGAATTAATCTGAGACCATGTAGTAGGTCTTAAATAATACTTCCTCTTGAAACCTACACACACACACACACACACACACACAGAGAGAGAGAGAGAGAGAGAGAGAGAGAGAGCTTTAGTCAGATTTTTCATCACTGTGACCAAAAATCCTGACAAGAACAACATAAAGAAAGAACAATTTATGTGGGGCTCACAGTTTCAGAGGTTCAGTTTATTGACAGCTGACTTCATAGCTCTGGGTCCAAAGTGAGGTAGAACATCATGGCAGAAGGGTGTGGTAGAGGAAAGCAGCTCAGAACATGGCAACAGGAAGCAGAGAGAGCTCTGCTCACCAGGAACAAAATATAAACTCCAAAGTTATGCCCAAGTGACCTACCTCCTCCAGGTACACTCCACCTGCCTACAGTAACCATAACCATTGACCCAGCTAATACATATTAGTGGATTAATACAATGGTTAGGTAACAATTGTCATAATCTAATAGATTTCACCTGTGAACAGTCTTACATTGTCTCACACATGTACTTTTAGGGGACATCTCACAACCAAACCACACACATACATACATGTACACATCTGGGCTCATTCTTGGCTGAGAACATGTATAGAGAAGCACTTAGCAAACTTAATATGTACAAATCTGATGAGTTATTACACTGATGGGATGACAGGAGACAGGTTAGAAAAATTCATGGGAGTTAAAAACAATTGTCACAGACTGTTGAAAGCACAAGAACCGAGACATTGTATAATCCTGTTCCCTAATTTTACAGATGTGAAACATTAATCAGGGTAAAGGAAAGTGCCTTAAGGACAGTCATTCTGTTCAGCAGCAGCAGACTGGGACCAGAAATAAGGTCTCCTGGCTTTCAGGACTAGTGCACCCTACCAAAATTACCCTTTGAGTTACATGTTCACCTTGTTCTATAGGAAGCAATATTTATACGTAGAGACTAGAGATGGAGCATTGGGAGAGAAAGTGTAAGAAAAGGATGGGTCTATAGGCTAAAACAGAGAAAGGTAAAGTGATCAAGAACTTAACAACTTTAAGTTGATGTGATAACATTGCATTCTGTACTTCTAGTTGGTCCATGATGCAATGATCTTGGTTGACTTTCTTGAAGACCAGAGTAGACCCCCGCTCACACACAGATAGACCACCTTTGTAGCCATTCTCTCACCTTCTCAGTGCTGATAGTACGACTGCTCATCCACTTGTATTTTTTTATTATGTTGGTTCCAAAAAAACAAACAAACAAACAAACAAACAAACAAAAAAAAAAAAAAACAGCTGTTTTCCAGAGCTGAAACTCATCTGGAAGTAGTATGGTAGATTTTAAAAAGCACTTAACTTTGTATGGGAAAGCTAGTAGTGTACATGAAAGAAACCTTTCCTTGGCCACAGGCATTTATCAGAATCTAGCCAACTAACTTGTGGGTATGTTCTGGTGCTCATATGGAGGCACAGGGGAGCCACAGCACAGAGAAGACCTGGACTGTGGAGGCTCCTTTCTGCATAATAGTTGGGACTGATTGGATGATATCATTTTGGCCAAAGGATTAGTTAGTATTGGTTCCCCTGCTGCCCCTGGAGTATATTTCATTAGCAAATAAATAGCCCAAATGTACACATATTTTTCTTCAGAGGAACAGTAGCAATACATGTGAAGGATTCTAATATTGTTGTACTAAGCAATAGACCTGGACAGCCAAGGGGTCTGGGACCTGTCTCAAAGTGAGTGACAGTTAGACCGCCCCATGTTCTAAAATTGAAGTTTGGATGCTACCACCCAACATGTGGTAGCCAAAAGCTAGATTCCACTAGCACAGAGTGAATAATCATGCTCTCTTTAACACCAGACAATCTCAACTTTGAGAAATAGCCAAACTTCCAGTGTAAGAATGTCAAATCCATAGGGAATATTAGATATTCTTATTCTACTTTCCAAGGCCTCGAGAGTTTGGCCATAAATATCCTCCCCTAGGTTAAGTTTAAGATCAGTAACACTTTTAATCACAATGGGGAAGAACACTTTTGCCTAAACAATATGATGTCAAAACAAATTAATTCATTCCATATTTATATTAAACCATCCAAAGAAAGCAACACAAAGTTCACTTCTTTTATTTTCTTATATACCTTTATTCTATTTATTAATTTTATGTGGTACTGAGAATGGAACCCAGTGTGTCACATGTGCTAGGCAAGTACTCTACCACTGAGCTATAGCCCCAGCCCTCTTTCCCTTCCTTTCTAATTGTTCACTCAATCATTCAATACAAATTTTTCATGATTCTACCATATGCACAGCTCTTAATGCCCCAGCTGAAAAATATTCTTGTTTTTGTTAATGCAGATGACATGGATGAAGATACCTACTGTTTTTCTTCCTTGGGTTGTGAAGTTATGCCTGACTGTGCAAGAAGAATATTACCTATGGAAATCAAAATGAATTCCAGCCACAAAGATTTTTTTTCAATAAATCTCAGCAGAGATGCTCACCTCCTCCCACCTCTGGGCTGGGAAAAGTGTTGAATTTATGAAACAATCTGCTCCAACCTTCAATGAGATAATATTTGGTGAATATTAAAGTTGTAATAATTCTATTCATTGTTACAATTGTTTCTTTTTTTAAAAGATTAGATTGGAGCCTATAGTTATGGTACATTAGGGGAGAAATGTCTACAGCATTTTGTTCCAAAAATGTTAACTGTGTGCATCCTAAATGAAAATAGTCAAGATTGGGGGCCTTACAGTCCTGCTCTGGGAGACAATTGCAGATGGCCAATGTATTGGTATCCCCAGCTGGCCTGACACACAAAGGAGAAGTAGGTAGGAAGAGCCACAGGTCATATCTTTTTTGAGAAAAGAAAACTGCCTTGTTTGTCTGTCATGACAAAGCACCTGAAATCCTCATTATTCAAGTTATATTTTGATTGAAGCCCCTTATTAAAATGCAAACATGTTTTGTGAAAAAGGTAGCTCATCAATCCACAGACACGCATGAATTTCTTAGCGGGGACTAATTTCTCAGCTAAGACAGCCCCTTGGGAAACAGTAAGCAGGGTCCTGAAGAATGTAACAGCAGGAAGTGTCTGAATCTGCCTTTTCTCCCTTGGAAGGAAGGGACAGGTCAGGGTGAGCAGGACAGTAGGGGAATGAAAGAGAGAAAGATCAAAGGTGACAGAATGAGCAAAGATGAATTTTGTCTGCTTTGCATCCTTTGGTAAGCATGATAAGAGTTCTTCTTAATACCATCCCAAATACTACCACTGCAGTTTCCCAGCCAAGCATGCTGCTCACATTTGACCTTGGGTACAAATGAGGAAAGAAATGAACATTCTGGAAGGATACACAAGCAACTGGTATCATTGATTTGCCTTCCAAAAGAGGGACTGTGTATCTGGCTGCAAGGGAAAAGAAAATTTACTTTTCCCTCTGTTTCTATATATCTTTTGAATCTTGAACTGAGAGAATATATTACTTCTTTGAGCAATAAATAAATGAATACACAAAGAAAGTTAATCAAACCCTTCCAATGAGAAAGAAAGATAAATCCTTGGGGTTTAATACTGCCAATCAACTTCCCTATAGTCCTTGTGAATGTGTATGATGCAGTGGACTGTGGAGACAGCAGAGCTGAGTTCAAATCCAGCTTTGCCACTTCCTAGATTTGTGACCTTGAGAAATAACAATAATCATACAATTGGAGTGAAGCTTAAATGAGATGATGTTCTGAAAGTTTTCTAGCACAGTGGAATACATGATATGTTAACTACTTTCTACTCACTACCTGCTTACTACTCACCCCCTGTTGGCCCCACTCACCATGTCTATTCCATTAAAGGCAACACACTGGATCCTTGAAGTGAAAATTTATGTTGACTACCAAACAGTCTGGAGTTGGTGCCAGTCCCTGGGATAAACTTCTTAAGTCTCTCTTGCCCCTTTATCAGCTCACATAATATTGAAAACATAGGTAGGCTCTTAAGCCCCAGAATATCTGCCATTAAAATTAGTCCTCTTGTCTATGAAATGTTATCATAAGGAAATCACTCATCCATTGTAGCCCATATGATTTCATGTGTACTTTGAAGCAATGGTGTATGTGTGTGAGAGGAATGTGTGTGTGCACACGCACATATGCATGCATGTGTATGTGTTGGTGAAGGGACTAACATAAATGATGGCCAATATGTCTTGGATGTTACATGCCTTTGAACTGGCAACATTAAGTCACCATCATTCAAAAGTGGATTTAAGGACAAAACTTAGTTGTAGTTAACAAAGCTACAAATACATGGATTCTGCAAATGGTTTAATTTGGGGGGATCATTTGGTTGTTAAAACGCCCATGATTGTATTTATTTTCCAGACCCTGGTTTTTCTGCTGCTGTTGGAGTGATAAATGTGCAGTCTGTCTCTAATGACCTGATATGCTGTCAAAAACAGAAACGTTATTTTATAGAAATTTCATGATTCTTGTCATGCCTCCTCCTGTTAATTAGTAAAACATAGGTTTTCTGAAAATTAAATGACAGTTTGAGCTTGCAGGGAGAACACTGATTAAGCAACTTTAAGGGTATCCTTTCATTTTTTTCTTGGGTCCATAAAATGGCTGACACTTTTGTGAAGATGGAAACAAATAATTACAGAAAAGAAACCCTAGGACTTTTTGTTAAAAATATCATTTGTTCTTTTTAGATATACATGACAGTAGAATGTATTTCAAAATATCATATATACATATAACTTCCCATTTTTGTGGTTGTACATGATGTGGCTCATGTATTCATATAAGAATTACCTTCTTTTTTCTTCATGTACAAACTTTGCTTTATTTATTTATTTTTTATCTTATTTTTTACACATGGAACACAACTTTTCATTTCTTTGATTGTACATTATGTAGAGTTATACCATTAGTACAACCATATCCATACATAGGGATAATGATGCCCATACCATTCTACCATCTTTCCCCCCACACACTCTCCCTTCCCTCCCTTCTTTCCCCTCCTTCTCCTCTGTTCAATCCAAAGTTCCTCCATTCTTTCCTTGCCCCTGCCCATTATGGATCAGCATCCACTTACCAGAGAAAACATTTGGCCTTTGGTTTTTGGATTGGCTTACTTTGCTTACAATGACATTCTCCAATTCTGTCCATTTACCCATAAATCATAAATGCCATAATTTCATTCTTCTTTAAGGCTGGGTAGTGTTGCATTGTGTGTGTGTGTGTGTGTGTGTGTGTGTGTATCACAGTTTCTTTATCCATTCATCTATTGAAGGGCATGTAGGCTACTTCCACAGTTTGGCTATTGGATAAGGCAGAAATCCATTTCTCAATACCCAGGCAAATATTCTTTATTGAGTACTGGCCAATGAACTTACAGAGCCCCTTGGAGCTTCAGGGCACAAGCTCTGGCCTTTCACTCTCTGCTGTGCCTGCCAGCAAGCCAGCAAAAAAAAAAAAAAAAAAAAACACCAAAAAACAAAACAAAACAAAACAAAACAGAATGGTAGTAAACTCTCCCTGAAGTAAGTCTGAGGATGCTCTTCCCATGACTCTAATATTTACTGTTTTGTAAGAAATTCCAAGGGTCATAATGACCATCTGTGATGGCTCATGTCCCCTGCACCCAAGGATATGGGAAGATTGGGGAGGGTAAAAAAAACAGAGGAGGCAAGTTTTGTATATTCAACAGCTTAGGGGTCTATGGTTTAACTGGTTTGCTCCTGATCCTAACCTTTAAGCATTTAGGGAACTCAAGGAGTTTGGAACAATGGGCAGAGGACATATTGATCTCTGTTGATGAGGCAAAACAAGTGAAATGGATTAAATTCATACTTATAAAGTCTGGTACTTCATAAGCACTTCATAAATATTTGTCACATACATGTCAGGATATACAGGAATGAACGGTATAAAATTGTGAGGTGAGAAAGTAGGATGGGAAATGAAAGTTTTCAATCTCTCAAAAGCAGTGTTTCTCCAAGAGGAAAGGCTGTTATAATTTTTAAAGACATTGTGTTTGGGGGCCTGGGACAGTTGGTGAAGTAGGAGGCACATGATATTTAATCCTCTCTGACCTGCTTTGTTTCAATGAGGATCACGTGGTGAGAACACTATTGTTTTCCCATTTCCTGCCAGATCCTGTCAATAGATAAGATTCTTTTCCCATATCCTCAGCTGCATTTGTGGAAAGTCTTCATCTTTTCAGTGTCTTCTTAGAAATTTTCCAAAGCAGAAGAGGTAGTATAGGAGACTGCTTGTAGAATGTTATTCTTAACCCAAAATCATAAACTAAAATCCCTTTTTTGAAGAGTCAATTTCTGCTTACATCAACAAACAAGTGGGCGATTTAAGTACAGAGAAGAGCTTTGATATAGATCAAAACAATCTATAATTAAATAAGACAGCTAAGTCAGTCTTATTAAACAACTAGCCTGTGTCCATAATATTTAGATAAAAAAAAGTTTCAGTGAATGTGGCTCAATATCCAATAAGCAATTATTGGATATTGGTGCATATGAAAACTCTTCATCAGGGACCTATTATCAGAAAGGATCAAAGAAATTGACAGATGGCCCTAAAAGTCCCCTCAGTTTGATGAAACTTTAGATAGATTTCTTTCTGATAATAGGTCCCTGATCCCCTTGGAGAATTTAATTCAGAACCCTAGGAAGTGTTAATCCTTTCTAAGATGTAGATCCTCTCCCAATCCATAACCAGCGTTAAAATTTAGGAAAGGCTTTCTGGAGGATTTGGAAGCCATCACTTTGAAATGTAATTGTCTCCCAGTCTCTCTAGGAAGAAAGGAGCCCAATATATTCAAGCGCAAATTAGCAAATGTAGATGGCCTAATCTCACTGACAACCATTCCCTAACTGCTTCCAGAGATTTTCCTCTTGCTCACCTCAGTACTTGGAAACTCCCCCACCTTTTATTTCAAAAGTTGATTTTAAGCTATTCCTCCTACTGCAATAGTTTTGACCCCTATAGCAATCCAAATGAAGTCTAGTTTGTCTGTTTACAAAAATAATAAAATACATGTGTATATGAAAGCAACGACAGGATTTTTACATATCTAGTGTTTCTCATCTTAGTTCTGTGTAAACGTTTCCCATTAGCATGTAAACTTCATGATGGCAAGAACTTTGTCTGCCTTGTTTCGAGGTGTACTGTCAGTGCCCAGTATAATACTTCAGTCCATGTTCTTTGGTTGCCAGCAAAAGAAATCAAATGTCTTTAAACTGAACCATATTGTCATTTCCAGTTAACTAAGAAGAGGCACTATAATGAGTTTTCATAACTAAAATAATTTATGGAAAGGTTAAAGGACAAGGCTTGAAAAAGGACAGAGATCTACAAAGCAGGAACCATGGGGATAATCTCCAAACAGGGAAAACTTCTCATAAGGAAACTACTCCTGGGATGGAGAAGCAGTAATTTCTTCCATCTCATGTTACTAATGTAAAACTCACAAATGTTTCTGATCAACTAAGCTTAAAATCTGTGCTGTACTGAGCAATAAGAGGAGGATTGTGACAGGAAAAAAAAACCTCCAGGGAGCTTTCTGTTTTTGATAGTGCTAGGACAGAAGTTTGGATTTATCATCTCACCAAGAATAGTCACACTGTGGAGAAGTCATTTTACAACAAAAACTTAGGGTGTGGTATGAATGAATAGAAGGTCAGTATTTAAAAACACAGTACATCTACTAAACACAGTATAGATCTGAATATATTTTAGTTGAGTGGATGGTTAATTCAGTAACATATTTCCTCAGTAAGTGTGCCGAAGTGCTTAGAAGAGAAGATTTCTCCCCTCCTCAGGTCTCATTCATATATTCACTTGCTTTTTTAAGGCTCAAGTGAATCAGGAAGTGATAGTTCAATATAAGTTTCTCAGAAAAAAAAAAGATAAGCTTCTCATGATGATAGAGAAGAGTGCTATTAGAAAAAGTGATCTTTAGAGATTTTGGGCATAGAGATCTTGAACGAACATTGATATGTGAAAATGTGCCCAATTATTTGTCTGTGTTACTGCCTTGACCCATCTCTTCAGATGAGTTCAAAACATTACATTTTTTTAAGATGCTTCACCAAACAGCTTTCTGAGGTCCCCTCAAATATCTAACATTATATGTTGATGCAACTTCCAGGTCCCTTCAGCTTTGACTAGGGAGGTTTCAACTGCCTGGAAAGGAAAGCTAGGAGAAAGGCTATTTACATTCTCCATCTTACCATGCTAATAGTATGATATTCACAAGGTGAGGCTCATAGAAAAAAAAAGGAGTGTGGGGGAATTGGGGGCCCACATTGGAGGACTCTGGTATGATATATTTTTAAAAGACCCAGAAGAAATCAATAACAAGCAGTAACTTCAAATATTGAAAAAAATCATCTCATCTAAATGCATAAAAAAGTACAGATGTTTCCTTAACATATGCAGCTCTATGCAAATCATTATGTAAATTAAACAAAAAGTTAGAGCTGGCAAATTCCCAAGTTTCTAAGATTTACTTAGTTAACCTAGTGTTCATCATAGACACAAAGTTGAGGATTTTTGCTTACATCCCATCTCATTTAGATGTGAAGGGAGGCAAGACTGAAGGATGTGCTACATTAATAGGGTGAAGGCACTCAAATTGGGGGACAAGCTAGATAGATGGTTAGATAAATAGATAGATAGTTTTCACCTTCAAAATGTTAGCCAGCTCATCCATCATGCTCAGTTGATTGTGGGCAGCAATGGGACTAGAAATGGAAATGAATCTGAGTTGCAGTGAATTTTGATGAAGGCCTAGTTCATGCAAGAAAGATTTTTTTTGAATCCTCAGCCCACAAATTCCCAGAAGAATAGAAAACTTTAAGAGCAGTTGCAGGGGAAGAATAAAGACCTAGTGTAACAGGCTACATCAAATCTTTAGATACGGACACTTTCAAAGTAGAAATATAAGGTTATACATATAGTGGGCCACATTTCCCCAGCCTGCATCATGTGGGTCTCTAATGGTTCTAAGAAATCAGATTGTTAGCTTGAGTTCTTTTTTTTTTTGGGGGGGGGGAGGAAGGTTGTAGCTAGTGAGGGGTAGAAGAAGATTCCCTCTCTTCTCTCTGACTCTTACACACCTGAGTCCAGAAATGTGAACAGGTAAAAGGTTTCAGTGTGGTTTGGCAATCTTTGAATCTGCTAGCTAAATAAGTACAGCATACTGATGCTAAGTACCATAGAAGAGGATAAAATGGTGTAAAAGCCACAGTTCTGCTGATAAGAAACTTAGATTGCACTTGGGGTGATGAAAGATCTATTTCTACAAAAATTTGTTCAAATTAACACATTGTATGTAACTCTTCAACTCATGCAGTAGAGACCTTTAGGCACAACAAACAGTAGCCACTAAATTATTAATTCAATTTCACAAATATTTATTGAACTTTCCCTAGATCTGTGGTTCTGATTAAGACAGATGCAGTTCTTACAATTGTCTGGGAAGACAATTGCATGTTCAGTAATAGAGTGTGATATTCTTTTAAATTTTTTTTTTGTCTTTTAATTTTTTTAGCTATCAATAGGCCTTTATTTTATTTGTTTTTATGTGGTGCTGAGAATCAAACCCAGGGCCTCACATGTGCTAGGCAAGCACTCTACCACTGAGCCACAGCTCCAGCCTGATATTCTTCTACATCATTATTGGAGTTTTTAATTTATGAAACTGGTAGAAGATCAACAGGTATAGCCTATTTGGCAAAGTACTCTGTAATTTCTAATTAATTAAACATGCTCTGTGACCCCAAAATTTCACTCCTAGCTATACATCCTAAAGTACAAACATGTATCTACAAAAATATTTGTACACCAATGTTCATAGCTGCTTCATGCACAACAATAATAGTAACATCAAAACCCAAATATTCATTAACAGGTGAAGGTATAAACAAGTTGTGGGGCATTTATACAATAGAATACTGTACATCAAAAGTTGAACTATGGATATGAATGAATGTAAAAATGTTTCCAGTCAAGTTGGACAACTAAGAGTACATGCTGTTTGACTTTATTTATATTAATAGGCAAGATAACTGATGATTCTATAACTGAAAATAGTAATTATCTCTGGGTAAGTGATATATACTGGAAAAATGCAAGGGGGACCTTCTGGGATGATGGAAATGGCACACGTCTTGATGTAGATTGTGGTTGAACAGGTATAAATGTTTATCCATTTGTACACTTAAAATAGTGTAAACATTTTACATGCTGTCTTGCAAAGGGAAAAGTAGAAGAGAAAAACAACTTTTTTGAGGGCAGTTTAGCATTTACCTATCCAAACTTAAGCATACATTACTTATCTAAGAAACCCACTTTTGGTATTCTATCCTAGTACAAGGATACAATGATTAATGGAGAAGGTCATTCAGTGCAACCCTGCAGTAGTGAAAACTGGAAATAAGTTAAAGATCCTGCAATATCAGAATGAATAATAAATTTAGTTTATGCATAGTATGGAATAATACACAGCCAATACAAAGAATAAGTAGAAACAATATGATTAATAATTCACAGATATCCACAATATGTTTTGCTATAAATTTGCATGATACAACATAGTATGATAAAGTACATATAAAAAAATTCTCACTGTTTTTGTGGTCATTGCTTTGTTGTTTGCTTCATAAATGAATTCAACTCCATTTTATGTGGGTTTATATATCTAAAAAAAGTCCACAATATACACACTTTGTTAATAGTGGTATACCTATAGGGAGACAGATTGGTGAGGCTTTCATTTTTTGTTTTATATGCCTTTATATTGTTTTAATTTTTATAACAAGAATCCCTAATTTTTGTAATTTAAAAATTTAATAATAAGAAGAATATATACAGTGTGATGAGATTCCTTGAGATACTGACAGGAATGATTGAAGTGGGGTAGTTGTTGAGAAAGATGATGAATTCTGTCCTGGACATATGATTTTAAGATGCCTCTGGGACACTCAGGTAGAATTGTCTGGAAGGGAGTTCACTGTGTAAATCTAGAGCAGAGGGCAGCAGTTCAGGATGGAGATAGTGATTTGAGAATGTGGATGGAAATTAATGCCCCCATAGGAGTCAACAAGATTGCCAAGCGCAAATATAAAGTGGAAGAATAAAACAAGTAGGCCTGGGAATGGGGAACACTGAGTGCAAGTATATGTGGATCATCCTGCAAAGAGTACCTTGAAAGAAAGGCTAGAGAGGGAGAAAGAAAACCAAGAGTATGTGGTGCCATGTAAGCCCAGGAAAGAGAGGTCCACAATGGACAATGTATTCAATGGTGACAAATGCTGTGGAGAATAAAAGTACTGTAAGACAAGAACTATGTCTTCTGGATTTAGGAGAAAAGACTCTTAGGTGAAATCCAGGAGGAGGAATGAGAAGGGAGTGGAGGGCAAATGGAGCTCTTTCAATAAATTTAGCCACTAGATTACAAGAGTTGGTGAAAAAAAGATCACTGGGTGGGACAGAGGTTGGGAGAAGTTTTAAACATATAGTATTAATATCAGAGAGACTTAATTTTTCATGATTATTAGAAATAGTAAGATATAGAAATACTGTGGCAGGGGTAGAATTTAGCCAACAAAACCAAGATGAGAATCCATAGCACAGATGGAAGGATTCCTCTTAAACAGCAGTTGGGGCACCCCATTGCAACAGGGAGGAAGGAAGCAAGGAGTGGGCGTGGATGCAGGCACATTTATAGATTTGGTCATAGGAATTTCAGGGAGCTCTCATTTGGTAGCTTCTATTTTCCCGATGAAGTAGGAGGTGAGGTAACCTGCTGAGAGTGAGAGAAGTAATGAGATGGAGAAGGTTTAAAATAGCTGTTATGGAGAACAGGAGGAAGACCTAACTAGGGAAACAGAATTTGTGTGCCTCCTTTAAGAGGTCTGAGACCATGGTTGCGGTAATGTAGAGGGATTGCGTGAGGTCATCTCCTGGGAGTGAGGGCAGAAATGGAGCATCTAAAAGATGTCAAAATCCCTAAGCAGTTAGGTTAATTGATTCCAAGAACTAGTTAATTCAGGAGGGGAAAACACATGTGAACATCATAATTCCTTGGCATCACAAAAGACCAACTCCTGATGATTGCCCCAGCTGAAGCATTTGGTTTGAATTCTATCACCCAAGGCTCATTGGAGAAAAGGAGATCTTCATCATTCTAGTCACAGCTCACAAACAGCTCCCTATTCTCACTCTCACCTACAATTCTTTTCTAAATTGGAATACTTCTTATTGCAGCATTATTTATGGTGACAGAGAGTTGCAGGCAATCTGGCATCCATCACTGAGAGAGCAGAGAGGCGAAGTGTGGTGGATGCACATTCCAGAGTAGTTTGCAGCAATTGTAAGCAAGGGATTAGTTGTATCTAGAGTAGCATGTATAGATTTTTAAAACATAGTGATGGGTAAAATATAGCAATAACAAGAAATGGAATCATAAATACCTGTATATAAACACAATACATGATTTACAGGAATTAAAAAGACCTTCACTCAAATGATAATATATATTGTGTAATAGTGTATGAAAGAAAAATATTATAATAATCAGAAAATACTACTTACTAAAGAATGAGGAAAGAGAATTTGAGTGAAGTATGGGAATGACAGGAAGTAAAAAAGTTAAACAAGATCTCAACGATGATAAATGTGCCATGAGCTGAGTTTGATTAATTCAGCTCTCTGCACCTAAGGCACTAACTAAATACAGAAATAAATAAATGAATCAGAATGCTTTCCTAACCTCTAGTAGGCTTTGTCACAAGCAATGTCTTTATCTTCAACCCAGAATAATAGACTTACTGAGGATTGGTGCTGGAAGAAAATGTGCAGGGCAGCTAGGGCTGCCCTTCACCTCATCACTTACGTTTTCCCAATTTTATCACGGTATAATTGACAAGGCAAAATTGTATGTATTTCAAAGGGGAATGAAGGGAAGGGAGGGGAGATGGGTATAGTAAAGACAGTAGAATGAATAGGACAAACTTTCCTATGTTCCTATATGAATGAATATACAACCAGTGTAACCCCACATCATGTAAAATCACAAGAATGAGAAGTTATACTCCATGTATGTATAATATACCAAAATATATTCTACTGTCATGTATGACTAAAAAGAACAAATAAAAATACTATATGATTCTATAAAAAAGGATGTACAACATAATGTCTTGATATAACATATACATTGTGAAATAATCACCACAATCAAGCTTGCTAACATACCCATCACTTCACATTGTTAACTTCTTCTGTGTAGTGAGAATACTTAAGATCTACTCTTTTGTTTTAACTTTATTTTATTTATTTATTTTTATGTGGTGCTGAGTATTGAACCCAGTGCCTCAAACATGCTAGGCAAGCACTGTACTACAGAGTTACAACCCCAGCCCACTCTTATCAAATTTCAATTATACAATATAGTATTATTAACTTTAGTCACTGTATAGTAGATCCTTAGAACTGATTCAACTTATAACTGAAAGTTTGTACCCTTTGACCCCACCTCTTGGGCCCAGGTATCCACCCTTCTATTCTGCTTTTATGAGTTTCACGCTTTTAGATCCCACATGTAAGTGATATCATAAAGTATTTGTCTTACTGTTCCTGGATTATTTCACTTAACATAACATCCTTCAGATTTGTTACAAAATACAGGATTTCCTTCTTTCTGAGGCTAATAATATCTCATTATGTTTATATGATACAGTTTCTTTATCTACTCATCAATGGATATATAAGTTGATTCCACATCTTGGCTATTGTGAGTAACACTGCAATGAACACAGGAGCACAGATGTTTGTTTTGATGTGCCAACTGTATTGCCTTTGGATATATACCCAGGAGTGGGATTGCTAAGTCATATAGTAGTTTCATTTTTAATTTTTTTTCTCACTGCTTATTTTGTAAATGAGGAAACTGAGACCTGAGAAGTAAATGACTTGGTTAAAGTCACACATCTAGTTGCAAAGCTTGGTCTAGGTCTATGTCTCCTGGGAATCCATTATTCTTTTCCTGTATGCCTTCAGGAAAATTCTCACTACTTTTGTGGTTATTGCTTTGTTGTTTTTTGCTTCTTAGACTAACTCAACTCCATTGTATGATTTCTGCTTCCTTCATAATTTTTAAAATTTAGAAATAAAATCAGGATAAATTTATGTTACCCTATTCTGTCTACATGGGGGAAGAGTGATTATACCAGTAAAACTTATATTATGCCAAGCTTTTTTTCTAGTGATTTTTATATGTTATATTAAAATTACTATTTTAATTGTACAAATTTATGTGGTACATTGTTATACTATATATCCATACATACATGTATGTATATAGTGTAATGATGAAATCAACTTAGTAAACATTTCTATCTCCTTAAACATTTAAAAGGCTTTTTGATTAACACATAATAATTGAACATATTTATGGGGTACAGAGGCCAATAATTTCTTAAAATCTATGACACAATTTCGAATACTAGAATTTTTACCTCATGGAACTGTTTGCCAACATGCCTAGCCTTGTGTCACCATTTGTGTAGAACAGTTCCCTGTTCTAACCACATTCACTTATATACTCATGAGGCACATGAGTAACCAATGTTTCTATACACCTGTGTGACCTTGTTCTGTAACATTCATTTGATGCTTTCTAAAAATTTTTAAAAATGTTAAAAGTTTTTATTGAGGTATAATTGGTACACAAAGAAATGCACGTATCTAATGTGTACAATGTGATGAATTGAAATGTTGAAGCACATGAAAACACCTGTGATACCATCATCACAATCAGGATGATATACCTTGACTTCCAGGTTTCCCTCTGCTCCCTTTCTTGTGGTAAGAATATGTAACATGAAATTTACCCTCTTAATTTTTGAACAACACCATATTGGTAACCATAAGATCCATGTTATACAAGAGATCTATGAAATTTGTTCATCTAACATTACTGATACCTTCCCCTCCCCTTCCCCTGGCTGCTTGATTAATGTTACCACACACCACTTCCCCCAGAACAACTTCAGGTTCTTAGGAGTGTGGAAAAAATCAAAACAAATTCAATAATGTTTTGAATACTGTGATAATATATGTAATGTGTCTATACGTAGAAGACACGCAATAAATGGTAGTTATTATTTTTATAATGTTTATACTAGAATTAAAAGTGTCTCCCAACACCTTTTGAAATCATACAGATTTTAAGACTGGTGATGTGACTTAGTGGTACAGAATTTTCTTAGCAAGCACTGAGCCCTGGGTTCAATCCCCAGTACTACAAAGAAAAAAAATCATACAGATTTTAATGTTTCAGATCAACAGATGAGTCATTGTTTAGGGGAGCAAAAAAAAACTCAAAATAAGTTTTGCTGTAGTGCACATCAAACCACATCTCACACGATGACCTCCAGAGAACACATCTGCCGAGTTTTCATCTCATTTGTGTTCCCTAGGATGTGGTAATTATATGTAACTACCAGAGGCCTAGGAAAAAGCTTCTTTCAAAAACACAATCTTCTCTCAAAATGGGACAAGCATCTCCATTAGCAAGCATATCTCGAGTGTGACAAGGCCATAAAGTTGCTCTCTTTTTTCCCCCCATATATACATTATTTTTTTCTCTCTCTCATTCCCTAATTGCCAACTTAAATGTCATGAAAGTAAACTGACATCTGAGAATTTTCCCTTACTCAAACCAATACTCCTTCTAAAATCTTTTTAAGATGATGAACAAATAATATTACATAAGCCACAAGTAAGGAAGACTGAGAAGTCTTAAAGAGAGTTTAGTTGGGAAATAAAGTCAAACTGGAAACGAAGTTAACATGACAAGTATATATTGGTGGCATAATTGTTAAGGCGATATATGTTAATTAGACATAAGTTGGAATAAGCAATTCACATTAGATATTCTTTTACACAGCTGAGCCTGATTATATCTTTCCTCTTGGTTAATTCTCCAGGAGCTAATATTCCTATTAATGAGGAAGATGCTTTCCAAAACACTACATTCTATTATGTTTGTTTATTTGCTTATTTGCTGATCCCTGCCTTTTTCAAAGGAAAAGGTGTTCTTCCTTTCTAAGATGCATCTTTCTGTCACCTTCTCAGGGACTCACCTCTACCAATGCCCTTTCTCCCATCACCTGAATCTGCCTTTTCTGTTCAGCATGCACAAACCTCTGACATACTGAAAGTCTCTCCCTAGAACCTGTCTCTTCAAGCCACCACTTCTTT